>NC_059166.1:36586857-37211857 GCF_019923935.1 Bubalus bubalis
CAATGTCTTAGAATGGGGTTTCCTCTGCAACAAAAATAGTTCCTGTTGAAGTACTTTCAAATGTCTCCTCATTCTCCAGTACAAAATGTTCACCTTGTGTTTTCATTTTGATAGTAAACTTAAATGTTAATGCAAGCATTTCTGGAACCTCGGCTGGGAACCTGAGAGATTCACACAACCACCAGATCTCAGCGCCTACATTTGCATGCCTGTTTGATCACAGGGCAGACTGAGCATATAAATCATGCAAACTTGTCAAATGATGCCAAATGTCATTTCAGGTCCTCTCACAAGGGATTCTCTAGTTCAAATTATGGAAAGGTAGAACTGAATTACCACATGTCACATGCTGATGAAAGAACCTGCGTGGAAGTAGTCAGTAACATACTCTTGTTGTAAGTAGCAATTTGCATTCAGCAAAAATCATGTTACTTTATATTAATGTTTTTAATTTGAATTTTATTGGTTTTTAAGACTTTTGAAAGAATTAATTTGTTTTGATTTTATAGAGCTATTAAGTATAAGGAGTTCATATCTGATTTTATGTTTGCACATACTTAACGAATGTAATAAAATTGATTTAGGCCAAACACTGGGGGTACATGAGCCTCTTTTCCCTTAAGAGCAATCAGTAAATTGTAGTTCTCAAGTTTGAAAAACATTGGTTTAGAAAGCCTCTGAATTTCCCTAACAGCAGCCTGCCTTAATTTGGGACAATGGGAAGTGCATTTACCAATTAGGGCAATTCCCCCCTGGGGAAACTTCTGTCATCTTTTATCCCAACTTTTGCTGTTACCACTCCAACCTACCTTGAGTTCCTGAGTCATATTTTCAAGACCATACAGAACTTTATATGGAGCGGGCAGAGGGCCAGTGAGGTTGATGCTTGTGGCCATCTGCTCCAGGCGAGCCAAGTCACCGAGAAGAAGGCCGGTGCATTCATCTCCACAAACTGTGAGAGGGAAATGGCAAAGAATAATGACTTCTGCTAAGCATCCCAGACAGATGTGCAAAGATTTCAGCTATGAAATATTTTATGGGCTAAGTATCCTTCTGAGAAAGATGATGTTTCTCATCTCAAATAATTAACACTTTTAAAAGATGAAAACAACAACAAAAGAGCAGACATGCGTGTCACCCAGAATCTGAGATGTGGATGATGATATAAACTGAGGAACCAGAGAAGAGGAGCCAATGGATTTTGAGAGGAAATGAGTGCATTGCCTAAGTATTAAAGAAGATGTAAGACCTGGAATACAGCATTTATAAATACCCCAGAAATGCCACCTGATCAGTGTACAGAAAATCCATAATTGGGAATAAAATATGCTTTGGAATCTAAAAATGTATAGATTGGTCCCTTAGATAGAGCTGTGGAGAATCTGTAGCAATTGGGTCTCCACATGCTTCATGTGTTAAATATGCAAAAACTGTATGACTCTTTAGCTTAACTTCTATTGATAAGGAGTTTTTTTTAACAAGTCAAAAGAACTCTTCTCTTTAAAATTTGTGGTTTTATTTCCCCTCCTGATGAAATCTATTTATTTACTTATTTATTCACTTACTTACTTACATATTTGCCAACTACTCCTCTTTAGTCACCCAGTGTGTTATCACTCACGATTAGATGCAGTCCCACAGATTTCTACTTTATGATTAACCTAACCCTGTCCTGTGGATAAATAACTGCCGAAAGTCAGGAAAACGTTATTCTTGAAGTAGCAAAGAGTGCTAGTGTTCTACCTATATATTTTGTCAATGATTAGAAAGAGGGACTATTCAAAGTTGGTAGGGGTGGAAGAGGTCTGGATGGTAGTAGAGAGAAAAAAAAAGGTTTCTTCACCACTATCATACTAACTCATAAATAGTACAATTTCTAAAATTAAAATATGTTGATTCTTTTGGAGACTATAAAATGTACCTATTCAGTTTGGATTTTTAGTTCAATTTTTTTTTCACTCTTTGCCCATCAGAGAAGTGAGGTGTAGCTTCTCCATGCCAAGAAGCATGTGCTACCATATTTATGATATGTATCCATGTATTGAGAGAGTCATTTCTTAGGTAGGTTGATAAGAAGTCCAGGGTCCCTGAGGAGAAAGGGGTCTGGGGATCTTGAGGAGGAGAAAATGACAAATGTTTTTTTCTTTAAGCCCAGAGCTGATGATTATATAACAAAACAACTCATCTTGCTCAAGGACGTTTTTCCTTAAACTTTGTACCAGTGATTATATAACAACAATGTAGCCTGCTTGAGGACATGTTTTTCCTTCTTGAGAACCTTCTGACTAATCCTGTCATCTTAAAATGTATATTGTTGGAGTGGGTCTGGTAAGACCCTTACAATCCTGAGACATTCTTTTGATTTACTGTAATAACCAATTGAAAAAGTATATAGCTCTCTTGCTAAGACTAGCAAGTGGGGCACTCTCCATACCCCTTCTGATGTCTATGTCAGAAGCTTTCTCTGTCCCTTTTTATACTTTAATAAAACTCTGTCTATACAAAAGATCTTGAGTGATCAAGCCTGGTCCCTGATCCTGAAGCTAGATCTTCTTTGGAGATCACGAATCTGACATTGTTCACCATAAGTGATCAGCATATAGATACAATTTCTAGCTTACATTCTGCATATGGAGGTATCAAAACTACACACATGTTAAAAGAGAGGAAAATACATACCATGAAAAATACTGAGATCTGGAGCTGTTTTGCCTCATGCCCCAAACTGGCAAGGATTCAATTAGTTCTCTAAACTAAACTCCCTTGAGCTGCCCAATGGAGATAAAACCATTAACTGATGCTTGTAAACAAAGAAGTAGTACAGAGAGTGATTTTTTGATAGGATGGCAGTTAGACATGAGTCACAATATCCCTTCACAGGGACTATACTGCCCTAGCAGGGCTATAATGTATCAGCTCTTTGCAGGTGACACCGGTAAATGGGGAGCGTCACCTGCAGGGGTGCTCTAAGCTCCTGGTGCCTGGCAAGCTGAGTGAACACAGAGGCTTTGGAAGCAAGAAGTGAGGTCTGACAAACTAGAGCTGGATCTCTTTCTCTTCAACCCAGAAAGAGAGAGGATTTGCTTTAAATGGAAACTAAGTAAAAGGAAGAGAAGGCTGTGGCCTCAAACTCTCAGCTCAATGGTAAGTGCTTGAGAAGTTTCAACAGGCCTGTTAATGTGAAACAATCATGGAACACACAGCCCAGAACACAGTTAGGTACCAAATTGACTCTGTCTGAACACCAAGACCCAGTTTAGTCCTCAAACTTGAATGGGTTTCAGAGGCATCTGAAGGGCTTTCTTAAATTACAGAAGGCTGGGCCATACCCCTAGCATTTCTGATTTGAGAGGTGACTGAATGGTCTGGTTTCTGATTCTCTGACTAAGCATGTGCTTTTCTAACAAGCTTCCAGGTGAATATTAATTCTCTGGTCCTGGGCACCACACGTTGGATAACTACTGTATCACATCACCTGGGAGCTTATTAGGATCTTGGGCCCTATCCCAGATCCAGTGAATCAGAATCTACATTTCAGAAAGATTCCCATGTGATCTCTGCATGTTAATGTTTGAGATGCATTGCTGTGGGTCAGTGGCTCTCGATCTTGCTGCATATTCGAATCGTGGCCATTTACAAAAATATAGATGTCTAGCGTTTCCCCTAGCCACCTCCAGAGACTCTGATTTGATGGGTTTGTGGTAAGGCCCAGGCATCAGTACATTTAAAAGATACCAGATGATTCTATCATATAGCAGAGTTTAGAATCACTGGGCCAGATGACAAACTACAGATTCTCTATCCTAAAGGGAGATAGGGTTTAGAAGAAAGAGGTCATTTTACTTGCTGTCTCCTCTGTCGAGAACACTTCTTTCTTCATCTTCACCTATGTGACTCCTGGAGAATCAGGGCCAGGGCTCAAGTGTTACTTCCTTGGAGGAGTCAGCCCTGATGACTCTGAAATTACTGTCCTCATACATCACTATTGTATTCCCTTTGTCTTATTATCTTAACACTCATGCACGTATAAGCTATCTTTTCATTTTAGGCATTTTTATATTGTTTCTCTATCACCAGAGAAGGGACCTTAATCAGCTTTGGTCACAGTGCCTAAGAAAGTGTCTTGCACATAGTAAGCAATCAACAAATATTTGTTTACTACTATCTTTGTGAAAGGAGGGAAAAAATATTTTGGAGAAGATCACAGAGTTATCACCATTTTAAAAGTCCCATTCAACCTCTAGTGAACATGTATTTTGGGCAGATGTTCTCAGGATAGAAGCAAGCAGTGTGCTCTTTTTCACTTTCAAGATCTTGAAAGATACTTGATAATATGACATTTCACTATGCTTTTTAGGGTAGGGTGTTCTTCAGAATACATTGCTAGTTCTTTCTCTAACTTATTTAGAATTTATAACCTACCCATTGCTAAGAGGAATTGAGTCAGCTCATTGATAATGGTATGGCTTGAGGCTCCTCACTGATGGTTCCAGAAACTTCCAGGGAAAAGTTTTCTCAGTAATTTCAGTTTTTACTTCATACAAGCATAAATCAGGGGCTGGAATGCAGAACTAGATCTGATTTACTGTAAAACACTGCAGACTAAATTGGTGAGCTAGAATGCCAAGAGGCATGATGAATACGGATTTTTCTCTCATTTATTCTACCCCCTGTCCATCTGTTTTGGTTCCTCATCTTCCGTTGTTGAAATGAAAATGTATTTAATTGCTCTTTCAAGGACTCATAATTCCATTTTATGTCTCTGTGTCCAAAGGTCTATTATTACACTATGTCTTATGCTCTCTGTATTTGCTTTTGGGGGAACAAAGTACAAGCACATTTCCATAAGTGAAGGCTAAGTTTTATAGTATGCTTCAAGTAATATACTAACACATATCCAAATGGGTCAGAAAGACTTATGAATACGACAGCTATGGGGTTTTTCCAAAGCTTCTGTACAAGTCTAGTTCATGCAGTTATAAGACAAACGCATGGGGAAACGTGCCCTTTACATAATGGTTTGCTAATTTTATCCTTTCACAAAATATTTAACTTACACCACAAGCTACTTTCATTTGTCCTCAAAAAGTCTGAAATGTCTGGCAACAAACACTGGAAATGGGATGCAAATTAAAACCACATTTAATTCAGTACGATAGGGAAGATCTGAAGTGTATATAGAGACAAGGAATATTCACATTACATAAACATTGTTCTTTGATAAGGGTCCAGTAACTACTCATAACACCTATCATATAATCAAGATCCCCAGGGAACCTCTCCAAACCATTCTCCTGTTAAGCAATAGAGATAAGTTATAAAATGAGACTCTGCCTGAAATGCATGGGAGCAAAAAGCAAATATTTTAAGACTATGATTATATTTTACATGACTAAATGTTTCTGAGGCTTTGCTTATGAAAGTGTCAGGATAAATTTGTGTCTAATATTAACAAATGCAGTACTAAATTCAGATTGTTATAGCTGGGCACATGTAAGGGGCAAATCATGCAGCTGAAATTACAGATCGTTCCGTTAGCAATTAGTACAAAATATTGCATTTCTACTAGAGTCCCCCATGCATAATAAGCACTGGCTTACTGTCACAAAAAATTCACCCACCACATCCAAACCAAATAATCTGAAGCTGAAATGAGAGCACTGCATATTTTTAAAAAGGCCAAACCTATTAACCAATTTTAGGTAAAGATACACAAACTGTCCACTCTAAGCAAATAGGGATAAAATGAGTAAATACACATTTCTAACAAAAGAAAAAAGCTGTGTGTTAATGTGTGTTTTAATTTAGTTCTTCTACATTAAGGCCATTGCTTGTCTGTTATATATGGATTAAAAAATTTTTTTAATTTATTTATTTGGCTGTGCTGGGTCTCAGTTGCAGCACATGGGATCTTTCAGTTGCAGCATGTAGCTTTGTGCACGTGGGAGCTAGTTCCCTGACCAGGGACTGAACTCAGGCCCCCTGACTTGGGAGCAAGGAGTCTTAGACACTGGACCACCAGGAAAGTTTCTGGTTATGGATTTTATGTTTCTCTCTTTCCTCTTCAAGAAGAAAGTTTTATATTAGCATTTATTTGAGACTTTAAATGAATTCAGTTATTCTATATTATTTACAGATAAATATCTTCTAAAATAAGAATGTGGCTTCAAGGCCTTTTCTTTTGCCTGTTAGTTCTCTGAATAGAGGGAAAGATTTTCTGTAGATTTTGGATGAGGCTGATAATTTATTCATGTGACAAGTTGTGAGGTATATAAATATTAAATAAAATTATGTACATAAATATATATTTAAAATAAGTTCAATATGGTTCTTGGGCTTCCCTGATAGTTCAGTTGGCAAAGAATCCACCTGCAATGCAGGAGACCCCAGTTCAATTCCTGGGTTGGTAAGATCTGCTGGAGAAGGGATAGGCTGCCCACTCCAGTATTCTTGGGCTTCCTTTGTGGCTCAGCTGGTAAAGAATCCACCTGCAATGCAGAAGACCTGGGTTCGATCCCTGGGTTGGGAAGATCCCCTGGAGAAGGGAATAGCTACCCACTCCAGTATTCTGGCTTGGAGAATTCCATGGTCTGTATAGTTCATGGGGTCACAAAGAGTCAGACATGACTGAGTGACTTTCACTTTCAATATGGTTCAAGTATGGTGTTATCTCTTCAAAAACACAAAGGGAAGCTTTGAAACTACTACACGTAATACTGGGACAATAGCTTTTATCTACACAACATTCATTATATGGCAGACAATATGTTGTGTTTTGACTTTATTATCTCATCCAACGTTCACAGAAATTCTATGGAGTACTCTTAATGCCCTAATTTTAAAGATGAGGAAAATAGCTACAGTCACAGTGTTTACAAATCCATAAATAATGTATTTGAAGGACTTAAAGAGAAGAGAAAATATAAGGTGATTATAAAAGGGGTTTTCTGTGACTTGAAGAGCCTAGAATTAATTATTAAAAACCCCAGAATTTAGCATATCTCATCAGAAATGGAGGAGCTGCACAAAACATCATGCTTTTGAAAAAAATAGTCAAATGATAACCACGATGATAAGAATGGCTAGAATTTACTGAACATCTATTATGCTTAGACTTGTCACCTAATGCACAAGGATTTTATGGATAATGAAATGAGACATAGAAAAGTTAACAAATCAAATGTTACACAACTTTAATGTGGCCAGCCAGAATTCAAAGCCTCTATAAACACTTCATAATAGCATGCTTCCTTGCGTTAGGAGATGGTGTGTTTCAGAGATACCATAAAATAGGAGAAGGTGACTAGACTATCTCATTTATAAGACTTCTAACTTTAATGTAGTGTGATCAATTTTTCTTCAAGGTTAATCAACTTCCTGGATCTTGCAGAGTGAAAATTGTAATCAAATAGCATTTACTCACAAAGCCTGACTGAAAATTAAATAGTGATCCACCTCTTCTGTATGACAGATCAACAACACAACTCCTCAATCTATTAATGGAATGGCTTTTGCAACATGATACACAAACTACTGAGACTTGACAGCCAGTAAGAAAATCATCTGGAATCAGTGATAGTTGCTGTTCTACATTTTTAGCCTGAACGTAGGTCAAGGACACTGGCAACAAGAAACTCAAAACATGTTTCTCAAACAAAACAGGTGCAATAAAGGTGAAAGGAAGGTGAACAGCAATTACTTTTATAGCTACTCTGATGCCTGGATTTGAATAACATGCCCTGGTTTAATTACAGAAAACTATAGTAGACATGTATGTGTGTGATTAGTCATGTTCCACTCTTTGCAACCCCATGGCCTGTAGCCCACCAGGCTCCTCTGTCCATGGCATTTCACAGACAAGAATAATAGAGTGGGTTGCCATTTCCTACTCTAGGGGACCTTCCCAACCCAGGGATCAAACCCATGTCTCTTGTTTTTCCTGCATTGGCAGGCAGATTCTTTGCCACTGTGCCATACTGGTCTTTGAATAGGAATTAGGACTTGGGGATTAAATAGAGACAGATGGAGGATGGTATTTAAAAGGCTAGGATGGAGGGTGATCACAAGTCTAACAAACAAAACCTCATTCATTAAATAGCAAATGAAGGTCAACTGATGGTTTTTCATCATCTTTCATTATAGAAAGTCTCATTTTCTTTACAGTGATCAACCACTTCCACTATTTTGTCCCTGCTCTCATATATATGGAACATATATACTAACTGGTATTACTAATCATCTTTGAGTATAAGAGTACTGCAGTGCTCTAGTGATAATATATGAAGGCCTCTGCATTACTGTGATAGATTCTTGCTAACAGCTGGCTATTAAAAGTAATAGTCCAAATAAAATAACTAAAACAAAGACCTACTATATAGCACAGGGAATTATACTCAACAATAACCTGTAAGGGAAAAGATAAAAAAGATTCATATTTTATATGTATTTTATACATATATATATAAACTGAATCATGGGCTTCCATGGTGGCTCAGTAGTAAAGAATCTGCCTGCAAAGCAGGAGATATAGGTTTAATCCCTGGGTTGGGAAGATCCCCTGGAGAAGGAAATGGCAACCCACTCTAGTATTCTTGCCTGGGAAATCCCATGGACAGAGGAGCCTGGTGGACTGCAGTCTGTGGGGTCTCAAAAGAGCTGGATATGGCTTAGTGTCTAAACAACAACAATAAACTGAAGCACTGTGCTGTACACCTGAAACTGACTTGCCATTGTAAACCAACAACATTTCAATAAAATAAAGACAATAATCTATATAAAGACATCACTTTGCCAACAAAGGTCTGTCTAGTCAAAGCTATGGTTTTTCCAGTAGTCATGTATGGATGTGAGAGCTGGACCATAAAGAAGACTGAGTGCCAAAGAATTGATTCTTTCAAACTGTGATGTTGGAGAAGACCCCTGAGAGTCCCTTGGACTGCCAGGAGATACAACCAGTCAGTCCTAAAGGAGATCAACCCTGAATATTCTTTGGAAGTACTGATGCTGAAGCTGAAGTTCCAATACTTTGGCCACCTGATGCGAAGAGCCGATTCATTGGAAAAGACCCTGATGTCGGTCCAGATTGAAGGCAGGAGGAGAGGGGGAAGACAGATGACCAGACGGTTGGATGGCATCACCGACTCAACAGACAGGAGTTGAGCAAGCTCTGAGAGTTGGTGAAGGACAGGGAAGTCTGGTGTGCTGCTGTCCATGGGGTCGCAAAGAGTCTGACACAACTGAATCACTGAGCAACAACAACGAGACTAAGGTAGGAAAAGACTTCAAACCTTGGGTTTTACCAAGTGTCTGGAAAGTGCGTATTTTACAGAGTTAGTGTGTTATAATATTTAGCTAGGCTTACCTTATGAGGTAAAAACAGTTCATGATTGCTTTTGCAATGTTAGCTTTGCTTAACTTTCACTTTCAATATGGTTCAAGTATGGTGTATCTCTTCAAAAAACAAAGGGAAGCTTTGAAACTACTACATGTAATAATGGGACAATAGCTTTTATCTACACAACATCCATTATATGGCAGACAATATGTTGTGTCTTGACTTCATTATCTCATCCAATGTTCACAGAAATTCTATGAAGTGAGTACTCTTAATGCCCTAATTTTAAAGATGAGAAAAATAGCTACAGTCACAGTGCTTTGCTTAAGCATCATCTTAAATTTTATATTTTAGATAATTTGTAACTATAAATAAGTGCTGATATACTCCTAATATTTCATACATATTGAATATAAATAGAAAGCATCAATTTGATATTTATAAAATATTTCAGGCACTCTTTATGGAATGACATCTTGCCAATAGCTACTAATTTTGATTTCTGTTCTTTAAGAGAGTAATGTATTTTACTACACCACTCATAATCTATTTTCAACATCACATGAGTTGCTCAGTGTTAACTACTAGTCTAGACTCTTGTGACCCCATGGACTGTAGTCCACCAGGCTTCTCTGTCCATGGAATTCCCTAGGCAAGAATGCTGGAGTGGGTTGCCATTCCCTTCTCCAGGGGATCTTCCCATCCCAGGGACCGAACCTGGTCTCCTGCATTACAGATTCTTTACCACTTCAGCCACCAGGGGAGCCCCAAATAGGACATAAACAGATCCAAATTTTGTGTTTTCCAATATAAAACTTTACTATTAAATAAACAATGGTTTTCTTGCTCAGTCTCAAGTTTCAGAAAGGCAGGTGGTTGGTCTCATTTTATAAAATGACATATAAATTACAAATGAGGCTGAAAAAAGAGGTTGGATTTGTATTAACCTAACTCACTAAGGTGGAGAAGGCAATGGCACCCCACTCCAATACTCTTGCCTGGAAAATCCCAAGGACAGAGGAGGCTGGTAGGCTGCAGTCCATGGGGTCACTAGGAGTCATACACAACTGAGCGACTTCACTTTGACTTTTCACTTTCACACATTGGAGAAGGAAATGGCAACCCACTCCAGTGTTCTTGCCTGGAGAATCCCAGGGACAGGGGAGCCTGGTGAGCTGCCGTCTATGGGGTTGCACAGAGTCGGACATGACTGAAGTGATGCAGCAGCAGCAGCAGCAACTCACTAAGGAGAGGCTCTCATTTGGGAACTCCAATAAGATCTATTCAGGACTCATCAGTGTCTAAAAGGAAGAACACACTACAGAGCTGTCTCCAGTTAGTCTCATTAGGAAAAAAATACAAAGGCCTTAAAGAAATCTGAGTGCCAGTTATTGTGTCTTTTCACCTGCATGGAGGGACTGCAAGGACTTCACTTGGCAATCTCTGATGAATAAGAATCTACCATAACTACCACAATGTTTTAAATCTTAGAGAGTCTCAATGGTTAGCAGAGGAAAAAAAATGTATGTACCTACTGCTGCTGCTGCTGCTGCTGCAGCTACTGCTGTGTCGCTTCGATCGTGTCCGACTCTGTGCAACCCCATAGACGGCAGCCCACCAGGCTCTGCCATCCCTGGGAATCTCCAGGCAAGAACACTGGAGTGGGTTGCCATTTCCTTCTCCAATGCATGAAAGTGAAAAGTGAAAATGAAGTTGCTCAGTCGTGTCCGACTCTTAGCGACCCCGTGGACTGCAGCCCACCAGGCTCCTCCTCCATCCATGGGATTTTCCAGGCAAGAGTACTGGAGTAGGGTGCCATTGCCTTCTCCGATGTACCTATTGACTTTACATATATTAAATTTTTTTTCATTTTATTTTTTTAGCCCATCTTATCTTTATTCTTTCTTGAGGGAACATGGGCTTTAAGCCCAGAAGAAGTAAATGAATAATGAATTGAATTAACTAATGTTGACTATATTGGGAAAACCATGTTTGCTCTTTGTGTCTCAGATTAACAATCAGCGGAGAGGTTAAGAAAGTAATATTTGCAAGACAGACCTACGTTCAAACCACAACTCTGTTGAATAGTCAGGGTGAACCTTGGAGAAGTGACTTAAATCATCTAAATTCAGGTTTTAAAAAATCACACTGATGTTAAAAAATAACATGTGGGGATGTTGCAAAAATTAAGTGCTTACTGTCATTTCTGACAAATGGTAGTCTTTCAATATGGGTGAATTGCTAAAGAATTGAACCATGTTGGGTGAAAGGGGCTTTAGGGGATGCCTGAGATTGAAGACAGACACAATGGTTAGGTATGCCTGAGTATTAGTTGGCTTGTGGGGTTGATAATGTTGGTAGATTGAATCTGGATAATTATGATAAATTCTGGTATCTCCTAATAAGGGCACAGATTATTTGTGTAAATTCTTCATGATAGTAATGGAATGTCCCTATATAAAATAGCTGTGTCCTACAAGAAATTCACTACTATATTTTGGATCCAATAAAACCCTACCTTTCTTGTAGTTGTTTAGTTGGTAAGTCATGTCTGACTCTTTTGTGACCCCATGGACTGTAGCCTGCCAGGCTCCTCTGTTGGATTTCCCAGGTAGGAATACTGGAGTGGATTGCCATTTCCTTCTCCAGGGACTCTTTCTGACCCAGGAATCGAACCTATGACTTCTACATTGGCAGGTGGATTCTTTACCACTGAGTTATCAGAAAATTCTGAAACCCTAGCTTGCTCACTGGCAATTATCTGTGCCAGCTACAAATTTTTTTTTTTTTTTTGAAAAGTAGGTAGTCAAGGAAAGCTCTTTCATGATTTCTGCATTTTCTCTGTCTTCTTTACAGCATAATTTAAAATTATTCGCTAAATAAATTAAGAGCATAAACTATACAGGGAATATATAAATTATTTCCAACAATATGCAGTTCACCTGAGATACTACAATGATCATGTGTAGGTCATGCCTAGGTAATTTATTTGTTAAATAAATTAAGAGCATAAGCAATAGTTAGAACCAGACATGGAACAACAGACTGATTCCAAATTGGGAAAGGAGTACATCAAGTCTGTATGTTGTCACCCTGCTTAAATTTAACTTACATGCAGAGTACATCTGGTGAAATGCCAGGCTGGATGAAGCACAAGCTGGAATCAAGATTGCTGGGAGAAATGTCAATAACGTCAGATATGCATATGACACCACACTTATGGCAGAAAGCAAAGAAGAACTAAAGAGCCTCTCGAAAGTGAAAGAGGACAGTGAAAAAGTTGGTTTAAAACTCAACATCAAAAAACTAAGATTATGACATATAATCTTGCCATCACTTCATGGCAAATAGATGGGGAAACAATGGAAATAGTGACAGACTTTCTTTTCTTGGCCTCCAAAATCACTGCAGATGGTGACTGTAGCCATGAAATGAGAAGATGCTTACTCCTTGGAAGCAAAGCTGTGACAAACCTAGACAGTGTATTCAAAAGCAGAGACATTATTATGCTGACAAAGGTCCGTCTAGTCAAAGCTATGGTTTTTCCAGTAGTCATGTATGGATGTGAGAGTTGGATCATAAAGAAAGCTGAGCACCAAAGAATTGATGCTTCTCAAATATGGTGTTGGAGAAGACTCCTGAGAGTCCCTTGGACTGCAAGGAGATCCAACCAGTCAATCCTAAGGGAAATCAGTCCTGAATATTCATTGGAAGGACTGATGCTGAAGCTGAAACTCCAATACTTTGGCCACCTGATGTGAAGATCTGACTCACTGGAAAGATTCTGATGCTGGGGAAGACTGAAGGTGGGAGGAGAAGGGGATGACACAGGATGAGATGGCTTGATGGCCTCACTGACTCAATGGACATGAGTTTCAGGAAGCTCTTGGAGTTGGTGAAGGACAGGGAATCCTGGCATGCTGCAGTCCATGGGGACACAGAGTCAGACATGACTGAGCGACTGAACTCACTGACTGACTGAAGAGCATAAACTCTACAGAGAGTGCATAAATTCTTTCTACCCATATGTGGCTCACCTGAGATACTGCAATGATCATTTCCTGGTGCATTTTTTAAAAAAATATACACATCCAGGATGTGGGCCAAATTAAACTGTATTTTCTAAAGAATCAGCCAAAGAGAGAAAAACTAACTATACAATACATGCTACTAATGATTTGAGTTTTAACTTATTTCTATCAAATGTGACAAACATCTTATTTTTATAGTCAGCACAGATTAACAGCACTATTTTATCTCTTTTCTTCATTGAAGTAACATGGTCTCCAGGCTCTGAAGAAGGTTTTATTTGTATCAGAGGACACTTTTCTTACTACATAAATATTCTCTTGCCAGAATCAAGCTACTTCATCCACTCTCACTCATGAGCATTATAAAATTCTACTATAGTCATATGTGACAAAACAGGACCAGCAGATCAATGTACTAGGTGAATCCATTCTTTGGTTTCTTGCTCTAAGTTAGCTTAAGGATTTAGAAAGAAGGAAAGGAAGAAGTAAAACTATCACTATTCGCAGATGACATGATGCTTTATATAGAAAATCCTAAAGACACTGGCAAAAAACTATTTGAACTCATTAATGAATTCAGTCAAGTGGCAGGATACAAAATTAATATCCAGAAATCTGTTGTGTTTCTGTACCCTAACTACAAACTATGAGAAGAGAAATTAAGAAAACAATCCCATTTACAAATGCATCAAAAAGAATAAATCTAAAGAGATAAAAGGCTTCTACTTGTAAAAATATATGACATTGATTAAAAAAAATTGAAGACAGCACAAAAAATGGAAAGATATACTGTGCTTATGGATTGGAAGGATAAATATTGCTTAAATGACCATACTAGGCAAGGCAATCTACAGATTCAGTGCAATCCCTATCAAAATACAATGACATTTTCCACAGAATTAGAAAAAATAATTATAAAATTTGTATGGAAAAACAAAAGACTCTAAAGGGCCAATATAATTTTGTGAAAGACCAGAGCTGGAGGGATCATGCTCCCTGACTTTAGACTATACTACAGAGCTACATTTATCAAAAGAATATGGTACTGGTACAAAAACATACATAGACATCAATACAACAAGATAGAAAGCAAACAAACCATGAACTCATAGAAAAAGAGATCAGATTTTTCTGATCTCACCCCTAGAAAATTAATTAATTTAAAATTCAAGGTCTGTTAGATTAACATTTAGGTTATGAATATGTATTATTTAGTTGAATATCTCCATGTTAATACTTAACTTTAATAACAATATTAAACCCCGTTGTATTATACTGGAAGTCCATGCAATTATCATTAAAATATGCCATTTTACTTAAGAAGAGTGAATATGTATATACCAATAACTGAATATGATAATGTTAATGTGTATTACATATTACACTTTATCTCCTCCCATCAAACTTGACATTTATTTTTATTTTAAATGCAATATGAAATACACAGAAAAGAAGAAGTTTAAAAATTATATTCCTAAATATACCCAGTCTTTACCTTTTGGCAGATCTAAAAAGCCAGGCTTAGTTTTGAGGTAACTCATAAAATTAGAGCACAAACAAAAATTCTAGTGAAAATGTTATTAAGCTTCAGACACACACAAGATGTTAAAACCAGAAATACAAGCATATGTAAATACACTAAAATACGTAAATATTGAAATAAAAAGCACTTAAATAATTTCTACTTATATTTGTTAGAAAGAATTAAGACCAATATTATAAATTTCCTCAAGGAAAAGAATATACCATAGTATAATGGTCCTCCCTATATTTATGAATAACCTTTTTAGATTATATAAGATCTAAGAATTATATTTAATACTGATAGTCAATGTACACTCAGGATGGCATTATTGAATCCAGAAGCAGTTATTAAAACAAAGGGAAACATGCGAGTAGAAACCCTTAAGGTCATTGCACTGCTTCCAGGTTCTGTAGTGCAAGGGAAAGTTAAGAAGAAGGATGCCCATGGATTTATGTAAACTCAGAAAAGCCAGTTGCACTTCAAGGGTTACAGTGCCTGTCCATTTGATTACAAATTCAAGAGGATTCTAAAAAAAATTTAACAAACCCAGACCTTTAATCCGTCACAAAGGCAATGTCAGCTTTAGGTAAAACTGCAAACTCTTAGATGGGCAAAACAAAATAGAATCTGCCTCCGGGAACTTTGCTGTAGGTCTTCAATGAACTGACTAAGCATGCTGAGGATTTTCTCAGCTGTTCTTGGCTCAGCAGGATGGAGACAAAACAGCAGGCAAACAGCAGAAGGTGGACAGAAAGTGTCAGGGAGAATGAAGAGTAGCAGTAGCTATTGAAAAACAAGGGAAACACTAGCTATTGAAAAATAAGAAAAAAAAAATCAATCTTTCTCACTGGAAATGAGATAGAAATGGAACCAAGCCCCCAGAACCAATAATCAAGTTAGTATACGTACACACACACTCCATGCCCTCGCGCGCATGCCCCTGTTCACAGCCGTCACACTTCGGCCCCGTGGCTCCAGGTCGGCACGTGCAGATCCCCATGACAGGGTCACAGGGGACAGGCAGTGAGCCATGGGGGTCACACTCACATTCTTGGCAGGAGCCTCCAGGGCTGCTTGGGCTGCCGGTATAGCCAGGGGCACACCTGAATTTAAACAATGACAATGCAAAGGAGATTAATAGTAAGTCATGTCTCGAAATTGTTGTTGTTGTGTGTGTGTTGTTGTGAATGAAACAAAATTGATAGCAAAAGTCAATAGATCAGGGGTTAAAAAACTTTCCTGCAAAGAGCTAGATAGTAAACACTGCAGGCTTTGTAGGTCAAGAGGCAAAATCAAACTCATGCAGTGAAAGAGAAAGAAATTTTCAAACATTTTTGGCTGAAGGAATTCACATCAGAATATTAATCAAGTATAAATTGTTTTATAATAATCTACTAATGGAATTCTTGTCAAGGTATCAAATTTACATGCATGGGTACAAAGTCACTTCAGTCATGTCCAACTCTGTGTGACCCCATGGACTGTAGACCACCAGGCTCCTCTGTCCATGGAATTCTTCAGGCAAGAATACTGGAGGGGGTTGTTGTTTCCTTCTCCACAAATTTACATAACTGGGGCTAAATATTTAGTATTCTCTATTAGCTAAGTCTGCCTGTAACAAGCATTTGCAGCTTGGGTGCCATACAGAAATAGGCAATGGGCCCACTACTACTCTAAGTAACAAAAAAAATTTTTGAAGTCTTCATTTTTAAATTAGAAATGAATAAAAATTTACATTGATTTCTGGGCTTACCTAGATGCATTCATTTTAGGGGTCAAAATGACCAAATAATTCAAATTATTAATTTTACTAATGAGAAAAAGGAAGCAAATGGCAATAAATGGCTTCATTTTCTATTTAATTCTTTCCTTTTGATCACATCTTTCTCAAGATAGATTTTTTATTGTGTCCCTCTGGAAGTGGATTATTTGATATAAATAAAATATGTAACACCAACTTCAGAAATTCTACAGGAAATCCAACTGAATGAACCCCAAATGCCAACTGTTCGTCAATCTTCTACCCTTCAGTGAAACAATTCACTTAAGTATATGTTGGTTATGTTACTGTAAGTTTGTGTGCTAAGTTGCTTCAGTTGTTTCCGACTATTTGAGACCCCATGGACTGTAGCCCACCAGATTCCTCTGTCCATGGGATTCTCCAGGCAAGAATACTGGAGTGGGTTGCCATGCCCTTCTCCAGGGGATCTTCCTGACCCAGCAATCAAACCCACATCTCTTAAGGCTCCTGCCCTGGCAGGCAGGGTCTTTACCACTAGCACCACCTGGGAAGCCCAAGTAAGTTGGGTAACTTTTAAGAGATGCTGACAAAAGACTATATGCTCTGATTTACCAAGGATGGTCCCAGATTGCCTGTTGTCCTGGCTTAAGTGTTAAAAACAGAGTCTCTCAGTTTCCTGGATAACACAATAAATTATATATATGTAGTTCAGCCTGAATATAATCAACAGCTAGCAAAGTAATGCTCAAAATTCTCCAAGCCAGGCAACATGTACTGTTGCAACATACCTGGCTTGTACTCCAGGCAACAATACTCCAATCAACAGTACATGAACTGTGAACTTCCAGATGTTCAAGCCGGATTTAGAAAAGGCAGAGGAACCAGAGATCAAATTGTCATCTGTTGGATCATCGAGAAAGCAAGAGAGTTCCAGAAAAGCATCTACTTCTGCTTTATTGACTATGCCAAGGCCTTTGACTGTGTGGATCACAACAAACTGTGAAAAATTCTTCAAGAGATGGGAATACCAGACCACCTGACCTGCCTCTTGAGAAATCTGTATGCAGGTCAAGAAGCAACAGTTAGAACTGGACATGGAACAACAGACTGGTTCCAAATCGGGAAGGGAGTATGTCAAGGCTATATATTGTTACCCTGCTTATTTAACTTATATGAAGAGTAAATCATGGGAAATGCTGGACTGGATGAATCACAAGCTGGAATCAGGATTGCTGGGAGAAATGTCAATAACCTCAGATATGAAGATGACACCTCCCTTATGGCAGAAAGTAAAGAAGAACTAAAGAGCTTCTTGATGAAAGTGAAAGAGGAGAATGAAACAGTTGGCTGAAAACTGAACATTCAGAAAGTTTAGATCATGGCATCTGGTCCCATCCCTTCGTGGAAAATAGATGAGGGAATAGTAGAAACAGTGACAGACTTTAATTTTTTGGCTCCAAAATCACTGCAGATGGTGACTGCAGCCATGAAATTAAAAGATGCTTGCTCCTTGGAAGAAAAGTTATGACCAACCTAGACAGCATATTAAAAAGTAGAGACATTACTTTACCAAAAAAGGTCTGTCTAGTCAAAGCTATGGTTTTTCCAGTGGTCATGTATGGATGTGAGAGTTGGCCTATAAAGAAAGCTGAGTGCTGAAGAATTGATGCTTTTGAACTGTGGTGTTGGAGAAGACTCTTGAGAGTCCCTTGGACTGCAAGGAGATCTAACTAGTTCATCCTAAAGGAAATCGGTCCTGAATATTCACTGGAAGGACTGATGCTGCAGCTGAAACTCCAATACTTTGGCCACCTGATGCAAAGACTCATTGGAAAAGACCCCGATGCTGGGAAAGATTGAAGGCAGGAGGAGAAAGGGACAACAGAGGATGAGATGGCTGGATGGCATCACCGACTAAATGGGTATGAGTTTGTGTAAACTCTGGGAGTTGGTGTTGGACAGGGAGGCCTGGCTTGCTGCAGTCTACGGGGTTACAAAGAGTTGGACACAACTGAGCGACTGAACTGAACTGAAGGATGTTTGTTCAAGAGGCAAACAGAGAAGGAAGACGAGAGACAGTAGGAGATTTAATCCAAAAGTTGTAAACGCTAGCCAAATAATCCTGGACCATCTTTAGTGTAGAAATTTGCACAGCTGACTGTGAATGTTAATTCTTCCTTGTGCTGGTTAGAAAAAGTAAAGTGAGAAGAAAATTATCTGTAACGTTAGGTTTTTATGCATTTATCATTTTAATATTTTATTTCCAATGTACTATTACAAATGCCCAATAAAGTATCATTAAATAAGTTCACTTAAATTGTTTCTTAACATTTGCTGGTGAAAGAATTCAATTCCAAACAGGTTCAGATTGATTAAATGTTCAAAGAGTTTATTATAAGAGTAACAGAGATAAAGCATGGGTAGTGGTTTCTATGATATAGGGACACTCAAGACATTTAAGCAGCTTTAGACCTGATGAGTTTGGGCAGGTCATAAGGTGATTTAAATCATTTAAGATGCTCTCAGAAGTGAAACAAATTTATTTGGAAGGTTACAATAAAAATTTAAGCAAGACCTTTAGTTTAATTTAGCTGAATGAAAGTAATTTTTCAGGGAAATACAGCCTGATCATTTATATGTTAGAAATGATGAATGTGGAGCTGTAACAACATTTGAGAAGTGCAAAAACTATTCAAGCCATTCCCATCTGATAGCATATAACCCTGCTCATCTCTGTGCTATACAAACTGTTAACTCTTATTGATTAAACATTTATGGATAATAAACATATAAATTTTCTATAATCACTCTAGCTAAGGACAATAATTGTCACTTCAGCATACCCTTTCAATCTCTTCTATATACATGCTTTTATAGATAGTGGAAACTCCAATTTATAAATGTAGCTATAGTATCAAACTTTTTTCATAAATTATGCCAGATAATCCTCTTGGTGTCCAGGGATGTTTTTAGTTGTCCTCCTACTGGTGTTTACTGGGGCATTAAATGGATTATAGGCCTTAAGCATGAATCCTACAGCACATTGGTGGACATGAAAAAATATATATATATTCAAATGATGTATATATCTCCACAACAAATAGCAATATTTTGGATTTTGCCTGCTTTTAGTTATTTCATTGCTACTAATTTCTGTTGGCATGAAAACTGTGAATGTTTTATATACATACTATATATATATATATGCAAGTAGTGAATATTTTTTGTGTTTAGAGTTACAGAATTATTGAGAAATATATTTTACAAACTTATAGAAACTGCACTGGACTTTATAAACATATGTTTAACTATATAGTTATCTATTTATTTCCATGGGCTTCCCAGGTAGCTCAGCTGGTAAAGAATTCTCCTTCAATGCAGGAGACCCCGCTTCGATTCCTGGGTTGGGAAGTTCCCCTAGAGAAGGGATAGGCTACACACTCCAATATTCTTGGGCTTCCCCGGTGTCTCAGATGGTAAAGAAACCACCTGCAATGTGGGAGACCTGGATTCGATCCCTGGGTTGGGAAGACGCCCTAAACGAGGGCACAGCAACCCTCTCCAGTATTCTTGCCTGGAGAATTCTCATGGACAGAGGAGGCTGGCGGGCCACAGTTCATGGGGTGGTAAAGAGTCAGACACAACTGAGCTACTAAGCACATTTATTTCCATTATTAACATATCATTTCTGGTTATAGTAAAAGAAGATTCTTAAATGGGTGATGATAAAATTAATATTGGTTTATATTTTCAAAGAGATTCATAATTTAAGAAAGCTCATAGAAGAATTCAGCCAAGGAGTGGGTAAAGCAAGAAATGGAGAAGAAAGGATTCAAGCAATGGCGTGATTCCAGGTAAGTTCCAGTCTTAGCCCAATCCAGGGAAAGGTCTGGAGCATAAATAACATCTCAAGATTTGTTCAGCTTTGGGGAAAAGGAGCTGGACTTTTGTACTCACACACTAATGAGTTACTGGACCACTAGAGAAAGGGGTTGGGGTAAATCTCAGGCCTTTTTGCCTCTCCTATGGGAGAGGAGACTATGTAGGTTCTCAAATAGGGTATCCTCTACATACCTGATCTTCACAATGTCATTGTAAAGTAGGTACAACATGAAAAAAAAAAAAAAAAGAACTATTCTGATATTATACACGACAAAAGTGGGACCCAGAAAAGTCTGTGGAGCTCAGTTATGTCCACAATTCTTTATAAAACTTTATATTGCTATCAATTATGCTACAATTGTCATGTGTTTAAAGTTAATAGCTAATATTAGTTGCCCTCTGTTACTTTATGAATAATAAAGCCTACTAAAATGGTGGTGATAAATTTGAGTATCCAAGATAGTACTGACCTTATAGAAAATAATGAATCCAGAAAATATAAATTACACTCTTCCTAAACAGTCTAGAACTGTTTCTTTTTTTTCCCCACTTAACTTTTATTTCTTTTCTTTTTTAAAAATTAATTTATTTTAAATGGAGGCTAATTATTTCATAATATTGTGGTGGTTTTTACCATACATTAATATGAATCAGCCACAGGTATACATGTATCCCCTCGTCCCGAACCTCCCCCCCACCTCCCTCCCCATCCCATCCCTCTGGGTTGTCCCAGCGCACTGGCTTCGAATGCCCTGTTTCATGCATCAAACTTGGACTGGTGATCTATTTCACATATGGTAATATACATGCTTCAATGCTATTCTCTCAAATCATCCCACCCTCGCCTTCTCCCACAGAGTCCAAAAGTTTGTTCTTTATATCTGTGTCTTTTCTGCTGTCTTGTATATAGGGTCATTGATAACATCTTTCCAAATTCCACATAAATGCATTAATATCCTGTATTGGTGTTTTTCTCTATGATTTACTTCACTGTGTATATAGGCTCCAGTTTCATCCACCTCATTAGAACTGACTCAAATGAGTTCTTCTTAATAGCTGAGTAATATTACATTGTGTATATGTACCACAACTTTCTTATCAATTCGTCTGCAGATGGACATCTAGGCTGCTTGCATGTCCTAGCTATTGTAAACAGTGCTGCGATGAACATTGGGGTACATGTGTCTCTTTCAATTCTGGTTTCCTCAGTGTGTATGCCCAGCAGTGGGACGGCTGGGTCATATAGCAGTTCTATTTCTAGTTTTTTAAGGAATCTCCACACTGTTCTCCATATTGGCTGTCTTAGTTTACATTCCCACCAACAGTGTAAGAGGGTTCCCTTTTCTCCACACCCACTCCAGCATTTATTGTTTGTAGACTTTTGGATAGCAGCCAGTCTGACTGGTGTGGGGTGGTACCTCATTGTGGTTTTGATTTGAATTTCTCTGATAATGAGTGATGTTGAGCATCTTGTCATATGTTTGTTAGCCAACTGTATGTCATCTATGGAGAAATGTCTCTTTAGTCCTTTGGCCCAGTTTTTGATTGGGTTATTTATTTTTCTGGTATTGAGCTGCATGAGCTGCTTGTATATTTTTGAGATTAATTCTTTATCAGTTGCTTCATTTGCTACTATTTTCTCCCATTCTGGAAGCTGTCTTTTCACCTTGCTTATAGTTTCCTTCACTGTGCAAAAGTTTTTAAGTTTAATAAGGTGCCATTTGTTTATTTTTGTTTTTATTTCCATTACTCTGGAAGGTGGGTCATAGAGGATCTTGCTGTAATTTATGTCAGAGTGTTCTGCCTATATTTTCCCCTAGGAGTTTTATAGTTTCTAGTCTTACATTTAGATTTTTAATCCATTTTGAGTTTATTTTTGTGTGCAGGGTCAGAAAATATTCTAGATTCATTTGTTTACAGGTGGTTGACCAGTTTTTCCAGCACTACTTGTTAAATGGATTGTCTTTCCTCCATTGTATATTTTTGCCTCCTTTGTCAAAGACAAGGTGTCTTTGACACCTAGGTGTGTGAATTTATCTCTGGGCTTTCTAGTTTGTTCCATTGGCCTATATTTCTATCTTTGTGCCAGTACCATACTGTTTGGAAGACTGCAGCTTTGTAGTATAGTCTGAAGTCAGGCAGGTTGATTCCTCTAGTTCCATTCTTCTTTCTCAAGATTGCTTTGGTGATTCGAGGTTTTTTTTGTATTTCCATACAAATTGTGAAATTATTTGTTCTAGTTCTATGAAAAATACCATTGGTAGCTTAATAGGGATTCCACTGAATCTACAGATTGCTTTAGGTAGTATGCTCATTTTCACTATATCAATTCTTCTGATCCATGAACATGGTATATTTCTCCATCTATTTGTGTCATTTCTGATTTTTTTCATCAGTGTTTTATAGCTTTCTATATATAGGTATTTTGTTTCTTTAGGTAAATTTATTCCTAAGTATTTTATTCTTTTCATTGCAATGGTGAATGAGATTGTTTCCTTAAATTCTCTTTCTGCTTTCTCATTATTAGTGTATAGGAATGTATGGGACTTCTGTGTATTCATTTTATATCCTGCAAGTTTACTATATTCATTGATTAGCTCTAGTAATTTTCTGGTGGTGTATTTAGGGTTTTCTATGTAGAGGATCATGTCATCTGCAAACAGTGAGAGTTTTACTTCTTTTCCAATCTGGATTCCTTTTATTTCTTTTTCTGCTCTGATTGCTGTGGCTAAAACTTCCAAAGCTATGTTGAATAGTAGTGGTGAAAGTGGGCATCCTTTTCTTGTTCCTGACTTTAGGGGAAATGTTTTCAATTTTTTGCCATTAAGGATAATGTTTGCTGTGCATTTATCATGTATAGCTTTTATTATGTTGAGGTATGTTGCTTCTATGCTTGCTTTCTGGAGAGTTTTTATCATAAATGGATGTTGAATTTTGTCAAAGGCTTTCTCTGCATCTATTGAGATAATCATATAGTTTTTATCTTTCAATTTGTCAATGTGGTGTATACATTGATTTGTAAAGAAGAATCCTTGCATCTCTGGGATTAAGCCCACTTGGTCATGATGTATGATCTTTTTAATATGTTGTTGGATTCTGTTTGCTAGAGATTTGTTGAGGATTTTTGCATCTATGTTCATCAGTGATATTGGCCTGTAGTTTTCTTTTTCTGTGGCACCTTTGTCTGGTTTTGGTATTAGGGTGATGATGGCCTCATAAAATGAGTTTGGGAGTTTACCCTCCTCTGCAATTTTCTGGAAGAGTTTGAGTAGGATTGGTGTTAGCTCTTCTCTGAATTTTTGGTAGAATTCACCTGTGAAGTCATCTGGTCCTGGGCTTTTGTTTGTTGGAAGTTTTTTGATTACAGTTTCAATTTCCATGCTTATGATGAATCTGTTAAGATTTTCTGTTTCTTCCTGGTTCAGTTTTGGAAGGTTATACTTTTCTAAGAATTCATCCATTTCTTCCAAGTTGTCCATTTTATTGGCACATCGTTGCTGACAGTAGTCTCAAGATCCTTTGTATTTCTGTGTTGTCTTCTGTGATTTCTCCATTTTCATTTCTAATTTTGTTGATTTGATTCTTCTCCCTTTTTCTCTTGATGAATCTGGCTAATGGTTTGTCTATTTTATATATCTTCTCAAAGAACCAGTTTTTAGTTTTCTTGATTCTTGCTATAGTCTCCTTTGTTTCTTTTTCATGTATTTCTGCTGTGATTTTTATGATTTCTTTCCTTCTACTAACCCTGGGTTTCTTCATTTCTCTTTTTTCTAGTTGCTTTAGGTGTAAAGTTAGGTTATTTATTTGATTTTTCCCTTGCTTATTGAGGTAAGCTTGTATTGCTATGAACCTTCCTCTTAGCACTGCTTTTACTGAATCCCATAGGTTTTGGGTTGTCATGTTTTCATTTTCATTTGTTTCTATGCATATTTTGATTTCTTTTTGTGATTTGTGAGTTATTCAGAAGTGTGTTGTTTAGCCTCCATCTGTTTGTATTTTTAATAGTATTTTTTCCTGTAGTTGACATCTAATCTTACTGCATTGTGATCAGAAATGATACTTGAAATGATTTCAATTTTTTTGAATTTACCAAGGCTAGATTTATGTACTAGGATGTGATTTATCCTGGAGAGTGTTCTGTGTGCACTTGAGAAAAATGTGAAATTCTTTGTTTTTGGGTGAAATGTCCTATAGATATCAATTAGGTCTAACTGGTATCATTTAAAGCTTGTGTTTCCTTGCTAATTTTCTGTTTGGTTGACCTATCCATAGGTGTGAGTAGGGTATTAAAGTTTGCCACTATAATTGTGTTACTGTTAATTTCCCCTTTCACATTTGTTAACATTTGCCTTACGTATCGAGGTACTCCCGGAGAAGGCAATGGCACCCCACTCCAGTACTCTTGCCTAGAAAATCCCATGGATGGAGGAGCCTGGTAGGCTGCAGTCCATGGGGTCCGCTAAGAGTCGGACACGACTGAGCGACTTCACTTTCACTTTTCACTTTCATGCATTGGAGAAGGAAATGGCAACCCACTCCAGTGTTCTTGCCTGGAGAATCCCAGGGACAGGGGAGCCTGGTAGGCTGCTGTCTATGGGGTCACACAGAGTCGGACACGACTGAAGTGACTTAGCATAGCATAGCATAGCATCGAGGTACTCCTATGTTGGGTGTATATATATTTATAATTTTTATATCTTCTTCTTGGATTGATCCTTTGATCATTATGTAGTGTCCTTCTTTGTCTCTTTTCACAGCCTTTATTTCAAAGTCAATTTTATCTGAAATGAGTATTTCTACTCCTGCTTTCTTTTGGTCTCTACTTGCATGAACTATCAATTTCCAGCCCTTCACTTTCAGTCTGTATGTGTCCCGTGGTTTGAGGTGGTCTATTGTATAGGGGTCTTGTTTTTGTACCCATTCAGCCAGTCTTTGTCTTTTGGTTGGGGCATTCAACCCATTTACATTTAAGGTAATTATTGGTAAGTATGATTCCATTGCCATTTACTTTGTTGTTTTGGGTTCCAGTTTATAAATCTTTTCTGTGCTTCCTGTCTAGAGAAGATACTTTAGCATGTGTTGAAGAGCTGATTTGGTGGTGCTGAATTCTCTCAGCTTCTGCTTGTCTATAAAGCTTTTGATTTCTCCTTCATATCTGAATGAGATCCTTACTAAGTACAGTAATCTGGGCTGTAGGCTATTTTCTTTCATCACTTTAAGTATGTCCTGTCATTCCCTTATGGCCTGAAGAGTTTCTATTGAAAGATCAGCCGTTATCCTAATGGGGATCCCCTTGTGTATAATTTGTTGCCTTTCCCATGCTGCTTTTAATATTTGCTCTTTGTGTTTGATATTTGTTATTTTGATTAAGAGTGTCTTGGGGTGTTTTGCCTTGGGTTTATCCTGTTTGGGACTCTCTGGTTTCTTGGACTTGGGTGGCTATTTCCTACCCCATTTTAGGGAAGGATTCAACTATTATCTCCTCAAGTATTTTCTCATGCTCTTTCTTTTTGTCTTCTTCTGGAACACCTATGATTCATTTGTTGGGGTGTTTAACATTGTCCCAAAGGTCTCTGAGGTTGTTCTCATTTCTTTTAATGTTTTTTCTTTTTTAGTCTCTGCTTCATTTATTTCCACCATTATATATTTCACCTCATTTATCCTTTTTTCTGCCTCATTTATTAGAATAAATGTTGGCTCCCTCCAGAGTGCTTTTGATATCAGTATTACATTATTCATTATTGATTGACCCTTCTTTATTTCTTCTAGGTCCTTGCTAAACATTTCTTGCATCTTCTCAATCCTTGTCTCTAGTCTATTTATCTGTAACTCCATTTTGTTTTCAATATTTTGGATCATCTGTACTATCATTATTCTGAATTCTTTTTCAGGAAAACTCCCTATATCCTCTTCTTTTGCTTGGTTTGGTGGGCATTTATCATATTCCTTTACCTGCTGAATATTTCTCTAGCTTTTCATTTTGTTTAGATTGCTGTGTTTGGGGTGCCCTTTTGTAGCCTGGAAGTTTGTGGTTCCTCTTTATTATGGAGCCTGATCCCTGTGGGTGGGGTTGGACTAGGGGCTTGTCAAGGTTTCCTGGTCAGGGGATCTTAAGTCTTTGTTCTGGTGGGTGGAGCCCTTCTCTCTGGAGTACAATGAAGTATCCAGTAGTGGGTTGGGTGTCTATGGGTTTGGCATGGCTTTGGGAAGCCTGTCTTTTAATGCTCAGGGCTGTGTTCCTGCTTTGCTGGAGAATTATTGTCATTATGTCTTGCACTGGAACTTGTTGGCTCTTGGGTGGAGCTTGGTTTCAGTGTAGGTATCGAGATTTTTGGGTGAGCTCTTTTCTATTAATTAGAACCTGGAATCAGGAGTTCTTTGATGTAGAACTGTGTTTCTTAACTTGCCATTTGTATTACAGTTAGCATTCCCTTTAATAATTACAGTTCAGTTCAGTCACTCAGTCGTGGCCAACTCTTTCCCATGGATTGCAGCACGCCAGGCCTCCCTGTCCATCATCAACTCCCAGAATTTACTCAAACTCATGCCCATTGACTCGGTGATACCATCCAGCCATCTCATTCTCTGTTGTCCTCTTCTCTTCCTGCCTTCAATCTCTCCCAGCATTGGAGTCTTTCTTTTCCAATGAGCCAGCTCTTTGCATCAGGTGGCCAAAGTACTGGAGTTTCAGATTCAACATCAGTCCTTCCAATGAACACTCAGGACTGATCTCCTTTAGGATGGATTGATTGGATCTCCTTGCAGTCCAAGAGACTCTCAAAGGTCTACTCCAACAACACAGTTCAAAATAATCAATTCTTCAGAGTTCAGTTTTGTTTATAGTCCAACTCTCACATCCATACATGACTACTGGAAAAACCACAGCTTTGACTAGATGGACCTTTGTTGGTAAAATAATGTCTCTGCTTTTTAATATGCTGTCTAGATTGATCATAATTTTTCTTCCAAGGAGTAAACATCTTTTAATTTCATGGCTGCAATCATCATCTGGAGTGATTTGGAGCCAAAAAATATAAAGTCTGCCACTGTTTCCACTGTTTCCCCATCTATTTGCCATGAAGTGATGGGATCAGAGGCCATGATCTTTGTTTTCTGAATGTTGCACTTTAAACAAACTTTTCCACTCTCCTCTTTCACTTTCATCAAGAGGCTCTTTAGTTCTTCTTCACTTTCTGCCATAAGGGTGGTATCATCTGCATATCTGAGGTTATTGACATTTCTCCCAGCAATCTTGATTCCAGCTTGTGGTTCCTCCAGCCCAGTGTTTCTCATGATATACCCTGCATAGAAGTTAAATAAGCAGGGTGACAGTATACAGCCTTGATCTACTCCTTTTCATATTTGGAACCAGTCTGTTGTTCCATGCCCAGTTCTAACTGTTGCTTCCTGACCTGCATATAGGTTTCTCAAGAGGCAGGTCAGGTGGTCTGGTACTTCCATCTCTTTCAGAATTTTCCACAGTTTATTGTGATCCACACAGTCAAAGGCTTTGGCATAGTCAATAAAGCAGAGATAGATGTTTTTTCTGGAACTCTCTTGCTTTTTCCATGATCCAGCGGATGTTGGCAATTTGATCTCTGGTTCCTCTGCCTTTTCTAAAACCAGCTTGAACATCAGGAAGTTCACAGTTCATGTATTGTTGAAGCCTGGCTTGGAGAATTTTGAGCATTACTTTACTAGTGTGTGAGATGAGTGCAATTGTGCGGTAGTTTGAGCATTCTTTGGCATTGCCTTTCTTTGCAATTGGAATGAAAACTGACCTTTTCCAGTCTTGTTGCCACTGCTGAGTTTTCCAAATTTGCTGGCATATTGAGTGCAGCACTTTCACAGCGTCAATCTTTAGGATTTGAAATAGCTCAGCTGATAACTACATACATGCATTATTAGAATTTGGAAAAAATATGGCGAGAAGAAGCCTTTAAATAATATTTTTTGTATGTATGTTGAAAAGGAGAACCAATTAACATTTTAATATTTGGACTGTGCTAACTAAGAATGCTTGATACAATTTATATTGTGAATTATGTATATATTTGGTGATGTAGTGCCAGAGTTCTCAGAATAGTAACGTGCATGCAGTAAGTGCCCACCAATATTTCCCAATGAACTAAAATTAGAATTATTTATCACTAGCCTTTTGTTATCATTAACTACACATAACATTTTGAAATTGATTTATTTGTTCTTGTAAGATGCTCTTTTTCTCCCTTCCAATCTATATTAGGGTGTATATGTATATATATATGTGCTAAAATAGAAACTTCCTTTGGGTAAACTCTAAAGACAGAAAAATACTTTTGAAAGCTTATAAACTATGAGAGAACATGAAAATGACATTGTAAAAATAATGAATACTTTTCTACTATGATCCTTTGTTATACGATCTCTATGCATCATTGCCCTCTATGTCTCGTAACTGTTCGTACCTTTCGCAGTACTTTCCCTCATATCCCCGTGGGCAAGCTGTGCAGCGGTAATCATCCAGGCCTTCCATGATACAAGATGGGCTGAAACTGAATCAGAAAAAAAATAAAGATTGAAAAAACCATTTGACTTATTTATTTTTATAAATTTAAGCAATTCTATCTAATATCTAGATGATTGGAACTGTTTTTTGATGGTTACAAATGTCATATTTGTAACTATAAGTTCCTATTCAAGGGTAATGGGTTTCCCTGGTGCCTCTGTGGTAAAGATTCTGCCTGCAAAAAAATGTGAGTTTGATCCCTGGGTCAGGAAGATCCTCTAGAGAAGGAAATGGCAACTCACTCCAGTATTATTATCTGGAAAAATCCCTTGAACAGAGGGGCTTGGCAGGCTATAGTCCATGGGGTTGCAATGAGTCAGACATGACTTAATGATGGAACAACAACATTCAAGGGTAGGATATCACAACTAAATATTACTAATAATAGTTAACAAATAAAGAAGGTTGTTTCTTGATGAATTAACAATGCATGACACTGACCATGTTAAAACTGTGACGTTTTAATAATTATATGACAGTCATGAAAATATCAAACATCCAGAAAAAGGGTGCTATTTTTCATGAATTAAAATAAAAACATGATGAGAATTCCTGCATATTTGTCAGACAGTAGAATAAGTATTATTGAATATCTTTCAGGTTAAAAAAAAATGGGGACACAAAAGCAATTTAATTTTTTTATAACTTATCCCAAATTGCCATTGGCATTTCAATGCATTAAGTGTGAATAGATGTTTCACTTAAAATAAAGACTGTCTTTTGTAATTTACATATGGATTTCAAACTACATTTTACTTTAAATACAAAATAATGTGATCTAGTGTAAGGAAATAAGACAGGAAATCTTTCTGTATGAAAATTAGTAAGATGTTCTAACAATTTCTAACAATTTCTGGTTTCCCTATTTCTGTTAATGACTACCATCGGAGCTCAATTTGGCTACAAAGCCCTGGCTTCAACTCCTGCCTTGCTTAAACCTGTCATATCTAATTAATTATCAGTTCTATAGAGTCACATTCAACAATCTATCTTCTTGTGTTTTCCTTACATCCATCCTTTTGTCTCTATTTTTGTTGCTATTACCTTTTTTCAGGTTCTAATTTTCTTTTGCCTAAGCTAGTGCAATAACTTTTTAATTAGTCTCTTTGCTTTTCTTATTTTCCTGTTTCAGTTCATTATACTCAATTCCATCATTATAGTCTTCCTAAATTGTGGCTCTGATCACATTAATCTTTTAAATAAAAATTTGTAGTGTTTCCTCATTACATAGAAAATTAAATAGCAATTTCTTAGACTGGTATTCAAGGATTTCTACAGTATGGCCTCCATTTTCTTATTCATTCATCTGTAATTATAAAATTCTATTTGAACCCATGCTCCAAACTCTTACTGGTTCTTAAACGTGATTTGTGCTTCCTGCTTCTAAGTTTTCACTCTGTAAATTTTCTACTATCTCTGCCAGTAAAAACTCTTCAATCTGTTGTAAATTTAATAATTTAAATAAATTTAAAATTTATTATGCGTGCTCAGTTGTGTCTTTTTGTGACCTCATGAACTGTAGCCTGCCAGGCTCCTCTGACCATGGGATTCTCCATGGAGAACCAACCCATGGAGTGGGTTGCCATTTACTCCTCCAGGGAATCTTCCCTGAACCTGTACCTCCTGTGGCTCCTTCATTGGCAGGTGGATTCTTTATCACTGAGCCACCTAGGAAGCCAAAAAATTATTATTAATTTTTTAATATATTCTTTAAGTTTCCAAAATGAAGTGTGGTACTTTGTGCCTTCGAATTTCCTGTAAATCTAAGTTGATCTCTCTGAAGACACCCATTTAACTGTGAGCCTCTCCAAGAGATGTTCTGCTCTTTTTTGTATATCCTGTAGCTTTTGTTATAGTTCACTCTACAGTAAATTATCAATTAATTATTAATTCCCATTTTAATAAACCATAAAATAAATACCTTTCTCTTGTTCAGTCCAGTTCATCAGAGGTAGATTAGGGAAAGGAGGATGAAAATAATATATTTCACACACCAACCACTTTTGCTCAATGAATTATAAGACCATGCATTTTATCCTCATCAATATCCCATTTATCTAAAAATTCACATTTGATATCCTATGCAAGACATATGTTCTGTTCAACCAAAAACAGATGCTTGTAGAGGAAAGGGAGATAATCACATGAAAATGTTTTCAAAATGTAAACAAAGCCAAAGATGGGGAAAAAAAAAAAAAACAGAATAGGTAGAACTATCTCTTCATCTGAGTTGCTTTATGGTTCTTATATACTAAAGGTAAGGTGTCTAGGATTCTAATTCTGAACAAAGTGCCCTACATTCCTTCAAAAGCAAATTCTTAGAGAAAAAATTACCCCACTGTGTAGAGATTGAATTCTATAAATCATTTAAAAGAAAGTGCAGATTGTCTTAGCAAAAAGGTAAGTGAAAACACCTAGGGGTTTTCATCAATACATAAACCAATGCAAAATGTTCTGACAGCACTGAAGTAAAATATGCCACATTTGCTGCCCCTTATGGCTGTGTTTCCATGGTACCAAGCTTGCATTATCTCAACAGAAAGGGGGCTGTGATTCTGGGAGATACTGACTTCTTGTGGAGCATAACAATAAGTCATCTTGCTGGAACCACATTATTTTTCAATTATCTGCCTGATAATTCTTATCAGTCATGAACTAAACACAGAAAATAAATGGAAACAGCTATAAAATTTATATACTATGCATCAAACAATCCCTCATAGCTGAAGTTATTGCAGAATTATATGAAAACACCAGGTCTTTCTAAAAACTTATAAGATTATACACATTTGTACATAAATCATTTATTTCATAAATATATGTTAACATTGGTATTTACATTTTAATTAATAAGCATTATTTACTTGGGACAGAGTTTTAAAGGAAAAAGGAACCATAGAGTATCAAGTGTTCACTTTTGTCATGTTTTTATATTGTTTAAAAAAATCTATCTTAAATTGAGATTTTTGTCTACATGAAAAAAATAGCTAAATCACAGAAAAGTCCATGTGCTACACAGATGGTGTTACTGATTGGGAAATATGGTAATATTTCTCAGTCTTACTTGTTGCTGGAAGAAATTAGAGGACAAGCACATTGCTGACAGTCATTTGGCAACCCCTTGACAATGCCATAATAACCAAGAGCACATCGTTCACAGAAGTCACCAGCAGTGTGATGTTGACAATTCTGTAAAGGAAGAGGAGTTTGTTTTGAAAGTAATGACAGAATGTAATTTATCATAGAGCTCTCCACCTATGAGTTTGTGTGTTCCTGTGAACACACACACACACACTCCCCATTGACAGAACTCAGTTATTAACCCTACATATATTTTAAAATTTATTTATTTTTTAATTGAAGGATAATTGCTTTACAGAATTCTGTTGCTTCCGTCAAACCTCAACATGAGTCAGTCATAGGTGTACATATGTCCCCTCCCTCTTGAACTTCCCTCCCATCTCCTTCCCCTCTAGATTGTTACAGAGCCCCTGTTTGCATTCCCTGAGACATACAGCAAATTCCCATTGGCTATCTATTTTTACATATGGTAATGTAAGTTTCCATGTTACTCTCTCTACACATCTCACCCTCCCTTCCCCTCTCCCTATGTCCATAAGTCTGTTCTGTATGTCTGTTTGTCCACTGCTGCCCTGCAAACAAATTCATCAGAAGCAGTTTTTTAGATTTCACATATATGTGTTAGTATTCGATATTTATCTTTCTCTCTCTGACTTACTTCACGCTGTATAATAGGCTCTACATTCATCCACCTCATTAGACTGACTCAAATGCATTCCTTTTTATGGCTGAGTAATATTTCATTGTGTATATGTACATATTTTTTAAAGAAGCTCTTTCATTTGAGAAGTTAATACTGGGCTGTTGTAGCAATAACGGCAAGAGTTTCTGTTCTCTTTCCCTTACATCAGTCTCTCTGAATTAGTTTTCCTCTTATTCTACTCTGGGGAATAGACTTATGCTATTCTCTGGCGTGAAACCATGGCATTATCATAATGAATTTTGGAACCCTGTCTATTGTTTCATTTTTTGGTGTTATGTTGAAAATACATTGTGTTACAAATAAGATTTTATAATTCACTGTTAAATTGATCTACTTTTCTAACAGGATACAAATATCAAATCTTTTAATTCTCCACCTCTCTCTCAGCAGATGTTAGCTTCTTATTTTCAGGGAAAAGGAAGTCCTCATTTGGTGTTGCCTCATCTTCCTGCCAAACAACAGACCATCTTTTCTGCCTCACTTTCCTTCCTGTCAATGTTTAGTTCTGTCCACAAGAAGTGGTGCATTGTTCTTTGTCTAAAGCTGCTCTCCTCCTAAACTCTCATTTAGAAAAAAGGCCTTCTTTGTCTTCTATTACCTCCAGCATCTGCATTTTCTCCTTCTTTGATGGCTTACTTCCACTGACAGTTGAGATTGGTTAAGCCTTTCATATTAAAAAAAAAAAAAAATCTCTGAGATCTCATGTTTCTGGACAACTTCCATCTTATCTTTGATAGGTTTATTAAAAACACTATTCACATTGCTAGTCTCTACTTCCTCATCTCTTTTTCACCTCTTCATTTTTTTAATGAAGGCTTTAAACACACACATATTCTTTTTCAGATTCTTTTCCATTATAGGATATTACAAGATATTGAGTATAGTTTCCTGTGCTATACAGTGGTCCATGTTGTTTATTTTATTTTATATATAGTAGCATGTATATATTAACCCTAAACTCCTAATTTACTTCCCCTCTGACCCCAAACAGGCTTTTGATTTCACCAGTGGAACATACGTCCAGGCTCATAAATATGATCTTTCTTGCTAAATCAAAATTTACTGACAATAATCTGTCTTCATGATATATGAACCATCTACAGCAGCTGATATTCCTTGCCATCATTAGGTTGACATTTTCTCTTTCTACAACAGTACACGAACCAAGAACTTCCAAATGTACAAGCTGGATTTAGAAGAGGCAGAGGAACCAGTGAAGAGGAACTAAAGAGTCTCTTGATGAAGGTGAAAGAGGAGAATGAAAAAGCTGGCTTAAAACTCAACATTCAAAAAACTAAGATCATGGCATCTAGTCCCATCACCTCATGGCAAATAGATGGGGGGGAAAGTGAAGATAGTGACAGACTTTATTTTCTTGGGCTCCAAAATCACTGTGAATGGTGCCTGTAGCAATGAAATTAAAAGATGCTTGCTCCTGGGAAAACAGCTATGACAAACCTTGACAGCATATTAAAAAAGTAGAGATATCACTTTGCTGACAAAGGTCCACATTGTCAAAGCTATGGTTTTTCCAGTAGTCATGTACAGCTGTGAGAGGTGAACCATAAAGAAGGCTGAATGCCAAAGAATTGATGCTTTCGAACTGTGGTTTTGGAGAGGACTCTTGAGAGTCCCCTGGACTGCAAAGAGATCAAACCAGTCAATCTTAAAGGAAATCAACCCTGAATATTCATTGGAAGGACTGATGCTGAAGCTCCAATACTTGGCCAATTGATGCAAAGAGCTCACTCATTGAAAAAGGCTCTAATGCTGGGAAAGATTAAGGGCAAGAGAAAAAAGGGATGATTAGAGGATGAGATGGTTGGATGGCATCACCGACTCAATGGACATGAGTTTGAGCAAGCTCTGGGAAATAGTGAAGGACAGGAAGCCTGGTGTGCTTCTGTGCATGGGGTTACAGATTTGGACATGACTTAGCGACTGAACAACAAAATGGTTTCTCTAATAGTACAGTGTACTGAGTGATTTCCTCCCTCTATGGCTACTCTTTTTTATCTTCCTTCATGGATTTTTTTTCTTCTTTCTGTTGAGTAAGATTGGTCCTTTCTCACTTTGGCTCTCATTTCTTTTCTTTCTCTTTCCCACATTTTCTACCTTGGTCATTTCAACCATTACTAGAACTTTAGCTATCAGAGCTTCCCAGGTGGTGCCAGTGGTAAAGAACCCGCCCGCCAATTCAAGAGACATTAGAGAAGCAAGTTCAATCCCTGAGTCGGGAAGATCCCCTGGAAGAGAAATGGCAACCTGCTCCAGTACTCTTGCTGGAGAATCTCATGGACAGAGGAGCCTGGTGGGCTACAGTCCATGGGGTCACAAACAGTCAGGCATGACTCATGTGGCAGCACATAGCATAGCAGCAGCTATCATCTATCTTTCCCAAAGTCTAAATTTTATATATTCTGCCTAATATCGATCTCTAATGAGTTCCATACTTAAGTTTCTAATTGCTTCTTAGATAGATCTTCTTGTATAACACAAAAGTATTTGAATGAGAAACCTCAAAAATTAAGCTCATCTCTTTCAAAATCTCCTAATACTCCTGTATTTCCCACTTAATTTGGGGTCACTATCATCTCTCTGGCATAGCAAGAAAGACCTTTATAATTCAGCCCCTGCTTACTCCTCCAGTCTTCCGTCTAGCCGCTGTAACCGTCACACTGTATGCTAAAGCTATATAGGACTATCTGAAATTCTCAAATTATGCAGTGCTTCCTCTTACCTCTGGGAATTTTCATATGCAAATATCTTGTTCTGGGATGTTTTTCCTCCTCTTACTTGGCTAACACATATTCATTCAGCTCTCATTTTCACTGTCTCTTTCTCTGATAAACATTCCCTGATGCCTGAAGTCTGGGCTAAATTCTCCTTGCTCAACACAGTGGCTGAAATATGTTGACATTCAATGACTATTTTGAATGAAATGACTGCATAAATGAATGTACTTTCTAGGTATTATAGATGAAAACCGGTTAGGCTTCTTAAGATGAAAAAGTCAAGTCTAAAGAATTTACAGTAAGGTGCCTAGCAGGGAAAGAGGATTTGTCGTATTTGGATACTGATTTAAGTACCATAATCCTCTCTTTTTCAATCATCCAAAGGAATCACTGTATTTTAGCAAGAAAATAGCCATTTCGTATTTAACAGTAGCATAGTGAGAGATAATGGTTCCAAGATAAAATAATTATCTGTGAATTTCAGTCTCAAATCGTTCAGAAAGTTGCCAAATGATGAAAGAGTGTTAACTGGGGAGTGCTTTAAGAACATACTTTATAGTTATAGAAATGAGCAGATGCCCCAAAATACATGGTATCTTAAACAATAATTGTTAGCATTTGCCTTTGTAAAAAATAAAAAAAAAAACAACCTGCATAATAAATTATTTATGTAACCTACTGTAACACTGATAAGTGAGTCAACACAATAAATAATGCTGATCATTACTAAAAATACAGATATTTAAAAATATGGTTTGCTTCTTTTATACCTACAACTCTGTATAATTTCTACACAGAGAAAGCAAATATTTGAACTTTCTCTGGACAGTCAATCTTTCAGAGGGTTGCTGACATACTAAACTTGGTTAACTGAATTAAATGCCCCACTTAGCCCCACAAACACAGCACACAAATCATGATGCTATTTTTGAAACTTTTGACATCAATCTTTCATATGACTTTCCTGTTTCCTTTGAAATAGAGGACATAATATTTCTCTTATACAGAAATTAATCTTTAGAAAAAAATTTTATGTGTTAGATGCCTAAAGAGAAGTTTAATAATCTGGAGATTAATATATGCCAGTATCATTTCAATAGTAGATTACAATATATAGCATTCGTTTTTGTTTTTTGTACATGGGAAAACTGGGGGTATTCATTCCTTCCACTAAATCAAAGGAATATTGTATTAATATTTGGTATCTTTGAACTAAGGTGAGAAGTTACTATTTTTCTTTATAGGGATGCCTCTTCACACTCCTTGACATATTATTAAATGCATGGATTCTCAAAAGGCAGCCCTTTTCATCTTGTATAACCATAAGCTACATAGTTTTTCCTTATGCTGAATGAAAACTTGTTTCACTCTAATTTTCAGTTAGTAACCCAAGTTCTGCCTTCTGAAGCTATGCAGATTAAATCCTCCCTGGTGGCTCAGAAGGTAAAGACTGCCTGAGGTGCAAGAGACCTGGGTTTGATCCCTAGGTTGGGAAGATTCCCTGGAGAAGGCAATGGCTACCCATTCCAGTACTCTTGCCTGAAGAATTCCATGGACAGAGGAGCCTGATGGGCTACAGTCCATGGGGTCACAGAGTCGGATAGGACTGAGTGACTAACACTTTTACTTTCACAAAGCTTTTCCTTATGCTGATTGAAAATGTTTCACTCTAATTTCAATTAGCGACCCAAGCTCTGCCTCCTGAAGCTATGCAGATTAAGTCTAATTTCCATTTCCCGGGGAAAGTCTTCAAATATCTTAAGAACATTATTACTTCCTAAATGTTTTTTTCAAGCTAAACAGTTAACAACCCTGATTAGTCAGAATTTCTCTTAAAATAGAGATTCTAAATCTCACAAATATATTTAACATACTTCCATCCTTGATCTTGATCTTATACAAGTGAATCTGTATAGTAAAGTAAGAACTCCTATTTCATAGAAGTTGCTATTATGTGTCATTCCCTCTGTTTTTTTACCTTAAACACTAGTATATAAATTCCTAGAGGGCAATACCCACACATTCCTTATCTTTATATTCTCAGAACCCACCACTATGCCTGAACATGGTAATACTTATTAAAAAATGCCTCAAGAATGAATAAACAAGTAAGCCTAAGTTTGAAACCTACTCTATTAATTTAACCTTGTTAATTGTGGCTCATAATTCTACCTGCCAGGCTCTTTTTGATTATTGACAGCATCTAACACTTTACATCATGTGAATATTTGATAGATTTCATTCAAATCACTGATAAAGATTTTGAACATGATGGGGTCAAACACAAATCCTATGCCTCATCAATGGAGACATCTCTAGAGCTTATTCTAGGTTATGCTGTTTAGCAGCTTCTACACCCACTGAACCTGTTAACTGATCACTATTTGGCCTATATTTTCAGCCCTGTTTGTGAGCATATAATGAAATGTTCTATCAAATGCCTGTCTGAACAAACCAAAGTTTGAACCATACATCTGACTCTTAGGCTTATGACTTAAGCAAATTATTTAATTTCTCTCAGTATCATTTAATCAGCTGTATTAGAAGGACTAATCCTTTCTCATCAATTTATTGTAAGAATAAATGAGAAAAGATTATCTACAGTGGCAAGTCCTGGTTCTGGTACATACATAAAGTTGGACACATAGTAGCTGTTAATCTTTTTTACTAAATTTGACACATCATTTATTACATTCTCTGATGAATTTGAAATTATACTGAGAATCATGGAACTATGGTCTCAGATGTTATATATATCGTAACTCAAGCAATTAGCCTGATACGTCTTATTTTAAGGGAACCTATTCTGATTGCTAACAAACATTATGTTTCACTGGAGATCAAACTCAATCCGTCTCTTACGTTCTACTTTCCTTTTTAAAACCTGGTATGACACTTTATTGTTATCCATTTTGAGACAAATTTCATATTTTCATGATTTTGCAAATTTTTTTCATATATAGCTCTTAATCACATTGCAGATTCTATTAATACACTGGGGTAAAATTCACCTGGACCTTTAAAATCACACTCATTCCATCAGCTAAAAGTATGATTACTCTCACCCATAATCAGCAAGTATTATTTTGTACTAGATTTGAAACCTGATTCTAATACTTTTTACCAAAGGCTCTATAAGTTACTTAATATTTTTTAGGATTAATTTTCAGAGTTGTAATAAAATACTAATAATTTCTACCTTGGTAAGATAGATTAAATAAGATAAGGTTTATTTAAAAAAGACCTTAAACATAGTAGATTCTAGTTATGAGTTTACTGAAGATGGAACTAATTGCTTAACCATGGAGACTGACAGTGTTACAGACAACAGAGCAGATCAATGATAGAGATTTACTTTATCCTTTCATTTTAAAATAAGAATTGTGATAGAGTAAAAATAATATTTTCACAACTTTTTTAGTCTTGAGAAAGTTATTTGTGCCACCTGAGATTTCAATATTCCCATGTAAAATGTTGGAGAAATAATATTGACTATGTAAGTCACTCAGTCATGTCCTACTCTTTGTGACCTTATGGACTATAGCCTGCCAGGCTCTCTTGTTTGTGGGATTTCCCAGGCAAGAATACTGGAGTGGGTTGCCATTTCCTTCTCCAGGGGATCTTTCCAACCCAGGGATCAAACCAGTGTTTCTTATGTTTCCTGCACCGGTAGGTGGGTTCTTTACCACTACTGGCACCTGGGAAACCCAATACTGACTATAGGTTTGGTGAAAATTAAATGAGGATATATATGTGTATAAAAAGACAAAGCTATAGATGTGTTATATAAACTCTTAAAACTCTATCTTATCTATTTTTATGATTTTGTGTGTGTGTGTGTGTGTATGGATCAGTATTAATTCACCTACCTCTTCTCCCACTTCTGGCATGAGGTTCAATATCTTGTAGGTTTTACTATTTCATTTTGAAGAAAATTTTCCTTAAGAGGCAATGGTAACTTAGATATTGGTAATAATATGCCTATGTGTAGGATTTATTAGCATCTACGAAGAAGCAACAGCTCTCCTGTAAGTGTCATTAGGAATTATTAAGAGGGTAGTTACAAAGTAATGTGAGTTTTATTTTACAGGTGAAATGTTTAGCTTGTGAAATTTTCTACAGTGTTTTTCTACTCTATTTTTGAAGAAAGGAATAAAGGAAAAGAAAAAACAAGATAAGAGAAAATCTGGCATAGCATTAGATATAGCAATGCTTTTTACAATAATTTTTGATTAATTATCATCTGGTTCTTAGACTATACATGGTGGATAATATGTATGGTAATTATCTTTATTATCATTAATCACCATAGCTATCATGCCTACTATAGAGCTTATCATGTGCCAAGTAATGTTCTAAGCCTTTTATCTAGCATTTCATTGAATCCATAGAAAAACTCTATGATTCAGTACTATTATTATCTTCATTTTATAAATGAGGAAATTAAGACACCATTGAGGTTAACTAAGTTGACTAAGCTTGCTTTGTTGCTAAGTCACTTCAGTCGTGTCTGACTCTGTGTGACCCCATAGACGGCAGCCCACCAGGCTCCCCTGTCCCTGGGATTCTCCAGGTGAGAACACTAAGCTTACACAGCCCATAATGGATTAAGCCAGAATTTGAATCAAGGCAGTCTGACCACAGAGTCATGTTTATAACCATCATGCCAACATAGAGGGCATTGCACTGTGTAGTGGATATGATATTTAACTGGGAAACAGTAAAAATAGTAAAGAAATCCGTATGCTTCAGTTGCTTCAGATATAGCATTGAAGTAATCATAGTTATTTCCTATTTGTCTCATGAAGCATTTCAAAGATGAGCAAAGTTGCCTAACTTCAAAAGTTGTAAGCTCCCTGAAGGAAAATATAAAAATTCAGACCACAATACTTTATATTAGCTATGTATGTCTGACGCATTTATGTATTTATTTTTATTTCACATAGGTATATCTCAGAAAATAGAGCTTACAGTAAGAATTGTTGGCCCAAAAGTGGTTATAATAATCAGTTGGTCAAAAGAGTACAGACAGTATAAATACAACAACTTTTATCTGAAATAAAAATGAAATTAAACTGTATCTTTTATGAGGACTTATAAATTATTCATTGTTGTTCAGTTGCTAAGTTGTGTCTGATTCTTTGCGACCCTGTGAACTGCAGGACATCAGGCTTCCTTGTCCTTGGACCATCTTCTGGAGTTTGCTCAAACTCATGTCCATTGAGTCAGTGAAGCTAGCCAACTACCTTATCCTCTGTCGCCCACCTTCTTCTCCTGCCCTCAATTTTTCCCAGCATCATATGGAGTGACATTACTATTATAATTTACAGTGAAGATAGCATAAGAAAGAAAAATGCATTTAATTCTCACTTAAGAATGTATGTTAACCACCTCTGAAATTATCTATTGAATTTTACTAGCCAGAAGGTTGGAAAAAAACATTACCCTTAAACCAAATGACAATTATTTCAAGAATTCAAGGATGGTTAATATCTACACCTCCACTCCAGTCCTCACAAATAAGCATATTATAAATTTCCATATTCTGTCTTGATTGAAAGAAGATAGTCTTTAAGAAGTCAGGAATAAAAAGTTGTCTTAATAGGATGAAAATTATTTATGTTAAACTAATCGCCAGAATTGTACTTTGTGATAAAAGATCTGAGTCATTCTTATTAAAATCCTTAATAAGATAAGAAGCTGACCACCCTTCTATATAACATTTTTTGAGACTTAAAGCAAAACTATGAAAGTATTATATGAGAGAGAGCACTGGCAAGGAAGACACATATATAGTTTTTTGAAAATATTGTAAATATAAAAATAACTGAATCAACTAAGAAATGTCGAGAGCTAGAAAGAAAGTGGTTGAATGTTAAAAAACATGTAAAAAATCTATTTTGTCAATATTTACCAGTAATGACCAGTTAATAAATACATTGAAACAAAAAAATCTAATGCTTACCATTAATAAGAAAATGTAAGATACGTGGCAATAATTTTAACATAAGAAATGCATAGCCCATATAGGTAATACTAAAAAAACTATGAAACATAAAATATTTGAAAGTGAAGAGTATCATATTCTTAAGGTTTAGGGAGGATAATTCAATAGTGTAAAGATGATGATTGTTTATGAACCGCTTAATACACTTCAAATAAAAATTCTAGTGCTATTTTTTGGGGAAGAGAGGAAATAGTGAATCAAAATGTCATTTGAAAGAATATATAAGTACAATAAGCTAAGAAAATTAGAAAAAGAAGTGTAGCAAACGGCCTTGCTTTACTAGAATTTATAATTTACCATAAAATAAAGGTAATCAGGGCATTATAATAGGAACTAAAATGTAAGGAGAAAAGAATAGATGCTCTTTAAAACACATCTTAACACGAGTAAAAGAAATAAGTATATATTCAGACACCATGATGTGTCAAGGAGAAAAGGAAATATTATTAAGTAAATATTTCTTTAAAGTAACATATTTGAACAAAAATTATCTCCCCACATTAAAATAAATTCTGGAAAGATTAAAAAGTTGGATCTAAAATGTAATCATAGAAATAATGGTAAATACTATGCAATCTCAGTATAGATATTGAAAGTCATTGCCTGGGGGAGATCACCATGAGAATGAATATTGTTAGAGAAGCAAATTGCTCCAAGGATTCAGTCCTAGGAATATCAATGTATTGATTTCAGGTAATGAGGAGAAAACAGAAAAGAAAACTATCAAAGAGCAGACTTTACCAAGAAAATCCCGAGAATACCATGTCCAGAAAATTAAACTGAACAAAAGCTTCAAGAGGAATGGGTGACTCAGAGTAGCAAACGCTGCTGATAAATCAAATACAATGAAGACCTGAACACTAATTGTTCAGGTCAGTAAATGAGTAGTAATAAGAAAAATGAACATTACAAAGCAGTGATAATAAAGAAGGCTCATGGATATTATGCTAAGTCACTTCAGTCGTGTCCGACTCTGTGTGACCCCATAGACGGCAGCCCACCAGGCTCCCCCGTCCCTGGAATTCTCCAGGCAAGAACACTGGAGTGGGTTGCCATTTCCTTCTCCAATGCAGGAAAGTGAAAGGTGAAAGTGAAGTCGCTCAGTCGTGTCCGACTCCCAGCGACCCCATGGACTGCAGCCTACGAGGCTCCTCCATCCATGGGATTTTCCAGGCAAGAGTACTGGAGTGGGGTGCCATCGCCTTCTCCACATGGATATTAAGCTGGTTAGAAAGTGAGGGCATGGGAGTCACAAGGAACGATAAAAGATGTGAATGTCAATGATGAGACTAAAAATGTTGACACTGAAGTATTAAGAAATGAAAAGTGAAGTCGCTCAGTCATGTTCAACTCTTTGCAACTCCATGAACTACATAGTCCACGGAATTTTCCAGGGCAGAATAATGGAATGGGTAGCCATTTCCAGTCAAAGGAGAGGATGGTTGTTTACCTTGAGACTATAGATGCTCTCAGTTCCTGATAATGACAAGTTCTCGGAAAGGCTCGTGGAGTGAGGACAAGACACTAAAGTTAAGGGTGTGGAGGACTTCATTTTATGGGCATCAGAATCAGTAGGAATCATGACAGAAGTGGTGCCACAGTGAATGGCAATGATGCAAATGAAACATCTTCCAGGAATGTGGTAGGTGACCTGAGGGTGGAATGGGGAGGGAGGAGGGAGGAGGGTTCAGGATGGGGAACACATGTATACCTGTGGCGGATTCATTTTGATATTTGGCAAAACTAATACAGTTATGTAAAGTTTAAAAATAAAATAAAATTTAAAAAAAAAAAAAAGAATTTGGCTTCAACAAGCAGGTACAGTGGGCAAATGAATGGAGACGTGAGATTCAAAGCTGGGGGTTGTTACAGAGGAGAAAAGGGTGATATGAAAGTGGCCCCACCTTCAGGGTCAGGGGAATGAAGAGTGTGAGAAAAAACAATGGCTTTCACTTGAGAGCATGGCTGGGGAGCAATGTGTTGGGAAACCACGTTCCACTTTGAGCAAATGAAGAGGAAATCAAGGGAAGAGGGAGATTATGTAGGGATTTTGCTGATTTCTGGTCATGAGTTCCACAAGGCTCCACAGGGGTTTCAGAAGACTAGAAGAGGTGGTGAAGGAGTTCAGCAGAGATACCCAGAGCTGTGTGGGATTAGATTTTGGGGGCCCCAAGTGGTGACATGTAAAACTTGAATTTCTCCACAGTCCTGATTGCTCCAGGGATGAGAAAATGGGATTTTAGCAGGAATATCACAACAATAAAAAAAAAAAGAGCAATTAAAATTCTTTAAAAAGTTAAATTATGGGATATCAACTCAAAGAGTGTAAAGATTGTAAAGACTAGCAACATAATATGATCATGATATGTACATTTTTTTAAAAATTCAGGACATAAAACTACACCTATGGTATCATATAAATCTTTATAAGCAAATACATAAAATTGGTGGGAAACACATAAAATATTAAATGTCTATCTTGAATTTTTGATAACTTTTTTCCTTAATACTTTTCTATAATTTATGAATTTCTTACAAAGAGTTTATTTTTAATTATAATCAGAAAAAAACCCCTTGTGATTCTGCTGCTGCTAAGTCGCTTCAGTCGTGTCCAACTCTGTGCGACCCCATAGACAGCAGCCCACCAGGCTCCCCCATCCCTGGGATTCTCCAGGCAAGAACACTGGAGTGGGTTGCCATTTCCTTTTCCAATGCATGAAAGTGAAAAGTGAAAGTGAAGTCGTTCAGTCGTGTCTGACTCTTCACGACGCCATGGACTACAGCCTACCAGGCTCCTCCATCCATGGGATTTTCCAGACAGGAGTACTGGAGTGGGGTGCCATTGCCTTCTCCGATTCTGGTACTTGTCTAAGATGCTGTTGGTATTAATATACTATTTCTTGATATGAGCAGTGATTTTTCCAGTTATAATTTTTAAATTATTTTTTAAAATGCATAGCAGTCCATGGGGTTGCTAAGAGTCGGACACGACTGAGTGACTTCACTTTACTTTTCACTTTCATGCATTGGGGAAGGAAATGGCAACCCACTCCAGTATTCTTGCCTGGAGAATCTCAGGGACGGGAGAGCCTCGTGGGCTGCCATCTATGGGGTCGCACAGAGTCGGACACGACTGAAGTGACTTAGCAGCAGCAGCATGATGTCTTTTCTTCAAATGTTTCTTACACACACACACTCACACACATATGTATACAATTAAGTTCCCTGCAGATTAGCTAATCTCTGCACTCAGTTTATGAATATGTGTAAGGAGAAACGAGAACATGGGCTTTATTCAAGAAAGGCTCAGGTGAATACCTGGCATATGGAGGTTTCAGAGTCACACAGGTTGCTATGTCCATGACACTGACAAGGAACACAGGTTCCCAGGGTTGGTCCAGGGGTACGGCCACCTGGCTCAGAGCGCAGTCGATAAAATCCTGGCATGCATGTCTGAAAGAAAAAGGAGCCAATTAGGAGAGCCAACTTGGAAAGCTTTCTTTAGCAAAACTTGGGTTCTTCAGTAGTTAAAAAGAAAGATATTTCTCGTCCCATCAGTGGGAAAGGCAACACCACTTACAAACAGTGAATGTCACTTTTGATTTCTAATGTGTATTTCTGCCTGGTCCATCAAGTATACAGGCAGCATCTGTGTTATCAGATGTTAGCAAAGGAAAGTTGTCATTTGCAAATACCACTCAGCCTGAGCAAACTTCACACAGTCTTTTTTCTTGAGGAAGAAGTTTGTTTTTAAATAAAATTGTCATATGGCCTAAAGAGAGAATCCCAGTGTCCTTGACAACCTAAAAGCTGTCTCTATTGTGCTTGATGGGTAGCTAGCAAACGTCCAATGAGACTCAGCAAAAAATTAAATAATAAAAAGTATTGCAGTTGCATTATTTATATAGGTATAATTTAAAGACTATAAAAGTAAGAAATTCAAAATAATAAGAGCTTTACATGTCTTGGGAATATCAGGCCACCAATAAAATGTATCTTTTCTTGATGTAGTTTTTTTCATCTTGCAATAAAAATCTGAGGGCAAACAGGAAACTGCTAACAAAGCTGACATACGCAAAATCAAGGCTTCCATCTTCATTCGGGTGTATTATGTAAATTTATCAAGAAACATCACTGGCTCTTTGGAAGAAAGCCCATCGCTCTGAAGAGGAAATGAGAACAGTTCTGTGTTCTGGGCTCAGATCTCTTAGAATGCAAAGCTGCTGCATTTATCAGCCATTGTTGATTTATGAGTAAGAGGTAGGAGCTAGTTTTTCAGATTCCACTAAAGATTATGAAGGGATGTTATCTATGTCAACTTTTTTCCATAGGATATCTTGCTCCCACTGATGAGAGAAGTGACTGCTGGATAAGCAGGGGAAAATATTAAATTAAGAACTTCTTTATGCCTTTGCATTGTTTTGGTTCTGGACCAAAAGAACCAAACCAGGGTGGAGTAGGTAGAGGTTCCTTAGAAAAAGAAAACGAGCAATAATCTGCACTCTCTTGTTTGTTTTGATGTGGATAATGTGAGAGTACTTCAATTAAGCACTTAAGATTCTCTCTGCTTTTATCTTGGCCTGTAGGAAATTCTAATGAGATATAATAATGTCCTGGATTTGAGCAAGCTGATAGAACCAGGAATAGTATTCAAAATATTTGGAGTCCTATTTATCTTATAGTGGAAGAATCAGATACTTGAATAAGTTTATTCATATTATTCAAAATCAAGGTGCATTTTTGCTATTGTTACCAAGTAAGGTCTGGAAATTATGGCTCAGGAATTCATTTAAGCATAATTGAGGCAACAATCTAAGGTGTATTTAAAAATGTGACACAGCGTAGGTTGTTCCAACTCTGGTGCATGCTGACTGTAGCATAAAATTGGATTTTTTTGTATAGATTTCATCCTTGGATACCCATATACTTATTGTTATTTTACTGGTATATTTTCTTGGGGGGGTGTCTTTAAAGATCACACAAACTGAGAGTTCCTAGCTCTATTTTTTAAATCAAACAGAAGTTTAAAACAAGTCTTACAAGAAGAATAACATTAAGAGATGGTCATTTTCATTGAGGAGTCATATGCAATTCAATGTTATAGACTGAAATCTAAAGGAGCCCTGGCAGGTGAAATTTACTGTAATATACCCAATTTCTCTTATCGCTATGGCTCTTCTCTGGAAAGAGCAGGACAAAGTAGAAAAGCACTCCAGGGGGAGTACAAGTCTGGGCTTCAACTCAAGCTCTGTGTGGAAGCTTCTAGGCCTGTCTCTGTGATTCTCAACCCTGGCTGCACACAGAATCGTCTGAGGAGCTTTAAATACTGATACCTGGCTCTGCCCCCAGAGATTCTCATATAATTGGTGGAAAGCTGGGCCAGTGTTGGTTGTAAAACTCACAGGAGGGTCTAACAAGCAGCCAGGATTGAGAATTACTGGCACGCTCCTCGCTCTCTGCTGGAAATGTGTGTCTTTGAAGGGCATACAGACTCTGGCACTGTGACATCAATGAATATAGAAACCTTGATTTTCCAAGTTTGTTTTGCCTGAGGGATACAGGCAAATCACTTGGTGTCATTGAGATGTGGTTTCCTCATCCCACAAATGAGCATATGTATTAACTCAGTTGTTTTCTGAAGTTTCTACAGTTCTAACACTCCAGATTAATTGTGTGTCTTTATAGATCAAATTTCTAAGAGTTAGCCAAAAAAAAAAAAAAAAAAAAAAAAGACTACTCCACAATACAAGAGAAATTTAAAACACTTTGTAAAGGAATGTAAATGCATTTATTCCTCTTTAATCTCCTACTCTTGTGGATCTTATTTGTACTTATTTTATCTGTTTTTCACATTGCTGAGGACGCTTTTTAAAATCAGATGTTTTTCTTCTCAGTCAACTAGGGCAAAATTCATGAGAATCATTATGTTTGAGTTGGGAACAAAAGAGGAAAGATAATAGCTACTTTTTAAAGTCCTGTTTAAAAATCCATTCTGGAACAAAATAAAAAATTATTGAAAGGCAAGTAAATAAACATGGTCCTAATCTTATCCCTTTTTTTCTTAACTCAAACTTTTCCCAAGTTCTCTTCTTCTTTTGTGAAGAAATTATTCAGAGCTCAATTTTCTTCTGCTTTTCTTCCATGTTTGTCTTCATAATATGGTATTCCATCAAAATGTTAGGACTGAACTGTACAAAAATGTGGGAGGGAGGAGAAAAGGGAATGTGAGACAAAGGGAGTAGAAAGCCAACATGCTCCAGGTGTGAGGTTACACAACACCCCTCTATCCTCCTCAGAGTTTAATAAAAATAGACACTTGTGCTGTTGCTAGTAAAAAACACTCTCTTGTATCTTTACATGGGTTTTACAATCAGACAATCCTGGGTTTATTTCCTGTTCTACCACTTACTACAGATGACTTGTACAGATTTTAAATACTATGGACTGAAGTTTCCTCACCTGGAATGTAAGGATGTTGCAGAACTTAGTGGCTGACTATTAACGTATCTGGGGCTTCCCAGGTGGCACTAATGGTAAAGAACCTGCCTGCCAATGCAGCAGACATAAGAGATGTTGGTTCGATCCTTGGGTTGGGAAGATCCCCTGGAGAAGGACCTGAAAACCTACTCCAGTATTCTTGTCTGGAGAATCCAATGGACAGAGAAGCCTAGCAGGCTAGAGTCCATAGAGTCACAAAAAGTTGGACATGACTGAAGTGACTTAGCATGCATGCACACATTCATGTATCTAGGTTTTGTGAGCCAGGTTCAAATAGCTGTTCACTGTCTTCTAACTGTGTGATAAAGGGCAGGTTTCCTAACCTGCCTGGGCTTTCATTTCCTCACCCATAAAATGAGAATCACAATACACTCAATGTTGGTGTAAGTATATTAGGGAATGCACGTAACATTGTAAAGGATACAGTAAGGACTCAATAAATGGTCAGTTGTGTGTGTGTTTTTAACAGGGTTGCTGTGAGGATTAAATGAGATGATGTGTGTGTGCAGTGCTTGAAATTTAATAAATCAATGGGTTGTTTCTATTCCAGATAACTTTTTGGTCATTGAGAATATACTAAAAAAAAAAGCCAATGGTGATTGTTCTTTACTGCATTGAGAAACACACTTACAACGTATGCCACTTACCCCTACCATGTTCCTTAATATTTAATGAATATGAAGAGTCTTTGGGTCTTCCATGTACAATGAAAGTGGTAAAGGACATCCCCAGAAGTATGCAGTATAAGAAAAAAAAAGTCTAGTCTTACTATTCTGTCTTTTGAGTTTTATGAGCTGGTAATAGGTATACATTGAGTATTTAAAAAACTTATTTTTGGCAGTCACCTGACAGTTTGTGAGAGGTGATCCAGTATATACTAACCATTTAGCCATGAGTCAGAAGCACTATTAAAACATGATGGCAGGGGAAAGATGATTAACTGAACAAAACATCACCAAGAGATTATCTGTGAATATCTGATTTCCATGATCTTATTGCAGAGAACCACATATTCAATGACGAATAGTTTCAGTTTCTGCATACACCCTAACCTGAGATTAGGTCAGTTGAGAAAACAATGTTAACTGAGGTAATAGTGAGGAGCAGCTTAGGTAAAGTATGGTAATCTAAATGGCTCCCACAACAGCAAAAGTGATAAGGAAATTGTGTTTTTTATTTGATATCTATCTAAAGGTAACCCAGTCTCTACTTCTAACGATAAATTATAAAAAGTAATCATTTCTAGAACTGACATTTTCAATGACCAGGGCTATAGTATTATAATCCTACAGGTAATAGATAATGCTAGGTCCTCACAACTGTCTGTATGGTAACTAACACTTAATTTTGTTTATTTGCAACCACATTTCTGTATAAAAACATGAAATGAGTAGCTTGTAAATACATATGTCTCTAGAATACCTTACATTTGGTGAAAATATTGTAAAGGAATTGCTTTGTGTATTCACGACCCAAAGCATATGTTACTAGAATGGGATGTATTATTTTAAACCTGTCCTTAGTTCTTGCTTTGATGATGAGATTTTATGCCTGAGTAATTACACTTTAGAATCAAGATGAATTATAAACAAGATGCATAATGGCTTAGAGGCAATGGGTTGTGGAGAAAACCTCAGGTACCTTATTATAAGAGATTGGTCTTTATTCTCTAATCTTGCCACTAAAGATATTACTGTAATTATTGTCTGTCCATAGGAGTTTAAGTGAAATTCACAGGACATAGGTGAAGCCATCAATGCAGATCATAGTTTGTATGTATGTCTAGTTTTTCTTGATTTTTTTCATATAATATTTGCTTTATTTGTGCTAATTTATATTTTCATATAATGATGGAAATTTACTACAATTAATAGGAAAGTACATTTTAGAATATACTATTTAAAAGCTTGTTGATTACAATAAGATGAGTTTTAACATTTAAAATCTGGAATGGAAGGTGTGTGCATGTGTGTGTGTGTGTGTGTGTGAAAGTAGATTGCATTAAAATAATTTGCTTCTTTAATAATATTTTTCTTTACAAGGGAAGAGTATTCTTTTAAATAAATGCAGAAAATATAGCTGTAGTGAGTTTCTTTTCGAGATATCTAAAGGTCAATCTTGATTACTTACTCAATATCTTGTATAGAAAAATAATATCGTAGAACCAGAGAATGTTGGAACTACAAAACCCAACCTGTAATTTTATAGATTGGATAACTATATAATAACTAAGGCTGATAGCAATTAAGGGATTGACCAAGGTCACACAGTGAGACAGCAGTGCAGCCAACATTCCTTGGGATAAATAAAATTCCACCTTTTGTCTAGAAAAATCTCAAATTCTTTCTATCTTTTATCTTTTTTCCTGCTCATTGTAAAGGCAGCATATTCTGTATGTGCCTTTTTCACTCTCTCTTTTTTTTCACATCTCCACTGTGTGTACATATGTATATTTCACACATATTGGGTTGTGATTTTAAGTACAATATACATACTTATTGTGCTAAGTCATTCAGTTGCGTCTAACTATTTGTGTCCCTATGGTCTGTAGCCCAGCAGGCTCCTCTGTCTATGGAATTTTCCAGGAAAGAATACTGGAGCAGGTTGCCATTTCCTATCCCAGGGATATAGTTATTGGTGTATGTGCAAAAGTATACATGTGTATGAAGGAGTTATGACAATAAGGAGATGGATTATTTGTTCATTCAAATAAATATTGCTGTTCAGAGCAGCCACAGAGCTAAAAATTTATTCCAAAAATATTTCACAGATATTTACAGTTATTCTTATGAAATGGTTTTATGACTATGTGAAATTCATATGATGATAGCTAAGTTGAATGGCATTTCAATTTACAATGGAGATTTTATATTTATATTTTCATTAACATTAATCCACATGATGATTGTACAAGTTAAAAAAAAAAAAAAACCCAAAGTCCAGTAACAAAAAGCAAATGCCCTGTTCATCTGGAGGAGTTAGGCAGGATTCACCCAAACCAAATGCCTTTCTATTTTCATCATACCATGCCACCTCTCAGGAGAGTCATGTTCATTGTTTTAAAGTTGTATTTCACCTGCCTTGCAAACCATACTTAATAGAACTTCTCAAATCCTATTTACAAAAGCTATACAAAATTATAGTCCTTCCTCATTATCTGCCAGGAGATGAGTTCCAGGAGTCTCCATTGATCCTGACATCCGACTCAGCTCTCTCATATCCATGGATTCAGCATTAGTGGATTTAAGCAACCACGGATGGAATTTTTGATTGCAGTTGGTTGGATCCATGGAATGGAAACTGGTAGGGGGCCCATTGTATATTTACTGAAAAAATTCATACATAAGTGGATCCAGGCAGTTCTAAGTTGTTCAAGGGTCCACTATATTTATAAATAAATACACAGATGTATAACTATTTATTCCAGTCATAATACTATTAACCACATTAACTTATAATAATGACTCCACCAGGCACTGTGATAAGTGCCTAAGTTCTAGTTCACTTAGTCTTTCTGTGATTCTTGGGCAGTAGATGGGAGAGATGTTAAAAATATCTGACTGGTGTGTGGGGGGACCATCAACCAATCTAAGAGGAAAGACTTTGTGCTGTAGAGCTGGAGCAAGCTGTGGAGGCCCTTCCTGGGCCAGCCAGTTGCTGCACTAAGGGGTCTGAAGGAGAGGGACCAGGTGTGGTGGCAGTTCCTCAGGGTCTTGGGGATTTACCAGCTGAAGCCAAAGCAGGTTTATAAGCTGCACAAGGTCTCAGTCTTAGTATACAATGAAGTAGAGATTCAAACCCAGGCCAGGTTGTCAGCAATTCCACCGTTCCCTAGATCATACCCTGAATCTGCCTGCAATGCAGGAGTACCCAGGAGACCCGGGTTTGATTCCTTGGTTGGGAAGATCCCCCTGGAGAAGGAGATGGCAACCCACTACAGTGTTCTTGCCTGGAGAATTCCATGAACAGAGGAGCCTGGCAGGCTACAGTTTAGCCTTGTGCAGCTTATAAACCTGCTTTGGCTTCAGCTGGTAAATCCCCAAGTCCCTAGTAACTGCCTCCACACTCAGTCCCTCTCTGTCAGACCCCTCAGTGCAGCAACTGGCTGGCCTGGGAGGGGCCTCTACGGCTTGCTCCAGCTCTACAGCACAAATTCTTCCTTCTTAGATTGGTTTATAGGGTTGTAAAGAGTTGGACATGACTGAAGTGACTTCAGTTCAGTCACAGTGTGCCAGACTTCCCTGTCCTTCACCAACTCCAAGAGCTTCCTCAAACTCATGTCCATCAAGTTGGTGATACCATCCAACCATCTCATCCTCTGTCATCCCCTTCTCCTGCCTTCGATGTTTCCCAGCATCAGAGTCTTTTCCAAGGAGTCAGTTCTTTGCATCAGGTGGCCAAAGTACTGGAGTTTCAGCTTCAGCATCAGTCCTTGCAATGAATATTCAGAACTGATTTCCTTTAGGATTGACTGGTTGCATCTCCTTGCAGTCCAAGGGACTCTCAAGAGTCTTCTCCAGCACCACAGTTCAAAAGCATCAATTCTTCAGCACTCAGCTTTCTTTGTAGTCCAACTGTCTCATCCATACACGACTACTGGAAAAACTAGCTTTGACTAGATGGACCTTTGTTGGCAAAGTAATGTCTCTGCTTTTTAAAATGCCGTCTAGGTTGGTCATAGCTTTTCTTCCAAGGAGCAAGAGTCTTTTAATTTCATGGAAGTGACTTAGTACAGCACTATTAAGATTTAATATTTATAACAGTTAAATTAGTTCAGTTGGTAAAGAATTGGCCTACAATGCAGGAGAGCCAGGTTCCATCTCTGAGTCAGGAAGACCCTCTGGAGAGGACATGGCAGCCCATTCCAGTATTCTTGCCTGGGAAATCTCATGGACAGAGGAGCCTGGTGGGCTATAGTCCACTGGCAGAGTTGAACACGACTTAGCAGCTAAACCACCACCACAAAGTAAAGATCTAGAAAATTCACCGGTTCCGAAGATAGTCAAAGGAATACCTCAGAAAGTAACAAACGCAGTTTTAAAAATATAATGACTGAAGGAGAGTGGCACTGTTGAAACAGTGCCAGTTATACGTCCTTCTGAGAAGCCTATATTAAAGGGAAAAGTCTGATATTTATTGCCTAAGTTCTGACATATTGTATTTTAAAACAATCTTTCAAGTCCTCTCAAATCCCAATATAATCTTATCTCATAATCACTGAAGTTTCAATGTCTCTAACTGTTCATAAAAAAGTGCCAAGAAAACAGATCAGATGCAGTAAATGGGCCTTAAGAGAGCATTACTTCCTGTTTCATATTTTTACAAATCTTTTAATTTTTATTAAATATTTCCCTTGAGTCATGAGTCCTACTTCTAGCAATAACATCATCTTCTTCTTACTGCAATCATATACTATGAGTGGAAGGTCAAATAAAGTAGGTTGAGGGTATGCCTGAAAGTATACCGATTGCCCTAAAGGTGGTCCTGGGAGTATTTCCATTCAGCTGGTTAAGTAAGTCGGGCTTAAGCAGGTTAGTTGGAGCCAGCTTACCTCACAGGACAAGCCAGAATAGCCAGGGGGACAATCACATTTTTCTATCAAGTGAGCTGGAGGAGTCACTGCTGTGATGCGTCCTGGTTCAGCTACCTCCATTGAGATTTCAGAAATCCTGGAAACAGTGAGCAAATACTTAGATGGCAGTACCAGTAAATTAAGCTTACCTAGCAAATACTCAATCCTGCAAGAGGGGTCTTCCCAAGGTTTTGTTAACAACCACAAACTCATTCTATTGTTTTGGAGCTGCTAAATTTTAGGGGCTCCATGTTCCACATCTTACTCCTGCATTTTTGCTTCCTCAAAGGGTGAGATTCCACATTAGCAAAATATTCACATAAATAATAAAGTATTTGGGAAATTAGATGTCTGATGTCCTGTTGAGAAGTTATTATAAAGAGTTTTCCCTCCGCTTCTAAAAATGTGAGTGGCTTCAGGTAGACATGGCCAATTAATTAGATATTTTCATTCTTTCAAATAGACAACTCAAGGTCATTCTCTGTTGGCAAATCTCCTGTCATTACTAGTGAAATTGCTTTTACTTTGCAACTGGTCCCAATTTCTTGCTCTTGAATCTCTGAACATTCTTTCAAGAACTTTAGAAAACCACCTAGAAAACAATGCTTGAGCATAATACAGTAATATTGATCTCTTTCTGAAGATAAAGAACCTCTCAAATTAGTCTTTCCTTCAACTAACTTAATCCACATTTCCTATTGGTGGAAAGGTCCTTGTAATTGAAAAAAATTATTCACAGTGAAAATACTGATACCTTTTGCAGTAATTTGAAATTATACATTAAATATATATGCAGTCCATAAACTCAGACTATTTCATGACTGACTAACTGGTAACATGAAATGTTCTGCAAATAAACTTTTAAATGAGACAATGAATAGTTTTGCTTCAATAAAAGGCACCTCTAAAAGCTTAAGGAGCTTGAATCATAAACTTTATAACAAGCATAGGTAGGTTTTATTGGTACTGAATTATGAATGCACGTTCTGATTTGGTTCCTATTGTAATCTGCAATCTGAAGACCAGCCAGCCTTTATGAAACACATGTTCAGTTAAAATTCAGATTTCATTCTCCTCTTCTTGTAGATGCACAGCATTTGTGATATGTAAATAAACCACTCCCCTCCTTTAAGGAGGACTCTGCATTCTCTGGAGTAAGAAGGTAACCTGGTGTTTGTTGAGAAATCATCTCTGCTGTTACCTCACGGTATTCTATAACCTGAGGAGTTACTAGCATCGTCTTCCCTTCTCTGGCACATACACACGCACAACAGACTAGTGAGTATTTAAAAATCAAATGGAACCTGAATGGTGTTAGCAATAGACATTTCTGTAACACATTATCTTTTTTTCCCCCTGGGGAATGAGAGACTGACTGTTTTGCCTGAATCAGGGATTTAGCCAATTTCAGACTTCTATGTAAATGAATACTAAAAAACAAAGTTGTTAAGATCTTCAAATAAATTTTTGTAGGAGAGTACAAAAGCCAAGAAAAAAGGAAATTTCAGCGTCAACATGTACGAAGTTGGAATCTCAAACCACATGTATAAAAAACTCTGCTTCTGAGACTGTCTAAATTTGTAACTGAATAAAGAAGTGGGGTTCTGTCTTAACTATGTTGAGAGGAAGACTCAAACATATTTCTGATCTTTGTCAAAATTCCTTGTCTTACAAAATCAAGTGCTGATCCACTGTTTGTTTTTATCGTTACTAGGTGTTCACTCTAGTTTTTATTGACTCTAGAAAAAGTGAAGTATTTACTTATTTTAGTGTTTTTTAAAAAGGAAATCCTAAGCCAAAGGATATTATTTAGTGAGGTATATGAAATAAGGTGATAAGACAAAGGGACTTATGGGAAAAAGCAGCCATAAGGTGCAGAAAGGTGCGATCAGTGTTAGAGATGAAGAAAGCATGATGAAAAATGCAAGACAACATCATTTCTAACAGATCTACTAACAAAATATTCTGTGTGCTAGCAAACTTTTTTTACTAAAGCAGGGAACAATTTTCAAAATAACATATTTGCACACTCACAAGTTTACTTGCTTTCTTCTACAACATGTGAACCTGTTTGGCTTCTGTCACCTAATTTATATTTGACATTCTAAAATAATTAACAATATAATTGACAAGATGTTTTGGTTCATGCTTTTTAAAATTATTTCATGGAAAGAATCTCCTGCTTGGGATTGACATATACACATTTTTATATTTAAAATATCAATAGATAACCAACAAGGACCTATGATTAAAAAAAAAGAATCTCCTGTCAGAAATAAGAAATATGAAAAAGAAATCAAAGCAATACAGACTTGAAAGTGAATTTTGGTCCTTGATTTGGTCTCTACTTCTGGTATAATCAGAAGAGCAATATGGATCTTCTGCAATAAAGAAAGGATTTTCTGCCACATGCTTAATAATGGAAACATTTGAAACATGGTATTTTTAGATTCATTGATTTGTCAATGAGAGGGTTCATAATTTTCTCTTGCTTTCCTGCACTGATCTACTATTTTGTTACATAAGATTATTTTTAAACATCTATTGATTTCATATTCTTATAATAGAGACACTAACACGCCAGAGAAACTGAGACTATGTGTATAATCTCAACTTTCTGGCTCCACAGTAAACATTTAGCTACATCTGTACAGTTCCTCATTGTATCTCATTAGATAAGTTTTCGTTATACTTGAGGCACATGACCTCAAGTAAACGTGTACTCACGATGTTGAAGTACCACAACTTCTCCATTATTTATTTTCTCTTTATTCTATCATTTTTATGTATATCTTGCTGCTAATTCTTCCCCCTCCCCGGTCCCATGGTATATAAACATGCTTGCTTGTCTCTCAGATTAAACAATCAGCCCTTGACCTTTGACATTACCTCTCTCTTCCCTTTTACAATTTTATTCACAGAAAACAATAGTCTCCACTCATAATATTAGATTCATTGTGTCCCATTCATTCCTCAAAACTTTGAGGCTCTTTTTGCCCTAGAACTTCACTAAAACTGGTATTGTAATTGTTACTGGTGATTCTAACTTTCAAAGAGCTTCATTTTAATTGTCCTCTTTGGGTCATTAAAAGACCATACTCACACCTTTATAGTATTCTCATCCTTTGGCTTTCATGACAGTTATTTTTGCTCTTCTTCTGTGCACTTTCTTATTCAATGTGATCCCCAATCTTTTCACATCATAAGGCAGAGGGAAGATGGCTATATCATATTACACATTGGAGTGAACAGGTGCGAATGGCAGAGGGAAGATGGCTATATTGTATTACACACTGGAGTCAACAGGTGTGAATGCATATGGTTGGAAGAGACAGGACCAACTTGGCCCTGTCCAGTTCCCCTGAGGGTTGAAGGAGGACACTTTCTCAGCAATCCCGCAACGTATTTATAGCCCAGCAGGAAACTCTCTCTACCTTGCAGGACATCTTCTCCTGAATTTCTGCTAGGCATCTGAAATTCACCATGTTGAGGATCAGTTCAATATCTGCCCCCTTAATCTTGCTTCTGGTTCTGTGTCTCTTGTTGGGGAAATGGTGGTGATAACTCACACCAGGTGACCTGGATGTCATTCTTGACTAGTCTTCTATCATCACACTAGCAACCCAACTTCTAAATCTTTCTTGTCTGACATCTCAGTGATCTTTCTTATAGACTCGAGAAGAAGAAACTAACTTGGATATTTATTATAGTTTACCTGCTTTGTCTCATGATATTTCCATATGTAGCCTTGATAAGAATATAATGGATATCATATAGTACATCCAGGAAGTCTTCACGGGTCACAGTTCTGCTGATTCGAGGATCATCACCATAATATTTCCATTCTTTCTGTTAACGAGAAAAGAAACCACTGTGAAGAAACTCAGTGCAAATCCATTGGCAACATGGCACCCAACACTTAACCACCTTACCTCTGTCATTTCAATTTCATGCCTAGTCAATTGGCCAATCAGAGGAGCAGCCATATGCCTGATGATAATCCTTGCATGAGCAGGAGTTCCACCTCGAATGATAACTTGTGGGTTGTATGTAGAGAAACCTGTCTCTTCCCTAGCCTCAAAATAGATGGTGTACCTGAGTTTACCACCATAGGCCATCAACTGACAAAATGAGAAATGATGAGTTAGATAAATCTCCGAATAGCATTATTCTAAAAACATGTTTTATTTTGCTCTCATGTGACTTCAACATTCTTGTCCTTACCTTCTTTCCTTCAAATTGTTCTGGAAGTTTCCAATAAAAAGGTTCCAAATGGAGCTCTTGTCTCACCAGATCCATGTGTGCAACGATCTCCGGATGTTGAAAAATGATGCCTTTTGTAGTTGTGTGCTGCAGGGCCTCATCCACCAGTGGCAAGATGGTCTGCTCGGGCTTCAGCGTTACCTGTGTGGGATCAGAACACAGCAGGGTGTTAAGTGTAAGTCTTTGGAGGCCTCTTCTAAAAGGACTGTGTGTCTATCTGTGGCCCTGTCCCCTTATGATGAAGTATTCTCATGAGAAACATAACTCATGGGCAATGAAAGACAGGAGAGGCGATAAACCCTTCGGACTTGTTTGCCTAGTGAAATCTACAACATCTGTGCAACTGGTCTTTCATACTAACAAAAAGTAGAATTGAAAAGTAGGAAGGGTTAAAGGAAAATTAAGGTTAAAAATGAACATTTTTCCACCCTAAGGAGTGACAATTCTCTAAGGCTGGTTGGAATAAATGAGCAACCAGTTCAGATTTTGATTACTGCATGAGCACACATCTACTTTCTTGCTCTAATGCTCTCACTCTGCAGAAGGCAGCTTCTTCCCATTCCCAGACATAACATTTCCCTTATAATGTTTTCCTTGCTCACTTGGCATCTATTTCCTTATCCACAGTAAATGAATACTTTTAAAGAAAGAATAAAAAAGATGTCTACTCCAATCATCTAATGGCACATGGCCCCTCTACCAGTTCTAAATATGCACAGGGGAAAATGTTACTTAAATGTTTTGCCATTTCCTCCTGCCCCTTGGTGCCTGGCTAAAAGACACCAGCAGGAACTAACGTTATACCATTACATGGCTCAGCAGGTCCTTACTCACCCACGTACGGATCAGTCCTTTTGCTTCAGAGCACTGAGTAGTGGCACCAAAGCAATAGCAGCTGCTGCAGCCAAGTGGGTTCTTGGCCTCAAGTCCGAATTTGCCAGGCCGGCACCTGTCACAGTGGATCCCTTCCACATTCACCTGAAGAAAGAGGAGAGTTCTTCAGAGTCCATATGGGGAAGTTGTGAGAGAAATAAACTCAAGAATAAATAACAGGAGAATGTTTTAAAGAAAATGAAACAAAAAATAAATAAAAGAACACTGAATATTAAATTCACATCTCAAATAGCAGAGTAGGTAATCTCTTTGTTAGCATGTCATTGGTCTAAAAAAACACTTTATTTATAACTACATACATTATTAAGAACATTGTATATTATTTTCTTTTACATTTAAGCAGCACATTTCCTACTATTCCACTGTGAGGATTATGAAAGAGTCATTAGAATTTTGAAAGTGAAATGAAATTCCACTGATTCCCAGACAGTGATGTGATGCAAAGTTGTGAAAAGCAAGAAAGATGTTAAAATATAGATTCATATAGTTATTTTGGAATGCTGAATATACACACATATAGCATGTATTAAATATAATATATAACCGTAATATATAATAATGCACCATCATACTTTTTGTTTTCTCTAGGATTTTTAATGGCAGAAGCTTCCATTTTCCTAAATTCTCAAGACTCTTCACTACCCCTACAGATTTCACCTTCCTGTTTCCTTGGACCCTCTTTGCATAGACTTTTCTTGAAAATATACTAATGCTTCTGACCCAGTCTTTACTGCATTTATCCTGGGATTGATTTTCCAGAAATATCTTAGGGGGAAAAATCCTTCTTATCATTTTTAATCAACTGTTTTTCTACATCATTTAGCAGTATTAATGAGGGCTGAAATTTGCATATAGTCACTGTTTGTAATGTCAGTGTTTATACTTGATGAAATTTTACTGAACTTCCACAGCAGTAAATTTATTTTTCAGTGTACAGTGATTGCAGATTAATTTGAAGAGTAATTTTTTTTAAAAATAAACTTTATCATTTAGCTGTGGTTTTCTCTAGCGATGCTTAAGAGAACTGACTTCTTTTCCCTTCCAGATTATTCTTGCTTAAGAAAAGTGAATACGTAAAGAGGAACTAAACTTTACTTTTGAAAATATATCATTCATTTGAGCGAGGGAAAAAAAAATTGGGTTCTGGTTGAAAATAAGTTCTTAGAAAGCAGTGCTTATCTGTATATCAGGAAAAGTCTCTGCGTCTAGCAATGAATTTTCCTATGTCCTTCTTTTCGGCTTAATGATGCAGGAATAAATAACTGAAGTTAAAACAGCAATGGACATAGAACTGAGTAAGGTTTATTTTTGTCCTTCCTAAATTTCAGCAGCACATACCTTACAAGTACACTGCCCAGTCTGATCGATGCAGGAGCATTTTTTAGTCTCTAAATCACAGGTTGAGTCATCAGTGCCTGACAGGAAGCAGTCACAGGGACTGCAGTGAGGGTACTTCCAGTGACCTCGAGTGCACTCTGTACATTTTGCACCAGAGAATTTTGGACGACACTGGCACTGGCCTGTGTTTAGATCGCACTGGAAATCCAAGGAGCCTGCTGAGCTGCAGTTACAAGCCTACAGAGGAGATAAAAATAGCAACAATTAATACCACTTCACAGGCAATAGCTTTAAATTTTAATTCTAATACTTCTATGCTTCCTTTAAGTACATATTAATCATGTGTCTGTTATATGCTTTGTACTGTTCTAGCTGAGTCGCTTGGGAAACATCGGTGAACATAATGCTAAAATTGCTTCCTGCACTTACTAAAATATATGAGTGTCCAGAAACCATAAAGCTATTGAATAAGAAAGAAACTGCATTTTCTCTCTTTGTGGTGAGGAGGAGTTAGGTCTAGATTTTCTTCAAACACCTCTTGTTTCCAAGAGTGAATTTCTGACAAAGCCATTTTACATTATCATTTCATTTTTACAGCATTTACTGTTGAGAAACATATATTACAGTTTAATCAAGGGAGAGAATATATAAATATAACAATGGAATAAGCATGATATAATAGGCAAAGTGCAAAATCCTATGAGAGTATACAAAAAGTACCAAACCAGATGTGGGGGAGCCAGGGAGAATTTAGAGGAAAAATGATACTAGGGTTTTTTTTAGAGTTAAGTTTTGCAGACAAGCCCAATTTGAGGTGTCTTGCTGGTAACCTTTTTTTCTTCTTCCCAGATATACACAAGATTTTCTCTTAATTTATGTAATATGATATCTTGCTAGAATTTATACAAGTTTGAGTCTTTTACAAAATTAATTTACTGGAATATGGTGAGCTCTTTCAGTTTGAGAATACAATTGTTTTTTAATTCAGTACTATTTCTTCAACTTTGTTTTTTATTTTTACTTCTGTGCTAATTTATCAATTTTCTTCTTCAGGATCACCTATAATTCTTAAAGTACATAATTCATGTCTATCTGTCAAATCTATAATATACTAATGTCTTCTATAGTCATCTCCCTATTTGCCTCTCAAATTTGTTCTCCATTTTGTCCTTGCTATACTACACAGTGAAAATTCTATTGTATGTATATAACATCAATGCTTAATTACAGTATTGCATTTTTAGCTTCTTTTCAATAATTTTTTTGTTTCATCTCAGCAGCAATTTTCAATTTGCTGCTCATCCACGTGTCTTGTCTTCTATTCCTTAAGGCTTTCTGCTTCTGATTTAGAGCTCAAAGCTCCTTGAATTTAAATGAAAATTTAAGTGAATTACTAAAATGTTATTTAAGATCTTGGAATGCATCCTTTTCAGAGATCAGCTGTGCCAAGGATCTCTCTGCTGTCTCTGAGCTCTAAACTCACTCCTCTTTGCCTTGTTTTATGACATTATAGTTAGACCTCTATGGACGTTTCCCCCTGGCCAGTAACAGAATGTTAAAATTAGTCTTTAGAGGGTCTAGGAGAGACCCAAATAAGGCCATGGAAAGACATTTCTCTTCTGGGTTGTGGTTCTCCATTACTACCATCATCACTATTATTTACTTATTTAGCATGGGAGCCCGGAAGCCCATAAAGAATTCCAAGCTGTGCCATCAGGCCACTCTCTCCTCTGCTGTTTAGGTCTGCACTCAAGCACTGACCATGACAGGCTGCTTCTCAGTAGCTCCAGCAAGTCTGCATCCTCCAGTAATGATGGGCAGTGTCTATAGGCCAGCACTTGCCCATAGACTCTGGCAAGTTATTTATTATTGTTGTTGTTGCTGTCATTGTTCCACCAGCAGGCTGTGTATCCCTGTGGTTGCCACACTCTCCTCAAAGATGTCTGAACCCAAGTATTGTTGGGAGTGGAGAACAGGGGAAGACCTTGCTTCCTTTACAGTCCACCCCCTTACCCTTGGGGCTTCCCTGATAGCTCAGGTAAACAACCTGCTTGCAATGTAGGAGACTCAGGTTTGATCCTCGGGTCAGGAAGATTCCCCTGAAGGGAATGGCTACTCACTCCAGTATTCTTGCCTGGAGAATCCCAGGGATGGAGAATCCCAGGGACAGATGATCCTGGCGGGTCCAAGGGGTCACGAAGGGTAGGACACAAGTGAGTGACTAACACTTTCATTTTCCCCTCACCCTGGAAGTAGTAGCTACTCTTTTGGACCTACCACTTCAGGATCTTTCATATCCGTTTTTTATCCTTTTTGTAACTAACTTTTATCAGTTAACGATTCTTTATACTCTACTTTCCCTGTTTATATTTGACTTCCCTGGTGGCTCAGATGGTAAAGTGTCTGCCTGCAATGCAGGAGACCTGGGTTCGATCCCTGGTTGGGAAGATCCTCTGGAGAAGGAAATGGCAACCCACTCCAGTACTCTTGCCTGGAAAATCCCATGGACAGAGGAGCCTGGTAAGCTACGGTCCATGGGGTCTCAAAGAGTCGGACACAACTGAACGACTTCACTTTCTTTCTTTCTTTCCCTGTTTAAGTTTCCCTGGTGTGGTTCCTGTCTCCCTAGAGGGTATCACCTCTCTCTGTGTCTGAGTTTACCACCATCAGGGTTTGTACTTAGTCTATGACCTGATTCTTTTTGGTGCTTTCCTATTAATCTTCCTCCTCAGAACTACAGCTCTATGGAAGACTCATACACATAGTGACTTGCCAGATTTCCAGATCCAAGTCTGGCTGGATCTCACTTGGCATTTCTCACACTTTCATTGCTCAGCTCAATTCTTACATTCACCACTACTAAAGCAATTCCTGCTTCTGCTCCTGCCAAGAACTGAGTTATGGGACACCTCTTTCCAGGTTGTGTACAATCACCAGAGTCCCATCTATTATCTCTTTCCTGTCCAAATGTTTGGTAAAATATCTTCTCAGATTCTGATGTTAAAATATCACCTGGCCTTATTTTTGGTATCTTTATGATTCAGTATTTTTCTGTCTTCGCTGTTCTCCAGTAAAAAGGCCTGCAGTATGGGATGCTGCTAAAAGTTATGTTAACCTCAAAGGACTAAAAGTGATTATTTATTACACTACAAACATTGCCATAGTTTCAAAAGCATAGAACAAAGCACTATCATCACGCCAAGTAACTTGTTCTTATAGAACATCAGGTGCAGAATGAGAATTCAAAATAAGGATGACTGACTTATCCACTTAAGTAATTTTTCCTTACTTATTTAACCAAAATTGACCATAATCAGAAATATAAATCTATGATATGTTATGGAAACCATAATCACGTAATAAATTTTAAAATTGTCTTATGATATATTTAACTAAAATAAATGTATTAGATTTTATTAACTAAAATAACTTTCTTGAGACTTTAAAAAATATGAAATGTCTATTTCTCAATTTATTATATAAAATGAAAGCATTAATTCTTAAAAACCAGTCAAAAAATTGGGACCTTTTCAAATTGGGAAGTTTATTCAGGAAGTTATAGTAGAGAATAAATGAGACTATTAACCATATGTTTAGATGACAATGCAGCCAACATGAAACTTAAATCATAATTAGCTGTAATGTTTGTTTAGCAATAGAGGATTTATGCACTGTTCCCCTGCTAGTGAAAGATGGCAGGCTTTATATTCTACTTCAATAAAGGCTCAAATGATGTGTGTGCTCACACCTCAGCACAGAGAAATTATCCATGACACAAGGAAAGCTATAAATCTCAAAAATCACTGTTCATTTAGATTATAGTCAAAAAAGATTTTAAATAGTAGAATACATCCTCATAAATAATTGTGAGGGCTCTATAAATTGCTTATAATTGTTCATAATGATGAAGTGTCTAGCTATTCAGAAATTTAGATTTGTAACAGTGGTTCAAAGTAATTAAAAAATTTCAATCAACTTCAATCAACATAGTATTTACTCAATGATCAGTAAATGTAATGATAGAAAACATATAAATATTTAAAAAAAAACTTGGCCTAGGGTCTTCCCTGGTAGTCCAGTGGTTAAGAGTCCACTTTGCAATGCATGGGACGCAGGTTAGATTCCCTGGTCCAGAAGATCCCCACATGCCATGGAGTGACTAAGCCTATTCACCAAAACTACTGAGCCTGCATTCTACAGCCCTTGAGTGGCAACTACTGAGCTCAGGTACAGCAAATGCTGAAGCCTGTGCACCATAGAGCCCATGTTCCACAAGAGAAGCCACTGCAATGAGAAACCTGCATTCCGCAATGAGTGAGCAGCCCTCCCTTGCTGCAACTGGAGAAAGCCTGCCCACAGTAATGAAGACCCAGCACAGCCAAAAATAGCTAAAATAACGTAAATAAATAAAATTATTGAAAAAACCTTACTTGGTCTGCATTCATCCATCATCTGTTGCAAAGCAAAACCTGGCAGTCATCCCTTAGCCTTCGCTTTCTTATTCTTTAAATAAATGAATTCAGCCATATCTTATTCAGTCATAAGAGTTGTAACTCAACCTTCCTTCTAAACACTAGTGGATAATTGAGGCCAAGCTGCTGTGGGGCTTCCCTGGTAGCTCAGTGGTAAAGTATCTGCCTGCAGTGCAGGAGCCACAGGATACACAGGTTTGATCCCTGGGTTGGGAAGATCTCCTGAAGGAGGGCATGGCAACCCACTCTAATGTTCTTGCCTGGAGAATCCCATGGACAGAGAGGCCTCACAGGCTACAGTTTATGGGGTCCCAAAGAGTAGGACATGAATGACTTAGCACACACATACAAGCTCCTATCAACTCTCACCAACATTTTTGCAACAGCCTTATAAGCAACCTTCTGCCCTGAAGTTGTATAAATTTCTCTAAATGTGAGTCTGGCCATATCACTTACTATGGTTCACTCATGGAAAAAATGGGGAATTTTGTAAGCTAAAGGTTGTTTAAATGACTTCAGAATCCTCTCAACTAGCTTCCGAAAACTGATATCTAGGTAAAATTTTGGGGGAATTCTTGTGGATTTTTAAAAAATTCATTCTTAATTTCCTCGTACTTTGGAGATATATTAACATTTCATTGTGTGTAGGTATGAAGTTAGAGATGTTTCTAGTTTTATTTTATAATTTTTGGTTCTTTGTCTTTCCTTTTTTGAAAGTATCATGGATTAAGCTATATAAATGTGTACTTGCTTTACTCATCTTTCCTATAAGTAAAATGTAAGATAGTGATCGATTCTGCAATCATCCTATAGCAATAGATCTGTATCGTTTTGTAATACTGACTCTTGAAATGCCTGACTACAGAGTTCTACCAAAATAGAAATCCTTAAATGACATTATGAGATGAAATAAAGCAATTCACTCACCTTACAACCAGTGATGATGCTGTGGCCCCAGCTATGAGGTGCACATTTAGAACATTTCTCTCCAATGGTATTGGGTGGGCAAATGCATCGACCAGTCTTTGGGTCACAGTTATTACCCAGATGGGAACAGTCACAAGCTTCACAGGTGAAAGGATTAAAAAAGAAAAAAAATGATATAAAGTGTTGAGTTTTTTGTTTGTGGGTTTCTCTGTGATTTATGCTGTTTTATTTTCCATACTATAGTTAAAGATCCTTGAAAATGACAACTCACTTCATTCATTTTTCATATCATAGTACCGTATAATTCCCCAGGAGGAGGGCATGGCAACCCACTCCAGTATTTTGGCCTGGAGAATCCCATGGACAGAAGAGCCTGGGCTATGGTCTACAGGGTTGCAAGGAGTCAGACACAACTGAAGCGACTGAGCACACATGCACACAAGCATAGTATACACCAGAGTGATTGTTCAGTAAATATATACTGAGTTTCACTAATAGCTTAAAAATGTCAAACATTTTTAGCTTTTTGATTAAGGATAAAAGGAACTGATGTATCAGATTTCCTGTTAACTGTATTCCCTTATATCTAAATACTATAAGGTTAATTTTTTTTATATTTAAGTTCATAACTAAACATAACTATGGGCTTCCCTCATAGCTCAGTTGGTAAAGAATCTGCCTGCAGGAGATCAGGATTCAATCCCTGTGTCAGGAAGATCCCCTGGAGAAGGAAATGGCAATCCACTCTAGTATTTTGGCCTGGAGAATTCCATGGACAGAGGAGTCCGTGGAGTCGCAAGAGTCAGATACAACTTAGTGACTAAACCACCACCAAGTTCATAACTAATTTTCATGATCTATAGATTAATATTTCCTTCCTGTGAAGAGTGAAAACATCCTTGTCCATTACACGTTCTCAAAGAATGCAAACATAAGATCTGAAGAAAAACAAAAAGATTTGACAAATCTTCAAAGCCATCCAAGACACGGAAGGCATCCAAGGCCACTTTTAGCTACAGTTGACTCAGTTGCTGAGTACTTTTTACTGCACCATTTCAAATCAAAGAAGTGAAAGAAAGAAAAATGCCATCAAATACTCAGATTCAAATAGAAGACTAATGTTATAAGAAATCTTTTAGTTAGTTACATGAGGATTAAATCCTTTAAAAATACATTTAGGATATTTAAGTTCACTTTTCAAGGGGTCACACTTATCATTGCTCACAGGATCCTACCCCAGCTGTGGAAAATGTTTAGCACAACACTTGACATAAATGTTAGCCATTGTTTATTATTATTACTATTGTTGTTGTTGTGCTGATTTTAAGCCAAAGGACTTACTTTATATGTACCACTTACTAAGAAAAAAATGCTTCACAATATGCTTAAATTTATGGGCTAAACAATGTCTTGGGACAGTTTGAATCATTACTTGCAAATAGAAATCAACCATTCAGTTAGGGAGTTTGAGATGGACATGTATACACCTCTATATTTAAAATGATACTTTATGGCCATTCAGTTCAGTTTCTCAGTCCCGTTTGACTCTGTGACCCCATAGACTGCAGCATGCCAAGCTTTTTTGTCCATCACCAACTCGCAGAGCTTACTCAGACTCATGTCCATTGAGTCGGTGATGCCATCCAACCATCTCATCCTCTGTTGTCCCCTTCTCCTCCCACCTTTAATCTTCCCCAGCATCGGGGTCTTTTCAAATGAGTCAGTTCTTCCCATCAGGTGGCAAAAGTATTGGAGTTTCAGCTTCAACATCAGTCCTTCAATGAATACTCAGGACTGATTTCCTTTAGGATGGACTGGTTGGGTCTCCGTACAGTCCAAGAGACTCTCAAGAGTTTCCTCCAACGCCACAGTTCAAAAGCATCAATTCTTGGTGCTCAGCGTTCTTTATAGTCCAACTCTCATATCCATACGTGACTACTGAAAAATTCATAGCTTTGACTAGACAGACCTTTTTGGCAATGTAATGTCTCTGATTTTTAATATGCTCTCCAGGTTGGACATAGCTTTTCTTCCAAAGAATAAGCGTCTTAAAATTCATGGCTGCAATCACCATCTGCCATGATTTTGGAGCCCCAAATTTAAGTCTGTCTGTTTCCATTCTCTCCCCATCTATTTGCCATGAAGTAATGGGACCAGATGCTATGACCTTAGTTTTCTAAATGCTGAGTTTTCAGCCAACTTTTTCACTCTCATCTTTCACTTTCATCAAGAGGCTCTTTAGTTCTTCTTCACTTTCTGCCATAGGGTGGTGTCATCTGCATATCTGAGGTTATTGATATTTCTCCTGGCAAGCTTGATTCCAGCTTGTACTTCATCCAGCCCAGCATTTCACATGATGTATAAAAGTATAAAAGTTATACTGTATAAAAGTTAAATACGCAGGGTGACAATATGCAGCCTTGACATACTCCTTGCCCAATTTGGAATCAGTCTGTTGTTCCATGTCCAGTTCTAACTGTTGCTTCCTGACCTGCATATAGATTTCTTAGGAAGCAGGTCAGGTGGTCTGGCATTCCCATCTCTTTAAGAATTTTCCATAGTTTGTTGTGATCCACACAGTCAAAGGCTTTGACGTAGTCATAACGCAGAGGTAGATGCTTTTCTGGAACTCTCTTGCTTTTTCGATGACCCAGTGGATGTTGGCAGTTTGATCTCTGGTTCCTCTGCCTTTTCTAAATCCAGCTTGAACATCTGGATGTTTATGGTTCAAGCACTGTTGAAGACTGACTTAGAGAATTTTAGGCATTACTTTGCTAGCGTGTGAGATGAGTGCAATTGTGTGGTAGTTTGAGCATTCCTTGGTATTGCCTTTCTTTGAGGTTGGAATGAAAACTGACCTTTTCCAGTCCTGTGGCCACTGCTGAGTTTTCCAAATTTGCTGACATATTGAGTGCAGCACTTTCACAGGATCATCTTTTAGGATTTAAAATAGCTCAACTGGAATTCCATCACCTCCACTAGCTTTGTTCATAGTGATGCTTTCTAAGGCCCACTTGACTTCACATTCCAGGATGTCTGGCTCTAGGTGAGTGATCACATCATCGTGGTTATCTTGGTCATGAAGATCTTTTTTGTATTGTTTTTTGTATATTCTTGCCACCTCTTTTTAATATCTTCTGTTTCTGTTAGGTCCATACCATTTCTGTCCTTTATTGTGCCCATCTTTGCATGAAACATTCCCTTGGTATCTCTAATTTTCTTGAAGAGATCTCTAGTCTTTCCCATTCTATTGTTTTCCTCTATTTCTTTGCATTGATCTCTGAGGAAGGCTTTCTTATCTCTCCTTGCTATTGTTTGAAGCCCTGCATTCAAATGGGTATATCTTCCTTTTCTCCTTTGCCTTTAGCTTCTCTTCTTTTCTCAGCTATTTGTAAGGCATCCTCAGACAACTATTTTACCTTTTTTCATTTCTTTTTCTTGGGGATGGTCTTGATCCCTGCCTCATGTACAATGTCATGAACCTCAATCCATAGTTCTTCAGCCACTCTCACATCTAATTCCTTGAATCTATTTCTCACTTCCACTGTATAATTGTAAGGGATTTGATTTTAGTCATACATGAATGGTCTAGTGGTTTTTCCATACTTTCTTCAATTTAAGTCTGAATTTGGCAATAAGGAGTTCATGATCTGAGCCACAGTCAGTTCTCAGTCTTGTTTTTGCTGACTGTATAGAGCTTCTCCATCTTCGGCTGCAAAGTATATAATCTATCCGATTTCAGTATTGACCATCGAGTGATGTCCATGTGTAGAGTCTTCTCTTGTGTTGTTGGAAGAGGGTGTTTGTTATGAGCAATGAGTTCTCTTGGCAAAACTCCGTTAGCCTTTGCCTGCTTCATTTTGTATTCCAAGGCCAAATTTGCCTGTTACTCCAGGTATCGCTTGACTTCATACTTTTTCATTCCACTCCCCTATAATGAAAAGGACATCTTTTTTGGGTGTTAGTGCTAGGAGGTCCTGCAGGTATTCATAGAACTGTTCAGCTTCAGCTTCTTCAGCACTACTGGTTGGGGCATAGACTTGGATTACTGTGATATTGAATGGTTTGCCTTGGAAATGAACAGAGATCATTTTGTCTTTTTTGAGATTGCATCCAAGTACTGCATTTCAAACTCTTCTGTTGACTATGAGGGCTACTCCACTTCTTCTAAGGGACTCTTGCCCACAGTAGTAGATGGCCATTAAGTCACCTAATTCTTACAAAACCCAAGTGAGGCAGATACTATTATTTTCCTAATTTAATAGATGAAATCTGCAGGGTACAGTGAGGTGAGGTCACTCAGTTTAGGTCATATAACTAATTGTTGGTGGTGTGCAGTGATAAGTTGCTTCAGTCATGTCTGACTCGTTGAGACCCTATGGACCGACCATAGCCCACCAGACTCTTCTGTCCATGGGATTCTTCTTGCAAGAATACTGGAGTAGGTTGCCACACCCTCCTCCAGGGGATCTTCCTGATCCAGGGATTGAACCCACATCTCTAAAGTGGGAGAGCCACTAAACAAATCCAGGCTCTTTGGTGAAAGTCATGTTTTCAACCATAATGTTACCCTGCTGTTTTATGCTTAAAAAATTTTTTTTTCTGTTCTGCTTCTTTGGCTTAGAATGCTACTAAGTTTGCATTTCTAAAATGTTATCATCATTTCATCATTTTAAAATAATGTTTTTGATATTTATAATTTCTGGTAGTGGATATATTTGAATTTGTAGCACTTTTTCTTCAATTAATATTAAGTAAAAATGCTAGTGAGAGTTGTTTTTATAAAGAATAGAGTACATTTTAAAATGCAGCCTTATATACTTTTTAGTAAATACAGATATTGTCTTAGAGATTATACATAGATTCTTAGAAGATCTATAATAATAATATTCAGAATAATTTATAATGGCTTAATTTATGATAAAAACTGTTCATCAGAAGTAGTTGAGAATATCTTTAGGGTATTGGCTTTTAATATTATTATTCCCACCCCTAACATAATTTTCTTTAGTAGTCAATAATCATGTCTTAAAATCTTGCCATGTATTTATCATGTTCTGAAAGCGTACGAGTATCATCAATGTTGTACTACTGAGTTTAGTAAATGAGAGTAATACTCAACCAAGTGATTGTTGGAATAGAGGTCAATTCCAAGTTAGTAGTATAAAATCAAGGCAAATGCTCAAACTTTACTTTCATCTGTACTGTTAATTCCTATTTTCTTAATTCAGGATCTGTAGGAAGGCTGTGGCTAGACACATGAGAACCCTGCTCGAGGGAGCCAGGGTTAGCAACCCCGGCTTACATTTTCTCTGGAACTAACCAACATCTACAGCCAATCTATTTTGCTCTCAGAACATCACAGTTTTCAAGGCACCTGAAAGTGGATGAAAACTTTTTTTTTTTTTTTTACCGTACCAGAAAAAGATATTAACTTCCCTGATTCTTGTACCAATTCTGCAACAGGAAAAGGGAAAGTTGAACTATATTAGCTTGGGAGTAAAGTTTAAACCAAGGTAACATTGGCACCAGAAAAACTGAACATCTCTTTCCAGCTGCAGTAGCCTTTGACTGACTGGCTGGACAGAGGTCACAGACGGAGGGATCTGCTGATGGATTTTTATTGCAGGCACAGCTATTTATAGGGCAGTGTTTCAGATTACAATGTATTTCCTTTAACTTATTAAAAACATATGTCAAGCATTAGGTTAAGCATTTTTTTGGTATTATATGTTTGCCTGTTGTCCTGGTGTATTTCATTTAATCTCTGGCAACCTTGTAGAACAAACTGCTATAGAAGCCTAAATACCAAACCAGGTAATAAATGCATTGAGCTTAGTCTCATTTACAGACCTGTGCATCCGCCTTCTTGGAAGTTGAAATAGCCATGGGCACAGCGATCACATTTCTTTCCTGTTACTCCTGGCTGGCACCAACATTGACCACTCTCTTCACAGTCAAATGATTTGGACCCAAAGGAATTGCAGTTGCAGGGGATACACCCCCTTGCTGATTGGAGGCCAAAGGTTTCAGGCTGGCATAGAAGCAGAATGAGAAAAATTCAATTTAAATCAATTAATTCACAATGGCACTAGATGCACTGTAAGATCAGGTGGGAACAGAGGAGCCTGTGGGTTATAATGGTTCTTCATTGATGTTCTTCATGTGATGTTATGACAATTGGACTGTCATTTAATCTAGTGGACTTTTTCTACGATGTCCAAAAGAAAAGTGCAATTACTCTGAAATTTCATTGAGATTATTGGTGGAATTAGGGTGCTATGATTCAGCCTGTGATATTTTAACCAGGCTTTCCCTATACGTCTCAAGATTCTAATGGCAATGTGGAAATAAGTGAGGATGGCAATTCTATTTAAAGAAAATTTTGGTTTCATTTCTAATAATCAGAATTGATTATTTTCAGACATTTTAAAGTCCTTTTACTTGGTAAAAATGCTTTCAATATTATTGGGCAGCAGCCTAAAGTTAAAATAAATCTTTTTTCTCTTATATTGGGTCTAATTTTTGTCATATATCCATGAATACTTCTAATCATCATTATGGGGCTCACATGATAAATGTAACTCTTTGGTTATGCCTATACTGACAAAATAATTGGTGTAACTAACATCTAGTTTCTTGGGTTTTATCCTAACAATCAAAGTTGATTTGTGAAAACACATATCAAAGCACCAAATTAGGTAGATGAAGGGAAACTTTCATCTCTGATGAGTTATTCATATGCATATCTCTTATCTATTTGTAACAAATGACCTTCCATGGTCCAGCATCACTAGCTTTGGCTGACTTTCTGGAAATGCGTGTTAACAGACCTAGAATGACTACATTAGAAAATGCTGATGGATTAAAAATCATTCCTAGCAGAAAAGTGAAAAGCACATATCCTACTTAAAGTATGTCAGGGCTGTCTTTCAAGCAGAAGTTTGTCACATTATTATGATATTTTAATCTGGAAAATTAGTCTCAGTAATTACTTCTTTGTAAAACTAATTCTTATTTTGGAAAATTAGACTTAATAATTACTTCTTGGTAAAAATAAATCTTGCTATTTAATGTGAGCCACCCAAATAGAAATGATTAAGCCTCATTATGTATTTTTGTCTTTATTGTTAACAATATTAAAAATAAGTCCTATAAAACAAAATCATACTGAAAATTAGTCTCTTAAAATGACTGTTGCTAAGAATAGTTTTCTTTTTAAATCTAAAATGGGTTGATTATGGTTGATAATCATTTTAATCTTTACATTTGTTCTTCCTTTTATTTTTAGTTCATTTGTTTTTATAAAATAAATAAAATAAATAGCTCTTTATTTTATTTTAGTTCTTGACTTTATTTTTAGTTCTAATTCAGATTCACTGTATAATTAAAGAAATTGTGTGACACTTGTAACAAATGACCTTACTTGATTTTGAAATTAATTATAGGAAAAAAAGAAAACATGTAATATTTTTATTCATAAAAAGCAATTCAGTGTACAATTCTAAATACCAGGCCTAGAGAAATAGTCAGAAACTGCGAAAATGCATGCATGCTTATTACAGTATTATTTATCATAATAATGAGCAACTGTAGAGGTACTTAAATGTTCAATGTTAGAGAAAAAGCTGAATAAAGTAAATTATGAGGCATTCATGTTATAAAATATATAAAATCATTAAAATCCTGTTTTGAAGCAATTTTAATGATATGAATATGGGTAGACTATAGCATTAAGTAAAATTTCAAAAAGCAGAATACAAAATTACATATACACTATGATTCTAATTACATACCCACAAAGGCACACATACCACTCAGACACAAACAAATAGAAACTTATATATATAGAAAAAAAAAGACTAGAGCACTTTTTTAAAAAAGTAATATTTTGCATTTGTTTTTATTTCCTAAATTTTCTTGACTTAGAATGTGGTTTGTAGAGATAGTACTTTACCTTTATCTTTACCTACTAAGTTTGCTTTACTTAGCATATCTATCTATACAAATATCTTTAATGGATAGACCAATAAAATAACTTTCAAATTATTACTTATTTTAAAAATTCCAAAGTTTATTATGTAAATAAATATATGAGAAGTAATGTCTCTATCATACTTTTCTAATATTTACCTAGTGTAGTTTTAAAACCTGAAAGTCAAAGTGGCTCAGTCGTGTCCGATTCTTTGTGACCCCATGGACTATACAGCCCATGGAATTCTCCAGGCCAGGATACTGGAGTGGGTAGCTGTTCCCTTCTCCAAGGGATCTTCCCAACCCAGGGATCGAACCCAGGTCTCCCGCATTGCAGGTAGATTCTTTAACAGCTGAGCCACCAGGGAAGCCCACGAATACTGGAGTGGGTGGCCTATCCCTTCTCCAGTGGATCTTCCCAACCCAGGAATTGAACCAGGTTCTCCTGCACTGCAGGCGGATTTTTACCAACTGAGCTACAGTTATACCAAAACAAATATTACCAAATTTCAGTAATAAAATTTTAATAAATTGTTCAAAAATTTATTTCACAGTCCAGGGAAAATGCTGCAGTAAACAAATTTTAAAGAACATTCTTAGTAATTGAGATTAATGAGGTAAAACATATAGAGAAGCGAGTGCCTGCCTAGTCTCAGTGGGAAGTTTGATGAGCTCATATAATTTATTTTCATTTGGGGTAATAATAAAAACTAGCACTTACATATTGTTCTTGTCATGTGCCAAGCAACATTTCTAAAGCCCTTTACAAATATGAACTCATTTAAATTCTTAAGACAATCCCGAAAGATAGTTATTATCATCAACTTTTTAGAGTGGTGAAACTGAGGCACAGAAGGGTCACATAATTTGGTCAGCAGCTAGCCAGTTGTGGAGTCAGGATTCCAAATCAGCCAGGCTGGCTTCAGAGTCTGTGCTCTTAGCTGTCACATAGACTGTATCAGAGGAAAAGTGGTCTCAGGACAAAACACCACTCCATACATCAGGGCTGTAGGATATGTAGGAAGAGGGTGTGAATAAGGGTTAATAATTCTGCTGAATTTGTTTTGGAGACATTTTTGCATGCTCATGTTCAGTCATATCTGACTCTTTGCAACCCCATGGACTGCAGCCCACTAGGCTCCTCTGTCCATGGAACTTTTCAGGCAAGAATATTGGAGTCGATTGCGAGTTCCTCCACCAGGGAATCTTCCTGAACCAGGGATTGAACCCACATCTCCTGAGTCTCCTGCATTGGCAGGAGGATTCTTTAACACTTGAGCCACGTGGGAAAGCCCATTTTGGAGACATAGTGATCAGTTATGGTCCCTTTATTTTACTCTAAATGCATGCATTTATTTCTGAAAAATATAATCTCTTTAAAGATTTCTCCACTTAATAACAATAATAATAACAGTAACACTACCTACATTACTAAAAACTCTTCAGATGTGTGTTTTATACACTCCTGTCACAACAACCTGGAGATAGCCATAGCGGTGCCTAGGAAGACCTCCCTGCAAGACAGCCTGCGGTGGGAGAGTCACTAATTGACAAGCCCCAGCTTCCATTCTCTTGAATCTAGTGAATCATACCAAGTCAGGCTTCTGCTAGTCAATTACTGGTACACTGAAGTACTCGAATCTTCCTGCTCCATCCAAGACTCCTCCAATGGGTAAGTTTTGCTTGGGCACTCCCAACTGGCCTGGCCAAGAATTTGAGATTTGGGCAGAATGCATTCAGTGAGTCTTTTCTATCCATATTTTTTTCCCTCTCTCCTCCCACAGAGACAGACCCAACATTTCAGCAGAAGTCTCCCTGCACATGATGCTCCATCCCCATTCCCCTTCACTGGAGTTTCCTCCAGTAAATCTCTTGGCATTTGCTCCTTGGAGGATCTGAGCCAACACACAAACTCTATGATGTAGGTCCTACTATGGATGAAGAAGCTGAATTACAAAGATATAAGAAACCGTTTTACGGTGGACCAGAAGTGTTGCAGCTGGGATTTGACCTCAGGCAGTCTGATATCAAAACTAGTTCTTTTCAAATGTCAATAAAGAGGCAAGAAATAAAACTATAAATTTGTTCTTCTGCCTTCCTCCCTCATCTTCCTCCCTTTCCCATCCCCCTTCCTCCTTCTTTTACCTCTTCCTTTCCTACTCCTTCTCCATCTCCTTCTTCTATTCCCTACCCTTAGTTCTCACCTAAGCTCTGATTCTCCACTGACAAGTCCTGTGTCCTGGTACTCAGCATCTTGGCCTTGGTCCTATTCCTCTCTCCCTGATCCTCTCTTCCTCTCTCTCCCTTCCCAAATTCCTTCCTTCCACCATTTGCTTTGTCTTGCCCCATGAGAAGGAGGATCAAACTTTTATAGTAGAAGACATGCTACCTTCTTTTGTGCATGTTGTAGATTTCCAGTGTGTGAAAATGTGTGTCTTGTGTTTGTTGTATACATGGACAAAATTATAATGTGGTAATGTAACAGTCACTAGTTATGATGAAAGGTCAGTCAAAGGTCAGATTAGTGGGCTGAATTTTCTTAGGCAAGTCACTTTCTTTGTCAGATTTCCCTTCATTCATTTGTTTGTTCCCTTCATTTGCTCTAAAATGATGCCTGGGGTTCTTTTCCCTTTTAAGATGTTAGTTTGCTACAGATACATTTTTCTTTGTTTTCTACATATCAATGATCACTTGAAACTTTTGTGACCCTATGAACTTGAACGAGCTTTAAATAAACGTTATCAGTAGCTATTTTTTAAAGGCAAGACTTCAATCAGGAACTGCCAAGTTTTCGTATTTGCAATTCACACACTTAGCAATCATTATGTGGTAAAATGGCACCAGCACAGGTCAGCAGCAGCACATGGAACACAGCATGCTGAGGCAAGAGCCATGCAGCACCTCTCAAATTACCGGAGCCGCAGGCCGATAGGCTCCCCGAGGGCATCCGCTGGAGCCGCTGACACCCCACTTCTGGGGAGACCCCAGCACCCACTGTGCTCTCTGTGGCTGTTCCTCCTGTCGGTGCACCTGTCTGCTGAGCTTGCATCGTTTCCCTACGAAGCCTGATTTACAGACACATCTTCCTGTAATATCACACCATGGTGTCACAGAGCCCATGGGACTGCATCCACAGGACACACAGAATCGCTTCTTTGGGTCCCACCACATAGTGGGCTTTAAAAGCCAATGGAAAAATAAAAACAAAAAAAGAGAGCATACATGTTATTCAAAATATAGAGGCAAATAATATTTTTAAACCTCCTACAGAGTGGCCAATTTGGCATCTGAGAAATGATTGGTTCTGCTTAACAGTGTTTATCATGAGAAATTACCTATTTATGTGAAAGAAATAGTGCAAATCCATGTACTCTCATGGAGGAATCTCAAGGTGCTTGGCATACTGAAGGCAGGGTAACGTATCCAGGAAAAGAGAGCAACGTATTTTGATTTTTGTTTCCTTTTAGCAAAATGGTATCCAAGAAATCCTTTGATTTGCTTCTATACTGAAAAATTTTGTTGAGCAGAATGCTCACTGGAACTTTAAATGATGGAACTAGAACAAAGTGCTTGACAAAAGCAAAGGGTATGACATTTTTTTCTCCTGCCAAAAACATAAAGGCAAAGGAAAGAGTATGTGACTCACCATAGACAGGGATTAAATTTGTATGTGGTTTCATAAACACTTAAATTAAATACTACATAAATTCACTACCAAGGAAATGTGTCAATAGGTTGAGGGTCAAATGCTAGTGTATGGCAAATGTTGTTCTATTTTCTTTTTAATTTCAATGATCACAGTAATTTTATATATAGAATGAGATATTCTTGAACTTGTCTTTTAATATACTCGGGTATAGGTCATTTCTGAAAGCCAGTGAAAAGTTTGAAGGAAGAAGTAATTCACCGGTCAGCTCCAACTTCTTACCTTACATTCATCACACCGACGTCCCTGCACGTTAGGTTTGCATTCACACTGTCCCGTCTGAGCGTGGCAAACCTCAGAGAAGGAGCCGTTGGCATTACAGTGACAAGCTGCAAAGAGAGGAGAGATCTGTGGTTGGGAAATGTATTCTAATAGGCTTCAGAGGTTTATTAAATAATGGAACACTGGTCATAAAGTTTTAGAATAGAATGCTTTCTGATTGCTAAGTGTTCTTGTTCTGTTAGGCATTATATCATCTGATCTTTACAACAACTCTGTAAGCTGTAGAGATGAATTATGAAAGCAAGAGCACAGTTCCTGGCACATCATATGTTGTAAAAATATTATTGTCACCATTATTATTCCAGTTGTAAGAATGAAGACACTGAAATTCAAGGTCAGACAAGGCCACATGATTAGTAGGTGAGTTAGCAGATTTCAGGTAAAATGTTCTTTCCATCACTCCTCCAGCTGTTTTGCCTCTTCATAGATGCATTGGGGTAACCCAGAAAATACTATCATCTCCATATAAGTAATACTGACTCTAGAGCATACTGACTCTAGAGCTGACATAATTTTGAGAAATTATAAAAATTAGTAGCATCCATGGAATAATATTAATGCTACCATTAATGAAGCAACATTATAATTTCCAAATGATTATTTACTATATGCCAGTTTTTGTGTTAATTTCAAAACAAATGAGCTTAAGATGAAACATTAAATAAACATATAAATCTGAAAAATATTTAAGATTAGAAAAGTATGTAAGTCATAAGAACTAAAGTAGACATGTTTCCAAAGAGGAGATCAAAGTGACAAACAGGCCATGAAAAGATGCTCAACATCACTAATCATTAGGGAATTGTAAGTCAAAACCACAATGAGCTACCTTACACCTGTTAAAATGGCTGCCATCAAGAAGACAAGAGACAGTAAGTGCTGGTGAGAATGTGGTGAAAAAGGGAGCCCTTATACACCACTGGTGGGAACGTAAATGGGTCCAACCACTATGGAAAATAATACAGATGTTCCTCAAAAAACCAAAAGTAGAACTACTATACACATTCCAGTGATCTCATTTCAGGATATATACATAAAGGAAATGTAAACAGTATTTTGAACGAACATATGCCCTTTCATGTTTATTGCAACATTATTCACAATAGCCAAGACATGGAAACAACCCAAATGCTCATCAATAGGTAAGTGGATAAAAAGATGTGGTGTATACACAATGGAGGGGTTCCCAGGTGGCTCAGTGGTAAAGAATGCACCAGCTAATTCAGGAGAGACAGGAGACATAGGTATAATCCCTAAATCGGGAAGATAATCTGGAGAAGGAAATGGCAATCCACTTTAGTAGTCTAGCCTAGAAAAAATCTCATGGACACAGGAACCTGGTGGGCTATAGTTAAAAAGAGTCACAAGAGTCAGATGTGACTGAATGACAAAGCATGTGCATGCACACTCATGTGTGCATACACACACACACAGACACACAGGAATATTATTCAGCCATGAAAAAGGAGGCTATCCTGCTATTTGGATAAGCCTTGGGCATATTAGTCTAAGTAAGATAAATCAGAAAGAGAAAGGTAAGTATTACATGATATCACTTATATGTGGAATCTAAATAAGTCAAACTCATAAAAAACAGCGTGAAATGATGGTTACCATTGGATGGGGGGCTGGAGGGGTAAAATTGATGTTAAGGGTACAAACTTGCAACAAGTAGTAAATAAGATATAGTGATATAATGCAAAGCTATAATGAACATAGACAAAAATATTGTACTATAATTATGTAACAGGGTAAATACTGCTACAATGGCAACCACATTACAATGCATAAATTTATCAAAAAGGTTGAACACCTTAAATTTACAAAAACATATTGAATAAAATGTATATAAGACAAAATTTTTTCAAAAGTATTAGCAGTATACCATTATAATTTTTAAAAATCACATTTGTTTTACAACTTATATACTATCTCCAACAATAGAAAATGTATTTGATTTCAGTAATCTTTTATCATTTTCTGTTATGAAGCTGTCTGACATTATTCTGAAACATATAATAAATCAGTCTAAAAATTAAGAGACTTTTTCACAAATAGAATGGCAATTAATGGTTCACTCTGTACTCTGCAAGTGTATTTTTAACAGTACATATAATTGCACTGATACCAGAATAAAAATGTGAGTGGGAGATGACACAGGCATATAGATTATTCATAGATAGTTTTGGTAAATTTTGTACAATATTTCTTATCTCTGAATACTTCAATTTGAGTACAACTTATAAATACATTATAAATAGCTACTCCATCAGCCTATGCTATTTTTCTATTCCTCTGACTGGAGGTGCTACTTAGTTTTACTGCTTTCTTAAAAATTGCTTGATTATTCTTCCAGTAGCTTGGCCTTCAGTGTCTGCTAACCTGATTCTAGTTGGGTGGTCATTAAAAAACTGTCCCCAGCCAGTTATCTTCCTCAGGTAGTAGCCTAAGGATAGTCTATGGGCTTCCCTGGTGGTTCAGATGGTACAGAATTGGCCTGAAATGCAGGAGACCTCGGTTCAATCCCTGGGCTTGGAAGATCCTCTGTGGGAGGGCATGGCAACACATTCCAGTATTCATGCCTGGAGAATCCCCATGGACAGAGGAGCCAGGTGGGCTACAGTCCATGGGGTCATGAAGAGTCGGACATGACTGGGTAACTAAGCACAGCATGGTGTATAGCTGGCATGTAAGAAGAGCCTGAAGGATATATTTTCTTTAAATATCCATTTCATTTGACTACTAGAATTATTACAGAAAGAAAGAAAGATGAAGTTGCTCAGTTGTGTTCAACTCTACGACTCCATGGACTGTAGTCCCCCAGGCTCCTCTGTCCATGGGGATTCTCTAGGCAAGAATATTGGAGTGGGTTGCCATACCCTCCTCCAGGGGATCTTCCCAACCCAGGGATCAAACTCGGGTCTCCTGAATTGCAGGAAGATTCTTTATTGTCTGAGATACCAGGGTAATCCTAAGAATTATTATATATACTTCTAATTTCTTTACATGTTTTTTTTATATATATATATATATAATATATATCAATTAAAAAAATAAATACCTTATAATTTAAAAGTCACTTTTTTATTAGAGTGGGGAACACTTAATGATTAAATTTACTATAAAGTCATTTAAAAAATAAAGCAATAAAGCCGGTGCTCTGGGACAACCTAGAGGGATAGGGTGGGGAGGGGGGTTCAGGCTGGGGGGACACATGTATACCTATGGCTAATTCATGTTGATGAATGGCAAAAACCACCACATACTGTAAAGTAATTATCTTCCAATTAAAATAATTTTAAAAAATAAAGAAATGAAGAATTTTAGTGCAATTTTAAAATAAAATGTATGACACAAACAATATATGTAAATTTAAAGGGCAAATTGGAAGAGATGTATTTTTTATGAACAGATCCAGGGGCAACTAAAATAATGGTTTATTATGAATTTTCTTTTTGTAAATGTTTACTAATTATGCATAGAGGAGCTATTATTTCTATGAAAAGTCATAAAATAGATAATAAATAAGTTTCTTATATTTTTATATGCTGCTGCTGCTGGTAAATTGCTTCAGTCGTGTCCAACTCTGTGCGACCCATAGATGGCAGCCCACCAGGCCCCCCCGTTCCCGGGATTCTCCAGGCAAGAACACTGGAGTGGGTTGCCATTTCCTTCTCCAATGCATGAAAGTGAAAAGTGAAAGGGAAGTCGCTCAGTCTAAAGAGCATTAAAAACATAATCATGTCTATACTTCATGGCAAGTGATAAAAAAAAAATGGTGATGATTCAAAAATGCTTTTATACTATATTCTTCTCTGTGTTCTTAAGACTTCATGCTGCAGATTCTGAATTCACCACAATAAAGAGTGGAACTGTCTCTTCAACTCTGTAGAAGAGGTTATTGGAAGATAGAAAATGAGGTCATTCAGTGAAACACAGCTCTAAACTGGTGAGTCATAAATATTCACAACTACTGTCAGCATCTCTACAAAGGAGCCAACAGGTAAGAATACCCTAGGCAGCTCACTAGACAGTTTCATGTGTTAGATCCTTTAATTCCCATAGAAAATTAAAATGCTTTATGTAAATGAGGAAACTGAATCTCAGTGAGCTCAAATGTCTTGCCCAGAGTCACACTGGTAGAATGTATAGATCCTGAGGATAGGCTTGAACTGGAGAGTTTCTTGAGTGCCTAATGATTTTATACAGATGCCATAAACCCAGTGTTTAAAGGTGCTTCTGAGCCTGTTGGGAATTTTGCTGAAAAAACTTGACAATTTACAGGGGATATTAATAGCTGTTGACTATTCCAGAGACTGGTTTGTTTTTGATTCAACAAATTGTCATGTTTAAATGACAAAACGTTGGCCCTCATCTTCCAAACCTGTGAGGAGAGAGACACATTTCTTCTTGAAGGGGGGGACCTAGCAGGTCATTGGTATTTATAGCAGAGATGCTAACAGGCACAACATTGCCAGAGATTTCTGTAAAGTTACAGGTCCTGGGACCTAACTCAATGGCTAGAAGAATCCCTTCCTATATAATGAAGTCAGCAGAAGTGAATTGTTAAGCTGGTATCATAACCTGCTCTTCCTGAGGATTATCACAGTAGGTGAAGTCGATTATGGCAGTGTCCAGCTCTGAGCTGGTCTAACAAGGATGCTCCGTCTGTTTGACTCTCCACAATGAGATCTCTCTCGCATGTTACCACTAATATTCTATGCAATACCAAATAATATAGTTGAGAAATTCAAGACAAGGGTAGGAATGTACTGACTAATATGAATAAAGTCCTACAATAGCTAATTCTGTGGAAGTAAAATACAGAAATGGCGTTCTATGAGTAGTCTTAAGCTGATGGTTAATCACTCAACAATTACAAATGCTGGTGTGTAAGAACACTGGCAGTATATTTCACCTATTGTGAAACACAAGAATGTAAAGTTTACATATGAAAGCATAACAGATTAAAACCTACTGACAGATACTAATGAAATAATATGGGCAGATCAATGTATTTCAAGAAAGTGATTAGAATTGAGATCAACAATAAGGATAAATAGGGGCTAATTTTCAAATTCTTCTTTCCTGTCAAAGACAAAAATTTACTTAAAAGTCTTTATCCCATGTGTAAACAGAAATATGTGTATCATTTGAAAAACAATGATACTTCAACAACACAGCAATTTTGAGAGGATTTAATCTATTAGTACAAAGGAAATATATTAGAATATTCAGACTCTGTGTATAGGCTGGATATCTATCTTACATGGATTACAGGTAATTTCCTACTCTCCAATCCCCACTCAAGAACTCATCAGCTACTTTGAGGAGCAATGCATCAATTCTGTCAGGGGCATCAATAGTTCACGACTTACGCTGACAGTTCTTTGCATCAACTGCGTCTCCAAAATATCCATCAGCACAGAGCTCACAGTACCGGCCTGTTGTACCTGGCTTACATATCAGACAGGAGCCAGACAAGCTGTCACAGCTGCCAGGAATGGAGAAGTCAAGGTTGTCATTGCATTGGCATGGCTGACACGATCCTCCAGGTACAGAAGGTTGTCCAAAATAGCCTTCCGCACACCTAAGGTGAAAAATTTCATCAGTGAGTATTTGGGAGGAACCCATGAAACCCACTGGGGGCAATGTTTATGTATTTATTTTATTCTATTTCTCTCCCAGGATGTTTTCCATTTAAGTGCTCCTTTTTTCAAATGCAAGATGATTAAAAGAATGTTTTCTCTGTTACTGCAGTGTAGATACAAGATGAAATCCTGCCAGCTTCACTAGTAATTAGATTTCAGCCAGAGGGGGGAAAAAAAAACACCTTGTCACTGGAACTGAAAATGAGACCAAAGCATAATAAGAAATCTGCTGTTGGCACTCCGGAGGGATCCAGGTCCACGTTGGAAAGCCTTTGTAGTACAACACATCATATGTATCTACTCCAATTGGTTGTTTTCTGTGCAAATATGTAAGGTTCACATTTTTGTTGTTGTTGTTGCAGCAAGAGCTTGTTATGAGGAAACAGGCTCACAAGGAAGTACAGTAGTAAGAATTCAGAATGTATTAAGTAGAAAATCAAAAGAGCCTCATTATTTGTGTGGGGGCTATATCTCTGCATAGGCTTTTATATATTTGCATATCCATACAGAAACAGATTTCCATTGAAGAGTCTTTACCAAGGAGAAGCAGGCATGCTGCATATTACAGTAAAATGCCATAACGTGAGGCTTAATTGTCCCCACATCTCTCATTAGCAAACTCCAGTTCTTTTTTTTTTAAGGACTAAATACTACTTTACATATTTATTGGAAAAATAAAAATTCATTTATTTAGGAGGCATGGGAGAGATTGTTTTAAATTTTGTATCAGATTTCCCTTTAACCATGTGTTCTGTTTTAAAATGTTACTTAATGTTACAGATGCACAGATACACCTTTATAGGAAGCACTTATTTGTAATCTACTCTGTCTTCTCTTTCAGTTACATTTGCTCATGCTGCATATTAAGCTTTACTTGCCAAAGGAGACATGAAACAGTGCATCTGAACTTCTATGGTCAAGCTACTAGCTCCGTTATCTGTGCCATCTTAGCAAAACAAAGTCCTTTACAACAAGGGTCAAAATTGAAGAGGAATAAAAACAAGTGGGAGAATATATTTCAATAACACACTGTGTTTATGCTCACTTACAGATATAAAAGTCACTGTGTAGAGAAAAATCCTCTCTACTATAGAAACAGAAATGGTTTAAATCCAGTATATCATATAAGGACACTTTAATAATATGATTGTGGGAGAAAGTTATTAATTTTGTGAGTAAGATACATTGATAATTCAAAGTGTTCTAGAAAATTTACAGGTGCCATAATAAGCCTGTAGAAGATTTATCATAATTTTAATAAGATTACTAGTTTTAACAAAACATTTTATGAATTGTGAAAGTCATGATATAAATATTGCTTGGAAGAATACCGCCACCTCCAAACACAATTGCTTATTAATTCTCTATTGTAAAATATGAACTAATATTTCAGTGCATAAAATCCACCCCCCCCCAATCCCTTAAGGAGTGGTATTCAGTAAAGATAACAAGAAAATCCTTTTAAATTTTAACCCAATTCTTCTTGCCTTACTTGATATTCAGAGCTCATGATCACATCCAGGTATATTCACATCTCATTTTGTTTACCATTAACAGAGTGACTTTGCTCCACTAGAATAGCAATATACAATGATCATTATCACAGACAACAAAACCCCATTATTTTCAGCTCACTTTTCTGACTTGCTGCCCTCAGGAGAGATGGCATTATATAACAAGATCTAGAAATTTTTTTAAACAGACACCAATTAATCAGTCTGAAATTCTCCCACAACAATAATTTTAAAAACCAACTCAATCCACAAGAAAATAACTACAATTTAATAGAATCACTGGAGGAACATCTGTCTTTTTGTTGTAGGACATGTAAGGAGACTTACTGAATATACATGATACATCATTTCATATGCCACTTCACTGAAAATGAGCGTTCAGATTTTATTACGCATGTGTGTGTGTGTGTGTGCATGTTTATACATAGAATAGTATTCTTAAGAGATTTACAGAAATGTTTCAACAGAAATTAAAAAGTAGAGCCAGTGTCATCAGCATTTAGCTTTTTTTTTTCCTCTATGATTTTTTTAATTCCTCTTGATGCTCTGACAGTCATCTTTTTTTGACCATCAAAACACTGTCTCCTTGATTTTCTGTATTTTCTCCTCTTGTCCAGACCATAAAAGCCTAGAATCTCAGCAAAGTGCCATGATGAATACCCAGTTCCTTCACCCCTGGTTCTCTTCTTTTACTTTTGTTTAAAACATTCCCTAGTCAGAGGAAGGCAGTAGTATCTCAAAGTATGAGTGCTCTGACCCCAAGCAAAAGTTTCTGAAAACTGTAACTAGTGCCTTATATGTGACAGACTATCTGTTCACATTTTGTCATATTTTGCTTTGCCATCCTCTTGGTCACGATTTTTCTCCATTCCCTCAATTCAAGCAGCAAGGCCACCTGGGCTACATGACTGAGTAAAGGGTTCTGACGGGAAAGAAAGCAGAAATATTGGAATCTTTTGGACTTGGGTTTTAAAAATCACCATTTCTATGAATGTGGCAACTCTTTCTGCAATGCATGCCTGAACAGGAAAGGGATGGAGTTAGAAAGACAAATGGAGGAGAAATGATGAGAGCAGAAATGTTGGTGGGTCCCAGTGTAGAAAGTAAACAGCAGTATGTGTCCTGTGCTCCCACAAATGATAGGAAAGTAGTGGAGAGAGTTACTGGACCTGGGAGGAGAGGTAATCAGGTGGACAGTAAACAGAAAGAGGTCAGCAAAAATGCGCTTAGATGAATCACTCAGGACAGACTGACCCCATGATATGTCCATTGCCCAAAATCCAGTCTCTTTCTCTCTCTCTCTCTCTCTCTCTCTCACACACACACACACACACACACACACTCAAGCATTCAAGCCTCTTGGTACTAAGTAAGCTTGTTAGACTTTGGTTCTAACCAAAGCTAGAAGTGGAAAGTAGGAGAGAAGACAAAAAAACGTTAAAACAAATTTTTAAAATTTGAACGTAAGTGACATATAACATTGGGTTTAAGTTTAAAGGATACTTGACTAAGATTATATGTCCAAGCTCTCACAGCTCTTACATATAAAGAATTTGATCTCAAAGTAGAAATTAAACTGAGATAAAAATATAAAGTTATAATTCCCATCTATCTGAGCTATAGTCTGAGATACATTCTAGCTATATAATGAAACTAGGGGATTTATGGTCACCTAAGATTAGAAAATGCTGAGTTAAACTAACTGAAGAGATGTTTTTCACTCCAGGACTGGTCAGAACTTTTGACAAGCTAATAGATGCTTCCCAGACTTCCATGATCATAGAACTCTATTCCAAGAACATCTATAGCTTTTGAAACACAGCTTCAGTTTTTCAACGCTGATTTCGTGTAAATGATGTGCATAACTGATTACTCTAATCACTCCCAGAATAGTTTTGATTACAAAATTTTCAGTGCAACCCACATCTCTTTCCTTCCCTGACCCTTATTCTCTCTCACATCTACTTCAGCTGGCACATCTGCCAAAATGTTTCTAATTGTTTGGATCCCCCAGATGGCTCAGAGCTAAAGAAGCCACCTGTCAATACAGGAGAATCAGGAGACACAGGTTTGATCCCTAAGTCCCCTGGGTCAGGAAGATCCCCTGGAGTAGGAATTGGCAACCCACTCTAGTATCCATGCCAGAAAAATCCCACGGACAGAGGAGCCTGGTGCACTACAGTCCATGGGTCAGAAAGAGTCGGACACGACTGAGCACGCAATGCACACAAATGTACTTTTTGGCTCATACAGAGGAATGATAGACTAAACATTCCTGGAAAGCCCTAATCCAAATTTTGGCTAGAAAAATATAATATCACATATTTCATATAATAATAGTTTAAGATTATATTTGAAAAACTTGAGTTAGAGGCAAGATATGCCATATGATAAGCTGCCTATGCATGTTTCTACCTTCTTTTGAATCAAATTAACAGACTTTAGAAAGGAAATCATCCTTTCTTTCAAGCATCTCTTTCCTAGGTGAATTTTATTATTCAGACTAGAATGTTCTCCAGAATACAATCAACTATTCTCACTCACATTAAAAATGTGAGCTGCTTGAGGGCAAGGATGGTAGGGTACATCTGCTTATAGCCTGTGTTTAGTTTAGCCCTGTGCTCAGCACAAAATAGCTGATAAATGTTTATTAAATAAAATGTAGGAGTTTAAATTGTAGGTGGCTCAGAAACCACTGTCTAACACGTAGAAAATACATATTATGGAGCAGAGCAGTACAAATACATCAGAGACTAAGCTCACCTAGATTGGTGGATTAAATGGCCTTGTATGACAGCACAGCTGCCATTTTCCAGTTGCTAAAAAAAAAAGTTGCCTGTAGTGAGCCAGAGTGGTTAGGCATTTGATGTAAAGCTGTCCAGGCAATGGTATGCTCTGCTATTACAATAAGTAATATGCATGTGCTGCTGCTGCTAAGTCGCTTCAGTCATGTCCGACTCTGTGAGACCCCATAGACGGCAGCCCACCAGGCTTCCCCGTCCCTGGGATTCTCCAGGCAAGAACACTGGAGTGGGTTGCCATGCATGTGCCCTCCTTTAAAAAAAAAAATAAGCACAATCAAAGACTTTCAGTTTCTCGATTAAAATTGAATCCTCTTTATTTCAGCTCTGTTCCTCCATTACAAATTTACAAATGCTGCCGTACTCACAAACAGTACTTGTTGCTGCTCAGAGGTGTCATTGGCACTTTGTCCACAGACTGCTAGCTGCTGGCTGAATTCTCTCTGGGTGATTGGCCCTTGCTTCATTAACTTTATGCAGTCTGGTTGAAACAGACCTGATGGCTGCCAAGAGGACAGGAAAGGATAGGCAGAAACAGCCTACTGCGGTGTTCACCTTGGTGATGCTGGGTGAAAGCAGGTCATTTCCTCTACCCCTCCCTCTACTTCCACCCCTGCCTAATCTCTAGTAATGGCAGCAAAAGGGACTGTTTTCAATGCTACAACCAGAGAGTTGTGTTGGTCAACAATATCATGGGAGAAATTTGTTCCATTTTCAGTGAACCTGAAATACGGAAGAACCTTTTCCTTGGAAAGATTTTAGGAGAAAAAATAATCACTCAAGTTACATAAAATAATATCCTGGATCCAATGCAAAACAACCTAGTAAAATCAACAGGAATTAAAATATTGACTTAGAAACAATTAGATGGGCATATAAATCATGATAATAATTACATTTGGTTTCAATTTTCAAATATATTTAAGGTGAATTATGGATCACTTGCTGAACTATGAACTACACACTTAAGCTACATTTTAAGGACAAAAAGCTAATTATGAAAAATAAATGTTGCCAATGTAGACAGCAAGATAAATCTTAAAGTGCATGACTTTCTACTTGAGCAATACTTTCTAGAAAGATTGCAGGTTAATGCTTAACCTTTAAGATTAAAACATTAATCAAACATTCTCTGAGTGAATGGAGATTTATGGAGCAATTTCTAGAGAATAAATAAACTATAAGAATATAATGCATTTGTTTGACAAGTGTGGTAAGAAACTTTATTTCAACTCACCAAGTGTGGTGGCTTTTCTGGGGCAGTGCAAAAGATGATGATGCCTGTGGTTTTATAGCTCCCAAGGAGGAAATCACAGTGAAAGACAGTTGAGTACATGCTTACCTCTCACAGCGTTGTCCTGAGTACCCAACAGGGCATTCATCACAGATCAAGCCAAGACTTCGGTCCAAATGGCATGTTGGGCTAAAGCTATGTTGATGCCATTGGAGAACAACAGGGACAAGGAAGAAACACATACACAAAGTCATTAGTAGAATATTTTCATTTCTCTTCTTTCAATATTGCTGTGACAAAAGGGTACAGGGTAGTCATTCTCATCTCACAGATGGAGATTAGGGTCTGGGAAGTCAAGGATGAAATGATACGCCTGTTTCTGCAGATGTGAATACAGTCCAGTGGAAAAGTGTCCCTGTAACATGTTAGTAATTGATATTTGACTGTTCTGCGTCCCCAAACATCAGGAACAAATGGGATCCTACAGCTGCTCTTGAGGGATTCCTCAGGCCTGGCAAAACATAGTCTTACAAGTTTTCTCTCCAGCCAAATCCTAATGAATTTGAAGCAACCCAAAGGAACCTGTTATAGATTTTGGAAAACTCAGAATGTGGTCCTGGAAGCAGTGATGGTGGTGGTGGTGGTGATGGGGTTCCTCTGCCCAGTACTGCCGTCATGCGTGGCTGGGCGCATGCGTGCGTGTGTGTTCAGGCCACTGCCCATGTGTACTCATGGGTCAGCTGTTTACACAGATGGAACTCTTGGAAAAGCTTTCAGATAAGATCAAGCATATTCTGCCTAAATTTCTAACAAATCCAAACAAACCAAAACCATGTTGCCATTTCATATTTCTGCTATGTTCTAAAGTTTGCCTCTCTGCATGTATTTCTATTTGGGGTCTGAAATAACAGAGGTGAATACCAAGTCAGGAATCAGCAGTGTGATTACGTGCTAGCTTTAGCCTTCACCAACATGCTCAACTCTGGCCATACTTCTTCGTCTTGTGATACCTTTCATGCATAGACCCTTACCCCAAGAGTGACACAATGGCTCTCTGAAGAGCCATCAACTGTTTTGAATTCTGTGAGTTCTGCTACTTAACCATTTTAAGAGGATATGCCCCCAATTAATCTTTATCCCATCATGCTTTCCCTAAGTAGATTTATTTTCTATTATATATGACAGGACAATTCAGTAGAATCTTGCTTGATGGTTAAATGAATTAAAGAAAGAACAACAAATTTAACTGCAAGTCTTGAATTCATTTTACTCTTGACAGTTTCATGACTTTGAAATACTTTCTTAATTTTTGTGCAGATCAGATCACGGGTACTATTTTTTTAATATTATCCCTGTGGCTTAACTCATGGTAGTCCTATAAAGATTTAATAATTTCTTGATTTTTAATTGAACTATACTTGATTTAAAATATTGTTTTAATTTTGGGTATACAGCAAAATGACTCAGTTCTATGTATATATCTTTCAGATTATTCTCTATTATAGGTTATAAGAAGATATTGAAGAGTTCCCTGTGTTATACAGTAAGTCCTTGTTGCCCATCTATTTTGTGTATAGTAATTTGTGTCTGTTAATCCCATATTACTAACTTATCCCTCCCCTACTCACTTTCCCTTTTGGTAACCATAAATTTGTTTTTTACATCTGTGAGTCTATTTTTATTCTATATATACATTCACTTGTATTATTTTTTTGGATTCCACATGTAAGTGATATAATATTTGTCTTTCTTTCTCTGACTTCTTCATTTAGTATGATAGTCTCTAGGTCTATCTATGGTGCTGAAAATGGCAGTATTTCATTCTTATTGTAGCTGAGAATATATATATATATATATACACACACACACACACACACACACACACACACGCACCATGTGTGTGAGTATGCATGCTCAGTTGTATTCGACTCTTTGTAACCTAGGGACTGCAGTCTGTCAGGCTTGTCTGTTTATGGAATTTTCTGGGCAAGAATACTGGAAAAGGTTGCTGTTTCCTACTCCAGGGGATCTTCCCAACCCAGAGATTGAACCCATGTCTCCTGCGTTGTCAGGCGGATTCTTTACCACTGAGCCACCTGGGAAGCCCTTCTTCTTAAACCAATTGTCTGTTGATGTGCACTTGGGTCATTTCTATGTCTTGGCTGTTGCAAATAGTGCTGCTATAACACTGGGGTACATGTATCTTTTCAGATTAAGAGTTTTTGTTTTTTTTCTGGATATATGTTCAAGAGTAGAATTGCTGGATCACATGGTAGCTCTATTTTCAGTTTCTTAAGGAACCTCCATACTATTTTCTGTAGTGGATGCACCAATTTAGATTCTCACCAGCAGTATAAGAAGATTCCCCCTTTTCTCTATACCTTCTCCAGCATTTATTATTTGTAGACTTTTTGATGATAGTCATTCCAACCAGTGTGAAGCAATACTCACTGGGGTTTTGCTTTTCATTTCTCTAATAATTAGCAATGAACATCTTTTCAGGTGCCTACTGGTCACCTGTATGTCTTCTTCAGAGAAATGTCTATTTAGACCTGCCCATTTTTTGATTGGGTTATTTTTAAAGATTTAATAATTCTTATCTGTTGATAGTAGCAAGCTATTAGAACCAAGTAGTTTTATCATTAAAAAAAAAACAAACTCATAGAAGTATCATAACAGATGCAGAAAATAAACTTCTGATTACCAGGGTGTAAGGGAGGGGGAATAAATTGGAACATTAGGGTTACATATACATACTGCTGTATATAAATTCTACAGCATGGATCTATGTGTGCTCAGCTATGTCCGACTCTTTGTGAGCCCAAGAACTATAGCCTGCCAGGCTCCTCTGTCCATGGAATTTTCCAGGCAAGACTGCTGGAATGGATTGTCATGCCCTCCTCCAGAGGATCTTCCTGAACCAGGGATAGAACCCATATTTCTTGCATCCCTTGCATCAGCAGGTGGATTCTTTACCACTAGAGCCACCTGGGAACAAGAACCTACTGTATAGCATGGGGAATTCTATTCAGTACTCTGTAAAGGCCTACATGGGAAATAAATCTTTAAAAAAAGAGTGGATATATTAATATGCATAACTGATTCACTTTGCTGTACACCCAAAACCAACACACCAGTAAAAATCAACTACAGCCCAACAAAAATTAATATTATTTTTTTTCAATTCAATGAAGCATTTTACATGAATCTGTTGAGGTAAGTGGGGAAAATTCTGGTCTGATACATCTTGAGTATACAAATCTTACTCAAATTAAAGATGTCACATTAAGGTGGCTGCTACAAGCAGAAGACCAAGCCATCCTCAGCCTGTGATCTATGAGAGGAGATTCATCTTTCAGAGTGTAGCCTGTGGGAGCACACCAAGGGGGGTTTTCTTGGCAAGAGTATGACTGCATTGAAGAGAAGAGGCACATGTAAAAATGGAAAGAAACGTTTTTTTTTTTTTAATTTCTCACTCTGTGATTTACTATTGTTTTCAGACATAACAGGAGGACTGGATTTTGACAAACCTCTAGAATGCATGTATGCCTTCTTTTAAAATTGGCATTATTTAATTGCCTTATCATCTACAGAGAAAGTAATTCTTAACTAAAAAAACCCCTAGGATCCCCACCCATGTGGGACTATGATGATTGAAAGGAAACCATGCTCTCCTGTCCAAAGATGGTGAAGGAATAGGACAGGGAGACCACTTTCTCCCCCACAATTTCATCAAAAGATCATTTGAATGCCGAGCAACTTCCACAAAACAACTCCTGCATGCTGGTGGAGGACACCAGGCAACCAGAAAGGAAGCCTATTCTGTTTGAAAGGATGTAGGACAAAATATAAAGACAAAAAGAGAGACAAAAGAGTTATAGACTGAGACCCGTCCTCAGGAGGGAGTCATGAAGGAAGAGAAGTTTCCAAACAGTAGGAAACCCTCTCACAGGAGGGTCTGAGGTGGGGGGTTTGGAATCTCAGAGGGCAACATAACCAAGAGAAAGCAAACAAACAAAAAAACACACACAGAATACGCTCCTAACCACAACTGCCGGCAAAGTAGCTCAGAAGCTCATATCCACCACCAGCAAGCGGGGGCTGGACAAGGAGGGGTGGGCTGCGTAATTGATGCTTAGGGTAAGGACTGGGTCTGAATGCCCTGAGGACAATCTGAGAGAGCTAATGTGAGACAGCAACCCAAACTGTGAGATCACCAGAGAGAGGAAAAAAAGAGATCTTTCCCGCAAAAGGCTCTAAGGTGCAGCCTGGCCTGCTCACAGAACAAAGGAGTGCGTGAATACCAAAGGAGAGCTAGCCAGCACTGTACAGGCCTCTCCCAGAGGCAGAGAGGTAGGTGTGTGACAGCCAGAGCCAGAAGGCAAGGGGCAATCTTGGCACCAGAGACCAGCATCCTCCACCAAACTGTGAGCAGGCTCCCAGTTGCTAACCACGTCTTCCTGGGATCCTGGACAGTTGCCATTTCCCAGGAAGGTCACAGCCTGAGATCAACTCCCCAGAGGAGACACACAGCACACCTGAGATGGTGCCTTCATGGCACACCTGGGAATCCGAGCAGCTGGGGCCAGGGAGGTGATTAAGATGCACAGCCCACTTGGGACAGTGCACTCACCAAGCACCTGGTCACCTGAGCTGCTCAAACCTGGGAAGGGCATAAAACACACACCCAGCTGAGTCTATGCCCTTGTGGAGGACCTGAGAACCTGAGCATCTTAGACCTGGGTAATGTATGAAACGCAGGGTTCACTTTGGACAGTGCCCCTGCAGAACATTCTGGAGCCTGAGCAGTGTAGACCCAGGAAGAACACACCACCTTGAGCTGGGGCAAACCCAGTGTGGTCTATATACTGCGAGCACTCCCTACACACACCAGCGATATTTATTTGCAGGGTGCCTCCCTCACCACAACACAACTGAACAAGTGAGCCTAAATAAGTGACCACATTTGCCCCCTTGTGTCAGGGTGGAGATTAGACACTGAAGAGACGTGCAAACAGAGGAAGCCAAAATAAACAAAGAGGGAACCGCTCTGGAAGTGACAGGTGCAACAGATTAACACCCTGTAGTTAACATTGACTAAGCATTGGAGGGGACCTACAGACCTTGAGAACAAGTAACTATCTGAAACTGAATTGACCCCACACTGCCCACAACAGCTCCAGAGAAATTCCTAGATATATTTTTACTATTATCATTTTAAAAATTTTCTTATAATTTAAGTTCATTATCACTCCTTTAAGTTTTATTTTTATAACCTATTACCTTGCAAAAAAAGACCCTATTTTAAAGCAAATTTCATATATATATTTTTCATAATTTTTGTGATTGATTTTGCTTTATTTTTTTTTTTGATGTGTTCATTTACTTTAATAACACTACATTTACCATGTTATCACCATGGAATGTAAATTCAGCTTAGACAAGAATTTCACAAGTACAACAAAGCATTCTGTGATATACCAAAGTTTGTATAATGTCTGACCAAACCAGCTTGCTCATCAATGACTTCCATTATAGGGATTTTATTTAGTTGATGATACTTTTGGAGAAAATAAACATACTGCACACATTTAAAAAGTGTTTTTCATTTACCTTTGCGTTAGCACTTAAATACATGTTTCAAAATAATTTAAAATTATTCTAATATAACAGCAGCAAAATATAATTCTGCAATTACAAAAGAGCTAAAAGGGATCCACAAGTTACTCTCATGTTTATAAATATGATTCTAAAATAAATACTACTTCAAAGTGGCTCTGTTACCAGCTTTTTAGTTTTGGTTTAAAAACACACACAGACTTCCAGGGAGGTTTGTAATGTTGTAGTCCATGCACTGTTCTGAAAGGGTTCCTCAAGAGCCAACCAGCCCTTAAAACAGTACTCAGTCCACAAGGCCGTCAGAAAGTTAAATTAACTGGGGTAAATAGGATTCCTACATTACATCAAAAGCATATGATATTCTGCAGCAACTGGGAGCATTTTCAGGATTGGCATGTTGTCTTCTTTAGAACTAATTTCAACAGAAGAGTTTAAGGTGGACAGGTACCCAAAGCAATCTATAGATTCAATGCAATCCCTATCAAGCTACCAACAGCATTCTTCACAGAGCTAGAACAAATAATTTCACAATTTGTATGGAAATACAAAAAACCTCGAATAGCCAAAGCCATCTTGAGAAAGAAGAATGGAACTGGAGGAATCAACCTACCTGACTTCAGGCTCTACTACAAAGCCACAGTTATCAAGACAGTATGGTACGGGCACAAAGACAGAAATATAGATCAATGGAACAAAATAGAAAGCCCAGAGATAAATCCACGCACATATGGACACCTTATCTTTGACAAAGGAGGCAAGAATATACAATGGATTAAAGACAATCTCTTTAACAAGTGGTGCTGGGAAATCTGGTCAACCACTTGTAAAAGAATGAAACTAGAACACTTTCTAACACCATACACAAAAATAAACTCAAAATGGATTAAAGATCTCAACGTAAGACCAGAAACTATAAAACTCCTAGAGGAGAACATAGGCAAAACACTCTCTGACATACATCACAGCAGGATCCTCTATGACCCACCTCCCAGAATATTGGAAATAAAAGCAAAAATAAACAAATGGGACCTAATTAACCTTAAAAGCTTCTGCACATCAAAGGAAACTATTAGCAAGGTGAAAAGACAGCCTTCAGAATGGGAGAAGATAATAGCAAATGAAGCAACTGACAAACAACTAATCTCGAGAATATACAAGCAACTCCTACAGCTCAACTCCAGAAAAATAAATGACCCAATCAAAAAATGGGCCAAAGAACTAAATAGACATTTCTCCAAAGAAGACATCCAGATGGCTAACAAACACATGAAAAGATGCTCAACATCACTCATTATCAGAGAAATGCAAATCAAAACCACCATGAGGTACCATTTCACGCCAGTCAGAATGGCTGCGATCCAAAGTCTACAAGCAATAAATGCTGGAGAGGGTGTGCAGAAAAGGGAACCCTCTTACACTGTTGGTGGGAATGCAAACTAGTACAGCCACTATGGAGAACAGTGTGGAGATTCCTTAAAAAACTGGAAATAGAACTGCCTTATGATCCAGCAATCCCACTGCTGGGCATACACACTGAGGAAACCAGAATTGAAAGAGACACGTGTACCCCAATGTTCATCGCAGCACTGTTTATAATAGCCAGGACATGGAAGCAACCTAGATGTCCATCAGCAGATGAATGGATAAGAAAGCAGTGGTACATATACACAATGGAGTATTACTCGGCCATTAAAAAGAATACATTTGAATCAGTTCTAATGAGGTGGATGAAACTGGAGCCTATTCTACACAGTGAAGTAAGCCAGAAAGAAAAACACCAATACAGTATACTAACGCATATATATGGAATTTAAAAAGATGGTAACAATAACCCTGTGTACGAGACAGCAAAAGAGACACTGATGTATAGAACAGTCTTATGGACTCTGAGAGAGAGGGAGAGGGTGGGAAGATTTGGGAGAATGGCACTGAAACATGTAAAATATCATGTATGAAACGAGTTGCCAGTCCGGGTTCGATGCACAATACTGGATGCTTGGGGCTGGTGCACTGGGATGACCCAGAGGGATGGAATGGGGAGGGAGGAGGGAGGAGGGTTCAGGATGGGGAACACATGTATACCTGTGGTGGATTCATTTTGATATTTGGCAAAACTAATACAATTATGTAAAGTTTAAAAATAAAATTAAAAAAAAATAATAAAACACACACACACAAAAAAAATAAAATAAAAGGTGGACAGGTACCACTATCAAGTGTATTTAAAAGTGACATGTTTCTTTTGTGCTGGTCTGACTCCCCTGAATGACCTAGCTAGTGAACTAGTCACCAGTAACTTGGTCACCAGGCAAATCAAGCCTGCAAGAAAGGAAGCCAATTTTCAAATTACCATGTTCTTGTCTGACCCAAACAATTTATTTTCAGCATAAACATATAACCTCAATATGAGATGTTTTTAATATTGTTTTTTTATTTTTTTTGAGAGTCTAACTTCTACTCTAGATTTTTAGTCTTTGTTTTTGGTATTTGTTATCAATTTTGTACCTTTAAGAATCTAATCTTCAGTATCCATTTTCATTTAGGGGTGTGATTACTGGCTTGATTGCTCTCTCCCCTTTGACTTTTCCTTTTCTCTCCCAGGTCACCTCTATCTCCTCCCTCCTCCTTTTCTCTACTTAACTCTGTGAATCTCTCTGGGTGTTCTGGGCTGTGGGGAACACTTAGGAAACTGATTACTGGCTAGATTAGTCTCTCCTGTTTTGACTCACACTCTGCTCCTCCTGGTCACCTCTATCTCCCTCCTCCCTCTTCTCTTTCTATGTAACTCTGTGAATCTCTCTGGGTGTTCCAGACTGTGGAAAGCCCTTAGGAAATCGATTACTGGCTCGATCGCTCTCTCCCCTTTTAACTCCCCCTCTTCTCCTGGTCACTTCTGTCTCCCTCCTCACTCTTCTCTTCTCCATGTAATTCTGTGAACATCTCTGGGTGTCCCTCGCTGTGGAGAAATGTTTCACCATTAACCTAGATGTTTTATGATCTGTGCTGTATGGATGGAGAAGTCTTGAGGCTACTTTAAGAATAAGACCGAAAGCCAGAGGCAGGAGGCTTAACTCCAGAACTTGAGAACATCAGAGAACTCCTGGTTCCAGGTAACATTAATAGACATGAGCTCAACCAAAGGCCTCCATACCTACACTGAAACCAAGTTCTACCCAAGAACCAACAAAATCCAGAGCAAGACCACCATGCTAATTCTCCGGCAAAGCAGGAACACAGCCCTGAGCATTAAAAGACAGGCTTTCCAAAGCCATGCCAAACCCATGGACACCCCAAAACTCACTACTGGACACTTCATTGCACTTCTTAAAGAAGAGATCCAGCTCCACCCACCAGAATACAAACGCAAGCTCCCCTAACCAAGAAACCTTGACAACCACTAGTCCAACCCCACCCACAGGGAGCAAGCTCCACAATAAAGAGGAACCAAGAACTTTCAGAGCGCCAAAGAACTGATGCTTTTGAACTGCGGTGTTGGAAAAGACTCTTGAGAGTCCCTTGGACTGCAAGGAGATCCAACCAGTCCATTCTGAAGGAGATCAGCCCTGGGATTTCTTTGGAAGGAATGATGCTAAAGCTGAAACTCCAGTACTTTGGCCACCTCATGCAAAGAGTTGACTCATTGGAAAAGACTCTGATGCTGGGAGGGATTGGGGGCGGGAGGAGAAGGGGATGACAGAGGATGAGATGGCTGGATGGCATCACTGACTCGATGGACATGAGTCTGAGTGAACTCTGGGAGTTGGTGATGGACAGGGAGGCTCAGCGTGCTGTGATTCATGGGGTCGCAAAGAGTCAGACACGACTGAGCGACTGAACTGAACTGAACTGAAGAACTTTCAGCCTACAGAGAGGGCACTCCAAACACAGCAATCTAAACAAAAGGAAAAGGCAGAGAAATATTTAGCAGGTGAAGGAACATGATAAATGCCCAGTAAACCAAACAAAAGAGGAGGAGACAGGGAGTCTTCCTGAAAAAGAATTCAAAATAATGATAGTACAGATGATCCAAAATCTTGAAAACAAAATGGAGTTACAGATAAATAGACTAGAGACAGGGATTGAGAAGATGCAAGAAATGTTTAACAAGGACGTTGAAGAAATAAAGAAGGGTCAATCAATAATGAATAATGTAATAACTGAGATCAAAAGCACCCTGGAGGGAATAAACAGTAGAATAACTGAGGCAGAAGAGAGGATAAGTGAGGTGGAAGATAGAATGTTAGAAACAAATGAAGCAGAGGGGGAAAAAGAAAAAAGAATTAAAAGAAATGAAAACAACCTCAGAGACCGCTAGGACAATGTTAAATACCCCAACGTTCAAATAATAGGAGTCCCAGAAGAAGAAGACAAAAAGAAAGGGCAGGAGAAAATACTTGAGGAGATAATAATTGAATACTTCCCTAAAATGAGGAAGGAAATAGCCACCCAAGTCCAAGAAACCCAGAGAGTCCCAAACAGGGTAAAGCCAAGTTGAAACACCCCAAGACACATATTAATCAAACTAACAAATATCAAACACAAAGAGCAAATATGAAAAGCACCAGGGGAAAAGCAACAAATTATACACAAGGGGATCCCCATAAGGATAACAGTGATCTTTCAATAGAAACTCTTCAGGCCAGAAGGGAATGGCAGGACATACTTAAAGTGATAAAAGAGAAAAACCTACAACCCAGATTACTGTACTTAAGGATCTCATTCAGATATGAAGGAGAAATCAAAAGCTTTATAGACAAGCAAAAGTTGAGAGAATTCAGCACCACCAAACCAGCTCTTCAACACAGATCTTCTCTAGACAGGAAACACAGAAAAAGTTTATAAACTTGAAACTAAAACAACAAAGCATATGGCAATGTGATCATACTTACCAATAATTACCTTAAATATAAATGGGTTTAATGCCCCAACCAAAAGACAAAGACTGGCTGAATGGATACAAAAACAAGACCTCTATATATGCTGTCTACAGGAGACCCACCTCAAACCTAGGGACACATACAGAGTGAAAGTGAAGGGCTGGAAAAAGATATTTCATGCACATGGAGACCAAAAGAAAGCAGGGGTAGCAATACTCATATCAGATAAAATAGACTTTGAAATAAAGACCATGAAAAGAGACAAAGAAGGACATTACATAATGTTCAAAGGATTAATCCAAGAAGAAGATATAACAATTATAAATATATATGCACCAACATAGGAGCACCTCAATATGTAAGGCAAATGATAAAAAGTATGAAAGGGGAAATTAACAGTAACACAATAATAGTGGGAGACTTTAATACCCCACTCATACCTATGAATAGATCAATAAAACAGAAAATTAGCAAGGGTACACAAGCTTTAAATGAAAAAATGGACCAGTTAGACCTAATTGATAGCTATAGGACATTTCATCCCAAAACATCAATTTTACCTTTTTCTCAAGTACACATGGAACATTCTCCAGGATAGATCACATCCTTGACCATAAATCTAGCCTTGGTAAATTAAAAAAGGTTGAAATCATTTCAAGTATTTTTTTGATCACAATGCAATAAGATTAGATGTCAACTACAGGAAAAAAAAAAACTATTAAAAATACAAACACGGAGGCTAAGCAACATGCTTCTGAATAACCAACAAATCATGGAAGAAATCAAAAAGTAAATCAAAATATACATAGAAATAAATGAAAATGAAAACACGACAACCAAAAACCTATGGGATTCAGTAAAAGCAGTGCTAAGAGGAAGGTTCATAGCAATACAAGCTTACCTCAAGAAAACAAGAGAAAAATAAAATAAATGACCTAACTTTACACCTAAAGCAACTAGAAAAAGAAGAAATAAAGAAACCCAGGGTTAGTACAAGGAAAGAAATAATGAAAATTAGAGCAGAAATAAATGAAAAGGAAACAAAGGAGACTATAGCAAGAATCAAGAAAACTAAAAGCTGGTTCTTTGAGAAGATAAATAAAACAGACAAACCATTAGCCAGACTCATCACAATAAAGGGAGAAGAATCAAATCAACAAAATTAGAAATGAAAACGGAGAAATCACAAAAGAACACAGAAATACAAAGGATCATAAGAGACTACTATCAGCAACTATATGCCAATAAAATGGACAACTTGGAAGAAATGGACAAATTCTTAGAAAAGTATAGTCTTCCAAAATGGAACCAGGAAGAATTTAAAATTGTAAAAGACCCATCGCAAGCATGGAAATAGAAACTGTAAACAAAAGTCTTCCAACAAACAAAGCCCAGAACCAGATGGCTTCACAGGTGAATTCTACTAAAAATTTAGAGAAGAGCTAACACCAATCCTGGAGAAGGCAATGGCAACCCACTCCAGTACTCTTGCCTGGAAAATTCCATGGACAGAGGAGCCTGGTAGGCTGCAGTCCATGAGGTCGCTAGGAGTCGGACATGATTGAGTGACTTCACTTTCGCTTTTCACTTTCATGCATTGGAGAAGGAAATGCAACCCACTCCAGTATTCTTGCCTGGAGGATCCCAGGGATGGGGGAGCCTGGTGGGCTGCCATCTATGGGGTCACACAGAGTTGGACATCACTGAAGCAACTTAGCAGCAGCAGTAGCAACACCAATCCTACTCAAACTCTTCCAGAAAACTGCAGAGGAAGGTAAACTCCCAAACTCATACTATGAGACCATCATCACCTTAATACCAAAACCTGACAAAGATGCCACAAAAAATGGAAACTACAGGCCAATATCACTAATGAACATAGATGCAAAAATCCTCAACAAAATTCTAGCAAACAGAATCCAACAATATATTAAAAAGATCATACATCATGACCAAGTGGGCTTTATCCCAGGGATACAAAGATTCTTCAATATTTGCAAATTAATCAGTGTGATACACATTAACAAACTGAAAGATAAAACCCATATGATTATCTCAGTAGATGCCTTTGACAAAATTATGATAAAAACTTTCCATAAAGCAGGTATAGAAGGAACATACCTCAACATATTAAAAGCCATATATGATAAACCCACAGCAAACATTATTCTCAATGGCAAAAAATTGAAAGCATTTCCCCTAAAGTCAGGAACAAGACAAGGATGCCCACTCTCACTACTACTATTCACATAGTTTTGGAAGTTTTAGCCACAGCAATCAGAGAAAATAAAGAAATAAAAGAAATCCAAGTTGGAAAAGAAGTAAAACTCGCACTGTTTGCAGATGACATGATCCTCTACATAGAAAACCCTAAAGACAACACCAGAAAATTACTAGAGCTCATCAATGAATATAGTAAAGTTGCAGGATATAAAATTAATACACAGAAATCCCATGCATTTCTATACACTAAGAATGAGAAAACAGAAAGAGAAATGAAGGAAACAATCCCATTCACCATTGCAACGAAAAGATTAATATACCTAAGAATAAATCTACCTAAAGAAACAAAAGACCTATATATAGAAAACTATAAAACACTGATGAAAGAAATCAAAGATGACACAAATTGATGGAGAAATATACCATGTTCATAGATTGGAAGAATCAATATAGTGAAAATGAGTATACTACCGAAAGCAATTTATAGATTTAATGCAATCCCTATCAAGCTACCAATGGTATTTTTCAGAGAACTAGAACAGATAATTTCACAATTTGTATGGAAATACAAAAAAAAACCTCGAACAGCCAAGCAACCTTGAGAAAGAAAAATGGAACTAGAGGAATCAACCTGCTTGACCTCAGAGTATACTGCAAAGCTACAGTCATCAATACAGTATGGTACTGGCACAAAGACAGAAATACAGATCAATGGATCAAAATAGAAAGCCCAGAGATAAATCCATGCACCTATGGACACCTTATCTTTGATAAAGGAGGCAAAAATATACAATGGAGAAAAGACAATCTCTTTAACAAGTGATGCTGGGAAAATGGTCAACCACCTGTAAAAGAATGAAACTAGAACACTAACAACCATACACAAAAAATAAACTCAAAATGGATTAAAAGTCTAAATATAAGACCAGAAACTATAAAACACCTAGAGAAAACATTGGCAGTATACTCTCTGACATGAATCACAGCATGATCCTCTATGACCCACCTCCCAGAGTAATGGAAATAGAAGCTAAAATAAACAAATGGGCTTAATTAAAAGAATTAATCTCAAAAATATACAAGCAGCTCCTGCAGCTCAATACCAGAAAAATAAATGACTGAATCAAAAAAATGGGCCAGAAAACTAAATAGACATTTCTCCAAAGAAGACATACAGATGGCTAACAAACACATGAAAAGATGTTCAGCATCACTCATTATCAGAGAAAGGCAAATCAAAACCACAATGAGGTACCATCTCACATGGGTCAGAATGGCTGCTATCAAAAAGTCTAGAAACAATAAATGCTGGAGAGTGTGTGGAGAAAAGGGAACCCTTTTACACTGTTGGTGGGAATGCAAACTGGTATAGCCAGTATGGTGAACAGTGTAGAGATTCCTTAAAAAACTGGAAACAGAACTGCCATACAACCCAGCAATCACACTGCTGGGCATACACACTGAGGGAACCAGAAATGAAAGAGACATGTGTATCCCAATGTTCATTGCAGCACTGTTTACAATAGCTAGGACATGGAAGCAACCTAGCTGTCCATTTACAGATGAATGGGTAAGAAAATTGTGGTACATACACACAATGAAATATTACTCAGCTATTAAAAAGAATGCATTTGAATCAGTTCTAATGAGGTGGATGAAACTGGAGCCTATTATACACAGTGAAGTAAGTCAGAAAGAAAAACACCAATACAGTATATTAAGGCATATATATATATGGAATTCCAGTTGAGCTATTTCAAATCCTGAAAGATGATGCTGTGAAAGTGCTGCACTAAATATGCCAGCAAATTTGGAAAACTCAGCAGTGGCCACAGGACTGGAAAAGGTCAGTTTTCATTCCAATCCCAAAGAAAGGCAATGCCAAAGAATGCTCAAACTACCGCACAATTGCACTCATCTCACATGCTAGTAAAGTAATGCTCAAAATTCTCCAAGCCAGGCTTCAGCAAGACGTGAACCGTGAACTTCCAGATGTTCAAGCTGGTTTTAGAAAAGGCAGAGGAACCAGAGACCAAATTGCCAACATCCAGTGGATCATCGAAAAAGCAAGAGAGTTCCAGAAAAACATCTATTTCTGCTTTGTTGAGTATGCCAAAGCCTTTGACTGTGTGGATCACAATAAACTGTGGAAAATTCTTCAAGAGATGGGAATAGCAGACCACCTGACCTGCCTCTTGAGAAACTTGTATGCAGGTCAGGAAGCAACAGTTAGAACTGGACATGGAACAACAGACTGGTTAGAATGACAGAAGTAATGTAAAATGCACTCACTGACAAAAAACAATGCTTTTTCAGAAAAAATTAAACAATAACAATATATCAGACTTGACTAGCTCTTTACATTTTTAGCGAGCTTTTATGAATAATTCTATCAAATTTTCACAAAATCCTATGAGTTGGTTGGGTGGGCATAATTTTTCTTGTCCCAAGTCATATGCTAATTTCCAGGAGAATTTAGCATGGAATCCAAAACTTTTTTTCTAACTTGATGTTCTCTTTTCCCTATCTGTTGCTGTTTAGTGACAAGGCCGTGTCCATTCGACTCTTTGTGACCTCATGGACAGCAGCATGCCAGGCTTCCCTGTCCTTCACACCTTCTTAATTCAGAATTAAGTAAATTTAAACTTTGACTGAAGTGACTTAGCACACAAACTTCTAGTGGTGTAACTACTTGACAAATGAGTCTAAATAAAAGCTCCTCATAAAATATGTTTGTATTTGTGCTTCGATACCCTTTAAACAATGTAAACAGGGTTCATTCCCTTGTTGCTGCAACTGTAGTTATAACTATGGAGAAGATGGTATTCAGCCACAAACATAAAATTAGAATAAGAAATAAACATGTACATCAAGAAATGTCTATAGAATTTGGATTGGCAAAAGCAGCAACTTGACACTGATTTTGGCAAATACGTGAAGCTAACTGTTCTATGAAAGAAAGAGGGAACTGGAAGATCTTTGCTAACTTCAAGAAATTCCAAGATTATGTCATCTAACTGTAATTGGCCAGCTTCACACCAGCAGAGGCACTGTTCTGCTTCCTAGCTTAGTCACTCCACAGAAGACACAAGCAATCAAGAATAGCAGGCATTTTTCACAAACAGGGAGCAAGAGAAGCTATTGCCAAAATAAATAGTAAGGATCTACACAAAGAAACAGTCTTTTTAAATGACTGAATGTAGATTTTTATATTTATGTTGATCCATTTATAAGTTAAGTGTATATATGTACATATAAATTAATATGTATGTGAACATATGTGTGTATTTACATATGTCAAGGTACAATCACAGATACAATCCACTTTGTTCCAGAAAGTATTTAATTCTAACTATCAAAATATGTACACTAAGATAAAATGATGCAATAAAAGAGAAAAAATTAACATAAAAATTAAGGGTATATTTAGAGTACAGAATTCATGTTATAAAAATGCATTTATATGGATGGGTACATGTATATCTCACATGCTAGTAAAGTAATGCTCAAAATTCTCCAAGCCAGGCTTCAGCAATATGTGAACCGGGAACTTCCTGATGTTCAAGCTGGTTTTAGAAAAGGCAGAGGAACCAGAGATCAAATTGCCAACATCCAGTGGACCATGGAAAAAGCAAGAGAGTTCCAGAAAAACATCTATTTCTGCTTTATTGACTATTCCAAAGCCTTTGACTGTGTGGATCATAATAAACTGTGGAAAATTCTGAAAGAGATGGGAATACCAGACCACCTGATCTGCCTCTTGAGAAACTTGTATGCAGGTCAGGAAGCAACAGTTGGAACTGGACATGGAACAACAGACTGGTTCCAAATAGGAAAAGGAGTTCGTCAAGGCTGTATACTGTCATCCTGTTAATTTAACTTATATGCAGAGTACATCATGAGAAACGCTGGACTGGAAGAAACACAAGCTGGAATCAAGATTGCTGGGAGAAATATCAATCACCTCAGATATACAGATGACATCACCCTTATGGCAGAAAGTGAAGAGGAACTAAAAAGCCTCTTGATGAAAGTGAAAGTGGAGAGTGAAAAAGTTGGCTTAAAGCTCAACATTGAGAAAACGAAGATCATGGCATCTGGTCCCATCACTTCATGGGAAATAGATAGGGAAACAGTGGAAACAGTGTCAGACTTTATTTTTCTGGGCTCCAAAATCACTGCAGATGGTGACTGCAGCCATGAAAGTAAAAGACACTTACTCCTTGGAAGGAAAGTTATGACCAACCTAGATAGCATATTCAAAAGCAGAGACATTACTTTGCCAACAAAGGTTCATCTAGTCAAGGCTATGGTTTTTCCTGTGGTCATGTATGGATGTGAGAGTTGGACTGTGAAGAAGGCTGAGCGCCGAAGAATCGATGGTTTTGAACTGTGGTGTTGGAGAAGACTCTTGAGAGTCCCTTGGACTGCAAGGAGATCCAACCAGTCCATTCTGAAGGAGATCAGCCCTGGGATTTCTTTGGAAGGAATGATGCTAAAGCTGAAACTCCAGTACTTTGGCCACCTCATGCGAAGAGTTGACTCATTGGAAAAGACTCCGATGCTGGGAGGGACTGGGGGCAGGAGGAGAAGGGGACGACAGAGGATGAGATGACTGGATGGCATCACTGACTTGATGGATGTGAATCTGAGTGAACTCTGGGACTTGGTGATGGACAAGGAGGCCTGGCGTGCTGCAATTCATGGGGTCGCAAAGAGTCGGACACAACTGAGCGACTGATCTGATCTGATATGTATATATTGTACAATATTTTCATTTCATAGTGGCAGATCAACATGTGGCTTTGAACTTTCTTACAGCCAATGCAAGAGGGAACCCAGAAACCTCCTGGTTCCTGTGATGTGATAGGAAATAATGAATTCTTTCATTACTAGCACAAAGTTTTCAACATTGAGGGTTAGACAATCAGGACCTGTTCTATGTTTGCATGTACAATAGTGGAGCAGTACTCCTTCTAACTAATTGTTATCTGGAACTCTTGCTCAGGGGAAGAAATATAAAATGGGATAAGATGCTGCAATGTGTCAGTGAATGAGGAAACTAGGGTAAGATGGTGAGATTGTCCATGCATAACTGCTGAAGGAGTGGAAGAAGGAGAAGAAGAGGAGAGGAATGAAGGGAAAACTCATCTTACTTACTATGGTTTGGGCCACATGAATTTTTGAAATGTGTCCATAGGCTTTTCCTTATTTCAGTTTAATTACCTCTGTTCTACTTATTCTCATGAGACTCATTAAGCAAACATATTTCTTTAATTGTCTTCAAATAGTGTGAAATCTGATGGAATATCCATAATTGGATTTTGTAATTAGAATTGCATATTTTCTGTGTCTCTCTAAACATGAGCTTCCCATTCAGCAAAAGTGGAACATGATCTGAGTAGTCTGCATGCTGATAAAGTATGAAAGCAAATAGTTAGCATAGTGCCACAAAGTTATAGTTATAATTTAAGAACAGTTTAAAAATTTTGCCAACATATGTTGGTTTGTTTAATGCTGAAGGCATTTAGTTACTCATTTCAGTGGGAAGTATTAGCTGCTCAGACGTGTCCAGCTCTTTGCAACACCATGGACTTCACCAGGCTTCTCTGTCCATGGAATTCTCCAGACAAGAATACTGGAGTGGGTTGCCATTTCCTTCTCCAGGGGATCTTTCTGAGTGAGGGATAGAATCCAGGTTTCCTGCATTGTAGGCAGATTCTTTACTGTCTGAGCCAAAAAGGAAGCCCTAGTTACTTATTAGGTATTAATAATTAAACCTGCAGCTTTTCATCCTGCTTCAGTCTCTTAAGTTTGAGTTAGCATAGCTATCACCAAACAGCAGTCATTTTTTACAATGGACATTCACAGTTTTTCTGAGAATAAGTTCTATTAAATTTTTTTCCTCTCTTCAATGTCTCTATAATTGTTTCTATTTCTATAGCCCCACTGGAAGAAGCACAGAGAGGTGAATCAGAATATATGGATTCTAATATTTGTTCTGCCATAAGCAAGCTATGATCATGATCAAGGCATTTAATTTCTCTGGAGTTTACTGTTTTCCTTCTGATAGATGGGACCAGTAAGATACCTGATAATCTCGTATGTGGACACAAAACAATATGTGGCAAATTGTCTAAAATGCCTAACATTCTAAAATTTCTGAATAATGTTGCTGAATTGAACATTTCCTTAACTTTCCTTTCATCTTGGAATAAGTACTAACTTTAAAAACTATTGGGGAAAACCACTAGACCATTGAGGTATGACCATGAGGTATGGTAATATTCTCATTATACAGTGGAAGTGACAAACAGATTTAAGGGACTAGATCTGATAGACAGAGTGCCTGATGAACTATGGACGGAGGTTCATGACATTGTACAGGAGACAGGGATCAAGACCATCCCCAAGAAAAGGAATGTAAAAAAGCAAAATGGTTGTCTGAGGAGGCCTTAAAAATAGCCGTGAAAATCAGAGAAGCGAAAAGCAAAGGAGAAAAGGAAAGATATAAGGATCTGAATGCAGAGTTCCAAAGAATAGCAAGGAGAGATATGAAAGCCTTCCTCAGCAGTCAACGCAAAGAAATAGAGGAAAACAATAGAATGGGAAAGACTAGAGATCTCTTCAAGAAAATTAGAGATACCAAGGGAACATTTCATGCAAAGATGGGCTCAATAAAGGACAGAAATGGTATGGACCTAACAGAATCAGAAGATATTAAGAAGAGGTGGCAAGATACACAGAAGAACTGTACAAAAAAGATCTTCACAACCCAGATAATCACAATGGTGCAATCACTCACCTAGAGCCAGATATCCTGGAATGTGAAATTAAGTGGGCCTTATGAAGCATCCCTATGAACAAAGCTGGTGGAGGTGATGGAATTCCAGTGGAGCTATTTCAAATCCTGAAAGATGATGCTGTGAAAGTGCTGCACTAAATATGCCAGCAAATGTGGAAAACTCAGCAGTGGCCATAGGACTGGAAAAAGTCAGTTTTCATTCCAATCCCTAAGAAAGGCAATGCGAAAGAATGCTCAAACTATTGCACAATCGCACCCATCTCACACCCTAGTAAAGTAATGCTTAAAATTCTCCAAGTGAACTTCCAGACGTTCAAGCTGGTGTTAGAAAAGGCAGAGGAACCAGAGACCAAATTGCCAACATCTGCTGGATCATGGAAAAAGCAAGAGAGTTCCAGAAAAACATCTATTTCTGCTTTATTGACTATGCCAAAGCCTTTGACTGTGTGGATCACAGTAAACTGTGGAAAATTCTGAAAGAGATGGGAATACCAGACCACCTGACCTGCCTCTTGAGAAACCTATATGCAGGTCAGGAAACAACAGTTAGAACTGGATATGAAACAACAGACAGGTTCCAAATAGGAAAAGGAGTACGTCAAGGCTGTATCTTGTCACCCTGCTTATTTAACTTATATGCAGAGTACATCATGAGAAATGCTGGGCTGGAAGAAGCACAAGCTGGAATCAAGATTGCCAGGAGAAATATCAATAACCTCAGATATGCAGATGACACCACCCTTATGGCAGAAAGTGAAGAGGAACTAAAGAGTCTCTTGAAGAAAGTGAAAGTGGAGAGTGAAAAAGTTGGCTTAAAGTGCAACATTCAGAATACTAATATCATGGTATCTGGTCCCATCACTTCATGGGAAATAGATGGGGAAACAGTGGAAACAGTGCAAGACTTTATTTTTTTGGGCTCCAAAATCACTGCAGATGGTGACTGCAGCCATGAAATTAAAAGAGGCTTACTCCTTGGAAGGAAAGTTATGACCAGCCTAGACAACATATTCAAAAGCAGAGACATTACTTTGCCAACAAAGGTCCATCTAGTCAAGGCTATGGTTTTTCCAGTAGTCATGTATGGATGTGAGAGTTGGACTATAAAGAAAGCTGAGCACTGAAGAATTGATGCTTTTGAACTGTGGTGTTGGAGAAGACTCTTGAGATTCCCCTGGATGCAAGGAGACCCAACCAGTCCATCCTAAAGGAGATCAGTCCTGGGTGTTCATTGGAAGGACTGATGTTGAAGCTGAAACTCCAATACTTTGGCCACCTGAAGCGAAGAGCTGACTCATTCGAAAAGACTGTGATGCTAGGAAAGACTGAGGGCAGGAGGAGAAGGGGACGACAGAGGATGAGATGGTTGGATGGCGTCGCCAACTCACTGGACATGGGTTTGGGTGAACTCCAGGAGTTACTGATGGACAGGGAGGCCTGGTGTGCTGTGGTTCATGGGGTCTCAAAGAGTCAGACATGACTAAGCGACTGAAGTGAACTGAACTTAACAACCATAAGTGAATGTGGCCTCTAGGTTGAGCCCAAAAGTCCACTATAAAAGTGGTCAATTCTTTCAAAAATTTAAAGTTTAGTACTTCTGATGCACACAAAAAGTAGTATTCACAATGAGCCTACTCTCTGTTCAGCTTTGTGCCAAGAATATCTCTAATTTTATTATATAACACACATATCCTAAGAGTTCAAGGACTGTGATGTGTCTGTTTCTTATCGTATTTAATCTATAAGTTATGTGATGCCAGAATTAAAAGAATATAAACATTTGAAATGTTTACAATTTTATTTGCTTCTCTAGAGATAAATTTCCCTACCTAGTTACAATCTATAGCTGGAATATATACATCACCAAGATGAGATGGCTAAGCAAACAGTGGATACTGTAAATAGTTGATAAAGTGATATATATGTATAATTTAAATATTATATGCTTGTCTGTAGTCATACATCATAATAATTATACCAATCTATCTCTATCTCCCTACACATTTGATTTATTTTGCAACATTATCTAAGAAATTTGGAGCCAAAATGCTTTTGATCTCTAAGATTTATGACCAGGGATTAAATAGATAAATCACAAGGCAAAACCATCACTAAGCCTTACACTTCTAGATGAAGGTTGCAGCAACCTTTAGTTGATTTTTTTTTTTTTCCTAAATAGCCTGCGAACATTCAAATCACATCTCCTGGATAATATGTGACTAGTCAATTTATTCCGCAGAGTTTCTAACTCAGATTATAAGAATAATGACTTTTCAAAAACATTTTTAAAAGGAGAGTTTCTCTAAGTCATTAAATATCCCATTATTTAGTGAATACAAATTCAGGTTATTAGATTAAAATTATATTTTGTCTCATCACAGTTGTGCAGCTGAATTATGTTAACTTTCAAAATTGTGGTCAACTTAAAAAACCTAATACCTCTAAACATAAATTTTTAAACAAAGTGAATTGTCACTGTTCCTTCTTTTTACTTAAACAAAAATGCCACCTATCTATTGTAGTTGATTTTCAATATTTATTTTAGTTTCAGGTGTACAGAAAAGTGATTCAGGTTTTTTGCAGATTATATTCCACTCTAGGTTATTATAAGTATTGAGTATAATTCCCTCTAAAAATGCTACATTTAAAGCTGGCATTTAAAATAGGTTTTTGCACTCTACTGCCAATTCTACTTGTAAGGATAAAATTATAACCTAATAATTTAACAATTGTTTAATGTAAATGAAAACACCTTAAATGAAAGGATCTTTAAATATTTCATTACTGTTATTATTGAGCTTTCCTTAAAGAGTCAAGATCTGCACAATATATCAAACTGGAATACCATACTTAGGAACATTTTATCACTGGATACTAGAACCTCAATTCTTTTTATCACTGACAGATGATGGATGGTGTTTAATGCTTGCTGACTTTTTTCTTTCAGGAGCACAATTAGAATTCATTTTAAAGTAGAAGCACAGTGAACAGAGGATGGGTCATGAATGCCTATAATTATCCAAGCAAAGTTCTGTCCCTAATGGCTCATCCATATTTATAATAATACCAGTACAATTTGAGGATAAATTCATAAGGTCTATATATTCACTCGATTATATAATTCTGCAAATGTTTTAGGCTAGGATTCATATGGTACTATGAATGGCCAGCTCTGCTGGACTGACAGTTACGCTAATGCCATTGATATTTTGGTTGCGAAGGAGTGCAATGCAGATGAGTAAACAGATGCCATCCCTTTGTTTTTCTTAAAGTTTTGTGTAAATTGGATGGTTCTGGAGAATTCTACTGAAGTGAGTGAGTCGGTTCTCCATCGCTTGATCTAACCCTTCACAAGTACACCAGAGAGCAAGATTTGTGTCAGGGATGTCCAACATACTCATTATTTTCCAGATTTCCTTTTAGCCTTCTTCCTCTTCTCTGACATCCCTGGTTGCCAAAAGATCTTCAGTTTGATAACTATCCAGGCACATGCCCTAAATTCTGAAAATATTCTGATCACTAATATATATTACCCTATTCCCCATTTAAGTCTCTTAATGTTAACGCTTAAAATGCAGTGTTTTTTAAAGAAGCCCTTAATGTAAGACTGTAGGGGAATGGAAAGCACATGGACTTTAAACTTAAAATTTCAACTCTGATACTTTAATTTATGACTGAGTAAATTACTTAATAAATGATCAGTCTCAGTATTAGGCTCACTATGTTCAATCATGGTTTTAGGTGCTTGGTGCATTTCAATTTATGTAATTCTCATAACAACCTTCTGAGAAGGTCCTAATTATGACAAGAGAATTGAGACACAGAGAATGTAAGTTACTTTCCCAGAGTCATACGGCTAGAAAGAATGAAATTCAGCATTAAATCAAGGAATTCCAGTTCCAGAAATTGGCACTATAATGTTCTTTTCCCACTTGAAAACTCCTTTCTGAATATTTAATGAAAGCAGACTACTACATTCTAGGTATAGGGTCAGGTATTATATTTGGCATTATTTAACCTTCAGAAACAGTTTAATAAGTGGGTGTAAAATAATGCCAAGTATAATGCCTGACCCTATGCCTAGAATGTAGTAGTCTGCTTTCATTAGATCTTAGTTCTTCTTTTCCTCTCCAATGACTAAGATGGAAATTCTGATGGAGAGATGTTGTCAGGGAAGAGGAAAAAGATTTCATGTGGGCTGAAGTGCAGGAAGCGTAATTCCTAAGATAACTTTTAAATTCAATGACAGAATTAATCTCAAAATCTTTAACTTCTGGTATTCATGGACCCTAGCAATAAAAGACCATTTTTATTAGGAATATCTTAGATAAAGACCACAAAATATGACCAGCTGGGTAACATCTTCACATTAAAAAGTTGTAACTTTTTAACCTGTAACATGTAATCATCATGAAAAATTTTTGCTCTTCAAGGATTACTACAGCATTCAGAAATAGATGAAAATTACATACAAAAATATGAATTTTATTAAGCACTAAGCTAACCTTTAAGAAAATTTTTTTAAATTTGATTTAAAACTATAGTTACTTACAATGTTTACTAATAAAAAGTATTGATTATTATTATAATTAATATGCTTAATTAAAATAAAAAGAGATTTTTGGTTTTAGGGTCTTGCTTACATATTTGCTTATGGGATGGTTACCCCTGAGGGGAAAGTGAATTACAGCATCTGAAATAATGTGTTCCCCTAAAAGGTAAAGGGAAGATCAGACAAAATATATACTTTAAAAAGTCTGCTATACAAAGTTATTGTTTCAGATGAACAAGTAGAAAATTTTTTAAAAAACAAAGATATCCAGATAAATAGAAAAATTGTATTAAGTTTGTATTAAACTTTTAATGATGTGTTTTATGCAAACTAAAGTGCTATCATCGATATTTCAATATTTTATAATTTATAATACCATTAAACTATTTCAATAAGATAAAAATATATATACAATATGATATATGATAATATGATAAATCATGCAATAACTAAGGGATAAAACTGTTGCTTAAAGGTCAACTAGATTTATTTCTTATTTTACCTTTTTGAGGGATTTGTGACTTGCCTAAGATTTACAGTGTGTGACTGGGACCCAAATAAGCAGCATTTTATTAGTAGTATTTTTTAATACAGTATGAAGGGGGGTGTGTGTGTGTGTATCTGTGGGTATGTGTCTGCTGCTGTTGCTGCTGCTAAGTCGCTTCAGTCGTGTCCGACTCTGTGCGACCCCATAGTTGGCAGCCCACTAGGCTCCTCTGTCCATGGGATTCTCCAGGCAAAAACATTGGAGTGGGTTGCCATTTCCTTCTCCAAAGCATGGAAGTGAAAAGTGAAAGTGAAGTCGCTCAGTCGTGCCCGACTCTTTAGCCTAGTCACAGCCAAAGTAGAAGCACCAGAAGTACACGTATCAAATACATACACACTAAAGGTATGTAGCTAAGAGCTGATCAACACACAGAAACACAAAGCCCAGGTTCCATCACATTTTGAATTGTGTATCAATGGTTGTGGAAAAGCAGCTGTTCCCATAATGAAAGACAAACTATACAAAACATATTTAAAGAAAATGGCAGCAGAGAGGTTCAAGAAGGTACACTTCTTTCTTGGTCCACCAGTGTTCACGAGACAGCCGCACACACAGCCAGGCTCTTCGTGGGGTCGGCATTCTCTGCTTCCCCTTCAAGAAGCTGCTTTCGACTTGTGGAAGGCTGGGCTAAGTTTGTAAAATATACGTCTGTTCTTTGGAGTTGGTTTAGAAATTCTATTTGAGTTCTATCTCTTAGATACTAACTCCCCAAAACTAGAGCTAAAAATATTAAAATTTTCATGGAATAAACAGCCATAGCTTTAAATATTTTATATTTAGAAAAATTCATATTATCTTCCTGATAAATTTATGCACATCTTTATTATTTATTTATGTGTGACAAGAGAAAGGGTAAATTCTATATCAAAAATACACTTGCAGAACCAGATTCCCAGCTCTGGAAAGAGGTAAGTTTGTTACTCACTTATTGGATGGGCTATTGAGAGGACAGGCACAGGGCTGACAGTCGTCAGAGGTTCCTTTAGTAGGATCACCATAGAAACCAGGAAGGCATTTATCGCAATATGGGCCATCAGTGTGATCCTTACAATTCTGAGGAAGAAGTGCACATCAGAGTTTATTATTCCAGTCTCTAGCATCAATGCATTACCAAAAATAGGTCTACAGAATCATTAGCTTGTTCCCCGCCAGGAAGAGTAATTTCCCACATAAAATGGTCAATTTTACAGCTGCGAAATAGCATTGAAAGTTAATTTAATATCTAGCTTATAAACTACATGCTACGTTCAGCATATGCATACTTAACAAAAAGATGACTGAAATTCACTATAAAGTTTTTTCATTATGTAAATCATATTTTCTTTTTTTTTGTTGTTTTTTATTTTTTTTCTTAAAGAAATATGTGTGAGTATGTGTAGTAACATACATTTAGACTCTACAGAGACTAAATGACATATATTTAATGGAAATTGTACCTGATTTAGGTAAAAATTAATTGTTCAACTTAAAACTGCTGATTTAATGAGAACTGTGGCTAATCACACAAATCCTCTGAGACTATAGCCTTCCTACATCTGAGATTAATCTGGACCTCAGTATGCTCTGATGATGTGGACAATGCACTAATGTGTTACAGTTGTGAGGGCCTTGCTTGACTCATGATTAAAAGATGGGAAGACTGAGAAATTTTTAAATGTATACTGTTGCTGCTGCTAAGTCGCTTCAGTCGTGTCCGACTCTGTGCGACCCCAGAGACGGCAGCCCACCAGGCTCCCCCGTCCCTGGGATTCTCCAGGCAAGAACACTGGAGTGGGTTGCCATGTCCTTCTCCAATGCATGAAAGTGAAAAGTGAAAGTGAAGTCGCTCAGTTGTGTCAGACTCTTAGTGACCCCATGGACTGCAGCCTACCAGGCTCCTCCATCCATGGGGTTTTCCAGGCAAGAGTACTGGAGTAGGGTGCCATCGCCTTCTCCGAAATGTATACTAATAAATACTAAAACCACAAGGCATATTACAGTTTCCCTCAGACATTGGTTTTTAAAATAAAACAGCATTTTCCATCAATTAGTATTTTCTGGAACCATGTACTTTTTAAAAATAAAGAAAATCAAAATAAAATAATTTATATCTTGATTTCTTCATATAAATTAAAGTAGATTTATCAACTTAGTGTTCACAAAATTCATCAAGACTGGTAAAGGTGAACAATCAATTAATGAATGAAATTGTCTATAAAGTTTTCAATAGCACAATTTGATCAATTTATATGATGTTTTGGCATTGTGTAGATATAACTTCTTCAAACTCCTATAATACAATAAAATGTATATAATGCCTATTAAATATCATACAACATAGATTTATTGTGACTGAAATATATTTTTAATCTTACAAGCATATAAAATTCTATTTTTTCTCATTTCAAAAGAGTTCATCAGAGTTTGGAGTATAAAACCTTTAATTTTATCATTAATAACCAAATATGTAGAGGAAATAGCTAACAGCCAAAATTCATTTAAAGCATAAAGTAAAAATTTATTAAACTTGATGACCAATGGGAGAGCCAGTTTGATTTAATTAAAGTTCTGAGTTATTCTAGCATATTAAAAGTTCTTTTTAAATTATATTTAATAAATATATTTAATTTAAAACCACGTAAATAACATTTTAGAAAACAGTCAAATTCCTTGGGGAGAGGGACAGATTACTGAATAGAAGATATTAAATGAAAATCCAGTAATTTAACTCTGAATCAATTGCTTACATTCTGTAAAATGTGAGAGCTGAAGCCCATAATATATGCAGCTTTCAAGTTCTGAAATCCTGTGACAGTTTGAACTACAAGTGAATAGGTGATACTTTACTATCTGTTAATACTTGAAAATAGGTTTTTCCTTAAAGTATTTAAAATTCTCAAATTTATTTATCAACCTTCTATCAAAGTAGCAAAGATGTTAACTTTATCATCAACACTTGTCTAAATAACAGCACATCTAGTAGGAAGTTGCCAGACATGGATCAATCTGATGAAACGCTTTCCTCTTTAATTTCATCTTCATATTTGTTCCTTTCAGTTTTCAAGTTTAACTAAAGTTGGCTCTTACTAAAAAAAGTTGAATGTTTGTTGCAATATTCTTTGTATATTGTTATACTGATACAATCAAAATTATATCTTCAAAGATTTAGGGGCTTTAAAAAACAAGATAATAAAACTGATTATGTTTTAACCATGTTGAAAATGGTTTTTCTAAAACTCAACTGAAAATCTTATACAACCCAGAGACCCTGCTTTGCTTTACTAATTTGGAAGAAAAATAACATATTTCTTGCATTTCTTAATGTCATATGTCACTGAATGGAAATAATAAAATTAATCTTAAAACTCAACTGTTTTTGTAATTGAAACCATAAAACAGTAATAGGAAAAAATACAATGGAAACTCAAACTGAAAAAAAGATGAAAGGTTCACTCTGATGGGCTGGTGATTTTTATAGGTATCCTGCTCCAAAGTGCTCTCCAAATGTCTGTTCACATCATTTATCACAGGAACAATGACAAGGAGCCAGCATGCAATCTTCCCATGTGACTTGACTGTTTCTTGCTGCTAAGTCACTTCAGTCATGTCCGACTCTGTGTGACCCCATAGACATCAGCCCACCAGGCTTAAGTCACTCCAGAAGTACTGCAAGTCAAACTGATCTTTCAATATAGGTCCACACTATAAAAGAGGTCTGGATTTTGGTCTGATATCAAAAAACATTGCAATTTATTTCTAATTAGATTTCAAAGTCAAACTAACTAAAATGTAGCTTATCTGGAAAAGTTTCAAAATTTTTCTGTTTAATGCTAGAAGGGAAAGCATAAATAATTTTTTAAAAAGAAGTTAGAATGCAGAACAACTGAATGGTAAGATTGCTTTTGATGTGCAGCACTAAAATATTTTTATCTTTGTGGATCATGTTAGAATTAATATGCTCAAAATGGGACAGCAGCATTTAGTTATCAGTAGCATTTCAAATAGAGCATTTGGAAGTCTCCAGAAAATATCTTACATTATTATCTATTTATCAGCTACAGTGGAAAATTCAGAAAACACACCAGATTAAGGTCATTAAGGTCAATCATTAAGTTCTCTGTTGCTTCCCTAAGATCCCTTGCTTATTTGAAGTATTCTCCTATCTCCTTGTCCATGAAACAAATTCAATAAACTAGAGTTCATTAGTAGAAGGCCTCAGATAATCACTGATTCCCCTCACTTCTTCCCCCCAAAATTATGCTGGATGAAACTATCCTACTCTAAAACAATGGGCTTTCATTCTTAGAAATATCCTATAACCAAATGGACTAACAGCATGATTTTAGACTTAATCTTAATGAATGCAGCATGAAATATTGCTATTGGAAGCATTATGAGTCTGTTATCATGAAATATTAATTTCTGTCTTTTTAGGTTTAAGTAAAACAGTTATGACCAACCTGCTAAGTCACTTCAGTCGTGTCTGACTCTGTGCGACCCCATAGATGGCAGTCCACCAGGCTCTGCCGTCCCTGGGATTCTCCAGGAAAGAACACTGGAGTGGGTTGCCATTTCCTTCTCCAATGACCAACCTAGATAGCATATTAAAAAATAAAAAGTAACGTCTCTGTTTTTTAATATGCTATCTAGGTTTTTAATATGCTATCTTTTTAATGACCAACCTAGATAGCATATTAAAAAGCAGAGACATTACTTTGGCAACAAAGGTCCATCTAGTCAAGGCTATGGTTTTTCCAGTGGTCATGTACGGATGTGAGAGTTGGACTGTGAAGAAGACTGAGTGCTGAAGAATTGATGCTTTTGAACTGTGGTGTTGGAGAAGACTCTTGAGAGTCCCTTGGACTGCAAGGAGATCCAACTAGTCCATTCTAAAGGAGATCAGTCCTGGGTGTTCTTTGGAAGGACTGATGCTAAAGCTGAAAGTCCAGTACTTTGGCCACCTCATGCGAAGAGTTGACTCATTGGAAAAGACTCTGATGCTGGGAGGGATTGGGGGCAGGAGGAAATTGGGATGAGATGGCTGGATGGCATCACCGACTTGATGGACATGAGTTTGAGTGAACTCCGGGAGATGGTGATGGACAGGGAGGCCTGGTGTGCTGTGATTCATGGGGTCGCAAAGAGTCGGACATGACTGAGCTACTGAACTGAACTGAACTGAAAACAAATCTATATCTGTTTTGGGCTGAATATTTGTTTAAAGGTAACTCAATATTTTTCCCAAGTCACATTTTAAAAGACTTATTGTATAATTAAAATGAAAATCACTTAGTCTTTCTGTTCATAACAATGCCATTTGAAAAATCTACTGATCCACAAATTAAGGCTATCATGCTTTATCCCGCAATGCAATTAAACAAAATCTGCTATAGAGAAAACAGAAAGAGCATCAATAAAACTAAATGTCAAATCACATTGAAACAAAAGCCCTGAATTTCCTTTTGGATTTTTCCCAGAAGCTTTTAAATGGAAGAAAAAGGGTAGGGGAGGGGGAAGAATGAGCAAGAGAGAGAGAGACCATTAAGAAATACAGATAACAGAGGCTGCCTTAAATTCTACAGGGAAATGAGAATATGATATCCTCCTAAATTGGCACCATTTCAAATTGTGTTTCTGCAAGATTAATGAAATGAGAAGTGTTGTTTCAAGCTTCATGTCATGTCAGACAATATAAAACTAACATGCCCTTGAGTTAATCAGAATGGTCTATTCAGCGTAATCTCCAATCCAAAAGCTTCTTAGCAGGATGGAAAGTGCTTCACCCTCTGTAGAGCTTTTTTTCTGGTTATAGTATTGACTTAATAGAAGGAGTAAGCAGCTCTGGTGACTATGTATTGCACATATTATTTTTAATTTACACACAATGTTTTGAATTTAGTTCAATGATGAAATTTTCCAATAAAAAAGAACGTAGTATGCCCTCATTTTCAAAGTGAAAAAAAAGTGTAATTATGCCTATTACAGAGCTTGTATTTTATACTTTTCATATTATGGGGTTACAAATCATTTCCTGTTACAGAAATGCAGTCATTTTGGGGGTAGGATTACATAAGAGATTGAAACCATATATATTTGTGGCAGATATGTATCCCAGTCATTAGTTACGTTTTATTATGATATATCTGATCTTAATTCAATCCTTAGACTTATGTGAGTAAACACTTTCTAATGCTTGTCAGTCAGGAAGACCACATATGAAAGAACCTTCTCAGCTTCCAACTCAGTTCAATATAAAGATCGCCGTCAAATCCCTTCTTGACTCAAGTGTTTAAGGTCCCAAAGGTAGTAACTGAGTTGCAGGGCTTATTGAGCTGATTTCAGCCCTGTCAATCAGCAACCCCAATGGAGAAAGCACTTACCAGGCATTCTCCGGTGGTATCATCACAGGATTCCGCGTGACCAAAGCACTGACAGGGTTCACAGACGCCACCAAAAATAGTGCCATTAACTCGTCTGTGCCTAGGCCAACAAGACTGAAAGGAAAATATGGTCTCAAGTTAGTCTCAGGGATTTTTTTTAAAGCTTACTTTTGTCTTAAGCAGATAAACATATTTAGGTAGCAAACCCAGCAAATGTGCATGTCAAAGCGTTGCCATTATGGAAATATGGCTACCAGAGCTATTCCTCCTGACATGGGGGCTTCGTACTGACCTTAGTGTTATTGGCAGGTATGAGATTAGAGGAAGCATTAACTTGATGACTCTTCTGAAATAGCAAAATAAAGCAGAGATATAAAGAATTGAATCACTACAGTCTCAAAGTAAAAAGCACAGACAAGAAAACGGAAGAAAAAGTATTGAAAAAAAGCAGCCGACATAAATGGACTCTTCAGAACCTTAGCCTACTAGAGCATTTAATGTCCCGTCCAAGGATTGTAGATTCTCTGGAATGTCTTCCCTTTCGCACATGCAAACTGCCCTTAACTCCGTCACTTCCAGAAAATCTTTGCAATTGTCTGGGAAAAAGGTAGCACTCATCTTACATTTGATCACCTACATGGCTGACTTGTGCACATATATAATTTATAGTTCTCATTCTCAACTTCCTCCACCCTATTTTACCTTCTCAAATTTACACAAAATAGTTTATGATTTATTTACCATACATTCCTTAGATATTTTATTTTATGGTTTTATTCTACTAGAACTCTAGTTATATCCATCATTCCTTTTTAAAGTGTAAAACACTTTCTCATACAAAAATAGAATTCTGATTAGAAAAAGGATATTTGGGTCACAGAGCATCTGTGTGTCAGGGCTGGCTTTCAGTTCACTGTCATGTATAAGTATCCCTTCTGCGGGGGTCACTGTCAACTGGACAGGGTACAAAATAAAGGGGGAAAACACTGCTGCCCTGCAGGAGTGTATGATCTCCCTCAAGTTAAAACTGCATTTTGTGGGTTATTTACTATATTTCTGGATGGTTAACTACAACACAGTATATCATGAAAAGGTCCTTTTTTTCCTAGCTGAGAGTGGAAACAAGAGAGAAACCACTGAGGTAATAAAGAATATAGAATTGTGCTGTGTATTGTTGGAAATGTTCCTTCTGCCTCAGGATATGAGGATTCTTAAATTTGAACATCAATAGCAAAGACATAAAAAAAGGATGATCTGATACTTCATAACCTAAAGGAAAACAAAAGCAACTTTCTTCTTAATTTGGGCAGTATAGAAAAGAAGGCGTCAGTTTTCTAACCCTTTCTAATAATAGAGACACTGATGTATAGAACAGTCTTATGCACTCTGTTGGAGAGGGAGAGGGTGGGAAGATTTGGGAGAATGGCATTGAAACATGTATAATATCATGTATGAAACAAGTCGCCAGTCCAGGTTCGATGCACGATACTGGATGCTTGGGGCTGGTGCACTGGGACCACCCAGAGGGATGGTATGGGGAGGAAGGAGGGAGGAGGGTTCAGGATGGGGAACACATGTATACCTGTGGCGGATCCATTTCGATATTTGGCAAAACTAATACAATATTGTAAAGTTTAAAAATAAAATAAAATTTAAAAAAATTAAAAAATAAAATAAAATTAAATTAAATTAAAAAAAATGTTGTCACCCTAGACTCATTATGGGAGAAGGCAATGGCACCCCACTCCAGTACTCTTGCCTGGAAAATCCCATGGATGGAGGAGCCTGGTAGGCTGCAGTCCATGGGGTCGCTAAGAGTCGGGAACGACTGAGCGACTTCACTTTCCCTTTCCACTTTCATGCATTGGAGAAGGAAATGGCAACCCACTCCAGTGTTCTTGCCTGGAGAATCCCAGGGACAGAGAAGCCTGGTAGGCTGCCGTCTATGGGGTCGCACAGAGTCGGACACGACTGAAGTGATGCAGCAGCAGCAGCAGCAGCAGACTCATTATAGAATAGATTTTGTAATGTAATATATATTTCTAAAAACTGGTGAAGCTATATATTCAGAAGGGAGTAGAAATTAAGGGTGATGATAATAGGGAAAGAATTGACTTACTGTTTTGAGGAAAAATATCATAGAATTGTCATTAATAAGATATATATTATATACAGGTATATATATATAATGTATAAGGTGTGTGTATATATATATATATATATAAGGTATGTGTGTATATATATATATATAAAAACAAGGCATATATATATACACACATATATATCTGCAAATATATTACTTATCCTACATCCTCTTTAAATTTCCCAACTCTTACACCTCTTTCTTAGCCAGTGATTTCATCTCATTAGTCACAGAGAATATTGAAGGCAGTGGAAACTATCTTTCCACTACCAAGTACACAAGCACAAGCCCATATTTCCATTATTCATATTTCCCTCTGGAACAATGGGGATGAGGCATGCAGAATTCCTCATACTCTCAAAGGATTATCACCCCACTTGTAATTGTTTTCCCAATATACCCACTCAGTGCTGCATCAATAATAGCTTTCCTTTCTGTTAGATCATTACTATCGGCTCAAAAATATGACTTGTATCTCTGTAAAAAATTAGCTAATAGAAAAAAAGACAAAAATACTCTCTTAATATCCCATAACTTTCAGTTACCTACCTATTTTTTCTTTTAGGTAAGTCTGCTCTAAAATACCTTTTCTTTCTCACTTCCCTTCAATGGTTCACCCCATCCTAATCTGTTTTGTGCCATAATCACTGGGTTAAAACTGCTCTTGTCCATGCCACCGAATTCCAGGGAACCAAATCAAATGAACAATTCTACGGTTAACATTTTATTTGATCTCTCATCAAGCTATGGTTTAGTTGATTCCTATCTCTCTCAAAAGCCCTCTTCTCAGAGCTTTCATGATACCACAGTCCCAGGTTGCTGCCCATCTCTCTGCTGTCTCCTCTGCTTCAACTCGCTTCTCATGGTCAGGAGCTCTTGGGGGCTTAGTCATTTTCTCTTTTTTCCTCCACACTTGCTCCCAGGTAATTTTATTCAGCTGTCTAGTTGATGATTTCTTCCAAATACATATCTCTAGACCAGGCAGATATTCTGAGGTCAAGACCTACATATTATAACTGGACATTGACAATATACTTCATAGCTCTTTCAAACCTAATATTTCTAAGATGGATTGTTGATTTTATCATCCCCACCACAGGTGTTCCTTCCCTCAGTTTTCTTCAGCTAAGAAAACAGCACCACATTCAACTGCTCAAACTTGACATCTGACTCATTCTCAAAATCATTAGTACTTTCAGTGTTCCCATGGCATGTCTATCAGTAATACTGATTGGTTCTACTACCAAAATCTATTTAAAATAAACAACATGTCTTTTCACATCCTCTGCCATTATCCTAACAAACCTCTATCATCATTACATTCTAACAAAATAGCATATTAACAATTTTACTTCCTGCCATCCCTGCCATGTACAGTATGTTCTACACACTGTAGTTATAATGACTTTAAAAAAAAATTAACTCAGATCATGGTATCATATCAAATGGCAACCCACTCCAGTCTTCTTGCCTGGAAAACTTCATGGACAGAGGAGCCTGTTGGCCTAGTTCATGGGGTTGCAGAGAGTCAGACATGACTGGGCAGCAGGAGCAGAAAAGTTTTCTTTCCATTGCATTTAGAATAATACTAAAAATTTTTAATCATGCAAAGCTCTGAGTGGTTTGGCTCCTCCAGGCATGTCTCGTGCTATGCTCCCCTTGCTTATTAAACTCCAGCCACACGTGCCTTCTTTCAGGTCCTTGCAGATCCCAAACTGTGTTTCACTTCCTCATTGGTTCCCTTTACCTAAGAAGACCCTAGAGCTCAGTTTAGATGCTACCACCTTAGACAGTCTTCCCAACAACCTCTCATAATATAGTCCCTTCCATCTCATCTTCCTACACTTGTTCTCAGAGCCTCTATCAAGGACCCCTGCTTATTGTCTTCATGGAATTTATCATATTTATTTAAATTTTCTTTCTGGCATACAGTCTAGTCTACCATCAAATGTAATGTCCTTGAGGTCATAGACTGTATGTGCATTGTTCATCACATTACCATCCATATCAAGAGTTTTGATCATCTCAAAAGCTACATGAAGTAGTTAATATTTCCATCATTTAGAATAGGAAACTGAGATTTTAATTAAAACACTTTTTTAGTACCTAATTTTGCTTTCACTTCCTCATCTGTCCCACTTGTTAAGTGAAATGAACTATGACAATTCTAGGAAAGAATGAAAATATTTGAAAAACAAAATGTGTAGGGATTTATAAAAAGTATAAATGATTAAAAAATTCTGGATCAACATTTATGGCCCCAAAGAAAACAGAAAAGAATGATTTATCATGGAATCATATAATCTGTTTTAGGCAAGCTAGAATTAAAATGTTAATACTTAGGCCACCTGATGTGAAGAGCCAACTCACTGGAAAAGACCCTGATGCTGGGAAAAATTGAGGGCAAGAGGAGAAGAGGGCAACAGAGGCTGAGATGGTTGGATGGCATCACGGACTCAATAGACGTGAATCAGCAAACTCCAGGAGACAGTGAGGGGAAGCCTGGCGTGCTGCAGTCGCAAAAAGACAGATCTAATTTAGGGACTGAACAACAAAAACAATGGTGTTTGGAGTTTACTCAGCTTTTAAAGGATTTGGAAATATCAGTGGAACAAAACTAGAATGTCTGCCCTTTCAAACTCAGTAAAAAAAGCAAATGAAATCAGGAAAAGATATGGATACATAATAGTGAGCTAAGGGACAGGAAGCTTCAATAAAGAAAAGAAAGGATTATTAGAGAGTAGAAGAAATGAAGAAGCCTGAGAGAAACTCCAGAGTTTCAGAGTTCCTTGCCTTCTGATTCGATTAATTTATTTTATGGATTCCAAGGTAACTATATTTATCCATTATTGTGTGAGAAGCACAGGAAGCTTTTCTTATCCTTCTTCTGTTTCTTTGTTCTGACTCTTCCACACCCACTTGCTTCTCTCTTCCTACCTAATTGTTACCATTCTTTAGTTTTCAAGTTGAGATTTTTCACCTCAGAACATTTTCTATGACATCTCTCTCCACTGGAACTGATCACATCTTTGAAAGATTATTGCACTCATGTTCTGTACCATTTACTGGTGCCTTAATTCTAGAGGGCTGTGATCCTATTTATCATAAGTATGTGTTCTGTCTTACTAAACAGACTGTTAGCTCTTTAAGAACAAGGATTGTGATGTAATCTTGATAATCCACCTCAGCATCTAGGGCAGAATTCACCAAAGATTCTCAATAAATATTTTGGTGAAAGAAAAGAAGAAACAAAATGCATAGCCAATGAAATAATTCTAATACAGACAATTTTAGATTCAATGGGCATTTGAAATTTGTACAGAAGATGATGAAGAGTACTGAGAATCACCAATGTGGGAATAAGTATGAAAGCAAGAATATAATAAGAGTAGTTTATTTCAGTTGAAATCAGAACTTAGAGGTTCAAAGAGAGCTTTCTCGTTTGAAATAAAAACTGCTAGGTTCTTAATCAAAGAATATGTTTCATCAAATACAACATATATTTTATATGTGAAATCAAATTTGGGTTGACAGAGTTAATTAATTTCCATTATTATTTCTGTATTCTCTGTATGAATTTAAAAAAAGTGATGGAGAATTACATTTAGTTTTATTTTTAGATAGGTGAATCCAAGCTCAGTTAAAGAAACACATCTGACATGAATATGACTCTAAGCCCTGTGTATCCTCTAGAAGTATGCATTATTTTAAAGTACAAGAGAACTGAAAAGCAAGGCCTAGGGTATTTCTGTAAATGGTTTAATGGGGTAGTGTGCTGAAGTGGAACATCTTGGTACACTCAGATGATTCCTCAAAGGCACCATTTTTAAAGAATTTAAGCTCCTATTTATATGCAAGCCATGCCCTCTATCAGGGAAATGGCACTTATATTTTTTGAGCAGATTTCAAGTAAAATCAATTTTCAAACTACCTAAAACATACATAAAGGTAAATAAAAATTATTACCTTAGAAGGACACATTGCAATATTAAGTAAGGAACATTAATCTACAATACTGAGACAACAATAAATATCTCAAACTTTAGGTGCTAAACAAATCAAAGACCTGTAGAAAACTTTCCGAATCAAGGTATTTCTTCCATATATTATGTTCTTGACATTTTAAAGATTGAGTCCTTCAGATGATTGTGAATTGGTTGTATTCTTAGGAATAAAGTAGAGAAAGAATGTGGTACATAGGATTAAAAAATGGAGAAAGTGAAAAAGAAGAGAAACAGTGCTAAATTCCTCTCAAGCGCTCAGGTGGAAATGAAGGAGAAATATATTAACATAGTATTTCACCATCATTCATCCCATTTTATCAACAGATTAAAGAGAAACCAAAAACTTCCAAAAGAATCAGATTTTTAGCTATTATGTCATAAGGAAAAATATGATTTCAAGATGACATCATATGAGTAACACTCTATTTGATAGTCATGACTTTTGGCAGACATTGAAGTTCTTCAAGTAATAAGACACTACCATTTGTGCAATCCTTGATGAAAAAACTAAATTCATTTTAGAACAGTTTAATAGTTAATGCTGAAAGAACTTTGAATGCACTGAAGCTATATTCTTGCAAACTTACTTCACAGGAGGAGCCAGTATACCCTGGTGGACATTGACAAACTTCCACAGCTGTTGCAAAGCTTCCGTCAGGAGAAATGGGGACTGCAGATTCAAGGTTAACAGAGCTCAGCCTGAGCAGAAGGAAAAAGAGATGGTAAATAAGTAAACAAGCTCCTAGGTGTTACATCTCTTGAGGAACAGTATAGGAACAATGATGTAAATATAAGCACATGTTTATGATGAGAAAGAAGGCAAATGAATATAACTTGAAGTTCTGGTCATTCATCATATTAGGCAAAGTCAGCCCAGTTAAAAGTGCTCATAACCAGTACCACAATCAAATGCTTAAAAAGATATATGACCATTCTTGCTCATTTCTTGGTTTTTGGCTATATGTTTTCCCTATTTTTTATTTTTTTGAGTTAGTTTAAAATCATAGTTGAAGGAATTTTTAAAACAGGAAATATTCATATTACTGGTTTATTTTTAATAATTAAACTAGAAAAGCAGAGGGACACAATATTCAGTCCAATATTTTAAATTCAAACAAAAATGGAAGCAAAGGAAAAGAAAGACGTAAATTATTTTTGTTGCCTTTTCTCAGAAATAAATCTGCATTTTAATAGGTAAAAGTGAAACTTAATAAAATGTTGTTATATTAGTTAGATCTATTTTCCTAAATTGTTTTAGGCCTAAATTAAATTCACTGCTTTCTGTATTTATGAGTTTAATTTTATTGGTACTTCTGTACAGATCTGGTGATTTTAACAGAGAGATTTGGTATCACTTGTTATTTTGAGAAACAGCTGATTTAGCCAAATTGAAACTGCCATTACATAAAATGGTATATATGTACGTTGTATGTATGTATTTCTTCCAAAATATGCAACCAATATACATTTACAATTTAAATAAATGTCATCAGTGTCTTATTGGCTTTTCATTTTTTTTTTAAAGGAAATACAAAATCTTCATTATTAAGAACACAAGCTCAAGAGCCAGAGAGATCAAGATCCACATGCTGTCTCTGACATTTAGCAGTCCCATAGCCTGGGAGAAATGACTTAACATCTCTAGGTCTCAATTGTCATCTATGTATCAGAGATAATACAAGAGTGCATACATAATGAATTGATTAAAGGATTAAATGAAAGAATGAATGTAAAGTTGTTGATGTAGTACCTAACTCATGTATGTGGTTATAAAATGCTAGGTATTTTATTAATATACATTAACTGTTGAAATAGGATCAAAATACAAAAAAATAAAATTTCTATGACCTAAACTAGATTTTTGTCATTTTAATGTATTAAAATAAATTTTAAATCAACTCTAAGAGCACAAAATTAAATAACTGATATTGATTCATAGATAATTATTGCTTTATAAAATAATTGATAGATCTCCATAATATCTAATATGCCATTATTTAACTATAAAAAAGATACAGTGACTCTTGCTAGGACATGCATTTTTAGTTGCTTCCATAAGAGTGGTGGTAGATTTTTATTGATTGGTGATTCACAATTACCAAAGACCTTGCCAGTTTGAGAATCTATGTTGTAATCAAGCCAGAGAACAAAGTTAATAGGCTCATTGAATCTATCTTCAAAAGTGATCATCTTTAAGCTATAAGTTTTCTGGCAACAAGATTCTAAAATCTCTGCTTTCATCCTGATTTTCCTAACCCTAGAAGCTTGATAGGGGCTTCCCTGGTGGTTCAGGTGGTAAAGAACGTGCCTGCAATGAGGGAGACCTGGGTTTGATCCCTGGAAGGGATCCTCTGGAGATCTTACCAGTCCCATAGCGTGGAAGAAATGACTTAATATCTCTAGGCCTCAATACTGTCATCCGTGTAACACAGATAATACAAGAGTCCATACATAATGAACTGATTAAAGGATTAAATAAAATAATGAATGCACAATTCTTGATGTAGTACCTAACTCATGTATGTGGTCATAAAATGCTAGGCATTTTATTAACATACATTGACTGTTGAATCAAAATGACTACATGAATAATCTACAGGAAGATCCCCTGGAAAAGGAAATGATGACCTACTTCAAGTATTCTTGCCTGGAGAATTCCATGGACAGAGGAGCCTGGTGGGCTACAGTCCATGGAGTCATAAAGAGTTGGACATGACTGAGCCAGTAACAACAACAACAAGACTTGATAATACCTTGGAACATGTTTAAGTTCATACATAATTGAGAAGTAGAAAAGGAAAATCATCTTGAAATCATAGAAAACAGACATTTGGATGGGAATGCTGTAGGTGCTGGGTGCTAGCTGGCATTCTCTAAAGACAAGCAAATTATATTTACCTACAGATTGACTCATTCGACACCATTTTTTGGATGCTTTCTTCTCTGGGGGCACAGTTTAGAAAGCTTGGCAGAAGGTTCTAAACTGGCAAGCATTAAAAATCACTGTTTTACAGCATTCGGGTTACATAGAGATTTAAATAAATTTTCAGTCATTTTTCTTCCACCAAATAAACTTGTATATAAAGTGTCACTGGCACTATTTTTTAATTGAGATGAATTTCACATAACATTATCACTTTCAGTTCAGTTCAGTTGCTCAGTCATGTCCAACTCTTTGAGACCCCATGAATCACAGCACACCAGGCCTCCCTGTCCATCACCAACTCCCAGAGTTCACTCAGACTCACGTCCATCGAGTCAGTGATGCCATCCAGCCATCTCATCCTCTGTCGTCCCCTTCTCCTCCTGCCCCCAATCCCTCCCAGCATCAGAGTCTTTTCCAATGAGTCAACTCTTCGCATGAGGTGGCCAAAGTACTGGAGTTTCAGCTTTAGCATCATTCCTTCCAAAGAAATCCCAGGGCTGATCTCCTTCAGAATGGACTGGTTGGATCTCCTTGCAGTCCAAGGGATTCTCAAGAGTCTTCTCCAACACCACAGATCAAAAGCATCAATTCTTCAGTGCTCAGCTTTCTTCACAGTCCAACTCTCACATCCATACATGACCACTGGAAAAACCATAGCCTTGACTAGACGGACCTTTGTTGGCAAAGTAATGTCTCTGCTTTTGAATATGCTATCTAGGTTGGTCATAACTTTCCTTCCAAGGAGTAAGCATCTTTTAATTTCATGGCTGTAGTCACCATCTTTAAGGTGTCATTTAATACATTTATAGTGTTGTACAACCACCATCTCTGGTTCTAGACATTTTCATTAGCTCTCCCTTCCCCCGCTACAATAAAACCCTGTGTCTATCATGCAGTCACACTCTATTCTATTCCACCATTTCCTCAATTCCTGTCAACCATGAATCTGCTTCTGTCTCCATGGATTTACCTATTCTGGATATTTCATACAAATGGACATATATAATATACGACTTTTTGTGTCTGACTTCTGTTAGCATAGTGTTTTCAAGGTTCATCTATGTTGTAGCACATATCAATATTTCATTTATTTTTATGGTAGTGATATTCTAAAGTTGCTCAGTCTTTAGCATGCATAAATACTTTCTTAATTTTTTGTTTATTAATCTTATATTGATTGTCCTGGGACTATATCTATATCTATAGATATAGTCTGACTCATTGTGATGCCATGGACTGTAGCCTACTAGGCTCCTCTGTCCATGAGATTTTCCAGGCAAGAGTACTGGAGTGGGTTGCCATTTCCTTCTCCAGGGGATCTTCCCAACCCAGGGGTCAAACCTGTGTCTCCCGCATTGCAGGCAGACACTTTACTGTCTGAACCACCATGGAAGCCCAATATTCTATTACTGCGGTATGAATATACCACATTTTCTTTATCCATTCATCTGTTGATGGATGTTTGGCTATTATTACTCTTTGACTATTGTAAATATACTGCTATAAACATTTGTGTTTAAGTCTTTTTGCGTACCCATTTTTAATTCTTTGGGGTCTATAAATAGGAGTAGAATTTATAAATGTGGCAATTCTTAATACAACATAAGGTTTGAAAGAGTTACTAAAATAAAGATACTACTTATTTATGTTAACATGAGTTTATAAGCTAGTTCTTAAGAAAAGAGATTCTGATGTGTCATCTCTAAACCTAGCCTGATCACCTCAGTACACACTCAACACATTTTTATTGGATGGATGAATCTACGGATGGATAGAAGGATAGATGATGAGTGGGTAGACAAAGAGACAGATGGATAAATGGATGGATACAAGACTAAAAACACATGATAAATGAAAAAATAAATGGATAGAGGAATGGAATGAAATTATATTACGTGTAGTGAGTAACATACTCCAAACCAATACACTGAAGTTTAACACCTATATTTAGATGAATAAAATAAGAGAAATGAAAGAAAAATTACTTCTTTGATCTAATAAAAAAGATAAATTGAAAACTGTTAGTATTAGTACTTGAGATCAAAGGCCAGAACTCATCTGAATTTATTGTGACATCTAATTGCCTGCAACTAATGGACTGTCTCATGACAAACTTGTATTTCTGATCACTTTAATTTCAGAATTAGATGATTTCATGATTATTATACTAGTTGAATACCAAACCACCTGAGCTGCCTCTTTAGAAAACTATATGCAGGTCAGGAAGCAACAGTTAGAACTGGACATGGAACAACAGACTGGTTCCAAATAGGAAAAGGAGTATGTCAAGGTTGTATATTGTCACCCTGCTTATTTAACTTATATGCCGAGTACATCATGAGAAACCCTGGGCTGGAAGAAACACAAGCTGGAATCAAGATTGGTGGGAGAAATATCAATAACCTCAGATATGCAGATGACACCACCCTTATGGTAGAAAGTGAAGAGGAGCTAAAAAGCCTCTTGATGAAAGTGAAAGAGGAGAGTGAAAAAGTTGGCTTAAAGCTCAACATTCAGAAAACGAAGATCATGGCATCTGGTCCCATCACTTCATGGGGGATGGGGAAGGAGTGGAAACAGTGTCAGACTTTATTTTCTTGGGCTCCAAAATCACTGCAGATGGTGATTACAGCCATGAAATTAAAAGATGCTTAATCCTTGGAAGGAAAGTTGTGGCCAACCTAGATAGCATATTAAAAAGCAGAGACATTACTTTGCCAATAAAGGTCCATCTAGTCAAGGCTATGGTTTTTCCAGTGGTTATGTATGGATGTGAGACTTAGACTGTGAAGAAAGCTGAGCACCGAAGAACTGATGCTTTTGAACTATGGTGTTGGAGAAGACTCTTGAGAGTCCCTTGGACTGCAAAGAGATCCAACCAGTCCATTCTAAAAGAGATCAGTCCTGGGTGTTCATTGGAAGGAATGATGCTAAAGCTGAAACTCCAGTAGTTTGGCCACCTGATGTGAAGAGTTGACTCATTGGAAAAGACTCTGATGCTGGGAGGGATTGGGGGCAGGTGGAAAAGGGGACAACAGAAGATGAGATGGCTGGATGGGATCACTGACTCGATGGACATGAGTTTGAGTGGACTCCGGGAGTTGGTGATGGACAGGGAGGCCTGGCGTGCTGTGATTCATGGGGTCGAAAAGAGTGGGACACGACTGAGCGACTGAACTGAACTGAACTGAACTGATACTAGTTGATAGTGAAAGGACAGGGAAGCCTCTCGTGCTGCAGTTCATGGAGGCACAGAGTCAGACACGACTTAGTGGCTGAACAACAATACTAGTTGATTGGGCTTTCGAGGTGATGAAAAGAACCTGCCTCCCAATGCCAGAGACAAACAGAAGATTCCCTGGAGGAGGGCCTGCCAAAGCACTCCAGTATCCTTGCCTGGATAATCCCATGGACAGAGGAGCCTGCTTGGCTACAGTCCATGGGATCTCAAAGAAGACACAATGGAAGAGACACAGCATGCATGCATACTAGTTGATCATCATATAAAAGACTATCACAGCTTACTAACCAGGAGCCTGGTCAACTGTATAGTCCCAGAACAATCAATATAAGATTAATAAACAAAAAATTAAGAAAGAGTATTCATGCATGCTAAATTGAACTATTTTGAATCCTAAAAGATGATGCTGTGAAAGTGCTGCACTCAATTCAGTTCAGTTCAGTTGCTCAGTCGTGTCCGACTCTTTATGATCCCATGAACCACAGCATTCCAGGCCTCCCTGTCCATCACCAACTGCCAGAGTCCACCCAAACCCATGTCTGTTGAGTCAGTGATGACATACGACCATCTGATCCTCTGCCGTCCCCTTCTCCTGCCCTCAATCTTTCCCAGCATCAGGGTCTTTTCAAATGAGTCAGCTCTTTGCATCAGTTGGCCAAAGGGTGGTGTTTCAGCTTCAACATCAGTCCTTCCAATAAACACTCAGGACTGACCTCCTTTAGGATGGACTGGTTGGATCTCCTTGCAGTCCAAGGGACTCTCTAGAGTCTTCTCCAACACCATAGTTCAAAAGCATCAATTCTTTGGTGCTCAGCTTTCTTCACAGTCCAACTCTCACATCCATACATGACTACTGGAAAAACCATAGCCTTGGCTAGACAGACCTTTGTTGTCAAAGTAATGTCTCTGCTTTTTAATATGCTGTCTAGGTTGGTCATTAACTTTCCTTCTAAGGAGTAAGCGTCTTTTAATTTCATTGCTGCAATCACCATCTGCAGTGATTTTGGAGCCCAGAAAAATAAAGTCAGCCACTGCATATGCCAGCAAATTTGGAAAATTCAGCAGTGGCCACAGGACTGGAAAAGGTCAGTTTTCATTCCAATCCCAAAGAAAGGTAATGCCAAAGAATGCTCAAACTACTGCACAATTGCACTCCTCTCACACACTAGCAAAATAATGCTCAAAATTCTCCAGGACAGGCTTCAACAGTACGTGAATCATGAACTCCCAGATGTTCAAGATGGATTTAGAAAAGGTAGAGGAACCAGAGATCAAAATTGCCAAGATCCACTGGATCATTGAAAAAGCGAGAGAATTCCAGAAAAACATCTACTTTTGCTTTATTAACTATTCCAAAGCCTTTGACTGTGTGGATCACAACCACTGGAAAATTCTTCAAGAGATGGGAATACCAGACCACCCGACCTGCCTCCTGAGAAACCTGTATGCAGGTCAGGAAGCAATAGTTAGAACTGGACATGGAACAACAGACTGATTCCAAATAGGAAAAGAAGTATATCAAGGCTGTATATGGTCACCCTGCTTATTTAACTTCTATGCAGAGTACATCATGAGAAACGCTTAGCTGGAAGAAGCACAAGCTGGAATCAAGATTGCTGGGAGAAATATCAATAACCTCAAATACGCAAATGATACCACACTTATGGCAGAAAGCAAAGAAGAACTAAAGAGCCTCTTGATAAAAGTGAAAGAGGAGAGTGAAAATGTTGACTTAAAACTCAGCATTCAGAAAACGAAGACCATGGCATCTGGTCCCATCACTTCATGGCAAATAGATGGGGAAACAATGGAAACAGTGAGAGACCTTATTTTGGGGGGTTCTAATTTCACTGCAGATGGTGACTGCAGCCATGAAATTCAAAGACACTTGCTCCTTGGAAGAAAAGTTATGACCAACCTAGACAGCATACTAAGAAGCAGAGACATCACTTTACCAATAAAGTGGTGCCATCCGTCTTGTCAAAGCATTGGTTTTTCCAGTAGTCATGTATGGATGTGAGAGTTGGTCTATAAAGAAAGCTGAGTGCCAAAGAATTGATGCTTTTGAACTGTGGTTTTGGAAAAGACTCTTGAGAGTCCCTTGGAGAGCAAGGAGATCCAAGTAGTCCATCCGAAAGGAAATCAGTCCTGAATATTCAGTGGAAGGACTGATGCTGAAGATGAAACTCTAATACTTTGACCACCTGATGTGAAGAACTGATTCATTTGAAAAGACCCTGATGCTGGGAAAGATTGAATGTGGGAGGAGAAGGGGACGACAGAGGATGAGATGGTTGGATGGCATCACTGACTCAATGGACATGAGTTTGAGTAAGCTCTGGGAATTGGTGATGGACAGGTCAGCCTGGCATGCTGCAGTCCATGGGGTCACAAAGAGTCAGACACGACTGAGCAACTGAAATGAACTGAACTGAAGTTGCTTCAGTCATGTCCGACTCTTTGCGATCCTATGGACTGTAGTATCCAAGGAGAAGGAAAAGGCAACCCACGCCAGTATTCTTGCCTGGGAAATTTCATGGACAGAGAAGCCTGGCAGACTACAGTAAATGGGGTCACAGAGTTGGACACTTCAGTCGAAGCAACTAAGCCAGGACTGTAGTATAGCAACATTTTAAAATAGAAAGAGAGTAAATGACTACATTAAGAAACAATTTAAAATGGAACAAAACAAAAATATTTTCAGTGAACTACCAACTTTCATTTGTCTTTGAAACAACAGATGTTCCTCTCCTTAATCTATGTAACCATTTTGAGCTATGAGAAATTTCAGCACTCAAACATCTTTCCTAGCAATATTCCACATTAGTATTCACTGAGCAGTCCCAATGTTCATTAGGTTCTGATATTTGTTAAATGGGATTTTAATGTGTTGAACAGTTTTTAGTGTTACTCTTGAAGAAGTCTGCGGTTTATTCTTTTTCCCCTTCCAATATGGTCATTTTCTTTTCTTGATACAGGCTGTATTCATTAAAATACATAATGCTGGTAGTAATAAAGTATTGTTGGAGATGCACAAACTGTCAAAGATTTGTCAAATGTTCTAGCTGGTTCTTTCTAATTATTATGAAAGGGAAATACAGATAAGATGATGGATGAAGAGCAAAGGCATAATTATACAAGCTATTATTGAAAATATTGGAATCATATAAGAAACATTGCCCTGGTACTGACTTAAAGAGTACTCTGTATATTTTTTACTATATTTTCAACCAGAGTTAGATATATCATGCTTCACAAAAAAGGGAAAAAATCCAAATTATTCTTTAAACAACAGGACATTTGATCTTAACTCTTTTAAATAATTTTTTTAATTCACTTTTTTTTAATATAGAAGACCTCCATTTAATTCTACTAAATAAATGTTACTTTCAGTTTGTTAGCATAGATAAAGATTTTATTGTTGTTTAGGGGCTTTGTTCTATTTCATTTTTGATGCAACACAAGACGATGACTTAGAATTTCCTTTAGCCTCTGTCTTGTGAAAGTTCCACAAAGTACTACTCAATTAAGGAAGTCTAATCATTTTTTATCTCATACCTAAAAAGCCTTTGACTTTGTGGATCATAATAAACTGTGGAAAATTCTGAAAGAGATGGGAATACAAGACCACCTGACCTGCCTCTTGAGAAATCTGTATGCAGGTCAGGAAGCAACAGTTAGAACTGGACATGGAACAACAGACTGGTTCCAAATAGGAAAAGGAGTATTCAAGGCTCTATATTGTCATCCTGCTTATTTAACTTCTATGCAGAGTACATCATGAGAAACGCTGGACTGGAAGAAGCACAAGCTGGAATCAAGATTGCCAGAAGAAATATCAATAACCTCAGATATGCAGTTGACACCACCCTTGTGGCAGAAAGTGAAGAGTAACTAAAAAGCCTCTTGATGAAAGTAAAGAGGAGAGTGAAAAAGTTGGCTTAAAGCTCAACATTCAGAAAACGAAGATCATGGCATCTGGTCCCATCACTTCATGGGAAATAGATGGGGAAACAGTGTCAGACTTAATCTTTTTGGGCTCCAAAATCACTGCAGATGGTGACTGCAGCCATGAAATTAAAAGATGCTTACTCCTTGGAAGAAAAGTTATGACCAACCTGGATAGCATATTGAAAAGCAAAGATATTACTTTGCCAACAAAGGTCCATCCAGTCAAGGCTATGGTTTTTCCAGTGGTCATGTATGGATGTGAGAGTTGGACTGTGAAGAAGGCTGAGCACCGAAGAATTGATGCTTTTGAACTGTGGTGTTGGAGAAGACTCTTGAGAGTCCTTTGGACTGCAAGGAGATCCAACCAGTCCATCCTAAAGGAGAACAGTCCTGGGTGTTCTTTGAAAGGAATGATGCTAAATTTGAAACTCCAGTACTTTGGCCACCTGATGCGAAGAGTTGACTCATTGGAAAAGACTGATGCTGGGAGGGATTGGGGGCAGGAGGAAAAGGGGACGACAGAGGATGAGATGGCTGGATGGCATCACTGACTCGATGGACCTGAGTCTGAATGAACTCTGGGAGTTGGTGATGGACAGGGAGGCCTGGCGTGCTGCGATTCATGGGGTCAGAAGGAGTCAAACATGACTGAGCGACTGAACGTAACTGAAAAAGGCAACAGAATCATTTACAAACTCAGTGAGTGTCTGAGTGAGCTATCTTGGCATGAGCTAGACATTTCCCCCAAACACTGTCAGTCCTATGCCAACTAAGGGAAATAACGAACAGAATCTACTACTGTTGCAAACCATTCATCAAAAATATACTAAATGCTAATATGAGAATACATATTTCTTTCTCCTTAGTCCTACCAATATGCATTGCGCTCACTTCCACTGCGCTCTTTATTATATACCACAAACATACGTCTGACTTGGATAAGGGACTATACGTTGTTTGAATTCACTGATCATTTATCCATCTTTGTATCCTCTTTCCTTAGCCTAGAACTACCACATCATAATAATTACTAGATGGTGACTGCAGCCATAAAATTAAAAGACGCTTACTCCTTGGAAGGAAAGTTATGACCAACCTAGATAGCATATTCAAAGGCAGAGACATGACTTTGCCAACAAAGGTCAGTCTGGTCAAGGCTATGGTTTTTCCTGTGGTCATGCATGGATGTGAGAGTTGGACTGTGAAGAAGGCTGAGCGCCGAAGAATTGATGCTTTTGAACTGTGGTGTTGAAGACTCTTGAGAGTCCCTTGGACTGCAAGGAGATCCAACCAGTCCATTCTGAAGGAGATCAGCCCTGGGATTTCTTTGGAAGGAATGATGCTGAAGCTGAAACTCCAGTACTTTGGCCACCTGATTCGAAGAGTTGACTCACTGGAAAAGACTCTGATGTTGGGAGGGATTGGGGGCAGGAGGAGAAGGGGACAATGGAGGATGAGGTAGCTGGATGGCATCACTGACTCGATGGACGTGAGTCTGAGTGAACTCTGGGAGTTGGTGATGGACAGGGAGGCCTGGCGTGCTGTGATTCACGGGGTCACAAAGAGTCAGACATGACTGAGTGACTGAACTGAACTGAAGTGTGCATTATAATAAGTAAAACTTCTGTGCATTATAATGGGAACTTGAGACATATCTCCCTTAAGTATCAATGAAACTGGGCTTCCCTGACAGCTTACTGGTGAAGAATATGCCTGTCAATGCAGGAGACACAGATACGATCTCTTAGTCTGGGTAGATCCCACACTCTGTGGAGCATCTAGGCGTGTGACACAACTATTGAGCCTGTGCTCTAAAGTCCAAGAACCACTACTGCTGAGCTCACATGCCGCAGCTACTGAAATCAGTGCTCCCTAGAGCCTGTGCTCCACACCGAGAGAAGCCACCGCAATGAGAAGCCCATGCACTGCAACTAGGGAGTAGCCCCTGCTCTCTGCAACTAGACAAAAGCCAGCACAGCAATGAACGCCCAGCACAGCCAAAATAAATAAATAAAATTATATTTAAAAAAATGAATGAAACCAATGCAGTAATCATGTTTCTGTCCACATTTACAAAGGAGGAACCCAAAGCTCAGAGAAGTAAAGTGCCTTGTCTATATAATACTGTCTGCAAATATTGTGCAGCCACAGACTGAAATTAAAAACCAATGGTTAGCTTGTTGCCTGACATTGTCTCTCACTGTACGCTAGACAGAAGGTCAGATGTCTCAGATACATCATTTTCTCACTGAGCATTCAATCTTGAAAGTTAGGTATGTTTCTGCCATTTTACAAAAGAGGAAGCTAAGATTCAAATACATGGGAAGAAACTGAGTAAATGCTGGCAGACTGAATAAACCCAATATTACAGACTAGATTTGGGAGGTAGTGAAAGGCAATGGGGGAAAAAAACACATGTTGGTATAAAACTGGCTGAACCTCTTCCCAAGAGCAAGTTATAGAAGTCCTTGTAAGATCGTTAGAGCCCTCATTGTAATAATTTCTTCAAATGTGATTACCTGGATTATTATTTTCATAAGGTAGAAGTTTACTATCAGCACTATTTCTATAATCATCAAAACACTCCTTTGTTTATACGGATTTTTCTAGATTATTTATTGGATAATTTAGTAGATAAATTCTGTGTAATGTTTTTGATACCAGAAAAAAAAAACAAACACTCTTAAAAGTCATGTGAAAATGTCTAGCCTAGGAGAAATGTATTTTCAAACAATAAAGATATATGGGTTATATCACAGTAAAGTCACAATGGGCTCAGTTACGCTGGGCTAACAAACAACTGAATTCTCAGTGGCTTATCAGAAAACAAAAGTTTACTCATGGAAAATCCTCTACGGTTCTGGGTAACCTTTCAGGGCAGCTGACCTCCATGTGCTGTCAATATTTCAGACTGTTTTTATGTTCTGGTAACTGTGTAAGCTCCATAGAGTCTCCTACAGGTAATTCAATGCTTTTCTAGGGTTGGGAGTGGGGATAGTAGAACAGGAATAATACATCATTTCAGCTCACATTTCATTGGCCAAACCAAGACCTATGATAACATCTACCCTCAAAGGAAATGCAATATTTCAAAGGAAGGAGATTAAAATTTGATGAACTGTACTAATGTCTACTATAGGGTATAAGGTCTTCCCTGGTGGCTCAGATGATACAGAATCTGCCTGCAATGCAAGAGATCCAGTTCAATCCCTGGGTCGGGAAGATCCCCTGGAGAAGGAAATGGCTACCCACTCCAGTATTCTTGATTGGAGAATTTCGTGGACAGAGAAACCAGGCGGTTTACAGTCCATGGGGTCGCAAAGAGTCGGACACGACTGAGCAACTAACACTTTCACTTTCACAGGCGATAAGAAAAATATCAAGTTAAATATCAAGGATTGCTTTTGAAACTAAGGTTTGGAGAATTTAAAGGAGAAAGATTCACAGTTAAGTTGATTTCTCTTATATTCTTAAAGGAAGAATGAAAAGTTTTCCATTTTTATCTTCATTTATTAATGAGTACAATGAGAAGAAAATCAATTAATTTTATCACATGGGCTCCTCAGCACTGTAGAAAAGAATGATAGCAAAAATGGTCTCAAATTTGAAACACCAGTCCATTCTTTATTCTAGATATCTTCAAGTCTTAATGGTACTTAATGGAGAAAATGGTACTTCCTAGAATATGCAGGTCAGATGGAAATGCTTCAGATTTGTGTGCTGACTGGCCATAAGCAAAGCATTTTTGCTTTAATTCCATTCTCATAGTGACTGTTTGACATTGACAAGCAATTGTCCTCCTCATTTTACAGATGAGGTGACTGAAATCCAAAGAGATCTAAAACAACACTTATGTTCACAACTATTAAACAGCTAACTTGAAAACAGAAGTCAAAATTCTAACCTGCTGCCCCATTTTCCTTCCACTATTCAATTCTAGTTCCTCTGTATCGGGAGGAACATAAACCCATTTGCTGAGAGAACTACCATAGAAGTAAATCCTCCTTAAATAATTCTAAACCTGAATTTCTGTTGTGATAGCTTCAATTTACTTGTGCTTACACACAAGCCATATACCAAGTTGGAAGCCTACTGTGCAAGACAAGTTGAAATCAGTTCAAGTGATGTTTTACAAATAGGACTCAATCTACTCTTAGATCAGAGATAAATAAAATATAACAAGCTTACTGACTCAAGATTCATGCTGGCTTGTGGCTCACCTGAAGTGAGTAGGAGTTTCACATACAACATGGCTTTAACTTCTCAAACTACAGCGCCTTGTGTGATGTAGGCTGCAGAGAGCATCACCCACATGGATTAGTTCCTGTGTCGGATCCCATAGCCATGCTCTGTGAACACGTTGCTCATGTATGGGAAAAGCTCAGAAGGCTCAAATGAAACTAGGGATTTTAAGATAAGCAGACACTAAAATTATCTCCCATGAATCAGGGAGAAATGCTTTGGATTAACTAGTCTGAGAAGCAAGGCTGGCAAAAATAAACCCCTCAGCCACTTTTTGTCAATTTGCTTGTCATTTATTTTGAAATCCAGAGGACTCATCTCTTTGTACTCTTTAAACATCATGACAGTCTCTATTTACTAAATGTGAAAAAACATAATTAATTCTGAAGTGCTGCTTCTCATCTTCACGGCATTTTAACCAGCTTCTAGCAGCATTGACTATGCAAAAGAGGTACATTGTTTGGCAGTGGTTCTGTTTCTGAATCTGCGATTCTCTCCTTAGGGAGATGGTAATGATGATTACGCTTAGTTGAAATACTACAAGTGAAAGACAAACTAGACAGCACAAGCAGATGAAGGGGGGCGGTGGAGCTTCAGCAATTAAAAGACCCTTTTGTAGATAAACCAGCTTTGGAGACATTGCTGTGCTGATGGGTACGCCAAGCGTCGGTTTGGGGTCACATTTGATCATCTAATTTAAGCTGCTTTAGGACAAAATTGGGCTTGCCAGGTGGCATTAGTGGTAAAAAAACTTGCCTGCTAATGCAGGAAACATAAGAGATGCTAGGTTTGATCCCTGGGTCTGGAAGATCCCCTGGGGGAGGGCATGGCAACCCACTCTAGTATCCTTGCTTGAGAATCCCATGGACACAGGAGCCTGGTGGGCTATAGTCCACAGGGTTGCACAGAGTCAGACACAACTGAAGCGACTTAGAATGCACACACGCAGGAAAACATTGCCATGAAATTTGTAAGTAATTTTTTTTTAATGGAAAGAAGCCTTTAGGGTGCCTCTTATGGACATGTTTAGCTCAAGTTGGGGAGTTCTCTCTTTAAGGAGACAAAACAGAGAGTAGAAAGGAATAATCCCTTGAAAGTGTTTGAGGTAATGAGCACTTTACATAATTATCACATATAATTTTCACAATGACCCTGAAAGGTAGGCACTATTATCTCCACCTCACATTTGAAGAAATCCAGTTGCCATAAGACCAACCACTTGCCAAAGGTCACACATATAATAAGCAATAGAGCTAATTGAATTCTTAGTCTTACTTTCCTTGATATCATGCAGCCATTATAGTATTACAGTGTTTCACAAAAAAACTTGTGGTTATTCAAATGAAGGTGCTTATATCTCTCATTATCAACCATATACTATTAAGTCAGAATCTACTGAATGAATTAATGGAAGAAAATATTTTACAAACCACTTTCTGAATACGGGTATCCTGGAATTATATCACTTTACTTTTCCACTATTTGAGTCATCATAAAGGAGACTGTGCTTTCCAGTATAGCATTTCTCAGTATAGGGATTATTTTTATTGCATGTTCTGGCAAAACTGAGAATCATCAATACTGAAAAAGGACTAAGACAGATTTATCCTGGGTAGGTAAAATTTTAAAGATCAATAGAAACACTTTTCAGAAAACCAGTGCTCCATCATTAACTATTATTTGAAGATGGAAAACCTTATGAGAAGGCAATGGCAACCCACTCCAGTACTCTTGCCTGGCAAATCCCATGGACAGAGGAGCCTGGTGGGCTGCAGTCCATGGGGTCACTAGTAGTCGGACACGACTGAGTGACTTCACTTTCACTTTTCACTTTCATGCATTGGAGAAAGAAATGGCAACCCACTCCAGTGTTCTTGCCTGGAGGATCCCAGGGACGGGGGAGCCTGGTGGGCTGCTGTCTGTGGGGTCACACAGAGTCGGACACGACTGAAGGGACTTAGCAGCAGCAGGGATCTTCAGTCACTTAGCACTTGCACGTCCGCCCCAAGGCAAATGGGTAAGAGCTGGAGATGCAATTCCCGAGTTTACCTGAAGATGGCATCCATCCCAAGGCTGTATGTGATTTGTATGAGGATTCTCTGCAAATTCACAAGCACTGTCATAAACTCCTTTCTACTGACTGGGAAATTAGTGCCATGTGTGGTAAATGATTCTTCTTTAAGTGACAACACATTAATATGTTCTTCAGATGGTTGCAGATACACCTCCTCTTGGGCTGAGCTGATTCTCAAGTTATTTCCCTAAAAAGAGAGTATAAAAGGATAAAACTGTGAAAAAAGCAATTCTCCTCTTTGTAGGCTATCCTCAGTAGGTTTTTTATTTCAGGTTAGCTTTCCCTGTCAGGATATTTCTAGTATGTATAAAAGGCAGAGAGAAAACAATTTAAATATTAGCCTCAACTCGATGTACCACTAGGTTCCTTGGTTATGCATGACTCTGCTTCCCCTATTTACTGAAATAATTAATACTTGGTAAGTCTAGATATATATGATTACAAATACATCAATTTTATAGAAGTGGGCAAAACTGAATATTTCAGATATACTATTTTATGGTGAATGTGGATTATATAGGAAAATGGGGAAGAAAAGTTAAAACAGTGTATGAAGCTATCGTTTTAAAGGACTCTTCAATCTGGGGAAAAAAGAAACAAGAAAAAATCCTACAGTTTCATGATTACAATTGGATAATGGCATTATTATCATTTGGGTTAACCTTTTACCTTAGTTCATTCATATTTATAATATATAGCTTCTCAACATTTTACATTTAGAGAACCCCTTTTATCTCAAAGGAATTCCATGACATACTTCTATTTTCATACACACACACACATATGTAATGATATATATCACTCAGATCACTTCACCTAATACTGGAAACATTCATTTCGGGGGAAGACTTTTTTTAAGTTGATTCTCATGCATGAACATTTCAAGACCAAAACAACAACAGAGCCCCATGCTAAATCAACATAGATCCCTTTGGACCCATAAATATGCACAAAATGTGTGCCTTTGTGTGAGCAGAGAAGAAAGGAAGAATATGAGAAAGGAAGGCAGCTTTTATGTGATTACTTTAGGCTTCTAGCCTTTGGGAACCGCCTGTGTGCCTCCAAATGCTCAAAGCAGTTTCTCCTATATTTTTCTTAGTTAAATTAAGAGAGTTTTGAAGTCAAGATTCAACTGTACCTAAATAGATAAGATTCCCTTTTTCCATTGACTTTTACCTAATATAAACAAAGGTATAAACAATAAAATCTACTTGGAAGCAAGGAGAGATGGCAAAACTACAACCATATAAATCAGCCATTTGCTCAAACACTTTTAGTATCCTTATATTCTGGGGGACATGGTCATTAGGTTTTAAATTTAAATTTCAAGTCTGCTCTAAAAATTCCCTTTACTATTGGAACCCAAGACCTCTGTTCAGTCTTCTAGATATGTCTCAGAGTGAATGGCAGAAAAAATTCCCAAATCACAATATTTTTCTCTAGTAGTATATAAATGAATGTTAAACTAGTTAGGTAAGGAATAACCTCAGATTACATGAGCGTAAAGCAGTTAAACATAAACGACACTTCCCATACTCTACCTCTAAGATAACCATAAGCTGGAGTGTGTGTTCTGCATCTTCGTTGGCTTCTTCAAGGTCATATGATACGGTAAACATCAACTGTCCTCCAGCTGCTGTGAGCTACAAGAGAGAAGACGCGCCATCGTTACAGGACAGGAGATGGGCTATTAAACTGTGCTGTGCTTTTTATTTTTAAATTATTTTATTGTTCTAGAGGGCAGGATTTGGAAGAAACAGAAATCATGAGCATGCAGATTGAGAATGACAGACATTTCTTCAGGAGTAACCTTTATACGAACCTTACCTATCAATGGCAAACCTGATACACATCATATAAATTCATGTATTCTTCTTCCTGGTGTTGCAGGCTTGCTGAAATAGGTTAATTTCCAGGGAACTAAACACAGCCCCTCCTGTCATTTTTCCTAGTGTGTAGCTTGAGCTTTACAATTCCCAAACAGAGAAGGATCTTTGTTAAAATTGGGAGATTTCTACTCATCACTGAGGGTCACTCACTTTCTCTGGGTCTGAATGCTTTCAGCAAAGACATCACTTCATTTCATAGGCACTTTACCTAGACTATAAGCTATGCTGGAGAATGCTGTTGATCAAAGAAAAAGAAATAAAGCAGCAAATTTTATATCATGAAAAAATTTAATCAAAATGCCCAAAGAAGATACACTTTCCCTTGGGCAATCAAATATGCTTAGTGTGAATGAAGGCTGTTATCCTTTTTCATTAAACAAAATTCTTTCCTTCCAACATGCGTGCTGAACCCCATACAATGTATGCTTGAGGTTTACATTTGCTGACATTGACAGTAACCTTGTACAAAGGATTAAAAAAAAAATAGGAAAGCAAGATCATTTACAGGACAGGAATCAACATTGGAACTTGAAAGACAGATGATGCAAATGCTGCAGTGCTTTTCTAAAAAGTTCCACCCCAGCATTGTAAATAGACACTCATAAAACAAAGCTGATCATTTGTATTCTGCCGTTTCCTCCATAATGACAAGCAGAGACCTAGCTTCGCAGCCCTGGGCTCTCTGCAGCCTCTCATGGCAGACCCTGACCACAAAGCAACTCCTGGTGATGCTCTGGGTGGAGGAGGAGGAACCCAGATTCCTTTCAGAGTTGTTCCATTGGGAATGGAACACAGTTCGCCAAGGCTGATTAAACAAAGTTTTTAAATCACAGCTTCTCAATGTCTTCTAAGAGCTCATTACAGGGAGCTTTATATGGAACTAAAATTCAGAAAACTTTTATTCCTCTGCTCCACTGAAAAATAGCCCAGTTACAATGTCTTTTCATATCTAAAATAATAAATATCTGTCTGGACTATAGCACTTGGCATTACTGTGAGTAATGAGGGGTGAATCTATGTAAAAGGTTTTTGGTTCTATTAAGATAAGCTTCCAAAATTACACAAAACATGCTTGTTCAAAAATCAACCAGACATTTTCTTAATGATGGGAGTCCAGAAAGGCAGCAGCAAAGGATGTTTCATATATTTCAAAGAGAACTTAATTATTCAGAATTTCCTAAATTAATAAAAATATTTAATAGGAGGTAGGGACTGAGTTTGGAAAGGACATTGGGACATAGATCTATAATGTTGCAAACTTTTGAGCTTCTAAATGTATTTTGATTATTAAAATTTAGATTATATGCTATTATCCTTCTAGAACAGGTTTCCTTAAAAAAAGAAAAAGATCAAGGTAAATGAATTCTTAATTTCCTTAAATCAATTTAAGAAACTTAGAACTAAAGGTAACTCCCATTTTGTCAAAGAAAAGAGCCAAAATGTAATTTGAACATCCCAGATATTGAGACTCAAGATGAAGAGAAAAATGTCTGATTTGTTACAATACTTTGATTTGTCAAAGTATTTTCCATACCTACTTATAATAAAGTCATATAATATATGAAGTAATATATAATACGAGAGAGTAATGAAGGTGGAAATGGGGGAAAAACAACAAATAACTACATAGAAAAAGAGAGGGGCCTTTTATAGGTATATACAACACAAACAATGGAGCAGAATTCAACCTGTTCACCTGAGGGCTTATAGCAGTAGTAATACAGATGAGAAATTGCTTTCTCATTCACATTTCATAAAACAACTTTTTTCTATACTCTTTCATGCACCTCTGATATTCATGTGTAGGCATCATTAGAACTGTTAATAAATCAACCAGACATTTTCTTAATGATGGGAGTCCAGAAAGGCAGCAGCAAAGAATGTTTGAATCATCTAAAGGAGATCAGTCCTGGGTGTTCTTTGGAAGGACTGATGCTGAAGCTGAAACTCCAATACTTTGGCCACCTCATGCAAAGAGTTGACTCATTGGAAAAGACTCTGATGCTGGGAGGGATTGGGGGCAGGAGGAGAAGGAGACGACAGAGGATGAGATGGCTGGATGGTATCACCGACTCCATGGACGTGAGTCTGAGTGAACTCTGGGAGTTGGTGATGGACAGGGAGGCCTGGCGTGCTGCGATTCATGGGGTCGCAAAGAGTCGGACATGACTGAGCAACTGAACTGAACTGAACAGTTTTCATGAGTGAATCCTTTTTGGTTCCATCTAGGTTGTGAAATAACAGGCAATTTTAAATAGATGCATGATACTATTACCAGATGTTTTTTCCCCAAGCTACAAGTGTTCATTTCCATAATATTAAAATCATTGTCTGTTTCATTCACCCTAAGATATATACTGATGATATATCTCTATATAATTACTTAGTTAAGTACTTAAGTAATTTTTTAAAAAGGTTGTTTTAATATCATCCTTTAATTGAGAAACTGCATCTCCTAGGAATAGGGCTTCCTGGATAGCTTAGTGGCAAAGAACCTTCCTGCAATATAGGAGACTTGCATCGATCCCTGGGTCAGGAAGATACCCTGCAGGAGGAAATGGCAACCCACTTCAGCATTCTTGCTGGGAAAATCCCATGGACAGAGAAGCCTGGTGGGCTACAGTCCATGGGGGTGGCAAAGAGTCCAACATATTGAATGACTGAGCACACCTCCTAGGGTTAATTATTCATTTTCTGCTGAAGCTGAAGCTCCAGTACTTTGGCCACCTGATGTGAAGAGCCGATTCATTAGAAAAGAAAGATGCTGGGAAAGATTGAAGGCAGGAGGAGAAAAGGACGACAGAGGATGAGATGGTTGGATGGCAGCACTGACTGAATGGACAGAGTTTGGGAGATGATGAAGGGCAAGGAAGGCTGGCGTGCTGCAGTCCATGGGTTGCAAACAGTTGGCCATGACTGAGTGACTGAACAACAACAAAACTCCTTTGCTTCTATTTATCTATCAATTGCATCAAATAATCTCTTTATAAGAAATGAAACCAAGCATTTCTTGGTATTGCTTCCAGCTAATGTGTCTTCCCCAAAGGGTACATACACTGGAGAGAGTCTTTGTAACAAGTCAGTTATTTGTTGTTCAGTCACTCAGTCGTGTCTGACTCTTTGCGACCCAGTGGACTGCAGCACACAAGGCTTCCCTGTCCTTCACCATATCCTGGAGTATTGCTCAAGTTCATGTCCATGGAGTCTGTGATGCCATCCAACCATCTCATCCTCTGTCGTCCCCTCCTCCTCCTGCCTTCAGTCTTTCACAGAATCAGTCTTTTCCAATGAGTCAGCTCTTCACATCAGGTGGCCAAAGTATTGGTGCTTCAGGCTTAGCATCAATTCCTTCAAAGAATATTCAGGCCTGATTTCCTTTAGGATTGACTGGTTTGATCTCCTTGAAGTCCTGGGACTCTCAGGAGTCTTCTCCAACACCACAGTTCAAAAGCATCAATTCTTTGGGGCTCAGCTTTCTTTATGGTCCAACTCTCACATTTCATACATAACTACTAAAAAAACACATAGCTTTGATTAGATGGATCTTTGTTGCAAAGTAATGTCTCTGCTTCTTAATAGGCTGTCTACGCTTGTCATAGTTTTTCTTCCAAGGAGCAAGTGTCTTTTAATTTCACGGCTTCAGTCACCATCTGCAGTGATTTTGGACCCCAATAAAATAAAGCTATAAAAACTTTCTTTCTATGGAATATTTGTTTTCTGGGGAACAAGCTGTGGAAATACTTGGAATATAAGTTGTCCTTTCATAGATAGCTTTGGATGAAGGCTTCTTAGTCGCTTCTCCATCTATATTGTGCTCCATAGTCCAAATGCTATATTGACTTGGCTCCTTCACCTGCTTGCTTCTCCACTCTCCAATAATTCCTTCAATGTCCCAGTCTTCACTATCTCCTTCAAATCAAATGTGCACAGAGCTGCAAGTCATCAATTGACTTTAATGTCTCCACTAGATATTATCTCTGGACATTTGTTAGTTTTGCTATCAAACTCTGAGGTATGGGGTATTACCACCTCATTTTCTGTACTTCTACTCATCCAACCTTACTTATTTGATCTACTTCAGCTTGATTTCCACACTTAGAACTTCACTAACAGTATGTCTTGAAAGGTCACTTATCAGCTCTATCTAGCAACCATGAATGGGCTTTTGTCCAGTTCCATGTGATGTATAATAATTCTTCAGATTCTTGACTCTTTGGTTTTCTACTACATTAAACTTTTCTCATACTTCTTTCACTGGAGTATGACAGAGGTACCTCGTCTCCATTATAAATACATTTTCTTTTATTCTATACTCAGTATATGGATGTTTCTAAGATTCTTACCCTTTTTTGGTTATCCTTTCTTACTGACTTTCCATTCTTCTCTCATGGATTGAACTGTGTTCAGCCCTGGTTTCTCAATCTGTATCTTCTATCCTGTCCCATGTTCCTGGATGAATTTGGTCATGGTGCCATAACAAAGGTCAAGAAACTGGCTAAACAACAGAAACCTTAGATCAAGGTGTCAGCTGGGAGAACCCCCCTCACCTGCCCAATTGCATCTATCACTAGCATTCTGTATTAATAAATCTACTTCTTGCCCATCCAAAAAAAGAAAAGATGTCAGCAAGGCTGGTTGCTTCTTAGGCCCCTCACCTTGGCTTGTAGACGGCCATCTTTTTCCTGTGTTCTCCCATGGTCTTCCTTCTGTGTTTGTTTGTCTCCTAATTTCCTCTGCTTATAAGGAAAAGTCATGGTGTATTAGGGACCACATTAAGTGCCCTGTTTTAGCTTAGTCAGAATAAAAGATCCTTTCTTCAAATTCAGTCTCATTTTGAGGTTCTGGGAGTTAGGACTTCAACATGTGAATTTGAGGGGGACAGTTCAGCCTGTAACATTTCTGTACTGAATGACCGTTTAATAACAAACACTCAGAATACCCAAAGTTTATTATCTGGCTCTTCCCAGGAAACAAACAACTATTTTGCCAACTTCCATGAGTCACATGAGTCAAGCCATTGCTTCGTTTCTCTGCTGTAAAGTGGAAACTATAGATACTACATAATATTGCTTTTACTCTATTATTTGAATCAGATTAGTGCCTCCATCCTATTCCTTGAGATGCTTCTTGTATAATTTTCTGTTCCCATTGCTATATCATACTCACTAGGTCCTCATCAAGCATTCGAATTCAATTCTCTGACTTTAGTTTTCTTGTTGGGGAAAGTTTTATCAACAATTACTTCTGCTGTTGCACTTCCTTAATGAAGAACCTGCAGTGGCCCTGAGATCTATAGGGTCATTCAAGTTTCCGTGCAGTTTCAATACTCTGTAGGATCTATCTAGCTCCCTGTTCACTAGCTCTGCACACAGATGCCCTAGAGCACTGCAGTAAACTCACAAAGGCACAGTGGGATGCTGTAAATGTTTGAAGGAAACAAAGAAACACTATGTATCTATTGGACCCCACACAAACAACTAGCTCTGGGTAGTTGACAATTTTATCAGATAATATTCCATATTCCTCTAGAGGATATTCTCAAAATTTTGAGCTACGTTTTTGTTTACTTGAATTTTCAGTCATGTCATATGTTTGTTAAGGAACTTTTTCAGTGAATGTTGTGATTAAAAACCAAGTGTTAAAAAAAAAAAAACACACCAAATGTTGTACAAAAATTAACGTGTAACAGAAAATAAGGGCAGCACGGACTTATCTGATTCTAGGTTTTGAGAATTTGAATATTACTCATCAAGCAAGATCCCATTAGTAAGTAACTGCAGTAATTTATGAAGAAAATAAATTATATTGTTTAGATTTATGTGAATTATTTTTTAATGATTGCTAAGTTGCCAAATTACAAATATTTTTTTGTTGTTCAGCCCTAACTACTGTGGCACATTTCAGTTGATCTATCTAGGTTGGTCATGACTTTCCTTCCAAGGAGTAAGTGTCTTTTAATTTAATGGCTGCAATCACCATCTACAGTGATTTTGGAGCCCCAAAAAATAAAGTCTGACAAGGAAAGTCATGACCAACCTAGATAGCATATTCAAAAGCAGAGACATTACTTCGCCAACAAAGGTCCGTCTAGTCAAGGCTATGGTTTTTCCAGTGGTCATGTATGGATGTGAGAGTTGGACTGTGAAGAAAGCTGAGCACCAAAGAATTGATGCTTTTGAACTGTGGTGTTGGAGAAGACTCTTGAGAGTCCCTTGGACTGCAAGGAGATCCAACCAGTCCATTCTAAAGGAGATCAGTCCTGGGTGTTCTTCAGAAGGACTGATGCTAAAGCTGAAACTCCAATATTTTGGCCACCTCATGCAAAGAGTTGACTCATTGGAAAAGCCCCTGATCCTGGGAGGGATTGGGGGCAGGAGAAGAAGGGGCCAACAGAGGATGAGATGGCTGGATGGCATCACCAACTCAATGGACATGAGTTTGAGTGAACTCCGGGAGTTGGTGATGGACAGGGAGGCCTGGGATGCTGCAATTCATGGGGTCGTAAAGAGTCAGACACAACTGAGTGACTGAGCTGAACTGAAAAGGCAATGTGAAAAAAATATGGAGATGCTAAGAGAACTGACTCACTAGAAAAGACCCTGATGTTGGGAAAGATTGAAGGCAAGAGGAGAAGGGGACCACAGAAGATGAGATGGTTGGATGGCATCACCGACTCAATGGACATGAGTTTGAGTAAGCTCTGGGAGTTGGTGATGGACAGGGAGGCCTGGCGTGCTACAGTCCATGGGGTCACAGAGTCAGACACAACTGAGTGACTGAACTGAAGAGAAGCACATGTTGAAAAAGTTTTGGAATTCCCAATCTAGCCTTTTCTTGTATCCATTCTGCTACTTATATTTGCTTAAGGTAATTTTCCTGCTGAAACTCTCATTCTTACAGCTCTCTGACCATTGAAATGACGCTTTTCTTTCATTGCCTGGATGATGCCCCTACTGGACAGAAGACTAGGAAAAAGAAGCTCTTTTAGTGATGTTCTTAAAATCTACTGAGAAGTCAGCAGCAACTACAACTGAGCTAAAGGATTAAAAAAAGAAACCCACAAAAACGGAACCCTGTATAAACCAACTCATCCCATAGCAATGAAGAATTCTAACAATACATCACACAACATTGTTAAGTTATGCTTACTGTGCATAACTTCAGCTTTCCACAGTTTTGGACTTTGTAGACTTAATTATCAGTTTTATATTTGACATTTTCATATTAGTTCATCTTGGGGACAACGTTGATTTCTCTAATTTTATGAAGCACTCCATGTACAGAGAATAGAAGATTTCATTTTCTCTGGCTATTAAAAACCAAGTTGTCATCATCTATTGGCTAGAAATATTTGCTTTCCCACAGGTAGAAATAAGTGCAATTCAAGTCTGCTTTAGGGCAATTGTTATCTTTAATGGATGGATTAGACTATATTTACCAGAGATGAAAACTTTATCCCTTTTCAATACAAAGAGAAAGTGAATTTAATGAAGATATTTCATTCCACAGGAGTCCCCAAAGACCTAGCCTTTTACTTTTCCCCTTAATTATGCTTCTCGGTGGCTTAGAGGGTAAAGAATATGTTTGCAATGCAGGAGACCCCAGTTCAATCCCTCCCTAGGTGGGGAAGATCCCCTGGAGAAGGGAATGGCTACCTACTTCAGTATACTTAGCTGAAAAATTCTGTGGACAGAGGAGTATGGTGGACAACAGTCCATGGGGTCGCTGAGTGTTGGACACGACCGAGCAACTAACATTTTCACTTTTTCACTTATCTATTAAGTAAAATTCTCTTTGGGGAGATTTAGATATCAAGTTGCAAAGGCACTGCAAGACAAAGGAGCAGCACCCATCTCTTCCTGGGGATGGTTCAGTGTTAAACCCTTCACTTTCCTGATCCTCAATTTCACCCCATTAAGAATAGAGCAACACAAGTAGCTGTTTCCCACGAGTACCTGTCTTAATTCTACCTTCAGGGGAAAGAAACAGCTTGATTGCAAGTAACATTATAGCTACTTTGCAATATATAACCTCATGTCACACATAATAATGTAGTGTGCAGGCAGCACATTGCATTAAAGATTTAATGAGGCAGGAAAGTTTTCCCTCATGAGTGGAAAAGGCTGAAGTTAATTCATAGAGCTAAGCTTTATGAAAGCATTTAGTATTAAGTTTTGTGTGTTCTCTTTTTCCCCCAATCCAGGAAATATGAATGAATTGAGGGGTGAAGAATGGATGCTCTATGGAGGACAATCTATCTGCAAGGAAATTTTTCCTCAGAAAAATAAACCTGGAATATTTGGTTCTCTGATATTAGAACATCATCATTCTTACTTCACGAAGTGGGGTGTAAAACCCAATATTTGCTTTTCTTACCACAGCAAATATTTCAGGGGGGATATACTAAAATCAAAGGAGGGAAAGGCTTTGTAATATTGAGCAAGATAAATGAAACATACCTGTCAATTTCAATTTAGTATCACAAAGTGGGCAGGTGATTTATCTTTCTAGATTCCAAGCCCCAGAGTTTTAAACTCGGAAAAGGGACCTCCCATTTAAGTGTTACTACTTCATTCATTCACAGAGATCTCTTTCAAAACAGAAGTGTCCCACTTCAGGACTTGTTCTGTTCTTGCTTGATACATTTAGAACATTGCAATAAGAGCATATTCTCTCCTTTCAAAGTACAATAATTATTAGAATAGAACAGATGCAAGAGGATGCTGAATTAGAAAACAGACAGAATTTACATGGGAGATCATAAAGTTATATCATCTTTAAAGCATAGAAAGTGGACTTGGAGTGGTGGGTGTCAGATGGAGATAATGCATTCTAGAAATATTGCTTTGGAAGGGAAGAACCTTCTTTATGTATTCCAAGAGACACACAGGAAAAAAAAAATTCTTGAGGAATTTTACTTTCTACCTGCCTTATTTCTCCCTTTCTTTTTTTCTTTTTTCCCATCTCTGCTTGCTTTTCCTGCCCTCTTTTCTCATTTTATAATCTCCCCCTATCCATCTCCCTCTCATCTTTCTTCTGATTTATTTTTTTTTTTTCCTTTTAGACTTGGTCACTTTCAACCTGATAAGATAATTTTGCATTCCTTTGTACTTGGTATCATCTAAAGTTCATACATGAAGTAAGACAGAGAACGATTAACATCATGTGATATTGCTTATATGTGGAATCTAAGAAAAAATGGTACAAATGACCTATTTACAAAACAGAAATAGGGTGACAGATGTAGAAAACAAACTTGTGGTTATCTGGGAGTAAGGGGGTATAAATTGTGAGATTGGAATTGACATATACATGCTACTACATATAAAACAGATAACAAGAACCTACTATATAGCACAGAGAGCTCTATTCAATACTCTGTAATGACCTATATGGGAACAGAATCTAAAAAAGAGTAGATATATGTATATGTATAATGGATTCACTTTGCTGTACAGCAGAAACTAGCACAGCATTATAAACCAACTACATGCCAATAAAAATTAATTCAAAAATAAAATAAATTTAAAAATAAAGTTCATATGTATCCAAAGCAGTGACAAAAATCATGAATGTGACAGGGCCAAGGACAAAGTTCTGTGGCAGCCACAAGAGACACTCCCTCGGTGTGCGTGCATGCTTATTCGCTCAGTCATGTCCAACTCTTTATGACCACATGGACTGCAGCCTGCTAGACTCCTCTGCCCATAGGATTCACAGGCAAGAATACAGGAGTGGGTAGCCTATCCCTTCTCCAGGGGGTCTTCCTGACTCAGGGATCGAACCCAGGTCTCCCACATTGCAGGTAGATTCTTTACCATCTGAGCCACCAAGGAAGCCCGTCCCTCAGTGTAACACTCACTAATTGACCAATCGGTGTCCCTGCGGCACAGACCTTCAACTCTGTATGGAACTACCTAAACTCATTTATTCTTCCTAACTTTCACCATGCTTTCCAAATTCTCACAACCTACCTCCTAGCCAATATTCATATACAATGTTTCCCTTTAACACTGCCGAGAGATAATCTTTACAGTGTTCTCATTGGCAGAGGAAAGACAAAGTAATTGTGAAAGATACATCCTGAGGAATTAAGAAGTCAATATGAGATTCCCATATGAACTTTTGTTTAATTATTTATTCACTTGAATAATGCCTACCTACCTTCAGCATAAGCTTTCTGTCTCCTGTATAACAAAACAAGGCCCAATTATATTTTCCCTATATTCAGTTATGATTCAAAGCAAAAGGAATTATAAGAGTTTGATCAGGTAAGAATATTTCTGGTTGCAACTGAAAAGCAGACACTTAGTGGTTTTCCTAGAACAAGAACACCAAAAGTTGAAGGATCAAAAAAAATTTATTTTTGGCTGCACTGTGTGGCATGCAGGATCTTAGTTCTCTGACCAGGGAAAGAATTGGTGCTGCCTGTAGTGGAAACGCAGAGTTTTAACTACTGCATCACCAGGGAAGTCCCCCAGGTCAAATTTCTAAATACTACAATTAAATGGGTTAAATTTTTTCTACTTAATATATTTTGACAAACACCTAGATCCATTGAGTACACTTAAAAATATAAACATCTCATGAATAAATTCACTAAACATTACATAGAAGATGAAGAGCTTAGAAGTACAACTTCCCAAACATAAATCAGCATTTAGTGTTTTCTCTAAGTTCTCTAACTTAAGAGAACTACTTGCTACCTTGTGACATGCAGTGATCAAGTACTGAGTTGAAATGGTACAGTCTCAACAGATGTGAGTGTATGGTAGCAGCCAATTCTCCAAACTATTTTTTGTTATCAGGCCCAGACTCAAAAATAGGATGTTTGCAACAGCTGTTTGTCTTCTGTTTACTTATTATGTTTGGATGGAAGCTTCTATTAGTACTCCTGCTGTGGGTTGGATTAATTTATGAGTAAATATTCAGTACAAAAAATACATGTAATACATAATTAAACATTGATCTAATCAAATAAACCATAAATTATGGTTTTATATAAACATAAGTTTCTTATTGACTAGAGCTTAATTTTTTCCTTTAAAGTTCTCTGCCAAGGAAATAGAAAACTGTTTCCTCACGATATGCAACATTGATGTGATTAAAATAACAGAACCCATTTTAATCCAAGTTCCATTAAGTTAAAGAGAAACATACTTACTCTTTTCACATAAAAGACAAATGAATGAAAATAAAACATACAATCATGGAAAATTTATGAAAACACTGTAAAAAGGAGTTATCAACATTGCTATTTCCTATGTGAATGAGAATTTTAGTTAATCTTTCTCTTACTGCTTAAGTATTTTGCCTTATATTCATTACTTTGGATAGTATATGACTAATGTATAATCTTTTCCCTTCTAATTGCAAAAATAGCAACAATTGTAATAAACAGAGCCTTCCTTTTGCTCACAGACAATTCTAACATTTTGTATAGTTAGCAACACTATTGTTGTAAGTGCTGTGTGTTTAAATAAGTTCAATTAATTTTAGGTTATATTATTTAAAAAGAGGTTATTTTGAGATAGTCGTCAATTTACTTCCCCAAAAGCAGAAGCCAGAACACATCTTGGAATACTACTTTGATCTGAGGCTAAATAGATCTACCACTATCTCCTTTTCTTTCTTCTTTCATTCACAATCTCTGCAGGTGATTCTTTATTACCAGCAGAAGCTGATTATAAATTTTAGAAGAAAAGATTCCCAAATGTGCAGTGGAAACTAAGTCACACCCCAGAGAAGAATCAACAGGCTAATAAAAAACTTTTAAGTATCTTCTTCCAGAAAGACCAGATAAAGGGCTGTGTTAGTTATCTGACATGTCTATTAATACAGGAGTCAGTTCTGAATCACACAAAAGATCAAACCCATTCCTGGAGATTTTCCATATCTTATTTTGGATTCTGGTTCTGCCTTTAAATTGCTCTATGGCCTTTGGGAAAGTTATTTATGCCTTCAGAGTCTCAGTTAATTTTCACTTAAATGAGCTGAATTACACCTACCTCAGAATTTTGTTCTGAGGATGAAATGAGAAAATTCACATTAAATTCCTCATCTGGTACTTAGCACATAATATATATTAATAAATGCTAAATGTTATATGGTTTTAATATATTTTCAAAATTAAATATATATGCACTTCACACTAAAAAACCTAATAATATTTATTTCATGATTTTACATGTACTTTAAAATTTGAGGATTTTCCTAATAATATTTATTTCACTATTTTACATGCACTTTAAAATCTGAGGATTTTTGGAAGAGTCACAGTGATAGCAGGATTCAGGTCTTATTCACATTCTAATGTTTCCCTCTGGTATTCTGCATAAGTACCTCACAGACAGTAGATGGTACATAAATATCTGTGAATTTTAATCAAATTCTATGCCATATATCATTTAAATGTTTTATAGATGGAGAAGTTATAAAAAAAAACTTGGAAAATTTGTACTACTCCATGAGATAACTTTCAGTTGTTATTAAAGTAGGTCTTTAGTGGTCTATTAACTTAATCAGTCCTAAAAAACAAACCAAACTAGATATGCCTATTTGAGCTTTTTAATGATTTGAGCTTACCACAGGAATTTACTGTACTGCTGACTGGCAAATTATACATGCATTTGTTTTAAAATAAGGAACCTTTAGCGTTGGGAACTTTGATCTGCAGTTGAAGGGAAAAATCAATATTTAAGTCATTTAGACATTTACACACATGAAGCAACTATATGCCATTACTTCTCATTAGCTTCTATATGCTAGGATAATAGAGCAATTTCCAGTGCCCACAAATACATATTTTATAAGCCACAAACACATTTTCAATATGCTCTGATATATTGGCAAACAATGTACTCTCTGTATTAAGAAGATACCTAGCATACAGATTAAAGGAAGCAATGATCCAGCTGTGATCAGAGCCAGTCAGAGCACATTCTTGACATCACCGTTTAAGAGAGTAGTTGACAAATTAGAGTTCATTCAAAGAGGAATGACTGGGATGTTGATGGCTCTAAAAGCTGAGCAAAAGGTTTAGAAAGGTAATGGGAATGTTTGACCTTGTAAGAAAATACTAGGGAAAACATGATTGTTTTCACAAATGGTTGAAGGTCTAGTGTGTACAATAGGTAGAAAACTTGCTGTTTGTAGCATGGAACTTGAGCCTACATAAGGAAGTGAGGGGAAGGAGTACTGCTTGGTTATGTGTACAGATCAACTTATAATATCTAGAAACTTATAATATCTATATAAGATATTATATAGCTATAATATAATATAATAACTTATAATATCTAGAAAATGAAATGAACTACCTTAATGAAATGGGATGATCTACCTTACAGGGTATTCATAGCCCTGAAATGTGAATAGAGGTCCATCCATTGGGAAAGATGGAGGAGAAATGCCTCCACTTCTGAAAGGTTAGCTTAGATCTGAAATCACTAGGCAACTTGCAATTCTACCATGCATACAATCATTCACACACTACTTGTCTTTGTGTATTGGCTTTTCCTGTTGCTGCTTATGAGCCAGTTTTCTCTTAGGTCTGAAAATACTATTCAGTCTGACTAGCTAAACAAATTACCATCACTTTTTATAAGCAGAGCTCTTCAAACCTGCCTGCCTCACAGATCACTGATTAGCCTAGACGTTGGCTGCCCCTGAGATGCTAACTACTCATTGATAATAATAGATCAATGGTGCATCACCAATTGGGGTTGTGGCAATATAAATAAGAGGGAAGCTGGGACTAATTCATGTGGGTTTTCTTAATAAGAACACTATTCTTTTAAAAAGAAGTTACATTCTCAAATCTAGAACTTTTGGGAAAACTTGGGTTTTAAGAAGAGAAAGAGGAAAGAAAAGTAGAGAGGGACTCATTGAATATATAGAAGCCAGCAAAGAGCTTGGTGTTTTTCAGCTACTTTATTATTAATAATAGTTGGGTTGATTAAATACCAGGGTAAGTAAGCCTTTGCAATTTCTATGTAGAACACCAGAATACTACTAGCTTTATGTGCATCTGCTTTGTGCACTGTGACTTTAGAGATACAGAATTAATAGGAGAGCAGCATATTTTGTTAAGGGAAAACTGCTTGAATACATAGTATCGGAGAGACAGAAAGGAATAGCAGGGGAAAAGATCTGGAGCTAGACTTCTGAGGGAGAACTAGCCCTGCCACTTATTAACTGAGTATGGTGGTGGTGGTGGTTTGGTCGCTAAATCATATCCGACTCTTGTGACCCCATGGACTATAGTCCACCAGGCTCCTCTGTCAATTGGATTCTCCAGGCAAGATACTGGAGTGGGTTGCCATTTCCTTCTCCAGTTAACTGAGTATGACTAGAGTTAACTACTTAATCTCTCTGTCTCAAATCTTCATCTGAAACATGGACATGATAAAATAGTAAATGCCTCACAGAGTTGTGTAAGAATTCCACTGAATAGTCCAGGACAGTACATGACATTTCACAAGTGTTGAATAAAGATTAGCTGATATTCTTGTTCTTGTTGCTATTATGTAAACAATACCCAAAAGTTTGTAACCATCCAGAGCAACACATGAACACCACCAGACAGCCAACACCGAAATCAGATTGATTATATTCTTTGCAGCCAAAGATGGAGAAGCTCTATACAGTCATCAAAAACAAGACCAAGAGCTGACTGTGGCTCAGATCATGAACTCCTTATTGCCAAATTCAGACTTAAATTGAAGAAAGTAGGGAAAACCACTAGACCATTCAGGTATGACCTAAATCAAATCCCTTGCAATTTTACAGTGGAATTGAGAAATAGATTTAAGGGACTAGATCTGATAGAGTGCCTGATGAACTATGGATGGAGGTTCGAGACATTGTATAAGAGGCAGTGATCAAGACACTCTCCAAGAAAAATAAATTCAAAAAAGCAAAATGGCTGTCTGAGGAGGCCTTATAAATAGCTGTGGAAAGAAGAGACGTGAAAAGCACAAAAGGGAAAATGAAAGATTTACCCATTTGAATGCACAGTTCCAAAGAATAGCAAGGAGAGATAAGAAAGCCTTCTTCAGTGATCAGTGAAAAGAAATAGAGGAAAATAATAGAATGGGAAAGATTAGAGATCTCTTCAATAAAATTAGAGATACCAAGGGAATATTTCTTGCAAAGATGGGATCAATAAAGGACAGAGATGGTATGGATCTAACAGAAGCAGAAGATATTAAGAAGAGGTGGCAAGAATACACAGAAGAACTGTACAAAAAAGGACTTCACATCCCAGATAATCACGATGGTGTGATCACTCACCTAGAGTCAGACATCCTGGAATTAAAGTGAAGTGGGCCTTAGGAAACATCACTACGAACAAAACTAGTGGAGGTGAGGGAATTCCAGTTGAGCTATTTCAAATCCTAAAAGATCATGCTGTGAAAGTGCTGCACTCAATATACCAGCAAATTTGGAAAACTCAGCAGTGGCCACACACTGGAAAAGCTCAGTTTTCACTCCAATCCCAAAGAAAGGCAATGCCAAAGAATGCTCAAACTACCATACAGTTGCACTCATCTCATATGCTAGTAAAGTACTGCTCAAAATTCTCCAAGCCAGGCTTCAACAGTACGTGAACCATGACTTCCAGATGTTCAAGCTGGTTTTAAAAAAAGCAGAGGAACCAGAGATCAAATTGCCAACATCCTCTGGATCATCAAAAAAGCAAGAGAGTTCCAGAAAAATATCTATTTCTGCTTTACGGACTACACCAAAGCCTTTGACTGTGTGGATCACAATAAACTATGGAAACTTCTGAAAGAGATGGGAATAACAGACCACCTGACCTGCCTCTTGAGAAACCTGTATGCAGGTCAGGAAGCAACAGTTAGAACTAGACATGGAACAACAGACTGGTTCCAAAGAGGAAAAGGAATATGTCAAGGCTGTATATTGTCACCATGCTTATTTAACTTATATGCAGAGTACATCATGAGAAATGCTGGGCTGGAAGAAGCACAAGCTGGACTCAAGATTGCCGGGAGAAATATCAGTAACCTCATATACACAGATGACACCACCCTTATGCAGAAAGTGAAGAACTAAAGAGCCTCTTGATGAAAGTGAAAGAGGAGAGTGAAGAAGGTGGCTTAAAGCTCAACATTCAGAAAACTAACATCATGGCATCCGGTACCTTCACTTTATTGCAAATAGATGGGGAAACAGTGGAAACAGTGGCCGACTTTAGTTTTTTGGGCTCCAAAATCACTGCAGATGAGACTGCAGTTATGAAATTAAAAGACACTTACTCCTTGGAAGGCTTGCCTGGAAAATCCCATGGATGGAGGAGCTTGGTAGGCTGCAGTCCATGGGGTCACAAAGAGTCGGACACAACTGAGTGACTTCACTTTCACTTTTCACTTTCATGAATTGGAGGAGGAAACGGCAACCCACTCCAGTGTTCTTGTCTGGAGAATCCCAGGGACAGGGGAGCCTGGTGGGCTGCCGTCTATGGGGTTGCACAGAGTCGGATACGACTGAAGCAATTTAGCAGCAGCAGCAGCAGCAGACAGCATATTAAAAAGCAGAGACATTACTTTGCCAACAAAGGTCCATCTAGTCAAGGCTATGGTTTTTCCAGTAGTCATGTATGGATGTGAAAGCTGGACTCTAAAGAAAGCTGAGTGCTGAAGAATTGATGCTTTTGAACTGTGGTGTTGGAGAAGACTCTTGAGAGTCCCTTGGACTGCAAGGAGATCCAACCAGTCCATCCTAAAGGCGATCATTCCTGGGTGTTCATTGGAAGGACTGATGTTGAAGCTGAAACTCCAATACTTTGGCCATCTGATGTGAAGAAAGGACTCATTTTAAGAGACCCTGATGCTGGGAAAGATTGAAGGCAGGAGGAGAAGGGGACAACAGAGAATGAGATGGTTGGATGCCATCACCGACTCAATGGAGATGAATCTGAGTAGATTCCAGGAGTTGGTGATGGACAGAGAGGCCTGGCATGCTGTGGTCCACGGGTTGCAAAGTCAGACACAACTGAGCAACTGAACTGAACTGAACTGAGAACAACATTCTCTGACTACCACATCACTGTAAGAAATCAGTATGATCTGGATATTTGTAAGTTTGAAAACAAATATTTGCCACATTTTTAAGCAAGATCCCATGTTGCCATTTAGACGCTAAGTCATGTACTACTCTTTTGTGACCCCATGGACTATAGCTTGCTAGGTTCCTCTGTCCATGAGATTTCCCAGGCAACAATACAGGAGTGGACTGCCATTTCCTTCACCAGAGGATCTTCCCAACCCAGGGACTAAACCCACGTCTCCTGTATTGGCTGGCAAATTCTTTACCACTCAGCTGCCTCAGAAGCCCTGTGCAAGACATACAGAACATAAAATTATGGTAGGTCTCAAAAATTAAGGGACTCAATTACTAAGCCTTATATAATCAAGCAAATATTTATATGAAACTTTAGAATTTCAATAACACTCTGGCACCATTCTGTTTACTCTTGAAAAATCTTGTATTATTGTTGTCGTTATTTATCTCATTTTAAAAATAACTTTTTAATTGGAGGAAAGTTGCTTTACAATTTGCATTGGTTTCTGCTGTACAACAATACAACCATAATTATACGTATATAACCTTCTGCTTGAACCTCCCTCCTCCCGCTCCCCTTCCTTCACATCATCACAGAGCACAGGCTGGGCTCCCTGTGTTATATAGCAACTACTCACCAGCTATTTATTTTACACATGGTAGTGTTCATTTCTCCATTCATCCTAGTCTCTCAACCCACTCCGCCCCAACAGAGTGAAGTCAGAAAGAGAAAAAACAAATACTGTACATTGTTGTTATTATATGATATACAGCGGGAAATTAAGGCTCCAAGAGGTTAACCTATTCAAAGTCATACTTTAGTGATACTAAAATGCAGCCTTGATTTACGCTTACCTTTTTCAATTTGAGACTCTATCTCTCCCCCCCCCGCCCCCCCCCCCCTTCTCTCACACACACACACACACACTCAGTGTGCATGGTATATATAATACAAAGATCTTTTGCTCCAGAATAAGACTGACCCACTCTCCAATCTTAGTCCATACATTTACTGTGTGACTTTGGACAGATTAATTCTGTAGGATACATAGTGTTATGTCTCAAAGAGAATGAAACTACCTACCTTGAAGGGTTTTTATAAAGAATTCATGCAAAAACTATGTAAATCCTATTCTTAGTATTCTGTATCGGGCATATTGAATTTATTCAAACAGAGTCTCATTTTCTCTAATAATTATTCTGGAAGTTAAGCAAGTTTAAAATAAGTTTGTTAGTGTTAGTTGCTCAGTCATGCCCGACTCTTTGCGACCCCATGGACTGCAGCCCGCCAGGATCCTGTGTCCATTGGAGTCTAAATGCTTGTGTAGGAGAGAAAAGATTACTTTTCTTAAAGATGAACATGTATTGTTTTCATTAATAATGAGAAGAAAATAAAGCAAAACTTTTTCTAAAATAGCATTTTTCACTGATTGAATATCCAAATGTTTAATAACATATTCTATTAGTGAAGAGCTTAGGGAAACAAGCACTTTATGCGTTGGTGGTGTATGTCTACAATCTATGGGATCAATTTGTTACAGCAAAAGTACAAATGCATATACAACTTGATATGCAATTTTACCTCTGGAAATTAATCCAACAGTTATACTTGCACATGTAAGATATAGCTAAGCATATGATTATTCATTGCAACAATGTTTGTGCTAGAAAAAATATCGAAAATGGACTCATGTCCATCAATAGTGATCATTAATAGGCATAGTAATAATGATAATAATGGAGATGGCAAATACTCTGCAATGTGGATTTACATATATTAACTAATTTAATTCTCAAAATAACATTCATACTGCCATATGAGATAGGCATATTGTGATCATTGGTACATTTATTTTAAAGATGAGAAAAACTGAAGCAGTGAGTGATTACATAAATTCCTCAAGATTATAAAGTTGGTAGGTGGTAAAACCAGGATTTGAATCTCACGATCTGGCACTAGAGTGAAAATTTAACCTCTTATGATTGCTGAACAAATTTGCATGCATCTGTTAAAAAAAATAAAACTAACTAAAAATTATATATATATAAGTATGTACCTATATATTTATATACATGGAGGAGAAAAATCTTTATTCATTAATATAGAATTATCTTTATTATGTTAAATAAAACTATAATGTGCTTTTATAATAGGTATGTCATACTACCACTTGTATAAAATGAGAAAAACTATGTATCTATGCATTTATAACATATATACATAAAAAGAAATGTAGAAATAGGGAAGATAAGTGTTACCCCAAAATACACGGTAGTTACTATTTTGACACTATTTATTCTTAATTTATTGGATGACATAACTAACAGGCTTATCATCACTAGATGGAGTACCTGATAGAGGTCAAATATTCATGATTTAAGTACCTGCAAGATGGTTGTGGTAACCCAGTAGGAAGTGTGTTTTATTAAGACTGCTTTGAAAATGTATTTTGAGGGGTTTCTGGAAGTGTAACACTGAAAAAATACAAAGGAAAGAAGTCAGGAGTCTTGAGTGTTAGCTAGCCCTGCTCAAACCAGATGTACAATTAAAAACATTTGTTTCTGAGGAACAAAACCACATTCTGAATATGGAAGCAAGAAGAGCTGACATAATGTGTCAGCTCATGAGTATTTCACAGAGGTATGACTTCACAAATATTTATCTGAAAGAGCTTTAGAATCATTTTCCTGTGCAAATGTTAATGGTTTTCCTATTTTACTGTATTATTTTGAGATTTCTATGAAGTAATAGTTATTAGTATATTTTGGAGACCTCATATATGTAACACTTTTATTATTTGATACTTTCAGTTCTAAAATTCTGACTTAAAATGACCAGGGAAATCTGATATATCAGACTTCTTGCTTCAGTAGTGAAAGCCTCTAATCTGCAGAAATGATTGCATTCAAGTAAATATAATCACACAATATTTTAGATCTGCTGTGCCCTCATTTCTTTTTGTTTTTAATAGATAAATCATTAAACTACCCCCACCTGAATCCACAAATTTCAACACACATATATGGAAAGTATGTCAAACTATGGACTCCTTAACTCAAAACAAAACCAAAAAAACTCCAGAAGACAAGGAAACACAATAGCCAAAATTTCAAAATAAAGCTTAGTATTCCTTGTAAGCTATAGAAGAAAGTTTGTGATTTTTCTACAAGTTCCCCAATTCCCATAAACTGTAGGTACCCTTTTATAACAAAGGGAGTACAAACAGTGTTCCTTACTATTTTCTAAGAAAACAGAGTTCCTGCCATACAAAGGCAGACAGACCCTCAGGATACTCCAAAATTTCTGCTCAGAGTTCAAAGAGGGGCATAAAAGCAGTCCCATCAATCACAACATGAAACACACACTTTCTCACACTCTCACAGGGGTGCAAATATTTATGCAGCTTTGGACACTCATTTTCCTCACACAAATTCACATCAGCACAGCAACTGTATACTTTTTTGGGTGAGGGGCAACATTTATGCAGTCTTTGAACTTTAGCACACTGCATCGAATTTTGTAATACTTACTTTATATATATATATATATATATATATATATACACACACACACACTGTTTCTAAAGGTTTCAACATCTCTGTTCTTTCTTCTCAATCATAACTGAACATCCCTCCCACACAGACCAGCTGTTTCTCTACTCTGAAGAAGGCAAGTGATTTAACATCATAAATACCAAACTGCATCTCAAGGTCAGAGTCAAAAGCTTTTATGTCTCATTAATTTTTAGGCTCCTCATCAGTTTTTCTCAGTGAACCACCATTTATATCATGGTATGCAGAAACGCATGGGACTTGTATTATCAGTTAAAACAGAAGGCTATCTCCAGCTACTAATGACTAATATAAAACATTTCCAATTAAACATATAGTACCCCATATACTTTGTAAATGGCAACAGCAAAACTTCATAAGCTTTCTGGTCCATTTAACAGCAACTTCTATTTCCCCTGAGGGAGAAGAAGAAAAACACCTCTTTGAATTAATCTATCCCTGAACTGCTGAGACATAAAAATGCAGACCTTTCTCTCCTAAATCAGATCATTTAGGCCACTCATGTAATTCTTGAAAGGGACAGGTTAAATTTTAAAATATTATATGTTTCTTAGAAATTTACTAAAAGTAGGTAAAAAGAAAAGCTATATGCATCACTGTCTGATTTTCAGCGCTCACTTATCCAATTATGAGTAAGCAGAAGTTTGATAACACAAAGAAACTCCCATCACTTAAGTCTGCAGCAGTATTTCTGAAAGGAATCACATATGAAGAAGTTGATGGAAAATCTTACTGACCTCATTTATTCCTCACCAACAAAAAGACTTGATATATCTTTTAGCCCTCAAACACTTATTTTATCATAAAAATGGGCCAGAGAAGATATGTGATCTGCCCAAGGTGAAGGTGAAGGTGAAGTCGCTCAGTCGTGTCCGACTCTTTGCGACCCCGTGGACTGTAGCCCGCCAGCCTCCTCTGTCCATGGGATTCTCCAGGCAAGAATACTGGAGTGGGTTGCCATTTCCTTTTCCAGGGGATCTTCCCAACCCAGGGATTGAACCCGGGTCTCCTGCATTGCTGGCAGATGCTTTATCCTCTGAGCCACCAGGGAAGCCCAAGACCAAAGTGTAAATAATGGCAGCGATGCTGGCTTTTAGTTTCAGTTCTGTGTCTCCACAGGTGTTCAGAGATCAATCACTTATTTTTAAACCTTTAATAAGACTTATTTGCTAAATGTTTACATTTCTCTTCTTGTCTTTCAAAAACTGTCATGTATTAAAGTCTATTATTACTACAATTGTTGGCTTACATATCAATTAAAAAGTATCAAGGAGCATACAGTGAGTCTTCCTCAAACACAAGAAGAAATTCCTAAAACTATTGGCATACTTTTAATTATAACAAAGCAAGCCTGGGGTAAACTATAGTATGTATGGTTTCATATCTATAAGACAACATTTAGAGCATTTCTAACTATCAAGTAATTATAAAAAAATATACTAACTATTTATTTAAAATTGTAAATTTAAAAATCAAATGTATTTCTAAAAATGTTATCAAATCTGACAGTATACTTTAAACACATTAAGTTCAAAAATGAGAGGAAAAAGAACATCCAGGCAAAGCATTTCTTATACAAGGTAATTAACATAATTTTTAAATAAATTAATGCCATAATAGGCATTTTTAGAATTACATTACATTTAGTTAATGAGAATTGAAGAAATGTTAATGTGTATCATAATCATCAGGACAGCACATTCATCATTTCATTAACTTTTTCTATCTTATTTTATACATCTGACATTCAAGAAAATCTGATCATTTTTCTGAAGTAAATAAAACTACATTACAATTTTAGTTATTATTGGGTAATTCAATAAATCTATTTTTACATATGGCTTGGTCCTATGCAAAAGTTAGTGAAACTCTAAGGATATAGAAAAAAAGAATCATGTATTTCTATTTTGGTATGATTTATAAAATGAGAATCCTTTTTAATATCAAGGTAGGAGGGTAGAAAAGCCTGATAGCTTTGTCAAGGATAAGAAAGGTAGAGTGAAGCAAAGCTTGCTCATTTGGAGGGGTGCTCATTATGTACAGCACATGAAGGAAAACAGAAGAGCACCCAGGGTCTTTGAGTCATCCTCTTAAAGCTCATTGGTTCCTCACCATGACTTGAATAAAGTAAAACAAAACAACCCCTAACTCTGGATACTCTAGGAGCATAATATTTCAGAAGAATCCATTATCTTTTTTTCTTTTTGGTCCACAAACTCTGTTCATTATATTAGGTATACTGAAATACCTAATGCTTATATTCTTCCAGTTCAATTGGTTCTAAGTTTCCCAGACAATGGAATTTTCTTGCTTGTCAATCAAGTCAATGTGGGCATTCAATTGTGAATATAAAACATACTCAGCTGAATCAGTACATTCTTGTAAAGCCTGGAATTATGAAAATTTTTTTTATCATTTCAGAGATGTGTTTAAAATTTTACTTCCAGATTTTAAATCATATATTTTATCTAAAATAAACTAGAATAAGTTAAGGGCTTCCCTTAACTTGGGCTTCCCTGGTGGCTCAGACAGTAAAGCATCTGTCTACAATGCAGGAGACCCGGGTTCGATCCCTGGGTTGGGAAGATCCACTGAAGAAGGAAATAGCAGCCCACTCCAGTATTCTTGCCTGGAAAATCCCATGGACGGTGGAGCCTGGTAGGCCACCTTCCACAGAGTCGCAAAGAGTAGGACACAACTGAGCGACTTCACTTTCACTTTTACTTTTCAAGTTAAGATTAATTTAATTTACTGCATTTCATTCACTCAAACACACAGGACACAATTTGCTGTAGGTAACTTTAGAGATGAATTCACTTGAGTACATTGACTGGTTTTTCTTTTATTTATATAATTTCATAAAGACACAGGGTCAATGATCAGTTTTATGCCTCCTAGTAAATGCCTAGGTGACAACACTTGAATGCTTAAAACACATTCCATGTAACTGATTTTCTATATAGCATGAAAGTATATACATAGTTAATAATGAGCAGATTAACTGACTTCTTCACATCAATATGGTTTAATTTTAAAAAATGCAGTTTTGATTTCTCAACTGTTCATAAACATACCCTCTCAAATAAACATTTTGCTACTTTAATAAAACATACTTATTCAATTCAAACTATATTCATGTTAATGGATTTCTAATCACAAAAATATCTCCAATACAACATGTGTACAGAGCAGAAATACCATTACTGCATTATTTTTTCAATTTATGTCCCATTTTTGCTACACTTTGAATATCCTTACTCTGTGATATAAGTGAAAACACAAAAATCAGCAAGCGGTGCCCTCTGAGAAGCTTTTACATAAAAACAAACACATTGGTAGAATTATGATGATGAATGATTCCTCTTTTGAGTTTTCACCTATATGTATGTATACATCATCTAAAATGGCTGAATATTTGGACCTTAATTACTTCAGGCTTTTCTAATGATAAAGATAGCCTTTTTAATATAAGCTTCATATTCACAGGCCTCACGAACCTATGGATAGAAATGAGGTCTCACTGACATTGGTGTTCAATAAAGATAATCTTAGGCCTCTTTTCTTTTCAAAGGAAATCTGTTCTAGACCCTTATTATGACATCTCTTCTTTATGTGGCTGCTGGTGCCCATAGCAGAAACCTAGATTCATGCAAAGCTGCTCTTAACTCTCTGGATATCAAACCTGCTCTTGGTCAGATTTGGATAAAATGGGCTTTTCTTCTGCTCTGTTTCACAATTTGTCTCACAACATTTTCACAAGAAAGTATCTTCCTTATTTTCAGTCCTCCGCCTTTCTCTCTATTGTAATGAGGATCCAAACACCATTTTCTCATGGCCCTCCAAGGTGAGAGGAGAAAAAGGGACAAAAACTGTGACATCTTTGCTACTGATTTTTTTCATCCCGTTATTTCTTCCTGTTTTTTTGCACAAAATTACTTCCACCCCCTTCTGTCTAAAAATACAAGCAACCTTATATATTATGTTAGTTTCCAATTGCTGTCATAACAAACTTAGCAGCTGGAAGCAACACAAAATTATCATCTCACAGTTCTCTAGGTGAGAATTCCAATATGGGCCTTGCTGAGCTAAAATGGCTAAATCATGGTGTCAGCCAGACTGTATTCATTTCTGGAGGTTCTAGGGGAGAATCTACATGCTTGCTCATCAGTACTGGCAGAATTCAGTTCTTGCGGTTATAGGACTAAGGTCCCCATTTCTTTACTAGAGGTTAATAAAACCCATTCTCAGTTTCTAGACGTTGTCTACATTCCTTGGCCCACTCACCCATCCTTATTCAAAGCCAGCAATAAGGGACAGGATCTCATTCATGCTTAGAATATCTCCTTCCTCCTCCTCTATTGTCACATCAATCTGACCTCCTTTTTTGCCTTCTTCTTCTACTTCTAAGACCTCATGTGATTAAACTGGGCCCACCTAGATAATTCAGGATAATCTCCCCATCTCGAAGTCCTTAAATTTAATCACATTTGCAAAGAACTTTTTGCCACATGAAGTACATTTCATAGGTTTCGGGGATTAGAATGAGGACATATTTGACGGGGTCATTTTTGGCCTATTACACATATCAGTCAATATAAAGAAATTCCTGAGGGGTCACTGGTGACCAGCTCTGCAAACTGAGAATTCCAATTTGGAATCAAGCACTGTAATACTGAAATAATAAAAATAAAACATAGGGGAGGGGAGATATGGAGAAAGGAAAAGGAACTTGCAATTATAGATTTCATTCTAAGATACAGAATGGCTGCACAATTTTCAAGGAGCAATAGGAGCTAACAGATTAAATCATAACACCCAGAAAAGGAAGGCTTACACTGAAAATTCTGACAGGTTTCTAACATGGGACAGCAGCCCTAGCAGACACAGCTATAATAAGATACATATACTTTCCCTATGCATCTAATGACATTTTGCTGAGTTTCAAGCAGGAATAAGCTGAAATCTTCTTCGAATATAAATCATGTCAAAAGTAAGACTTAAACTCCAAAATAAATTTAGTAAAACTTAAAGTGACTTTTCTAAGCCTAGCACACATAGACACAAATTAGGACCATACTATACATAAGCTGTGTGACGACAATATTCTGCCAAACGAGGAAATGTCTTTTTTAAATAGACAGCTATATTTTTCACGTTATTCAGCTTAAAATGAAAGAACATTGTAGAATGCAGTTTCAATCAAGGGCACCTTAGTGACCACTATTATTTTTATACCATTTTTCTGCAATGCATTTGGAAGTCTATATATATATATACTGTTGATATAGTGATGGCAGGCAGAACACATGTATTCATTTAAAAGTAAATGTCACTAATATCTAATGGAATGCTACTCCAGTGGCTGAACATTTTCTTTAAGTAGTTCAATCATTTTATGTTTAAGATGCTCTAAACACTCTGGAGGGCATGGGCTCCCATTGGCTCGCTTTTTGTTAAAAAAAAAAACTTTAAACTCTCCATTTTAATCACCAATGTAAAAAAAGAAAGAGGAAGGAAGTACATGAGCAGTCTGAGGAGAAAAAAGACAAAGGGTAAAGTGTGTTTATTCCTAGAAAAAAGAGTGTACTCTCCAATGCTGCTTTACCAGCCTGAAATTATTCAGTGTCAACATATATGAATGAAAAGTGAGCAACTGTGCATAACTTTGCAAACCACTCCTCCATCCCCCAAGTTATAAGCACATTTTAAAATCATTTGCTATATAATAAGAATAATGATAACACATACTTCAGAGGATTATGTGAAGATAAAATAAGATAATGTAGGTAAAACAATTGGCACTATGCAATATACACATGTGAACACAATGAATTTCAGATATGACTACTTAATAAATTCCAGTTACTACTATTATTAGCATATATATTGAATAAGACAATTGCTTAAATATTTGGTAAACATTCTTGCGTATATAATTTCCAAACATCCACCTGCATTTTCCTCGATGCCATATTTTGTACTGGATACAACAAATAGATGATGGGCTTGGTTTCTGTATGGCTATCCACTCCAGTATTCTTGCCTGGAGAATTCCATGGATAGAGGAACCTGGGTAGGCTATAGTTCATGGGGTCACAAAGAGACACAACTGAGTGACTGCCACTTCCTTTTCACTTACTCCAAAGTAGCTTTGTTTTGAGGGGACATGTAGGAGAAAGAAAAAAAAAAAAAATTTCAAAAAAGAACAAAAGTGAATGAGGTTAGAAAACTGTTTACAATCACTTACTGTCCTTTGATTTTGGTGAAAAGATACTGATATTTAGTGTCTGGGGGGATCAAGGATACTAAATATTTTATATTGCCTTATACAGTCCTGTAAAACTAAGGTTTATTTATTTTAGATTTTGTCTTACCTAAAACACCAACAATATTTTAGAAGGAGGGGAAAATGAGAAAGTGTATGGCCTGAGACCTTTCTATCACCATCTTGAACTCTGTGGTCAAAAATTTTAATCTCTCCATTGCATACAATCTCAACTCCCTTGCCCTTCTCTAGTTTCACTGTATTCTCTTGGCTAATTCCACCTTAGGTAAACCCAACTCTCCATCTTTGTATCTGCAACTGTTGAGCAGGACTTATCTGAAGAAACACATGCCACCTCGTTGACTGAACATGCCTCAAATTTATGATCACTAAACTCATGTGACTCTTTGGTACTGCCTGGTCCATTTTCCTTGGTTGCTATTTCATATTTTCTCCTTTCTTCTCAAAAATCCAAACTCCTCCTCCCATACCTTCATGCTCATTTTTCTAAGAATATGAAGACCAATGGACGAAAACGTCAATCCTTCGAGAACCACTTCAATTCATATCCAAGCATATACGTATGTCTTCATTTTCTTCCTAGACAGAGAAGTCTATGCTTGCTGCCTCCAAATCCTTTCTCCTCATTCTCTCATAAATCCCTCCCAGTCAATTTTTCATACCTATCACTGTATATAAAGTTCATTTCCAAGGTCACCAGTAGCACCCATTGCTAAATCCAATGGCTAATTTTCACTCTGAACCTTATTTGACCCATCAGTAGTATTTGATAGAGTTGTGCACTCTTAATTAACCCAATCGGCTTTCAATACTCCTCCCTCCTAGTTTTCTATCTTTAAGGCCAGTCCTTGTTAGTTAGTTTTTTTTTTTTTTTTTTTTTGGTTTCTCCTCACTTTACTAGAGCTTCCCTGGTGGCTCAGATGGTAAAGAGTCTGCTTGCAATGCAGGAGACCTGGGTTCAATCCTGGGTCGGGAAGATCTCCTGGAGAAAGAAATGACAACCCGCTCCAGCGTTCTTTCTTGGAGAATCCCATGGACAGAAGAGTCTGGCAAGCCCCAGTCCATGGGGTCACAAAGGGTCAGACATGACTGAACAACACTTCACTTCACTAACATTTAAGTTGTGGGGTGCCCAACGCTCAATCCTCGGCCCTTTTCTCTTACCTCTCCTTTCCCATCTTCTTGGTTATCATATCTAGTTTCCGGGCTTAAATAACATCCATACAGAAGATTAAAACATTTTAAAAATTAAGTCCAGATGCCCTCCCTTCCCTACAGACATACAAACACACACACTGAACTGTATATGACATGTATAACAATGATCACCATAACATTTCTCCTTAGATATCTCAAAAGGCTTTTCTAACTTAAAAGGACCAGCTAGATTGAGTTACTATACTAATCTTCCTCACTGAAGTAAATGGTAACTTTATTCTTTCAGCTGTTCAGACTCATAACTTTGAAGTCATTCTTGATTCCCTTTTTCTAAAATGTTCCACAAATAAACTGCCAGCATATCTTTTTGCCTTTACCTTCAAAAGGTATCCATAATCAAATGAATCAAATCACTCTTCATTACTCCATTGCTACCACTCTGGTCCAGGCCATCGTATCTACTGACACACTGGTTGCAAAGCCTCTGGTCTCCCTATTTCTGTCCTTGTCCTTTTCATTCTGTTTTCAATATAACAATCACATGGACCCTTCAACAATCACACTGAAAGATACATCAGATAATTACACTTTAGTGTTCAAAGCACTCCAACGGCTTCCCACTTCATTGTGAGAAAAATTCAAAGACATTATAATGACCTAAAGTCCTGAAATAGTATCCTTATCCCCATCTACTTTTATATTCACTCTTACTCACCCCATTCTGAATATGTTTTAACATTCCAGGTTTAGTCATGTTTTAGGGCATTTGTAATTGCTTTTCTCTTTTCCTAAGACCATCTTTCCCAAGATATCCACATAGCTTGCTCCTGTATCATCTTCAGTTCTTTGACTAAATATTCTATCTAAAATTATACCACCATCTATACCTACCATTGCTCTTCCTACCCCTTCCTCGCTCTATTTTTCTCTTCAGCATTTATAATTTCCTAACATATTGTTCGGAGAAGGCGATGGCACCCCACTCCAGTACTCCTGCTTGGAAAATCCCATGGATGGAGGAGCCTGGTGGGCTGCAGTCCATGGGGTCGCGAAGAGTCGGACACGACTGAGAGACTTCACTTTCACTTTTCACTTTCATGCACTGGAGAAGGAAATGGCAACCCACTCCAGTGTTCCTGCCTGGAGAATCCCAGGGATGGGGGAGCCTGGTAGGCTGCCGTCTATGGGGTTGCACAGAGTCGGACACAACTGAAGCGACTTCACAGCAGCAACATATTGTTTATCAATTTTGCCTTTTTAGGGAGGGGGTGGCTTTCTAGTAAAGAACCCGCCTGCAATGTGGGAGACCTAGGTTCCATCCCTGGGTTTGGAAGATCCCCTGGAGAAGGGAAAGGCTACCCACTACAGTATTCTGGCCTGGAGAATTCCATGGACTGTATGGTGCATGGGGTTGCAAAGAGTTGGACACAACTGAGCAACTTTCACTTTCAAGCTATAGGATGGCAGTTTTATCTGTTGTATTCACTGCTGAGAGATTAGAAAGTTCCTGATAAATGAATACATACATTGGTCATCAGATGGTAATTTGAAATGATAATTCTCTGAAGTGTCTATTTTGAACACCTAGATCTTGACACTTAATAGTATAATTAAGATGAATCAGTTCAGTGCAGTTCAGTCGCTCAGTCCTGTCCTACTCTTTCAACCCCATGGACTACAGCTCACCAGGTTTCCCTGTCTATCACCAAGTCCTGGAGCTTACCAAACTCATGTCCATTTAGTCTGTGATGCCAATCAACCATCTCATCCACTGTCATCCCCTTCTCCTCCAGCCTTCAATCTTTCCCAGAAACAGGGTCTTTTTAAATGAGTCAGCTCTTCACATCAGGTGGCCAAAATATTGGAGCTTCAGCTTCAGTATCAGCCCTTCCAATGAATATTCAGGACTGATTTTGTTTAGGATGGACTGGTTGGATCTCCTTGCTGTCCAAGGGACTCTCCAGAGTCTTCTCCAACACCACAGTTTAAAACCATCAATTCTTTGGTGCTCAGATATCTATATAATCCAACTCTCACATCCATGCATAACTACTGGAAAAACCATAGCTTTGACTAGATGGAAATTATTGGCAAAATAATGTCTCTGCTTTTTAATATGCTGTATGGGTTGGTCATAACTTTTCTTCCAAGGAGCAATTTTTTTTAAATTTCATGGTTGCAGTCACCATCTACAGTGATTTTGGGGCCCCCCAAAATAAAGTCTATCACTGTTTCCACTGTTTCCCCATCTATTTGTCATGAAGTGATGGGACTGGATGCCATGATCTTAGTTTTCTGAATGCTGAGTTTTAAGCCAACTTTTTCACTCTCCACTTTCACTTTCATCAAGAGGCTCTTTAGTTCTTCTTCACTTTCTGCCATAAGGGTGGTGTCATCTGCATATCTGAGGTTATTGATATTTCTCCCGGCAAGCTTGATTCCAGCTTGTGCTTCATCCAGTCTAGCATTTCTCATGATGTACCCTGCATAAGTTAAATAAGCAGGGTTACAATATACAGCATTGACGTTCTCCTTTCCCAATTTGGAACCAGTATGTTTTTCCACATCCAGTTCTAACTGTTGCTTCTTGACCTGCACACAGATTTCTCAAGAGGTAGGTCAGATGGTCTTGTATTCTACTCTCTTGAAGAATTTTTCACAGTTTGTTCTGATAATAGTCACATAGTCAATAAAGCAGAAGTAGATGTTTTTCTGGAACTCTCTCACTTTTTTGATGATCCAACGGGTGTTGGCAATTTTGATCTCTGGCTCCTCTACCTTTCTAAATCCAGCTTGAACATCTGGAAGTTCATGGTTCATGTACTGTTGAAGTCTGGCTTGGAGAATTTTGAACATTACTTTACTAGCACGTGAGATGAGTGCAATTGTGTATTAGTTTGAGCATTTTTTGGCATTGCCTTTCTTTGGGATTGGAATGAAAACTGACCTTTTCCAGTCCTGTGGCCACTGCTGGGTTTTCCAAATTTGCTGACATATTGAGTGCAGCACTTGCACAGCATCATTTTTCAGGATTTGAAACAGCTCAACTGGAATTCCATCACCTCCACTAGCTTTGTTTGTAGTGATGCTTCGTAAGGCCCACTTGACTTCACATTCCAGGATGTCTTACTCTAGGTGAGTGTTCACACCATCATGATTATCTGGGTCATGAAGATCTTTTTTTTTTTTTTTTGTACAGTTCCTCTGTGTATTCTTGACACCTCTTCTTAATATCTTCTGCTTTTGTTAGGTCCGTACCATTTCTGTCCTTCATTGTGCCCATGTTTGCATGAAATGTTCCCTTGGTTTCTCTCATTTTCTTGAAGAGATCTCTAGTCTTCCCATTCTACTGTTTTCCTCTATTTCTTTGCACTGATCACCGAGGAAGGCTTTCTTATCGCTCCTTGTTATTCTTTGGAACTCTGCATTCAAATGGGTATATCTTTCCTTTTCTCCTTAGCCTTTCACTTCTCTTCTTTTCACAGCTCTTTGTAAGGCCTCCTCAGACAATCATTTTTCCTTTTTGCATTTCTTTTTTGGGGGAATGTCTTGATCACTGCCTCCTATACAATGTCAGGAACCTCCGTCCGTAGTTCTTCAGGCACTTTATCATACCTAATTCCTTGAATCTATTTGTCACTTCCACTGTGTAATTATAAGGGATTTGATTTAGGTCATACCTTAATGATCTAGTGGTTTTCCCTACTTTCTTCAATTTAAGTCTGAATTTGGCATTAAGGAGTTCTTGATCTGAACTATAGTCAGCTCCTGGTCTTGTTTTTGCTGACTGTATAGAGCTTCTCCATCTTTGGCTGCAAAGAATATAATCAACCTGTTTTTGGTATTGATCATCTGGTGATGTCTATGTGTAGAGTCTTCTCTCATGTTGTTGGAAGAGGGTGTTTTCTATGACCAGTACATTCTCTTGGCAAAATTCTATTAACCTTTGCTCTGCTTCATTCTGTACTCTAAGGCCAAATTTGCCTGTTGCTCCAGGTATTTCTGACTTCCTACCTTGCATTCCAGTCCCCTATAATGAAAAGGACATCTTTTTTGGGTGTTAGTTCAAGAAGGTCTTGTAGGTCTTCATAGAACTGTTGAACTTCAGCTTCTTCAGCATTACTGGTCGGGGCATAGACTTGGATTACCGTGATATTGAATGGTTTGCCTTGGAAATGAACAGAGATCATTCTGTCATTTTTGAGATTGCAGCCGAGTACTGCATTTCAGACTCTTTTGTTGACTATGAGGGCTACTGCATTTCTTCTAAGGGATTCTTGCCCACAATATTAGATATAATGGTCATCTGAGTTAAATTCACCCATTCCAGTCCATTTTAGTTTGCTGATTCCTAAAATCTCAATGTTCACTCTTGCCATCTCGTTTGACCACTTCCAGTTTACCTTGATTCATGGGCCTAACATTCCAGGTTCCTATGCAATACTGCTTTTTACAGCATCAGAGTTTACTTCAATCATGTCACATCTACAACTGGGTGTTGTTATTGCTTTTGCTCCATATCTTCATTCTTTCTGGAGTTATTTCTCCACTGATCTCCAGTAGCATACTGGGCACCTATTGACCTAAGGAGTTCATCTTTCAGCGTCCTAATCTTTTTGTCTTTTCATACTGTTTATGGGGTTCTCAAGGCAAGAATACTGAAGTCGTCTGCCACTCCCTTCTCAAGAGGACCATGTTTTGTCAGAACTCTCCACCATGACCTGTTCATCTTGGGTGGCCCTACACGGCATGGCTCATAGTTTCATGGAGTTAGACAAGGCTGTGGTCCATGTGATCAGACTGGTTAGTTTTCTGTGATTGTGGTTTTCATTCTGTCTGCCTTCTGATGGAGAAGGATAAGAGGCTTATGGAAGCTTCCTGATGAGAGAGACTGACTGAGGGGGAAACTGGGTCTTGTTCATGATATGGCAGTGGCCTGCTGCAGGGTTGCAGGCACTGAGTGCAGAAGTTTGTGCCTGGGACCTTTTGAAGCAGGTCACCATTATCTTCATTACCTCCACCATAGTTGGCCTCAGGTCAAATAAAAGGGAGGGAACACAGCCCCACCCATCAACAGAAAGATGAACAGAAGAATCCAAGATAATCATCTGAAGAATGAAGGCCACAGATGGAAGGGTATTAATTGTACATGGAAGATATGCTTGATCTATTCCATAGATTTTTCTTAGGGCTGGATTTACTGCACTACACAGTTACCTACAGTAGGGGGTTGCCAGAACTGGTTTTACAATTTTATCAACAAATATGCTTTTTTAGCATTAATATACACATATATGGGCCTCCCAGGCATAGTGGTTAAGAATCTGCATGCCAATGCAGGAGACTCAAGAGACACGGACTTGAACAGGAAAGTTCCCTGGAAGAGGAAATGGCAACTCACTCCAATATTCTTGCCTGGAAAATTCCATGGACAGAGGAACCTGTTAGGCTACAGTCCATAGGGTCTCAAAGAGTTGGACACAACTGAGCACATCACACATACACACATATATGAGAGTACACATATATATACAGCTCTGATGATCAGGGACACCCAAGATGGACAGGTCATGGTGGAGAGTTCTAACAAAACGTGGTCCATAGCTTCATTGAGTTACACAAGGCTATGATCCATGTGATCATTTTGGTTAGCATTCTGTGGTTGTGGTTTTTGTCCATAGCCTCCAGAACAAAAACCACATTCACTAAGAAAAAGAAATGCAAGAAGGCAAAATGGTTGTCTGAGGAGGCCTTACAAATAGTTGAGAAAATAAGAGACATGAAAAGCAAAGGAGAAAGGGAACGATATACCCAACTGAATTCAGAGTTCCAGAGAATAGCAAGGAGAGATAAGAAAACCTTCTGAAGTGAACAATGCAAAGAAATAGAGGAAAACAACAGAATGGGAAAGATTAGAGATCTCTTCAAGAAAATTGGAGATATGTAGGGAACATTTCATGCAAAGATGGGCATAATAAAGGACAAAAAGGGCAAGGACTTAACAGAAGCAGAAGAGATTAAGAAGAGGTGGCAAGTATACATAGGAAAACTATACAAAAAAGGTCTTAATGACCCAGATAATGGTGTGGTCACTAACCTAGAACCAGACATCCTCAAGTGTGAAGTCAAGTGGGCCTTCCTTAGGAAGCATTAATACAAAGTTAATGGAGGTGATGGAATTCCACCTGAGCTATTTCAAATCCTAAAAGATAATGATGTTAAAGTGCTGCACTCAAAACACCAGCAAATTTGGAAAACTCAACAATGGCTATGGGACCAGAAAAAAGTTTTCATTCCAGTCCCAAAGGAAGACAATGCCAAATAATATTCAAACTACTGTACGATTGAGCACATTTCACATGCTACCAAGCTAATGCTAAAATCCTTCAAACTAGGCTTCACTAGTACATGAACTAAGAAATTCCAGATGTAAATGCTAGGTTTAGAAAAGGCAGAGGAACAGAGATCAAACTGTCAATATCTGTTGGATCATAGAAAAAGCAAGGAATTCCAGAAAAACATCTACTTCTGCTTCACTGACTACATAAAGCCTTTGTGTGGATCACAACAAACTGTGGAAAATTCTTCAAGAGATGGGAATACCAGACCACCTGACCTGACCTTAGAAATCTGTATGCAGGTCAAGAAGCAACAGTTAAAACTGGACATAGGACAATGCACTGGTTCCAAAATGGGAAAGGAGTATGTCAAGGCTCTATAATGTCACCCTGCTTATTTAACTTATATGCAGAGTACATCATGCAAAATGCTGGGCTGGATGAAGCACAAGTTGGAATCAAGATTGCCAGAGAAATATCAATAACCTCATATATGCAGATGACACCACCCTTATAGCAGAAAGCGAAGAGGAACTAAAGAGCCACTTGATGAAGGTGAAAGAGGAGAATGAAAGAGCTGGCTTAAAACTCAACATTCAAAAAACCAAGATCATGGCAAGAAGTGATCATCACCAAGAAGTGTTACAGTCCCATCACTTCATGGCAAATAGCTGGGGGAAAAGTGTCAACAGTGACAGATTTTCCGTTCATGGGCTCCAAAATCACTGCTGACGGTGGCTGCAATCATGAAATTAAAAGACACTTGCTCCTAGGAAGAAAAGCTATGAGAAACCTAGACAGCATATTAAAAAGAAGAGTTCAGTTTGCTGAACCAGTCAATCCTAAAGGAAGTTAACCCTGAATATTCATTGGAAGGACTGATGCTGAAGGTGAAGTGAAGCTCCAATACTTTGGCCACCTGATGTGAAGGGCTGACTCACTGGAAAAGACCCTGATGCTGGGAAAGATTGAGGCGAAAGGAAAACAGGATGATAGTGGATGAGTTGGTTGGATGGCATCACTGCAATGGACATGAATTTGAGCAAACTCTGGGAGACAGTGAAGGACATGGAAGCCTGGCATGCTGCAGCCCATGGGATCACAAATAGTCAGACATGACTTAGTGACTGAACAACAACAAATATACAGAGAGACGTGTACATACATGCTCACATGTATCTATATACTCATTCCATATATTTATTTTAAATAATATGCTATGGCATATTGTATATTTATATAAGAACAAAGATAAGGATTTAAAAGTATGAGAAAAAAATAAATAGTACTTTAAAGTATTTAGGCTATCATTGTAGGGTATCATGAATTTGAGCCAGAAAAAGACAAAATTTCTGGACAACTGTTCTCAAAATTGTTTCTCTATAATAACAGCTGATTTTGAAAAAACAATTTCTTACTCATTGATCAACTTTTTTCATGTTTGATGTTGTCTTTACTTCCACTTTATTTAATGATTGTCAAAAGCTCTTACATAAAGTAATAGTAAACACTAATATTGTCTTCTTCTTCTCTTCTGTGTGCATTGTCAATACTATCTTTACTGTAACTCTTTTAAGGGATATAGTACACGCATGCATTTTTTGGGTGAGTTTATATTAGTTAAAAAGCTAGGTAATATAACTCATAAAACAGCTTAGCTGAGCAAAATTAAAGTATAATATTTCATGTCAGTTGGCTTCCCTGGTAGCTCAGCTGGTAAAGAATCTACCTGCAATGCAGGAGACTCCGGTTCAATTCCTGGATCAGGAATTTCCCCTGGAGAAGGAATAGGCTACCCACTCCAGTATTCTTGAGCTTCCCTTCTGGCTTAGATGGTAAAGAATCCACTTGCACTGTGTGAGACCTGGGTTTGATCCCTGGGCTAGAAGGACCCCGTAGAGGAGGGCATGGCAACTCACTCCAGTATCCTTGCCTAGAGAATCCCCATGAGCAGGGGAGCCTGGTGGGCTACAGTCCATGGGGACACAGAGATGACACAACTGAGCGACTAAGCACAGCACGACAATATGTCAGTTAATGAACAAGTTGCTTTACCACTATAAATCCTCTGACCTTAAATGCTAATTTTTCTCTCAGAACACCTTGAGCATGGCACCCAGCCAAGTGTATGGGCTAGTGTCAATTCATACACTGAACATTAGAAAAGTCTTTATTTTTTCTTAATTATTAAATAAAATATGAATATATAAGTCCTAAAGTTCCTTCCACATAAACATCTATAGATGGAACACCTCCTAAGTTTTTGAAGGCTACTGATTTAGAGTGACTTTATCACCCATATATTTTGACAAACTTTAAGCCATTACATTTAGGGCATTCTTTTTAACCTAACTCATGAAAACTAGCAAACTGCCAAAAATGCTTGAAGGAATAATTGGCAAATCTCTACTATACACAAGTACTTTAATGACTATGCCACTACTAAGGTATATATCAGTTTAAGGCCTTATACATAAATATTTAATTATAAATGACACTGCTATTTAATTAAAATGATTAATTTTAAATATGTATCTAAATTTAAGCATCTATAAATGAAAAAATTATATTTCCATAGTATTTTATTCAACATAAAATTCAAAAATGAACACTAAGATATTTAAAAATATAAATTCATCTTTTCTTCAATTTAAATGGTTCTGTAGTTGAATCACTGTAATTCTCTCATTAATTTTTTCTGTGGCTAGATGACAATTTTATAATGGCAAGGATCTCTTCATCATGATAAATTTTCAAAAAGTACAGAATCGTAATAGGCATTTAATAAATGTTACTGAAAGATTGAAAAATCATTATTTTAACTTGCAGCCTATCGCTATTTTATAATGTGAAGGTAGTTCACATCTAATCAGGTTTTTTTCCCCTAGAATTTTAACAACTAAATATCCTTTAGCTAGTTTCTAAGAAATGCTTTAAAATTTGCACTAGTTTGTTTAATGTATATCAAGCAACTTTAACTCAGATTTATTCAGTTCAATTGAATACAGTTAACAGTGTTGAATTGGAGTAGGAAATGGCAACCCACTCCAGCATTCTTGCCTGGAGAATCCCATGGAAAGAGAAGCCTGGCAGGCTACAGTCAATGGGGTCGGAAAGAGTTGGACATGACTGAACACACACGCACACACATGGCTTTAGCTTTAAGGCAGCCTGAAGTGAGTCACTTTAAGATGAATAAAATACTGCTCCTCCCTTGAAGAAGTTTAAAGTTGGGAGGAGGGAAAACATCATACAAATGATACATTTTCATGATACAGTAAGACATTTCAATTGGAATGTCATAATCATACTATCGATTATATGAGTGCACTTGTATTTTTGATATATTAAGGGTTCATTGCCATGCCATCTGTGGTAATAGCAACACTGTTTTTAATGTCATCTGCAGTAATGAATTTGGGGATATTATCTGTCTTAATGTAGTTTACACTGTACACTTCAGTGGTTTAAGCCTTGATTCATCACTCATAGTTTTTGCACTTACATGAGACTATGTTGTGAACTCTATGGCAAAAAAAAAAAAAAAAAAAAGATGTTTCTAATATTGAAGGGGAAAAAACTATGAATTTTGGTGACGTGACCCAAGAGCTTTTGGCTCTTGAATTGTGGTTGGCATACAAGTGACAATTATCTTCTGCTCTGTACATTTCTAAGAAGAGAGAAAGATACTTCTGGACTTTATTAGGTTTACACAGAATTTTCTGGAACACAAACTACTGGTTATTGGTCCAAGTTTATTTTTCTCAAGGGACTTTTAGAAACATTTTGCAAAATGTGACAAGATTTCTTTATATCTGAGCTTGGAACCTATTCTTCAAGTTATAGAGGCTAAACTGCCCAAAGTCCATAAATAAGAAGCTGTCTTTGTTTGTGAATGACAGTCTAGAATAGATTACATCCTGGAGTTTTCAGAAACTCTGACATTTGTTTAAACTTGTCTTCATTTTTTTCTCTATGAAAAATATTCAAAAGGGTATCAACCAGATCTTTTAACAATCTTATTTCAAAGCAAGAAACATTTCATGTTTTAATATGAACAAAGTATTTTAAAAGAGGAAAGATTTGAATTTATTTACAAGTTAGTAACTGATGAACTTCATGGAAAATCCAAAGGAAACATTTATAGGAGAAAATTGTTGAGGTAAGCTAAGGTGTAGTTCTCCATATTACTACGGTGGTCTTCTCTAAGGTAGTCTGTTAGCATTCTTTGCTCTCGTGTAAAGGGAAGGCTGAAATCAACTCCAAGATTAGACTGCTGAAAAGATTTCTAAAACTGATCCAATGATTTGCTATTCACATGCATTCACATAACTAACATTATTACAAGCCTAATAGACATAAACTGAGTACAAAAGCCAGATATTGGGACTTATATATGAAAAGAAGTAACTTATTGATTTAAGATTCTAAAAACATGTATTTTGTATTCAAAACACATTCTTTCTATTTATCTTCATTTTAAGCATAATTATACAGCTGATTTTCCTGATCCAAAATCTAATTTCAAAACAAAGGCCTTAACCCATGTTTAGGATACAGTATGTGTTTCCAATAATTACAATTTATCTCAAGTATTCTCAATAACTTTAAAGTTTTTATAATTTTGCAACAAAAATCATGCATAATAAATATAATATTAAGAATGGTACTTTATATTGTTATTTCATTATTTATTAAGTCAATAAGGCTTAATAATTTTTTTATTAATATTGTATTAATAAAATACAATCATAATTTCCATTAAGAAGGAAAATGGATCTTCTATGTCCCTCCATGATTCAATACTAACTGGCATTTATCATGATAAATACCTGTGGTAGTAATATAATTATATAACCCCAAGAAAATGTCTTTTGTATTTCAGCCATCCATTAATACCTAATTGTAACATAGCATTATTCATTACACATTCTAGAAAAGCAAAAGACTACTTATTGCAAAGCTACCTCAAGGCTATTTAGGTAATCATGTGTCTCCCTCCTCATTTCAAGGAACATCATTTTAATTATAGGAATTATTTAATATTTATATAATGTGCCAGAATGTGCTCTAAAATATGCAGCCCTAAAATATGAAAGGCATGTATTGCCCTAAAGGATATTTTCCTATCCTCAAATTCACAAAGAAGAACCATTTTCATAAAATGTAAACAATAAAGTTTCCATCTCTACAATGGTGTTTATTCCTAGACTGTAGCTATAGGTTACCATAGTTGTATAAACAGAGACTGCATTTCCTAGGTGATTTGTAGCTAACCATTGTTTGTAAAACAGAATTTGCTTTCTAACTCATGATTTCTATCCTGTAGTGAGCTCATTTTTGCCTGCACAGTAGGGCACAGGCAACCAGTACTGTCCCTGTTCATACTGAATCAGTAGGAAGCAATTTTTTAGTAGTCACTGATCCTATAAGTTTGCATATTGAGTCAAGTAATTTTTTATGGGACTATCAAGGAAAACCAAAGGGGTAAATAATAATCCAGTTCATATTACATACCAGATGTTTTATGTATTATTAAATGAAATCATCTTAATTCTATGAGGCAGCATTTGCAATCTCCATTTTATAACTAAAGTAATGAAGCACATGAAGTGAAAGAATTTTTTCTAAAATCTCACAGCTAGTAAATGCTAGGTTTAAAAAACTAAATCATTTCTGTTTGCCTCCATACTTTGTGATTTTATATTGGGTTGGCCAAAAAGTTTGTTCAGCTCTTCCCATACCATCTTACAGAAAAAACCCCGAGCAAACTTCTCCAGCCAATCCAATGCTACATAGCCTTGAGAAGTATATACAAGCTGGGTATCCTAGCATTCTCCAGAAATACAGCATTGTGGCATGGAACGGCAAAGCAGTATTTCCAGTTACTTCTTACTGATGAAAAGAAAAAGACTTATGGTTATGGGGGAGTGGTCTAAATCAGAAGCTTTGATATTGGGTTATATTTGCTGCTAGCATACTGTAAACAATTCTTTATGACTCTATTGGGAATAAAAATCTCTAATTTGAATAATCCCTTGGGGCTCTATTCAGTCTTTAATTCCTGGAAGATAACATACGAGAAACTCTAGATAATCTAAACCTTGGTAATGAGTTTTTAGATATAGTATCAAAAGCATGGAAGAAAAACTAATAAATTGGACTTATTAAAATGAAAATGATCTGCTCTGCAAAAGACACTGTCAAGAGAATGAGAGGACAGTCACAGTTTGAGACAAAATATTTTCAAAAGATGAATCCAATAGAGAACTTTTCTACAAAACACACAAAGAATATTTAAATCTTAACAATAAAAAAATCAACAATCCAGCTTAAAAAATGGTCAAAAATAAACAGACTACTCACCAGAGATTTTACTGATAGCAAAGAAACATAAAATGATACTCAGCATCATACATCATTAGAGAATCATGAATTTAAAAAATGAGACACCACTATACACCTATTACCATTCCAGTGTTCTTGCCTGAGAAATCCCATGGACAGCAGAGCCTAGTGGGCCACAGTCCATGGGGTTTCAAAAGAGCTGGACAAAAATTAGTAACTAAATAACAACACATCTGTTAGGACACCTAATATTCACAACCTGACAACCAAATACTGGCAACTATGTCCAGTAACAGGAACACTCATTTATTGTTGGTGGGAATGCAAAATGATACAACTATGTTGAAAAGCCACTGGCAGTTACTTATGAAACTAAACATTCTCTTACCATAACCTAAAGAGGTTGAAAACTTAATCCCATAAAACACTCTATGCCCACAGAAGACCTATCTATGAATGTCTGTAGCAGCTTTATTCATTTTTGCCTAAACTTGGAAACAACCATGGAGTAGGAAGTAGCAACCCACTCTAGTACTCTTGCCTGGAAAACTCTATGGACAGAGGAGGCTGGTGGGCCACAGTCTATGGGGTAGCAAAGAGTTGACCACAATTGAGCAACTGAACATGCATAGAAACAACAAAGATACAGGTGAATGGATAACTAAACTGCAGTCAGATCAGATCAGTCGCTCAGTCGTGTCTGACTCTTTGCGACCCCATGAATCGCAGCACACCAGGCCTCCCTGTCCATCACCAACTCCCAGAGTTCACTCAGACTCACGTCCATCGAGTCAGTGATGCCATCCAGCCATCTCATCCTCTGTCGTCCCCTTCTCCTCCTGCCCTCAATCCCTCCCAGCATCAGAGTCTTTTCCAATGAGTCAACTCTTCTCATGACGTGGCCAAAGTACTGGAGTTTCAGCTTTAGCATCATTCCTTCCAAAGAAATCCCAGGGCTGATCTCCTTCAGAATGGACTGGTTGGATCTTCTTACAGTCCAAGGGACTCGCAAGAGTCTTCTCCAACACCACAGTTCAAAAGCATCAATTCTTCGGCGCTCAGCCTTCTTCACAGTCCAACTCTCACATCCATACATGACCACAAGAAAAACCATAGCCTTGACTAGACGAACCTTTGCTGGCAAAGTAATGTCTCTGCTTTTGAACATGCTATCTAGATTGGTCATAACTTTCCTTCCAAGGAGTAAGCGTCTTTCAATTTCATGGCTGCAGTCACCATCTGCAGTGATTTTGGAGCCCAGAAAAATAAAGTCTGACACTGTTTCCACTGTTTCCCCATCTATTTCACATGAAGTGATGGGACCAGATGCCATGATCTTCGTTTTCTGAATGTTGAGCTTTAAGCCAACATTTTCAGTCTCCACTTTCACCTTCATCAAGAGGCTTTTTAGTTCCTCTTCACTTTCTGCCATAAGGGTGGTGTCATCTGCATATCTGAGGTGATTGATATTTTTCCCGGCAATCTTGATTCCAGCTTGTGGTTCTTCCAGTCCAGCGTTTCTCATGATGTACTCTGCATATAAGTTAAATAAACAGGGTGACAATATACAGCCTTGACGTACTCCTTTTCCTATTTGGAACCAGTCTGTTGTTCCATGTCCAGTTCTAACTGTTGCTTCCTGACCTGCATACAAATTTCTCAAGAGGCAAATCAGGTGGTCTGGTATTCCCATCTCTTTCAGAATTTTCCACAGTTTATTGTGATCCACACAGTCAAAGGCTTTGGCATAGTTAATAAAGCAGAAATAGATGTTTTTCTGGAACTCTCTTGCTTTTTCCATGATCCAGCGGATATTGGCAATTTGATCTCTGGTTCCTCTGCCTTTTCTAAAACCAGCTTGAACATCAGGAAGTTCACGGTTCACATATTGCTGAAGCTTGGCTTGGAGAATTTTAAGCATTACTTTACTAGCATGTGAGATGAGTGCAATTGTGCGGTAGTTTGAGCATTCTTTGGCATTGTCTTTCTTTGGGATTGGAATGAAAACTGACCTTTTCCAGTCCTGTGGCCACTGCTGAGTTGTCCAAATTTGCTGGCCTATTGAGTACAGCACTTTCACAGCATCATCTTTCAGGATCTGAAATAGCTCCACTGGAATTCCATCATCTCCACTAGCTTTGTTTGTAGTGATGCTTTCTAAGGCCCACTTGACTTCACATTCCAGGATGTCTGGCTCTAGGTCAGCGATCACACCATCCTGATTATCTCGGTTGTGAAGATCTTTTTTGTACAGTTCTTCTGTGTATTCTTGCCATCTCTTGTTAATATCTTCTGCTTCTGTTAGGTCCATATCATTTCTGTCCTTTATCGAGCCCATCTTTGCATGAAATGTTCCTTTGGTATCTTCGATTTTCTTGAAGAGATCTCTAGTCTTTCCCATATTGTTGTTTTCCTCTATTTCTTTGCATTGATTGCTGAAGAAGGTTTTCTTATCTCTTCTTGCTATTCTTTGGAACTCTGCATTCAGATGTTTATATCTTTCCTTTTCTCCTTTGCTTTTCGCTTCTCTTCTTTTCACAGCTATTTGTAAGGCCTCCCCAGACATCCATTTTGCTTTTTTGCATTTCTTTTCCATGGGGATGGTCTTGATCCCTGTCTCCTGTAAACTGCAGTATACACCCCAAATAGAATATTTCTCAGTGCTAAAAAGCAATGAACCACCAATGTATCAAAAGACATAATAAATCTTAAATGCATTCTATTAATTGAAATAAACCCACCAGGAAAGACTATATACTTATGATTCCAACTACATAACACTCTGAAAGAGAAAACTATGGAGACACTAAAGAAGAAAATGGCCTATTTCATATTTGCTACATCTCCTAAAAATATATAGACTATGAAAATAACATGTATATTGTAAAATATGTGCTTCCAAAGCAACACCAAGTCTACTTAAGTGAACAGAAAGAAAGATAACAGACCTAGAACATCACAAGAAACATTTAAAATGCTTTTAAATGCATACACTTCTCTCCAAAAGTTCTGGAATCCAGCAGAGTAAATAGTACCGAGTCAAACATTTACATTAAAAGCTGCAGCTGACCAAATATTATTGTATCTATTAATTTTTTTTATCTTGAAAGACAGCTGCTTTGTAAGTGAAAGCAAACTAAACTTAGTTAACAAACAATTTAGTGGCATGAACTCTAAACTGATGTTTCAAAACAATGTCATGATTTTAACTCACCTTGACTGTAATATACATAACCTGCTCTTATTTAACCATGTGCTGCACAGAAAAATGGAAAGAGATCTGCAGGGAAAGTCAGGGAATCATAACTCTAATGTCAGCCTGGTCTCTGGAGAAGCTGTATACCTTTGTTCAAGTGACTTAAACTCTCACAGTCTTGTCTTCCCCATCCCATTCCATGTATTCTCAGCATGCAAAACAGATAAAGACACCCTGGTCAAAGAGGGAAGGGGGCTCCCTGCCTGCTTCATCCTGCCTCCTGTCCCAGCAGAGGAAGACCACACAGAACACAGTGCAAAAGCCATTTGATAGAATATGGCTCAAATGATTTCCAGTTCTGAAATTCTTTGTTTCTCTGTAAACATTCACAACATCATAACTTCCTCCTGATCCACAGAGAACAAGACTTTTACTCAAACAATGCTGCTCAGACTCATAAAATCTGAGGGCTAGAAAAGAATTTGGCAGATGATTTAGGTCATCTGTCTGGCTCTGAATGGATGTGGCCTTAAATGATCCCAGAATTATTTTTTTAAATATTTATAAAATCCAGAGGGAACTTCCAAAGAAGCTCCAACCAAGTTCTTTTTTTTATGATTTCAAAAAAAAAAATTTTTTTTTAATTTAGGACAATTCCACATATATTTCCTCTCGTTCATCTTCTATAGAAACAGAAATAATAATTCACACAGAGCATCTATTTATTTATTTGACAGGGGATTATTAAGCTCCTAAACAACTTTAAGCAATGTCCTAGAAGTACAAAGGTGAACAGAATCCAGTTGCATCCAGGAACTCACAGTTTACGGGGGAAGATTTCTGAATGCTGGGTGGTGGGAAGTCTCAGGGAAAGTGCACAGAGGAAGGCCTAACTCAACCTGTTCTGGGAGATGGGGTCAGAAAAGTTTCCTATACAAGTCAATACTTGAACTGCATTTTGAAGGAGGAACATAAGTTAGTCACTCAGGAAACTGGTTCAAGAGAATATCAGACAAAAGGAAACTGAGACGTGAAAGTCTGAGGGAGCATGGAATACATACAGACGGTTGAATGTCCACGGAGTTCAGTCCTGAGTACAAGTCCAGAATGGTCTCAGAGATCTCTCATATTCTTAAGACACAGGGTTTTCAATGGGGTGCCAAGGCAATAAAATTTGAGTTTTATAAAGATCTTCTTTCATCAGGTATGTGAATAAAGCATTAGAATGCAGAGGCTGGAGGCAGAACATTAAATGACTTTTTCTGTAATTTAAGTAAGAAATGATGTGAGCTCAACACTGACTATTCAGTGCCTTAAATCATTTTAGTTGCTTTGCTGTGATAACGTCCCACGTTTTCTATGACTGGGCATATGTTTCATCAAGGTATCTGGATATGGACAATAGCTCGGCTGAGAAACATTTATTTTTTCAATTGGTATCAAGTAGCCTCTTCGGAGAAGGCAATGGCACCCCACTTCAGTACTCTTGCCTGGAAAATCCCAAGGACAGAGGAGCCCGGTAGGCTGCAGTCCATGGGGTCGCAAAGAGTCAGACATGACTGAGTGACTTCACTTTCACTTTTCACTTTCATGCATTGGAGAAGGAAATGGCAACCCACTCCAGTGTTCTTGCCTGGAGAATCCCAGGGACAGGGGGCCTGGTGGGCTGCCGTCTATGGGGTCACACAGAGTCGGACACGACTGCAGTGACTTAGCAGCAGCAGCAGCAGCCTCTTTATCATATTTTGCACAGTTATTATTTCATTGTTAGTAGTCAGCTGATTGTATGATTCTGTTTGGTGTTAAATCATAAAATTTTTAAATCTGTAAGAGACTTTCCTCATTCATTTGGTCTGTTTGTATTCATGCTAGGTCTTTTCTAAAACCTTGGTATTTCTTGGGGAAACTACAAAGGCTATGGAAAACAATGCACACAGAGCTCCTGTCCTTGTCACCCAGTATAACCAGAACCCCGCCTGCCAGTTATTGTAACCAGCACCATTCTCGTCTCCCCTGGTAACCAGCACCAGCCCTATCACCCACTTGAATGATTTTTCTTGATTTTGTGTGTTCTAATAAAAGATTTTGCTTGTAAAACAGGTTCTGTTATTAAAACTATACTCTCCTCCTAACTTCACCAGTATAAATTTTAAACACAATGAAATTGAGGATCTTGCTTGTGTTTCAGTTCAGTTCAGTTCAGTCACTCAGTCATGTCCGACTCTTTGCAACCCCATGGACTGCAGCACTTCAGGACTCCCTGTCCATTGCAACTCCTGGAGTTTACTCCAACTCATGTCCATTGAGTTGGTGAGCTCAAATAGCAAAACTGTTCATACGCATTCAGGAAGAGTTGGAAACTTTGCTAGAATCTGAAACTGTCCCTAATCCCCAAGTTGCATTCTCGTCTTGCTGAATATCCTCATTCCAGATAGCAATGGCAGTGCATTTTAGACTTTCCGTTAAAAAAACAGCTTCTTTCCAAGATTCATCTTTTTCCCATATGTGTTTTTGTGTATGTTGTGTATGTGTGTGTGTGTGTGTGTATCTGTTTGTAATGAGATAGATATATAGATTTGGATTTACACAGTTTGTGGTAGCTAACAACATATTATTTGAGGGTTCCCTGGCAAAGGCAAAACTATTACTATCGGGTAAAAAAGTCAACTTTGAAATTCAGATTAAAACATGCTGTGGGACTTTTTAATTTTAAAAATTTTTTTAAGCTTTGGGAAGTTTTAGTCTCAGGAACCATCTAAGGATACCTATTTGATCATTGGTAATTTTAAAAAATAATCACACAAGAGTGATTCAAAATTTTATAAGTAAACAATCACTTGGGGGAGGCTGCTTAAAAATGTAGATTTCCACATATTTCCCCCAGATCTCCTGACTGACTAAATCCAAGATAGAGGCCAAAAATATCCATTTTCAATAAAGACTCCAAATGACTCTGATGTGGGTCTGAGTGCCACACTTGAGAGACTGCTGTAACTCTATCTAACTAGATTTTAAAAGAAAGGGCTGATCTAAATGGTTTTGCTGAACTGCTTAACCTGGCTTGTCTCTTTTAAGTAAAATTATTGCACCACATAAGTCAGGGATATGCAAACAAACCCAATCCCTGCTAAATCTTACAGGATCAAGTGGTCATGGGGTTCATTCCCAGCATAGTTTATATTTTCTTTAGTCTAAATATCTTTCACCAAACACAAAGTTCATGTGTTTGGCACAACAGAAAGTTATTTCTTTTTCCAAACACTTATTCTATCCTTCATCCTCCAAAAATTTGTTAGACAGTGAGATCCATTAAATTGCTGTGTTGTTTCCTGTGTAAAGTTTCAAGTTTATCAAGAGCAGAATTAAGATTAGATATTAACATAATCAAATTTTATCACTATACTTGTTTTGAAAGAAAAAGCAAAATAAAGCATTTTGACTTTTATTTTAAAAATCACATCTTAATTTAAAACTTTGCTATAAGAAAAACACCTCCACTCATTTTTTTTTTTTTCCTGTGATGATAAGTAAAAATAAGCTTAATGCAGTAAACAGTCTTGGAGACCTTCAATGGCTTGCCAAAACTTCTTTCAGTTCCAGTTCCATTTCATTATAAAGGACTTATTTCAGGAACACTGAGGCTGATAATCATGTCAAACTCAGCCCCAGAAGAAAACTGGAAAACAAAAAGGTATTTTACTCAAAGACCAAACCACTTCTTGATAGAGCTGGGCTAAAAGAAGTATGTCCCCATAGATAGTTATTTTCTAACCTATGAAATACTGTAAAAATGAAATACATATGAACAGATTCTTCTTTTCTGCCCTGTTCCTTCCTTCTTCCCTCTTCTTTCTTTCCTTCCTTCCTTCCTTCCCTTTCTTCATGGGTAGCCTTTCTAAAATTTCAATGGAATTATGGCTGACCTCAAAATAGGCCCAGATGGAATTAAAAAGAATAGTTATGGCTGATTCATGCTGATGTATGGCAGAAACCAACACAATATTGTAAGGCAATCATCCTTCAATTAAAAGGAAATTTAAAAAATAATAGCTAACACTGAGCGCTTATTTTTTATCAAGCAGTATCTTAAGTGCTGTATACGTATTAAATCCTCAAAATGATTCTGTTGAAATGGGCACTAGTATCATCTCCACTTTAAACATGAGGAAACAGTGGCAAAAGAAAACTAAGTAACTTTACTGTGATCCCACAGCTATTGTCTGTAAGAACTAAAGTCAACATAATTCCCTATTCCTATGGTAAGGTTTGGAATGAGTATAATTTCCTATTCTTATTTTAAAAAATTCTGCAAACAAGCTCTGAGAAAACCTTACCTGTCTCAACTAGCTTACTTATATACTATCAACAAGCTCTTCAACACTTCAAGACTCGTGTGACAAATCCAAAGCTACGGTACAAATTCTGCCCAATTACCTGCAATGCAAGATTTGCTTTGAAATCATCCAACCTTTCCACTAAAACCCATGAGTATCCTCCTCCCTTGAATTGTGAGTAGATCTAACCAGTCAGTCCCAAAGGAAATCAACCTTGAATATTCACTGGAAAGACTGATGCTGAAGCTGAAGCTCCAGTACTTTGGCCACCTGATGCAAAGAGCCAACTTACTGGATAAGACCCTGATGCTGGGAAAGATTGAGACCAGGAGGAGAAGGGGGTGACAGAGGATGACATGGTTGGATAGCATTACTGAGTCAATGGACATGAGTTTGAGCAAACTCTGGGAGATAGTAGAGGACAGAGGAGCCTGGCATGCTACAGTTTATGGGGTCACAAAGAGTTGGCCATGACTTAGCGACTGAACAACAATGACAATTTTCCTCTGATCTTTCCTCTTCTGAGACACTACTAGGACTTTGTCAAGGTGATTGATGTTTTCCCTTGTTGCAATAACTTCATAAACTTAGTTTTGCTTAATAGGGTTTTTTCAGGCCTATATTTGAGAAGTTGGCAACTTACATCTGGTCTAATAATTAACAGGAATTAGAAGACTGTATTTTGTTATAAACATAACAAATAACCTGTTGTCCTCTAATTCTCCTCAATCCAGAGATATTATTATAGCAGAATCAGGAAACTGATTATGAAGTTTCAGTAACTACTTAAAAAAAGAACTTCTGACATTTCCTTAATGTGGGAATATAAAAACTAAAGTATTTGTGCGTGTGTGATTCTGAAAAACAGAAATCTTTACAAAAGTTCTCTACAAATAAAAGAAGTTTCTGAGTAGTCTCCCTAATTCACATCAAATACAAATTGTGAGATTTAATAAGACTAAATTAATTAATTTAAAAACTTGTCTGTATACTACAAACATATTTATTGTAAAAATGTATTTTTTTGCTGAAATTTTACTCCATCAGGAGACCAAGACTGGCAATTTAAACACTGAAAACAACAAACAAAAACTAAAAACCAAAAAACACCTAGTTATCTCAAAATGATGCAGCCTTCTTCCTGTTAAAGGAGACGTCATATGGTAACTATTTCAGGTGGGAACACACAATGCGCAAGGAGGTCCCGTTTCTTTGGAAATAGCTGTAAATATATTCATAGGCGTAAAACAATCATCTGTGTCTAGTCATGCATGCCGTCTGCTCCCGGGGCTGTCACTGCTGTCGATCTGAAGTTGAGAGGTAATGGCCTCATGATTCAGGGAAACTGCTGAAGTGTGTACTCAGGCTTCAGTTGAAGAGATGGGTTCATTTATCATCATAATAAGCTATTACCATCGAGAGGTCACAACTCATTGAAGAGACAGTCAGTCTAATTGGCTCAATTCCGTCAGTGTTCGACGTGCCTCAAGGAGATAAGCACTCTTTCACAGGTAATTTTCAATCACCCAACAAACTACCTGTTTAATAATTCATCACATTTCAGATCGGGGTCTTATCACATAGCTCCTTTTTCCATGTGGCAAATGTTGAATTTTAACTACTTGGAATCTCAGACCCAAGTAATAGAGGGAGAACTTCAGAAAAAGTAAGGTGAGAGGGTGTCTACTCAACTACTACTGTTGGAAGTCATGGGAAGACCACAGTCCTAGAAATGTAACCTTTATGCTTCCCCAACAGGCCCTGCTGATATTAACAGAATTTGCTGAAACTATCTGGAAAGATAAGAGTGTTATTGGAATCCTTGTGATTAAATAAGCATGACAACCAAATTTTAGTTTAGAGAATTGAGGCATATCTTGAGTGATCCTCATCAAAACAATAATCTTCACAGTGAAGTCTAGACTAGAAAATTAATAGTTTATAATAGAGCAAAACAGAAATATTATTCTACATAAAATATCTTTTTAAAACTTATTTTCAAGTGGAGGATAACCGCTTCACAATGTTGGATTGGTTTTTGCCATATACTTAAAATACCTTATTTTATTACTTTAACAATATTATGTTCTTGAGTGGGGCAGCAGTCTCTGAGACAAGTTCACCTCCAATCAAATGCTGGCTATGACTTTAAACAGCTAGGCTACCTTATAATTACATGCAGATTCTTTTTTTTCCACTATTTTTTTTTACGTAAATAGTGGTCATATACACTGTTCTATTTCTAGGTTTAACTACTTAACCATATACCTCAGATCATTCCACATTATTATAGTGTTTATGTGTATGTACCAAAATGCATTTAATCAGTCTATCAGTAACAATTTTGTGTTTATCACAAACATTTGTGAATGAATAACTTTGCATTTCACACTTTATATCTCCCTATAGGAAAAATTTCCAGAAGAGAAATATATGAACACATGGGCATTTGTAACTTTGGTAAAAATTTCTAAGTTAGTTTTCTTAGGTTGCATTAATACATATCCCCACTACCAGTATTATAAGGATCTTTCTCCTTTTAAAATCTCAGTAATAGTGTACTATCCAGGCTTTCCTGGTGGCTCAACAGTCAAGAATCTGCCTGCCAGTGCAGGAGACTCCCTGGTTGGGAAAGATGCCACGAAGCAGCTAAGCCCACACATCTCAATTGTTAAGCCTGTGCTCTAGAGCCCGGGAATTTCAACTACTGAACCCCCATGCCATAGAGTCTATTCGCTGCAACAAGAGAAGCCAAGGCAATGAGAAGCCCGCACACTGCGACTAGAGAGTAGCCGGCGCTTGCCACTAGAGGAAGCCGGTGCAGCAATGAGGACCCAGCACAGCCAATAATAAATAAATAATTTTAAAAATAGCATGCTATCCATTTTACCATCTTGTTGTCTCTTCTAAGGTAAATGACAGTTTCTCAGTATAGTTGCATTATGAGTCAGGTTGTACTTTGTTTCTTATACCTAAGAGCCATTTGTATTCCATTTCTACGAACTGTTCATTCATATGTGTTACCCATGTTTTTGTTCAACTGTTGGTCTTTGTTATCAATTTCTATAATTTCTTAAGCTATGAGATTAGGCTTTTGTTTGCAACAAATTAAAACAAAATGAAAATCTTTGAATTTTTAAAATAATTGATATTTTACTTGATTTGTTTACTAAGGCTGCTACAACAAAACCATAACCTACATGTCTCAAAAAACAGAAATCATTGTCTCACAGCTCTAAAGGATACAAATCCAAAACCAAAGGAGCAGAGTTGGCTCCTCCTGAAGGCTGTGGGAAAAGGATCTGTTTCAGATCTCTCTCTTTGGCTTGCAGATGGCTGTCTTCATGTTCACATGGCATTCTCCTTGTATGATTATCTGTCTCCAAGTTTTCATTTTTTATAAGGATATAAATTATATTGGGGCTTCCTTGGTGACTGAGTGGTAAAGAATCTGCTTGCCAATACAGGGGACACAGGTTTGATCCCTGGGTCAGGAAGATCCCCTGGAGAAGGAAATGACAACCCATTCCAGTGGGAAATCCCATGGACAGAGGAGCCAGGGGGGCTGCAGTCCATGGGGTCGCAAAAGAGTAGTACATGACTTAGCACCTAAGCAACAGTCATATTGAGTTTGGGTCTACTTTAATGCCCTTATTTTAACTTGCTACACTATAGCCACAAGGTATTGATGCTGCTTATAATGCCGATAAAATTTACTTCCCTAATCAGTTATTGACGGGCAGAAATCTTAAATCCCTTTAAATACTTCTGTAAGGCAGAAATAGTTACTTATCGCATCATTTGCTTAGAAAGATGTGACATGATGCTCATTTGCTTTATTTTGGTATCTTCAAGATAAAGTATGAAACACTCTGCAGGTTTCTCCAAAAGCTAGATGACTTAATTTTTTCACATTTTCACAAACTGCTGTTTAAGAGTCACATAATTGACTTACTTTCTAAAGTTAACTCTCTGTGATTGTCCGTTTTTATTTTTAATGCTATCTTATTCTTGATGAAAGTAAAAGTGGAGAGTGAAAAAGTTGGCTTAAAGCTCAACATTCAGAAAACAAAGATCATGGCATCCGGTCCCACCACTTCATGGGAAATAGATGGGGAAACAGTGGAAACAGTGTCAGACTTTATTTTTCTGGGCTCCAAAATCACTGCAGATGGTGATTGCAGCCAGGAAATTAAAAGACGCTTACTCCTTGGAAGGAAAGTTATGACCAACCTAGAAAAGCAGAGACATTACTTTGCCAACAAAGGTCCATCTAGTCAAGGCTATGGTTTTTCCTGTGGTCATGTATGGATGTGAGATTTGGGCTGTGAAGAAGGCTGAGCGCTGAAGAATTGATGCTTTTGAACTGTGGTGTTGGAGAAGACTCTTGAGAGTCCCTTGGACTGCAAGGAGATCCAACCAGTCCATTCTGAAGGAGATCAGCCCTGGGATTTCTTTGGAAGGAATGATGCTAAAGCTGAAACTCCAGTACTTTGGCCACCTCATGCGAAGGGTTGACTCATTGGAAAAGACTCTGATGCTGGGAGGGATTGAGGGCAGGAGGAGAAGGGGACGACAGAGGATGAGATGGCTGGATGGCATCACTGACTCGATGGACGTGAGTCTCAGTGAACTCCGGGAGTTGGTGATGGACAGGGAGGCCTGGCATGCTGCAATTCATGGGGTCGCAAAGAGTTGGACACGACTGAGCGACTGATCTGATCTATCTTTACCACCACCAGATGCTCAATCAGATAGAAATAATAAGCAAGGGACAAAGTGTTCTCTAACAAATGTGCTTTATTGATATAAAGATTTACCTCTCATATAAACTGCTGCACCATACAACTACAGAAGTTCTCAAAGCAATTGGCATTTATTGAACAGCTTCTGTGTGCTAAAGCCATTTTTGAGGGCTTTGCACAACTCTGAGGAGGTGCTAGAACTCTCAATTTGCAGATATTGAAAGTAAGTGTCAACTAAATAATGGGATGTGTTCAAGATTACAGAAATAATAAGAAAGAGATGCAGCATTTGAATCAGATCTGTGAAAAGCATATGGATCAAAACACTGAAATAACTGACCAGAGTTTCCCTTGCATAAATAATAGCTTTGAGTAAAGAGTAGAATGGTGGGGAAGGATGGGACACAGATATGCATAGAAAAATAAAGGAAGAAATAAACTATTCCTTTGCATGCATGCTAAGTTGCTTCAGTCATGTCCAGCTCTTTGTGACTTTATGGACTGTAACCCACCAGGCTCCTCTGTCCATGGAATTCTCCAGGCAAGAATACTGGAGTGGGTTGCCATGCCCTCCTCCAGCTGATCTTCCCAACTCTGGGATTGAACCCAAGTCTCTTACATTTCTTGCATTGGCAGGCAGTTTCTTTACCACTATCACCACCTGGGATGCCCAATATATTCCTTTGCTAGTCCATAATCAAGATGTCGGTAGGACTGGTCTTCTCAGAGGACTGTGAGATAAGGAGCTGCTCCAGGCCTCTCTCCTTGGCTTACAGAAGGCCCTCTTCCTTCATTCATATCTGTGTCCCATCCATTCCCACCATCTTGTGCTTCTCCCACTACCATCAACAATTAAACACTATATATACACTGGATTAAATACAAAAACTCAGTACATAAAACACTCTCTGGCCATGATAGGCTCAGAGGTTAAAGTGTCTGCCTGCAATGCAGGAGACCCAGGTTTGATCCCTGGGTCAGGAAGATCCCCTGGAGAAGGAAATGGCAACCCACTCCAGTATTCTTGCCTGGAGAATTCCATGGAGGGAGGAGCCTGGTAGGCTATAGTCCACGGGGTTGCAAAGAGTCCTACACGACTGAGCTACTTCACTTTCTCAATGCACTTTACCTTGGAAACAACACCCAGGCAACAACCTTGACAGCTGTTAAGCCTCAATACCTCTGGTTCTTTTTTTTCTCTCAGGGATCAAAGTTCTACAACATCTGCTGTAAAGTGTCTAAAAACTTGTTTCACATTTTTTCTCAAATTATCTTGTTGTCTGAGAAAGATTTATTCAATCATGGCCAGAAGTAAAAATTCCATGCTTTATAGTATAATTTTTGAAACCTGTAGCCTTTGTTTCAACTAGAGTTTATTTTTATGTCTAATATGAGGTAGGGATGCAGGTATGGTCATTTTTTTTCTTTTTAGATACTCAGTGGTACCAATAGCATTTATTATATGCTCTATTCTATTGTCTTTGATCTGCAATTTCTATTTTCTTAATAATCAAGTATCCATATACGCATGGGATATTTCTGGGCTATTTTTTCAACTCCATTGATCATTTCTAATCTTTTTTCACACCAATAGCACTTTGTCTCAATCATTATTTCTTTTTTAAAAATGAGTCCTAAGTCTTTTTATCAGGTAAGTTTTGATTCAAACCCCATCTCTTTCTTTCTTTAGGATTTTCTTTTATTATTTGAAAAGCTCTTGGCTTTTCTATATAGAATTCTATCCTTAGTATTTTGTTACTTGTTGCTATTGTAAAGGACTTATTTTTTAATATTTATTTATTTCTATTTTATTTCTTTTCAGCTGCACTGGGTCTTCCTTACTGTGAGTGGGCCTTCTCCACTCTTCTTTCTGGTTGTGGTGCTCAGGCTTCTCACTGCTGTGGCTTGTCTTGCTGTGTAGCACTGGGCTCTAGGGTAACCAGCTTTAGTAGCTGCTGCACGTGGACTCAATAGTTGTGATTCAGGGGCTTAGTTGCCCTGTGGAATGTGGGATCTTCCTGGACCAGGGATGAAACCAGTGTCCCCTACATTGCGAGATGGATCCTTAACCACTGGACTACCAGGAAAGCCCAGGACTTATTTTTAAACGGCTGTTTTAATTGGTTTTTGCTGAGGTACAATTGACTTGTAAAATGAAATATTTCCTGACATACCAGTGGGCAAGAAATGTCACAGCCATCAGTGATTTTGGGCCTCCAAATGTGAATGAGGGCTCCCAAAATGGAACGCAATAGCTGTGACCCAGCAAATGCTGCCACCCCTGCAATGATGGCAAAGGAGCTCAGAGGAATGCAAGAAGCAACTATCCTCTGCCATGCCTCATGGTGAACAAGGAATTACGGATGTAAACAATCAAGAAACAGGAAGTGGTCCCAGATAGCAGCATCACATATGAAAGGAAAGAATTCAGTGAGCCCAGAGGCTTGTAAATTCCCATAGAAGAATGCTAACTTCCTTAGCTTAATATCTGGTTTTCTTTATTTAACAATAATCTTTGGTGTTCAGACTGCCTGCCCTCTTTGTTGCAAAGTTGTATATAGCCTGACTCCTTCTCTCTGGCCTTCTACAGCAGTTTAAGAAGAGGTGGCAAAAATACACAGGAGAACTATACAAAAAGGTCTTAATGACCTGGATAACCACAATGGTGTGGTCACTCACCAAGAGCCAGACATCCTGGAAGTCTGACTTCCAGTGAAGTCAAGTGGGCCATAGGAAACATTACCATGAACAAACCTAGTGGAGGTCATGGAATTCCAGCTGAACTATTTCAAATCCTAAAAGATATGACACTGTTAAAGTGCAACATTCAATATGCCAGCAAATTTGGAAAACTCAGCAGTGACCAAAGAACTGGAAAAGATCAGTTTTCTTTCCAATCCCAAAGAAGAAAAATGGCAAAGAATGTTCAAACTACTGCACAACTGTGCTCATTTCACATGTTAGCAAGGTAATGTTCAAAATCCTTCAAGCTAGGCTTCAACAGTACATGAACTGAGAACTTCCAGATGTTCAAGCTGGATTTAGAAAAGGCAGAGGAACCAGAGATCAAATTGCAAACACGCATTGGATCATAGAAAAAGCAAGAGAATTCCAGAAAAATACCAACTTCTGCTTCACTGACAATGCTAAAGCCTTTGACTGTGTGGATCACAACAAACTGTGGAAAATTCTTCAAGAGATGCGAGTATCAAACCACCTTACCTGTCTCCTGTGAAACCTGTATGCAGGTCAAGAATCTACAGTTTGAATTGGACATGGGACAATGGACTGGTTCAAAATTGTGAAAGGAGTAAGACAAGGCTGTATATTGTCACCCTGCTTACTTAATTTATGTGCAGATTACATCATGTGAAATACCAGGCTGGATGAATCACAAGCTGGAATCAAGACTGAAGGAAGATTTGTCAACAACCTCAGATATCCAGATGATTGACAGAAAGTAAAGAGAGACTAGAGAGCCTCTTGATGAAGGTGAAAGAGGAGAGTGAAAAAGCTGGCTTAAAATTCAACATTTAAAAAATGAAGATTGTGGCATCCAGTCCTATCACTTCATGCCAAATAGTTGGGGGAAAAGTGGAAATAGTGTCAGATTTTACTTTCTCGGGCTCCAAAATCACTGCAGATGATGACTGCAGCTATGAAATTAAAAGATGCTTGCTCCTTGGAAGAAAAGCTATGACAAACCTAGACAGTGTGTTGAAAAGCAGAGGCATCACTTTGCCAACAAATGTCTGTAGAGTCAAAACTATGGTTTTTCCAGTAGTCATGCATGGATGTGAGAGATGGATCACAAATCAGGCTGAGTGCCAAAGAATTGATGCTTTTGAACTGTGGTGCTGGAGAAGACTCAAGAGTCCCTTGGACTGCAAGGACGTCAAACCAGTCAACTCTAAAGGAGATCAACCCTGAATATTCATTGCAAGGACTGATGCTAAAGCTGAAGCTCCAATACTTTTGCCACCTGATATAAAGAGCCAACTCATTGGAAAAAACTCTGATGCTGGGAAAGATTGAAGGTAGGAGGAAAACAGGGCAACAGAGGATGAGATGATTAGATGGCATCATCAGCTCAGTGGACATGAGTTTGAGCTAACTCAGAGAGATGGTGAACAGGGAAACCTGGCATGCTGCAGTTCACAGTGTTGCAAAGAGCAGAACATGACTTATCGACTGAACGACAACTGAGATGCTGCCTCCGGGGCTCAGAATCCTTAACATTCCCACCAAATAAAATAACTCTCTACTTTCTGGTTGTGACTAACTTTTTAGTCAACAGGCTTTTACATATTAACTTTGTATATAGTTCCCTTCTTGATTCACCTATTAATAATTTATCTTCTGAGTTCATAATCATATCAAGCAGATAATCATATCTATAAATGCAGTTTTATTTCTTCCCTTTTAACTTCTGTATCTTTTAAATTCTTTTCTTAAATCTTAATGCACTGTCCAAATCTGCTAGTACCATGTTAAATAAAAGTGGTCAGAGTGAAAATTGTTTGTGATCTTAAAGCATTCTTTCCATATTTTATAATAAAGTAGATATGTTACTCGTTTTTGTGTAGCTATTCTTCATCAAATGAATAAGCATCTTTCCAATCTTAGTTTACACATTTTTTAAAACATCATGAATCATCATTAAATTTTATTTTTTCTGCATCTTTTGAAACAGTTTCTCTCCTTTATTTAATCAATACTGTCAATCACACTGTCTTTTTCTATTAAATCAACACTGAACTCCTATGATAAAAGCTAATTTTACCATTTTTATAGATTATGGATTCTGATTATTCATGGTTTGGTTAGGATACTTGCATCGATTTTCATGAGTGAGTTTGGGCAGAAATTTCCTTTTTCATGCCTCCCTGATATTAAGTAACATAAAATTACTTGAGGAGTAGTCATTATTTTGTTCTCTGTAAAGCTATGTAAGACTGAAAAAAGTTTTTAAGGTTCAAAATTTGATTTAACAAATTAAACAGAAATAAATAAAACCATTGTTTTCCTTATGGAAATAATTTTTTGGTTACTGATTCAATTCCTTTAATGTTCATATGATTTTTAACATTTTCCCCCTCACTCAGTTTATTAATTTTTATTATTCTAGAAATTTTATTGTGAGTCCTCATAGACAGGCTAACTTGGCAGAGTAGACATTATCAGAACTACATGTAATAAATGAGTTCTTATGATTTTTGTTTGTTTTTTCATAAACATTTGCCCCTAACAATATATCTGGTCTATTCTTGACAACGGATATTCTTCTGGTATTATTCTATTGCCAAATCATTTTAATATGATCTGATTTATGGAATAAAAATTAAATCACAGTTTGTTTATCTTATTTACCTTTATAGGCATGCCATCCTCCACATATATAATACATTCTTAATTAATCCATTTAATCTGAGACTTAATTTGGAGGACATTAAGGATGAGGGAGAGAGTCTGACCTTTACTTTGAATAATTCTGAGGAATATAGAGAAAAGAAGTTAGAAATATACATTATGTTGCTAAAAGGAGAACAACTCATGCTTATTAGTGTGGTTTTAATTTTTTAACTAAGATGGAAATCATCTTTCAATTCTAACTTAAATCTCAACTTGAGTCATTTATGAGAAATCTAATCAAAACTATTCTGTTGTTAAAAATGTAGCATTGATCACAAAATATTTGTGAAGTTCCTTTCATTTGACAGGAACTACTCTGTCATATAAATCTCAAATACAATCTCCTTCAAATCCACAGCTTTAATTAGGGATGTTAGAGGTAGAACTGTAAGTCAAGCAGGCACAGCAAAGAAATACCAGAGATTACTTTTAAAACCAGATGCTATTTTGTCAGCTGTTCATAATATGCAGCTTATGCTAAACTATAGGTATTCTTGGCAATTACAACTAAACAGTTTAAAAGCTCCTCTAAGCTAGAAACAGAAAAAGATAGTACACATGTTGTAGAAAATAAGCATTGCTTTACAAAGACCAAATCACACAAGATTAATTTAATAGCACCCAGAGACAGATTTGCAAACCTTACTGGTAATGGGGGAACAGTCGATAGGCCAAGTCAGATTCTCAGGGCTCTTTACAAACAGGAAGAGAACTGGTTTTGGAGGCTGCACTATTTCAGATCACTAGGGTAACTGAAAAGAAATAACTATTTCAACGTTCCAATAGCACTTAGTTTACTAAAGCAGTAAATTATTCCAACTCTGAAATACCCAAACTGTTTCTCAAAGCTGTGGCCTGCAGCAAGTCAGCAGGACTCTGTGCTCTAGCACTTTACATTCATGCCTGGTTCCATGCTTACACGAATGCCCTAAAAGCAAGCATTAACCTCTGTCAAGTATTTGAAGAAAATAAGATGCTGCCAAGCAGAGCCCTGTGGGTGCCTGACTTAATTTTCTTTGAATGTCTACAGTGGAAGGGGCAGGGAATTAACACTCGACTGTGAACACTGTGCTGGATGCTCACACATATATGGGAAAAAAACATTTTCCAGGTTGCTGTTGAGGGATTAACTCTTAGTTGAGATTGTAACCCAGTGGGGCTCCATGGGACCTTCTCCGGACAGAGTCCTTCCCCTTGTCATCTGCTGGTCTTTTATTCCTAGAAAACTTGTAGTCTCCCAGGCCTCCTGAGTCATAAAAGCCTGGCTCAAGAATTACTAATAAAGTCCAGAACAACAACAACAAAAAAAATTAATGCTTGAAGGAATTGAACATGTAGTGACAAAAATAGCAGTTGGTCCAGGAGAACTGGTAAGAACTTAAACAATAAACCTTAAATATGACAGCCATAGAATATTTAGTTCCTCCCTAAAGCACCTGGACAACAGTAAACTAAGGCACATTCCCTGAGTTGTTCTACAGATGCTAAAACCTCCATCAAATCGAAGAAGCTAACTACTTGATGACCATGAGCACACAGTCTCCTACTGAAACCTGAGGACTGATAATGTTAACCCCTGTAACACTGCCCTGTTATCTCACCATCAACCAATCAGAGAACTGTGCACAAGCTGATCACATACCATGTGACATATCCCCCCCCCACACCCCCATCACTTTGCCTCTAAAAGTGCTTTGAGGAGTTTGGGTCTTTTGAGCATCACGGACTGCCTCACTCTCTTTGCTTGCCCCTTTTCAGCTCGAAACTCCAATGTTTCAGTTCATTTGGCCTCACTGTGGGTTCAGCACACAAACTTGCCATAGACAACAAGATTATGGAAATTTTTTAAATGAGTAGTATAAAAATATGCTAACTTTTCCAGGCCTCATCTACTATCTACATACACAACTATATCTACCTATGTATTCCTCATTATTCCAAAGAGGGACTGTAGTCAATAAAAATGTTCCTTAATATGAAAAGTATTCCTTTGCTAAACTGGCTAGTGCTCTTGAATTTAATTATGACCAGGCAGGTTTCTATGTTAGCAAGGTGTATCTCAAGTGAGAGCAGTTTTATTATTTGGGGTTAGGTTACCAGAACACAGGAAGATTGGCATGTGGCACCTTCATTAAAATAAAATATGTACAACACATCTCCCATCTGTTATAAGTGAATTTATCACCAAGGAACTTAGAAAATGTTTGAAAATTGGTTATACAAATATTTAGGAAAAGCTAATAGCATCTCATAAATACTTTTTTCAACTTAGAAATTAATACTAAAAAGGCAAAGGAAGGATTATATATTGAGAGCTTCCTGGTCATGGATGCAAATCAAATTCAGTATCTAAGCAGATATACTAGTTTCTCGACATACTGTTTCTGTCAGATTTTGGCAATGGCTCTGATTCCAATAGCAATTACTGGGAAAGAATTTAGCCTCAACTATTTAGAAAAGTGACTTTACTAGATTTACAAATAAGGTCCTACAATTTTCCATTTCGTTAGCAAGATATTATATCAACCAAGCTAAGCATGTCATCATGACTGTAATTTATATGATGTGACATGACAGTTAAGATGTACTACGGTAATTTGTGAGAGCTTGCATTATTATTGTAGTATCAAAAATTTATATGGTTCAGTTATTAAAGCAAATTGTTTCATTCATACTGAGATGTCTGACAGTAAACCACTGAGGGCTTCCACATTACATTAAAAAACGTCTTCCATATTCAAACAATTTGCACATCCTGTTACCAGTATTTTGCTCACTGAATGGAAACCGAAGCACAGGCAAACACAGCTTTTTGATGTGAACATGATCTGTGCAGGATATGAAGTACTTCATTGTGGGTGGTTACAAGGAGCAGTCCAGACAGGATAAGGAAAGTTATCTTTGGGAACCAACACTACGAACAGGATGTCCAAATGCTTTGCTCTGATGCTATTTCGTATCCCATTTGCTTGCCTTCCATCAGTTTGATTTTCAGCCAATAGAAAGAAAAAGCATATGGGCAAAGAAGAAATGATGGAAAATATGGCAAATATTCTATTTTAAAAAACTACCTATAAGTAAACTTCACTGTGGTAAGAAAAGTAAGACCTCTGAAACTCATCCAGTTTTGACCCATGGTTCTTCTCTAAATTCCTCAGAACAGTTGGAAAAAAAGACAGCTTCTGGTTTTTTTTGTTTTGTTTTGTTTTTCGGCAATTTTAAGCTACAGACATTTGAGTCCTATGTGCTATTTTATTCTTGTCAGGTATTCAGGAATTCCTAAATAGAATAGAATAGAATGACCTCTTGTTGGAAAGGGCTTTGAAGTAACAGTTTAATTAGAGTTTTATTACAGCTGGAAAATTTTATGCAAAAGTCTCTTTAAAAATACATATTCATTTAAAAATGTGTTTTACTCATTTACACATTTTTCATAATGGTATTTAGAGGCCTGTAAAAATAAGAAACAGGCCAAAGTTATAATGTTTTCAATCAGATAAAAATACTAGTTTCCATTCATATGAACTAGCAAGATTTTCTGTCTTAATGCTTACACACCACTAGTTATTAAAATATTTTTATTTTTCATGAAGTTTTTTCCAAAGTAAGCTATATTCTTATAGTTGAAAACTAGTCTTATATAGCATCAATTTGCTAAAGGATTTTTCTGGGACTGTCACAATTTCTGGTGTGATCAGGTCATTTAATTATGAGCTGACAAGGTATTAAGTTCCACAGATCAAGCAAGTATTCTCATTTAGAATTTCAATATCAAATTTTGTTTCCAATGAATTGTTAAGCAAAATAAAATAAAATGATAAAAGCCAAGGAACCTATCCAATTAGAGTTAATTCACAACAGAGGGGAAGAAAGAAGCACCTCATCTCTGAAAGTGCTACATTTGTTTATCTGTGTGTGTGTTTTTATATGTGTGTCAGTGGGCTTGAAAACATGTGCTTTCAATCTGGCTCTTCTTTTATGGTAGTTCTCTTCCTGAGCTCCAGGAAATATGGTGTTTATTATAAGCTTCATGGCAAGTATTAAATTAGTTATGTAATAAATTTCATTTCCAATTAACATTCCGACAAGGTAGAGAAAGTAGCTCTCCTGAATACCAGTTTTGAAATGAAATAGAAACAGATGAGAAAGACTTCAGTAAGTATTCCACCACAGACAGTTCTAGAGAAACAGCTATTTCAAGTAAACATGACACCGTTTCTTCCAATATCTACAATCTGTTTTGCAAAAAAAAAAAAAAATCTAAAGGTTTCATTGGTTTATTTTTTCTTCCAAAATGTTAACACAGGATAGCAACTATATAGAACTGTGACGTGGGGATGCAACCACCCATGGGGCAGGGTGGAAAAGTCCAACTTAATCTGATTTAGTTGGTTCCAGGCACTGGCAACCCACTCCAGTACTCTTGCTTGGAAAATCCCATGGATGGAGGAGCCTGGTAGGCTGCAGTCCATGGGGTTGCTAAGAGTCGGACACGACTGAGCGACTTCACTTTCACTTTTCACTTTCGTGCATTGGAGACGGAAATGGCAACCCACTCCAGTGTTCTTGCCTGGAGAATCCCAGGGACGGGGGAGCCTGGTGGGCTGCCATCTATGGGGTTGCACAGAGTCGGACACGACTGACGCAACTTAGCAGCAGCAGCAATCCAATCAGTATATATTTGATCTCATCTTCCTTTAAAGAAAGACTATATAAAACCCATTCTCCTTATTGATCAGTTGAAGCAAGAAGCAAGCACTGTATGGACTCACCTTGTTTCCTAGGTAAGGCGCTGGTGCACTCCAGAAGTAGCTCTGGGGCAGGGCTTGGCGGGCCTCCACGCTGCTGACGCTGATCTGCTGAGGTGGGTCTAAGTCATCCAGCTGGGGGGCCACTCGAATATGGCCGGAAATGTCAGTCAGATACCAGCCACTCATGTCTTGTATCTTAAAGAAAACATACAATCATTGTCACTTAGGAAAAGAACCCAGACACTTCACTTTCCTATTTCTGTAGTGTTCATATTTTGAAAATTAAAAACACAAAAACTATGAGCGTTTAGGAAAATATAAAAGTTGTGTATATCTTGATAACTGTTTATAATAGCCAGGACATGGAAGCAACCTAGATGTCCATCAGCAGATGAATGGATAAGAAAGCAGTGGTACCTATACACAATGGAGTATTACTCCATTATATACTCAGCCATTAAAAAGAATACATTTGAATCAGTTCTAATGAGGTGGATGAAACTGGAGCCTATTATACAGAGTGAAGTAAGCCAGAAAGAAAAACACCAATACAGTATACTAATGCATATATATGGAATTTAAAAAGATGGTAACAATAACCCTGTGTACGAGACAGCAAAAGAGACACTGATGTATAGAACAGTCTTATGGACTCTGTGAGAGAGGGAGAGGGTGGGAAGATTTGGGAGAATAGCATTGAAACATGTAAAATATCATGTATGAAACGAGTTGCCAGTCCAGGTTCGATGCACGATACTGGATGCTTGGGGCTGGTGCACTGGGACGACCCAGAGGGATGGAATGGGGAGGAAGGAGGGAGGAGGGTTCAGGAGGGGGAACACATGTATACCTGTGGCGGATTCATTTTGATATTTGGCAAAACTAATACAATTACGTAAAGTTAAAAAAAAAAAAAAGTTGTGTATATCATTAAACGTCTCATATGTTCTCACCATTATTTTTTTTCTTGATGTTTCTAGGAGTTTGGATGATATTATAGTATAATCTGTTTTTATTAATCCAGTGTGATTTTTAAAAATTATGATTTCAAATACTACTTTCTTAAAAAGTCATTTAAAATCACACATAATTTTGTATAAATTATCAAATAGTTGAAGTTTGAATTTTGCATTTTTCACTCCATTAGTGCTTTCCTGTTTATTATGGAAACAATTATTTCAAAAGGTATTATATATACATTTGAAAAGAAGAGGAAGAAAAGAGATAAGATATAAAAGGTAGATTTTCATTTACTACTTCCTTCCTTTTCATATATTTAAATTTCAACTTGAGGCTCCAGGATAGTTGAAAACACCAGCTCCCAATACTGTTCCTATTCCTTCCCATGGGGTCAGAAGTGCTATAAGAACTCTTAGTCTTGATCCTTTGCCCAAAAAAGGAAAGAACATTTAAGAAGGAATTAGGAAAAGATGACTTGCTTTGACATGTTTATTCTCCAGCTATGTGTGGCACACAGCTACAATTCTAAATTTAAACCATCCTACTTAGAGCAGAGTGAAAAAGTTGGCTTAAAGCTCAACATTCAGAAAACTAAGATCATGGCATCTGGTCCCATCACTTCATGGGAAATAGATGGGGAAACAGTGGAAATAGTGTCAGACTTTATTTTTCTGGGCTCCAAAATCACTGCAGATGGTGATTGCAGCCAGGAAATTAAAAGACGCTTACTCCTTGGAAGGAAAGTTATGACCAACCTAGATGGCATATTCAAAAGCAGAGACATTACTTTGCCAACAAAGGTCCATCTAGTCAAGGCTATGGTTTTTCCTGTGGTCATGTATGGATGTGAGAGTTGGACTGAGAAGAAAGCTGAGTGCCGAAGAATTGCTTTTGAACTGTGGTGTTGGAGAAGACTCTTGAGAGTCCCTTGGACTGCAAGGAGATCCAACCAGTCCATTCTAAAGGAGATCAGTACTGGGTGTTCTTTGGAAAGACTGATGCTGAAGCTGAAACTCCAGTACTTTGGCCACCTCATGAGAAGAATTGACTCATTGGAAAAGACTCTGATGCTGGGAGGGATTGGGGGCAGGAGGAGAAGGGGACGACAGAGGATGAGATGGCTGGATGGCATCACTGACTCGATGGACATGAGTTTGAGTGAACTCCGGGAGTTGGTGATGGACAGGGAGGCCTGGTGTGCTGCAATTCATGGGGTCGCAAAGAGTCGGACACGACTGAGCAACTGAACCGAACCTTACACCGGATACAGAGGTTTGCAGCTACCAGGGACCCACTAGTCATGTGTGAGCTGCTTGGCGTTGTGGGTAATGGGTAGCAGAATGGTAATGGTGATCACAAATGCATGAAATATTTTTAAAATTTTCATGTAGAGGTTATTTGATTCTGTATCTTCTAAAGCTGTGGAACTGCTGGGACTGCCTTTGTCAAGAGAGAGTCAGTGAAAGTTTATCGGACAGAAAAGCAGCAAGATACATACTACTTCTCTCCCCTTTCCAACATCATTCATCAGACCTCCAAGGACAGCCCAGTGAGATTCAGAGAAAGTTCTTTCCAGAAAAACTCCTGAAATGCAAATATAAGTGAACCTAGTTTCTGAAGTACAAGGCTGAATGCTACTTCTGCGCCTCTGCTAACCATAAAACTTTTGTACATTAATGGAACAGTCTAGAGGGTGAAGTTAGACTAGCTGTTCATTTGCCGTTGGTTCTACAAAATCTGTTCCACAAGCAATACTTGATAAAGTACACACAGGTTCATTTAGGTACAAAGAGTACAATCAGAAACTACTCATAATATTTCAGACTTAAAAGCAACACAAGTAGAGAAAATTTTCATAGCTGTATTAAGGATTAGTTAGCTGATTAAAGCCGAAAGGCAGCAGTGTTTGGAATTCAGATTTATTAAAAGAGTGATCTTTGTAAAGTCCAACTCTAATCACAACACCCCCTGCTACAATCCTTCAGTTACTTACTCTCCAAGGATAAGAGCTCAACTTCTTAGTAAACTCAACCATGTATGTCTAGTTTCTCATTCCCTCTGTAGGCTTCTCCTCCTTTTCCAGCCTGTTTCCTTGTATTTTGTACTACTAAGTGCTGCCACATAAACTATTTGAAATTCCCTGAAGGTCCTCTTTCATAAGGAGGAAAACTGCTGTCTGTGAAGGGATGAAAAATCAATGAGTGTATGATAGGCAAAGGAGGTAGGAGGGAAACATGTTTATGTTTATGGTAGAGGAAGATAATCCCAGGGCTTCCCTGGTGGTTCAGTGGTAAAGAATCTGCCTGCAATGCAGGAGACCTAGGCTTAATCCCTGGTTGGGAAGATCCTCTGGAGAATGAAATGGCAGCCCACTCCACTATTCTTCCCATGGACAGAGGACCCTGGCAGGCAACAGTCCATGGAGTAACAAAAGTTGGAGTAAACCACCATCACCACCACTAAACATGTAATAACTTGAACTTTTCCAAATCAATTAAGAATGAAGATATTACTCAAATTTAGTTTCTCCTTTTAACAAAGAAAGAGCTATGGTAACAACAAATCACAACTAAAGACTGGTGGGTAATAGGTATTATGTACATAGCTGTTAAAGGAGTTTCTCTTAATGTGTGTACCAAAAATACTGGTGAATGCAATTCATAATCCTTCCTATGGCAATCAGAGTATTCTCTGTTGTACTGTCTGCCCTTGAGGCAAAAGCAGCATTAATTCCATCATTGTTTCATATACTAATCATGGACACTGAAAAGGCTAGTGTTGACTTCTTATAAGAGGCTCCAGTTTACACACTGGTACAAAACCTTAAAGGCTTTGGTCAAAGAGACAGCTAGTATTTGAAAGAAAATTCCATCACTTCTCCAAGATAAGTTTAAGTAGAAACTCACTACAAGAAAAAAAAAGTTAATTTCTTACAGAAAGACAATAGCAAGAAGCCCCGTGGAGCAGCACACAGAATTCAAAGGCTATTTATTGCTTACGTTGCCATAGGTCCAGTAGGAGCTTTGACATCTGTTTGAAACTCCTGAACAGAAGCACTCATCACAACCTTTATGATTATCCTCTTGCAAATTGAAGAACCCAAATTTGCAGCGGCTACAGTCTCCTCCTTCAACATTTTCCTATAAACAGAGAAGTAGGTTATTAACACAGGTGCCCTTCAAAATAAAACAATGTCCCTATTTCTGCTTAAGAAAAATATAAGCTGTATATTCTTCATGTTACCTCTCAACTTTATTTAATGTATAATCATATTTTTAAAAATCTCAAAAACTTCTTATTAACTATATGCTGTCCTAACCACACTAACAGGAAATAATGCTTGATTATTATCAAACAGTAGTCTAATCTACTGCACCAAGTTACAATTTGATCTTCATCTTTGTCCAGAGTGGAGTAACTGTCATGATAAATCCAGCAATAACTTAGACATTTGGCTCAGTGTTTAACCATCTATGTTGTTGAACTGTTTCCCCTTAGAACACATGATACATGATAAAATAAAAGATATTAAGCTGATACATAAATGTAGAATAGAACATTGGTATTATACAGATGGTAAAATATTTTTCACACCATATATGAAAAATACAAATCCTTGAAGCAAGCCTAAGAATGAGACAGGTAGAGAAACTGGGCAAATAGTCACACTTTTTCCCTGATGAGATACAGTAGGAAAGAAAGTAAGTTTTCCCTAGTTAATTTTCACAGTGTTTCCTTTAACACACTGGTATAGTCAGTTAATCACAGCGTAACATTATGGGGAAAAGATTATTCTCATTTGGTGACTGCTCTTTAGATTGGCTTCATTAATCCTAGACCCAGTATACTGAAAAATTATTTGTTTATACGTGGAACTCAAGCCAGAGAAAGTTGACTATATGACGAAAGACTGGGAAGGCTATAATCTCTCAGCTAAACAATGGTTAATCTTGACTAATGTCTTCCATATGAAAGTTCCCTGCTTTTCAGGAGATAGATTCATAGTAGTCCCGACGTATGAATTTGCCCCACATTTTCCCTCTTCCTTGAATTCTCTTATTACTTCCATTCTGAAATTTTCCTTTTCCTTAGAAAACTAGCTTCTTTCTCAAATGTGTTCCCAGAGCCTCTGTCATTCTTCTATTATAACCACAGAAAAGTCCCGTTGTGTCTTCTAAGATCATTCACTCCAGCCATGCCATAATCTTTTCAGACGCAGAACCCTGTCTTACCTGCCTTTGTTATACCCCCAAAGTGGAAGTGTTTCTGGTACAACACTGAATACTAGCTTAATAAAGCTGTATTAAGTTTAGATAAATCTCTTGGTGGTCATATTTTTCACACAGAGTGAAATGCTATGCACCTAGTAGATGTTTCATAAAAACATGTTTGAATAAAGACTGGGCAGAAGATAGGGCAATAAAAATGTGAGCATATAGGGGGAAAGATAGAAGAAGAACAAGAGCATGAAAAATAGAGAAATTTATAAAAATAAACAAAGATATTCTCCTGATATCCAAGAGAATAATATATTTGAAATTAAGTTTGGGGCTTGATTTCTATGTGTTACTTACCACCTCAACCATTTCTACACTGCCAGGAGCCTAAACAAAAGACTGTCTTGCAACACACTCCAGTGTTCTTGCCTGGAGAATCCCAAGGACGGGGGAGCCTGATGGGCTGCTGTCTACGGGGTCGCACAGAGTCAGACACGACTGAAGCGACTTAGCAGCAGCAGCAGCAGAAGACATGTTTCACATGTCAAACTTCAGCCTCCCAATATGCACATAAATTTAATTATTGCACTGATATTCCTGCTAGTATTCTTGCTATTTCTAAGGTAAATTTCAGATATTTTCAGATGATAGATGTCAACAAAACTAATCAAACTAATTTCAGACCTAAGATGGCAAATATATCCCCAAAATCCTGAACCTGAGAGCATCTTCAGAAGAGGACACAGGCAGGAAGGATGAAACATCAATAATGATAATTTAGCTTATTCCATTAAGGATACAGTACAGCTGTTCTGTACACTGTGTTCTTATGTGCTTGGTCTAATTTTCTTTCATTTACTCTAATTTGAAAGCTTGTAATACCACTTTTCTGAGATTCATACTGAGCCTAACAATTAGAAACTTTCAGACATTAGTTACATTTTTGTTAGTTATTTTAGCCTAGCAATATGACCTTGAAAAGTAATGATTAAATAATTACAATATTCAATTTAATAAACCAAAGTATCACATTATGGTAGAAATACTAGGTACTATAAAGATGAGTGAGTCAAGATCTCTGTCTTTAAAAGCCAACATCTAGAGTTGAGTAAAAAGATACATTTACAATCAACATAATGCAAGGAGAACATGAAAAGAAGATATCAGAAATAAATTATAAAAACACAGAGGATAAAGGGCTGGTTTCTGCTATGAAGCCTTGAGGAGGCTTTATGACAAGAGTGGAATTTGACCTAAGCTTTCGAACATGGTTTAAAAATTCATCCTGATAGAGGGGATAGAAGAGAGACCTCATTAGCAAAAATAATAGGAATAAATAATTCAAAGCTTAGAAGTTTCATTCAGTATTTAATCTTTAAAAAACTATATTGAATATTTCCGTTATGCTAGGATCTTAATTTGGTGCTTGGTTTCCAGGGCCCCTAACTTCATGAAATAAACCTTTAAGAGATCAGATCTTATCACATAGGAATTGATGAAAAGTCATTAAAAGGTCTTCAGTAGGAGATAAATCAACACAACTATACTTGAGGTGTTTAACCTGGCAATAGTAAGTAAAGTATCCATAACATGAGACACTAGAACAAAGAAACTTTTCAATATCATAAGGTGCAGTAAAGGATTAATTCAATGATCTTAGAGTATTCAAACCCACATTCTAAATTGAAAAAACTGTCCTTTGACCAGCTCCTGGGACATAACCACTAAACCCTTAGAACTTCTTGCCTGATAAGAATGTCTTTGTATAACCAAAACCAGGAGTCATATGAGATATTTTATGCTAATGATATGATTTATGGTAAATGCCTAGTTTTGTTTATGTGGGGTCCTTGCCATTATGTATCAGTTTGACCTAGGGGTAGTTGAGACTGAGTAGACAAAGTCACGGAGAATGCAATGGCACCCCACTCCAGTACTCTTGCTTGGCAAATCCCATGGACGGAGGAGCCTGGAAGGCTGCATGGGGTCACTAGGAGTCAGATACAACTGAGTGACTTCACTTTCACTTTTCACTTTCCACTTTCATGCATTGGAGAAGGAAGTGGCAACCCACTCCAGTGTTCTTGTCTGGAGAATCCCAGGGATGGAGGAGCCTGGTGGGCTGCCGTCTCTGTGGTCGCACAGAGTTGGACACGACTGAAGCGACTTAGCAGCAGTAGAAGCAGCAGACAAAATTAGTTATATGAGTACTCCATATCTACTTAATTTGACCTCCAATACAAACCTTGAACACTAAGACTTCAATGAATTTTCCTGGTTGATAATAACTCATATGTGTTGTAAAACAGTGTTGTTAGGAGAATTAACCACTCTCTGTATGATTCTACTGGGAGAGGATAACTGGAAGTTTGTGCTTGGTCTCTCCTTGATTCTCTCCTATGCACCTGTTGTTGCATACAAAAGGATATAGGATTTTGACCTGTATCATTCTCACTTTATCTTTTTCATTTTTTTGTCTGCACTGTACACAGCTGGGATCTTAGTTTCCCAACCAGGGATTGAACCTGTGCCCCCTGAATTGAAAGTGTGGAGTCTTAACTGGACCACTAATCCCCTTTTTTACTTTAATAAACCATGACTATAACAGCTTTTCAAAGTTATGAATCTTTCTAGTGAATCATTCAAAATGAGTGTGGTCTTTACCAATACAACATGGTAAGGATAGTAGGATATCTATACCTATAAAAACAGGTTAACCAACTGTTAGTTTTACTTTGTTTATTGCAACAAATCTTGAGGCAAAATACTTTAGATCCTGCTACAGTTTCTAAATCTGTATACTAATTCATTTCAGTGAATCCTACACTCAATTCACTTCAACTTACTTGAAAACAAGTATCAGCTCTAAGTCTGCATGTACCTTATATAATATTGCATAGTACCCCTGCTTGAAACCACAACTTTAAGTTTCTAGACTTCTTCACTTTTAGTCCTGAGTCTATACCATACTTTTCTTTAATTGAGTGTAGTTCCTAATCGATTGAGTTAGAATCACTCAACAGAAAAGTCCTTGGTTCTGATTTTTCTCAACCTCTACTACAGTTGAATATTAAGTCAATACTAAATATGGTAAATATCACTTCAGTTGAGTCGCTCAGTCATGTCAGACTCTTTGCGACCCCATGGACTGCAGCACACCAGGTTTCCCTGTCCTTTACCAACTCCCAGAATTGTTAAAAATCATGTCCATTGACTCCGTGATGCCATCCAAACATCTCATTCTCTGTCGTCCCCTTCTCCTCCTGCCTTCAATCTTCCCTAGCATCAGGATCTTTTCCAGTGAGTCAGTTCTCCGCATCACATGGCCAAAGTATTGGCGTTTCAGCTTCAGTATCAGTCCTTCCAGTAAATACCCAGGACTGATTTACTTTAGGATGGACTGGTTGGATCTCCTTGCAGTCTAAGGGACTCTCAAGAGTCTTCTCCAACACCACAGTTCAAAAGCATCAATTCTTCGGTGCTCAGCTTTCTTCACAGACCAACTCTCATATCCATACATGACCACTGGAAAAACCACAGCTTTGACTAGAAGGACTTTTGTCAGCAAAGTAATGTCTCTGCTTTTTAATATTGCTATCTAAGCTCGTCATAGCTTTTCTTCCAAGGAGCAGGCATCTTTTAATTTCATGGCTGGAGTCACCATCTGCAGTGATTTTGGAGCCCAAAAAATAAAAGCTTTCACTGTTGCCATTGTTTCCCCATCTATTTGCCATGAAGTGATGGGACCAAATGCCATGATCTTAGTTTTCTGAATGTTGAGTTTTAAGCCGGCTTTTTCACTCTCCTTTTTCACTTTCATCAAGAGGCTCTGTAGTTCCTCTTCACTTTCTGCCATAAGGGTGGTGTCATCTGCATATCTGAGGTTACTGATATTTCTCCCAGAAATCTTGATTTCAGCTTGTGCTTCATCCAGTCCGGCATTTCGCATGATGAACTATGCATATAAGTTAAATAAACAGGGTGACAATGTACAGCCTTGTCATGCTTCTTTCCCAATTTGAAATCAGTCCATGGTTCCATGTCTGGTTCTAACTGTTGCTTCTTGACCTGCATACAGATTTCTCAGGAGGCAGGTCAGGTGGTCTGGTATTCCCATCTCTTTAAGAATTTTCCACAGTTTGTTGTGATCCACACAGTCAAGGCTTTGGCGTAGTCAATAAAGCAGAAGTAAATGCTTTTCTGGAAATCTCTTGCTTTTTCTATGATCCAATGGATGTTGGCAATTTGATCCATTGGTGGATATAATAATTCTTATATGTGCGTTCTTATGGACTGGTTAAAGAGCCTCTTGATTTGTTGTGCTTTCATTTTCATTCATTTCTATGCAAATTTTGATTTCTTTTTTGATTTCTTCTGTGATTTGTTGGTTATTCAGCAGTGTGTTGTTCAGCCTCCATATGTTGGAATTTTTAATAGTTTTTCTTCTGTAATTGAGATCTAATCTTACTGCATTGTGGTCAGAGAAGATGCTTGGAATGATTTCTATTTTTTTGAATTTACCAAGGCTAGCTTTATGGCCCAGGATGTGATCTATCCTGGAGAAGGGTCCATGTGGGCTTGAGAAAAAGGTGAAATTCATTGTTTTGGGATGAAATGTCCTATAGATATCAATTAGGTCTAACTGGTCTATTGTATCATCTAAAGTTTGTGTTTCCTTGTAAATTTTTTGTTTAGTTGATCTATCCATAGGTGTGAGTGGGGTATTAAAGTCTCCCACTATTATTGTGTTATTGTTAATTTCTCCTTTCATACTTGTTAGCATTTGTCTTACATACTGCGGTGCTCCCGTGTTGGGTGCATATATATTTAGAATTGTTATATCTTCTTCTTGGATTGATCCTTTGATCATTATGTGGTGACCGTCTTTGTCTCTTTTCACAGCCTTTGTTTTAAGGTCTATTTTATCTGATATGAGTATTGCTACTCCTGCTTTCTTATGGTCCCTATTTGCATGGAAAATCTTTTTCCAGCCCTTCACTTTAAGTCTGTATGTGTCCCCTGTTTTGAGGTGGGTCTCTTGTAGACAACATATTAGGGGTCTTGTTTTTGTATCCATTCAGCCAGTCTTTGTGTTTTGGTTGGGGCATTCAACCCATTTACATTTAAGGTAATTACTGATAAGTATGATCCCATTGCCATTTACTTTATTGTTTTGGGTTCGAATTTATAACCTGTGGGACACTGTAAAAGCAGTCCTAAGGGGAAAGTTCATAGCAATACAGGCACACCTCAAGAAACAAGAAAAAACTCAAATAAATAACCTAACTCTACACCTAAAGCAACTAGAAAAGGAAGAAATGAAGAACCCCAGGGTTAGTAGAAGGAAAGAAATCTTTAAAATTAGGGCAGAAATAAATGGAAAAGAAACAAAAGAGACCATAGCAAAAATCAACAAAGCCAAAAGCTGGTTTGTTGAAAGGATAAATAAAATTGACAAACCATTAGCCAGGCTCATCAAGAAACAAAGGGAGAAAAATCAAATCAATAAAATTAGAAATGAAAATGGAGAGATCACGACAGACAACACAGAAATACAAAGATCATAAGAGACTACTATCAACAATTATATGCCAATAAAATGGACAACGTGGAAGAAATGGACAAATTCTTAGAAAAGTACAACTTTCCAAAACTGGACCAGGAAGAAATAGAAAATCTTAACAGACCCATCACAAGCACAGAAATTGAAACTTTAATCAAAAATCTTCCAGCAAACAAAAGCCCAGGTCCAGACGGCTTCACAGCTGAATTCTACCAAAAATTTAGAGAAGAGCTAACACCTATCCTACTCAAACTCTTCCAGAAAATTGCAGAGGAAGGTAAACTTCCAAACTCATTCTATGAGGCCACCATCACCCTAATAATACCAAAACCTGACAAAGATCCCACAAAAAAAGAAAACTACAGGCCAATATCACTGATGAACATAGATGCAAAAATCCTTAACAAAATTCTAGCAATCAGAATCCAACAACACATTAAAAAGATCATACACCATGACCAAGTGGGCTTTATCCCAGGGATGCAAGGATTCTTCAATAGCCACAAATCAATCAATGTAATACACCACATTAACAAATTGAAAAATAAAAACCATATGATTATCTCAATAGACGCAGAGAAAGCCTTTGACAAAATTTAACATCCATTTATGATAAAAACTCTCCAGAAAGCAGGAATAGAAGGAACATACCTCAACATAATCAAAGCTATATATGACAAACCCACAGCAAACATTATCCTCAATGGTGAAAAATTGAAAGCATTTCCTCTAAAGTCAGGAACAAGACAAGGGTGCCCACTTTCACCATTACTATTCAACATAGTTTTGGAAGTTTTAGTCACAGCAATCAGAGCAGAAAAAGAAATAAAAGGAATCCAAATTGGAAAAGAAGAAGCAAAACTCTCACTATTTGCAGATGACATGATCCTCTACATAGAAAACCCTAAAGACTCCACCAGAAAATTACTAGAGCTAATCAATGATTATAGTAAAGTTGCAGGATATAAAATCAACACACAGAAATCCCTTGCATTCCTATACACTAATAATGAGAAAACAGAGAAATTAAGGAAACAATTCCATTCACCATTGCAACGGAAAGAATAAAATACTTAGGAATATATCTACCTAAAGAAACTAAAGACCTATATATAGAAAACTATAAAACACTGGTGAAAGAAATCAAAGAGGACACTAATAGATGGAGAAATATACCATGTTCATGGATTGGAAGAATCAATATAGTGAAAATGAGTATACTACCCAAAGCAATTTACAGATTCAATGCAATCCCTATCAAGCTACCAACGGTATTCTTCACAGAGCTAGAACAAATAATTTCACAATTTGTATGGAAATACAAAAAACCTCGAATAGCCAAAGCGATCTTGAGAAAGAAGAATGGAACTGGAGGAATCAACCTACTTGACCTCAGGCTCTACTACAAAGCCACAGTCATCAAGACAGTATGGTACTGGCACAAAGACAGAAATATAGATCAATGGAACAAAATAGAAAGCCCAGAGATAAATCCACGCACCTATGGACACCTTATCTTTGACAAAGGAGGCAAGAATATACAATGGATTAAAGACAATCTCTTTAACAAGTGCTTCTGGGAAAACTGGTCAACCACTTGTAAAAGAATGAAACTAGAACACTTTCTAACACCATACACAAAAATAAACTCAAAATGGATTAAAGATCTAAACTTAAGACCAGAAACTATAAAACTCCTAGAGGAGAACATAGGCAAAACACTCTCTGACATACATCACAGCAGGATCCTCTATGACTCACCTCCCAGAATATTGGAAATAAAAGCAAAAATAAACAAATGGGACCTAATTAACCTTAAAAGCTTCTGCACAACAACGGAAACTATAAGCAAGGTGAAAAGACAGCCTTCAGAATGGGAGAAAATAATAGCAAATGAAGCAACTGACATACAACTAATCTCAAAAATATAGAAGCAACTCCTACACCTCAATTCCAGAAAAATAAATGACCCAATCAAAAAGTGGGCCAAAGAACTAAATAGACATTTCTCCAAAGAAGACATACAGATGGCTAACAAACACATGAAAAGATGCTCAACATCACTCATTATCAGAGAAATGCGAATCAAAACCACTACGAAGTACCATTTTACACCAGTCAGAATGGCTGCGATCCAAAAGTCTACAAGCAATAAATGCTGGAGAGGGTGTGCAGAAAAGGGAACCCTCTTACACTGTTGGTGGGAATGCAAACTAGTACAGCCACTATGGAGAATAGTGTGGAGATTCCTTAAAAAACTGGAAACAGAACTGCCTTATGACCCAGCAATCCTACTGCTGGGCATACACACTGAGGAAACCAGAATTGAAAGAGACACGTGCACCCCAATGTTCATCGCAGCACTGTTTATAATAGCCAGGACATGGAAGCAACCTAGATGTCCACCAGCAGATGAATGGATAAGAAAGCAGTGGTACATATACACAATGGAGTATTACTCAGCCATTAAAAAGAATACATTTGAATCAGTTCTAATGAGGTGGATGAAACTGGAGCCTATTCTACACAGTGAAGTAAGCCAGAAAGAAAAACACCAATACAGTATACTAACACATATATATGGAATTTAGAAAGATGGTAACAACAACCCTGTATACGAGACAGCAAAAGAGACACTGATGTTTAGAACAGTCTTATGGACTCTGTGGGAGAGGGAGAGGGTGGGGAGATTTGGGAGAATGGTATTGAAACATGTATACTATCATGTATGAAACGAGTCGCCAGTCCAGGTTTGATGCATGATTCTGGATGCTTGGGGCTGGTGCACTGGGATGACCCAGAGGGATGGTATGGGGAGGGAGGAGGGAGGAGGGTTCAGGATGGGGAACACATGTGTACCTGTGGCGGATTCATTTTGATATTTGGCAAAACCAATACAATATTGTAAAGTTTAAAAATAAAATAAAATTAAAAAAAAAAATAAAGAGCCTCTTGATGCTGCTAAGAAAATAATGAATCAGGGAGAACATCTTTTTAGCTTCTCACTAGCACTCTGCTTTCTGATATGTATAGACTTAATTATTACATCAGATTCTACTTCCTTTTTAGCTTTCTAATCTCCCTTAAGAGAGTGCATATCTAAGTAATTTATTTAAGGACTCCAGAATTTTCTTTAAAAATATACTAGTGTTAAAACAGTGCTTACTAGAGAACATTACAGTTTGATATTTAATATACTTTAGAGTGGCACAATTCAGACATAGAAGCATGGTGCTCCAAGACTTTTATTATACCTCACAGAGACAGAGGTTCTCCACTTCTTAGTAGTTTTCTAATACACATGATCTTGGAAGCTTGGGTCTCAATTCTTTTTATGTGTTCCCAAGTACATAACTGCTTTTTCAGAATTTCTCTAGGAGTAATTAACAACTATCATCCATGAAGGAACCCCTGATTGTATTCCTAATTCATTTTCAACTTGAGAATGAACTATCTGCTTTATGGGTAGGTTCTTTGAGCATTTTAATTTCCTTTGCTATCAATATTAAATTATTAATAAATGATCTGTATATCACTTCTCACTGTTCCTTTATTCTCTGTTATTATTCACTCATTCATCAAATCATAGCTGACATACTACATACAAGGCATTATATGAAATGCCAAAGAGAATATAAAAAATGTCCTCAAGAGAATTACAGCAAAGGAAGTAAGAACATGGACCAGTAAGTATAATACAAAGCACAAGGGAATTACTGTCTTAAGAGGGGTATTGAGTACATGCTCTGGATCTGACACTAGATTTATGACCAAAGTTTTCCAACCTACTGAAGGAAAAATAAGACAGAAAAGCCACAAGATTGAAAGAAAAAAATGTAATATATCCTAAGGTTTGCATCATCAGATTAAAATGGGCCACTGCAGCACTGTTCTCTTTAATTAGAATGTTTACAGATGTAAGAATGTCTATGTAGTTTTTTTTTTAAGTCAATCAATCAATCCAAACAATAAAACCATCATTTATGTTCTTTTTTTACCACTTATATTATTGAGATATTCAAGGACAAATACCTTATCTTCTTATGTGTCACCATCCAACTCAGTCTCTAAAGCATGGATGTGAAAATAACTGATCCTAAATACCTGATAATGATGGTAAGAGTCTATGACTTTTAGCCCAAATACTAATTTAGTCATTATGAGATTTCTCTCTTTTAGCTCTCTATACTGATCAACTTTAAAAAGCGTTATTAGAATACAATTTAATAAAAATGTTAAAAGTCTTTTAAATTGTTTATCTAAACAAAATGGGGTCCAATCTAGTCTCTTGGCATTTCAAATGTGCAGCTCTCATCAATCCAGTAATTTTAATATTTTATTTATTTAGAGTTCAATAGTATTCTAATTTCCAAATTTAATGGTAATTTTTTTACACATAGGCCTATGAACTAGGCAATTTCCAAAATGCTCCACATTTAATTTTCAGAGTGCTCCAGACTTTCACTCTAGAGACTAACATTTCCTCATATCATCTTATTTTCCTAAAAGCAAATATTCTAGCTTTTTCATTTCTAAAGCATTATTCCAGTTGGTTATATTAGCAAAAATTAAACAGGAACTAATAATAGTCAATTATTTTTTCACTGTCAAAAATTAATCCACATAGCATGTATTTTTATTCTCTTACATATTTTGATAATAAAAAGTGTCACTTCAGACCCGTGGTTCTCAACCTAGTTTTCATTATCTTGTCCCTAAGGAACCTCTTAGTCATTTTGTTCTAATCATCACCACAATGAAATTTTAATTCTACAGATATAATGTATGTGTTAATGCACTGTGTGAATATGTTTGCTTTATACATAAAATGGATATATTTTTGCCCCTCAAGAACAAATTTTCATCTCCTTAGGGAGAAATATGTGTTTTACATACATATTTCTGTTGAACATATTTAGCTGAGTATCTAATTAGGTATTTTGTGACCTACCCTACAAAAAGTATGAAATAACTGTCCCTTTTTATTTAGTACTCTTTTTTCCTAAAAATAAAGTCGAATTAGAAAAATATGACTAGATCCTTTTTTCTTGAAGTTAGAGACTGTTGGGTTGACATCAGTTTTCTTTTTGCTATAGTTTCCTCAGCACAGTTTCTCTCTAGAGAAATAGAGTCATAATAGTTTCCCCGTATTCTTTCTCATGAAGTTACCTTCTTACAAATTAGGGACAACTTCAACAGTACATGCTTATCTGTGATTGTTAGCCAACTGGGAATTCTACTGATGAAGTTACCAGGAATATCTCCAGTGACACTTAAATTATTTTTGTGTGTGTGATAATTTCTTCAGAAAAATTTGCAGCCATGTCTGTTGGTTGGGGTGTCTGTAGTCAATTAAAGCTTTCCCTCTGTTATGGCCTTCATTCTAATGCATCCTAGTATTAAAAGAAGTTAACAAAAGAACGATAATTAGGTAATTAGCAGTATTTGTTGAGTGTTTACTCTTTAAATACACTGTTCCAAGGCTAAGTAATACTTGATGGGTTAGAAAAAGAGATGAAAATCAATGAAAATTAGTTCTCAATTTTTTACAACCTTAACTTTCAATATAAAAAACAATTAACATAATAGTTTTGAACTGTAACTGTCACAGAAGACAAATTATGGCACAAACTGTTTATGCTAAAAATTTTACATTTGTAATTTAGATTTGGGATCAAATATATAAATTGAATGCCTTTTGTAAAAATGCCCTGGGTTTGAACCTAACAAGAAAGTAAGATAAACATTCCTGTACATAAATGGAAAAGAGGTGGGAAATCCAGGCCAATAAAAATACTAGCATACACTTCAAAAATCCCTTTGGGGAAAAGAATGGAAACTTATCTCGACTTATAAAAATATATAAACAAGAGATAAACCAGCAGGCATTTATGATTATACTTTATATTTTGTACAGGGTTTCAGTGTTACAATTACAACTATAGAGAATTAGGCAAGAAAGATTCAATATCATTTTATGGATTAAGAAATATGAATCAGTTTAAGCAACTGTCAAAGCTTCACACTTCTTTTTCGTTTTCTCCTTTCCTTTTTTATTATGAGCTACTGTGTTATCTTATTTTTTAATGATGAAGAAAATACATAGAATTGATGTCATCACAGAGGTGTAATAGATGTTAAATGGATTGCAAATTGTGAAAAGATAATCAAGGAAAAAGATGATAAGTGACTACGGCAGAAGAATAATTTTCACTGGTGGATAATGGATAGTTTAATGAGAAATGGAACTGAGCCTTGAGAACTGCTTAGGTAAGCAAAGGGAAAAGGTCAGAGTGAGGTTTTCCAAGCAATCTGAATAGAATCTGTAAAATTCCAGGGTTAAAAGAGCTTGGTGACTCAAGAAATTTAAGCAAGGCTAGAAGACAGAGGCTGAAACTCAAGAATATTCTGGAGAGGTTAATCATGGTCAGATCACATCATTTTGTGTGCCAGTAAGAAGTTAATGAAAAGTGAAGTAAAAAAAAAAAAGCAAAACAAGATAAAAATATAGACTTTGATTTCCAGTCTTTTACTTCACTATTTGTCTATTATGACTTTGATAAAAATAAAAGCACGTTTCTACCTAGATCAAGGTCCATTTATATTATTTATCAGAGCCTGCAATTCAATTCACTTTGAATGGAGAATATGATACTAAACTTCAAAAGAGCCAAATTTTAGCATGTAGTACTTAAAATAAATGCCAAGAGTCAGAAGAGCATTTAAATTTAATTGACTTGTCATATATCTGAAATTAGCTTGTCTCTTGTAATTTACCAGAAGAGACATTTTAAATATTTTAATGATACATAAAGTTAGTAAATATTTTTGTGTCTTGAGTTGCATTGCTTTCATATTTTGAAATATAATTAGGATGGTGTTCAGTAATATCATTATCTAAACAAGGATATAACAGAAAATCTTATGTGTAGACATTACAGTAGTTGATATTGTATTAAGCTAAAAATTGCTTTTATACCTTTTTAAATTAGGAAATCCTTTTTTTTCCCTTCAATTAGAGAAACTTTAAATCTAGAATTATTTCAAAGCATTAGAAGAGTACATATGATAACTATCCATTACCCACAACCTACAAGTTAAAAATATGAATATTTTCCCTTGTGTGTTTCAGCTATGTTCAGTCGCTCAGTTGTGTCCAACTCTTTGTGACCACATGGACTACAGCCTCCTAGGCTCCTCTGTCCGTGAGATTTTCCAGGCAAGACTGCATGTACCCCTAAAAGCTAATGACTATTATTGGTAGTTAAAGAGAGCAAGTTTTTTTTTTCCCCCAAGCATAAGATCAGCTACTATTTATTATAGGAACTCTAGAATAGTTGAAAACTAGAAAATCAGACAATAGAAAAAAAAAAAAGTATAGATGAATGCCCCATCCACCCCCATCAAAACTGATAAGTTAAATATCTGAAATGGGATCAAAGTGGTGGAGCAGGTAGACATGGAGCTCACCACAAACTCATCAAAAATATATCTACACGCAGAACAATTCTCACAAGAAAACTAATGGGAAACCAGGAGAAGATCTCTTATACAACCAAAACTGTAAGACCTCCACATATTCAGATAGAGTGGGGGAAAAAAGGCATCATGTCAGAACCTGCTCCCCTTGGAGAGACCTGGAAGAAAGAGAAGGGCCACACTTGTGGCTCTCACCTTGGGGAGAAGGCAGATTGATTCACTCTGTGCATCTCAGTCCTGGGGTCCTGCATGGAGGATACAAGCTCCCTTGACTGCTGGAAAATCTGCTAAGACCAATAGGCTGTGGAAACCTTGACTCTACTGGTGAGGAGCATTGACTTGCTAACAGTTAGAGCAGAGAGAGGTTTGCAATGGTGGCTGCCACTTTGCTGCACTTCCCAATCTGAAGGGGTGAATGGCCCAGCTCCACTCAACAGCCTGGTGCAAGAACAAGGCAACGATTCAGTCTAGACAGACCAGGGCACCTGGGGTGTGATCTGGGCAGAGCTGAGATGACCATTGTCAATGCATGCACCAGCTAGTGCCATAGGAACACACAGTGGCCAACTGCTAAATCTGGGCAGAGAGGCTCTGGGCAGGAGTACTCAGTGACTGGTTTTCCAGCAAGAACACATGAGTTCTGCTTACTTCACACCACAGCTTAGCACTAGATCTGGAGTAGACAGGTCCCAGAAGAAGTCTACCACAGAGGCAGCCCAGATCCTAGGCAGCAGCACAGCTACCTCATTTTCTGCAGTTACAATTCCCCAACCCCAGCCCCACAATCACCCCAATACCAAAACCAGGTAAAGATACCACAAAAAGAAAGTTACAGGCAAATATCACTGATGAACATAGACACAAAAAATGCTCAACAAAAAATCATAAGAGAATACTATGAACAGTTGTGAAAGTGTTAAGTCACTCAGTCATGTCTGACTGTTTGCAGCTCCATGGACTATAGCCCACCAGGTTCCCCTGTCTATGGAATTCTCCAGGCAAGAATACTGGAGTGGGTTGTCATTTCCTTCTCCAGTTTGAACAGTTTTATGCTAACAAATTGCAGAAATGGACAAATTTTTGAAACATGTGAAAGTGAAGTCACTCAGTTGTATCCGACTCTTAGCAACACCATGGACTACAGCCCACCAGGCCCTCCGTCCATGGGATTTTCCAGGCAAGAGTACTGGAGTGGGGTGCCATTGCCTTCTCCGTTAACAGCGGCTAGGCATATTATATTTACTTGGAGCTGGTATACTTGGTTACAACCTTAGTACCCTCAGACACGGCATGCTTTTGAAACATATAGCTTGTCAAAACTGAGTCAAGAAGAAACAGTTAACTTGAACAGATAATCACTAGAAGTAGAATAGAATCTGTAAAAACAAACAAACAAAAAACCTCTCTCCAAACAAGCGTTCAGAATTGGACAGCCTCATTGAGAAATCCTACCAAATGTACAATAAAGAATTTATCCTTCTCAAACTGTTCCAAAAAGTTGAAGAGGAGTAAACACTTCCAAATTTATTCTATGAAGCCACCATCACCCTGACACCAAAACCAAAGATACTACAAAAAAAGAAAATTGCAGACCACTTTCTCTGAGGAATGTGGATGCAAATATAGTCAACAAAACATCAAATAAAATCCAACAAGAGCCCAAATTAAGTAATATACTTCTGAAAGAATAAGAGGCAGGCTAGGATATGAGAGATGAAGCAGATTTTGGGAGGGGAAGACACTAGGAGAGGAGGAGGATACAGTAAGAGGCCAGAAGGGAAAGCTTTGAGCCTTGTCTTGCTGAAATTAGTACACGTCATATCAGTGTATTTAAATTTCTAAAATTTCTATTTATGTATTCATAGTTTTTTTATGTTTTACATCTTTACATAAATGATAACAGCATTTGTTTTGTTCAATTCACCTGAAATTTATCAGTGTTTTTACATGTAAGACCTATTTCACTCACTTGTTTCTTGTATCAGATTATATGAATACCTCACAATTTATTTTTCTTATCTATGGATATTTAGATTTTTCCTGATTTACATAATAACAAGCAGGAATGTGCTGAATATCTTTCATATGCTTCTTTGTACATGTAGCATAAGATTCTTTAGGGTAAAAGTCTAGATACTGAGTTGCTGGCTGACAGGCTTTAAATACCTTTAATGATAATACTAGATAATGCCATATTGCCCTAAGTTTTGATACTACTTCATCCGAATTTTTTAAAATATTTATTTATTTATTTGGCTGTACTGGGTCTAAAACTAATAGAGTTTTGCCAAGAAAATGCACTGGTCATAACAAACACCCTCTTATAACAACACAAGAGAAGACTCTATACATGGACATCACCAGATGGTCAACACCGAAATCAGATTGATTATATTCTTTGCAGCCAAAGATGAAGAAGCTCTATACAGTCAGCAAAAACAAGACCAGGAGATGACTGTAGCGCAGACCATGAACTCCTTATTGCCAAATTCAGACTTAAATTGAAGAAAGTAGAGAAAACCACTAGACCATTCAGGTATGACCTAAATCAAATCCCTTATGATTATACAGTGGAAGTGAGAAATAGATTTAAGGGCCTAGATCTGATACATAGAGTGCCTGATGAGCTATAGAATGAGGTTCATGACATTGTACAGGAGACAGGGATCAAGACCATCCCATGGAAAAGAAATGCAAAAAAGCAAAATAGCTGTCTGGGGAGGCCTTACAAATAGCTGTGAAAAGAAGAGAAGTGAAAAGCAAGGAGAAAGGAAAGATATAAACATCTGAATGCAGAATTCCAAAGAATAGCAAGAAGAGATAAGAAAGCCTTCTTCAGCAATCAATGCAAAGAAATAGAGGAAAACAACAGAATGGGAAAGACTAGGGATCTCTTCAAGAAAATCAGAGATACCAAAGGAACACATCATGCAAAGATGGGCTCGATAAAGGACAGAAATGATATGGACCTAACAGAAGCAGAAGATATTAAGAAGAGGTGGCAAGAATACACAGAAGAACTGGACAAAAAAGATCTTCACAACCCAGATAATCACGATGGTGTGATCACTGACCTACAGCCAGACATCCTGGAACGTGAAGTCAAGTGGGCCTTAGAAAGCATCACTACGAACAAAGCTAGTGGAGATGATAGAATTCCAGTTGAGCTGTTCCAAATCCTGAAAAATGATGCTGTGAAAGTGCTGCACTCGATAGGCCAGCAAATTTGGACAACTCAGCAGTGGCCACAGGACTGAAAAAGCTCCTTTTTCATTCCAATCCCAAAGAAAGGCAATGCCAAAGAATGCTCAAACTACCACACAATTGCACTCATCTCACACACTAGTAAAGTAATGCTCAAAATTCTCCAAGCCAGGCTTAAACAATATGTGAACCATGAAATTCCTGATGTTCAAGCTGGTTTTAGAAAGGGCAGAGGAACCAGAGATCAAATTGCCAACATCTGCTGGATCATGGAAAAAGCAAGAGAGTTCCAGAAAAACATCTACTTCTGCTTTATTGACTCTGCCAAAGCCTTTGACTCTGTGGATCACAATAAACTGTGGAAAATTCTTCAAGAGATGGGAATACCAGACCACCTGATCTCTTGAGAAATTTGTATGCAGGTCAGGAAGCAACAGTTAGAACTGGACATGGAACAACAGACTGATTCCAAATAGGAAAAGGAGTATGTCAAGGCTGTATATTGTCACCCTGTTTATTTAACTCATATGCAGAGTACATCATGAGAAACGCTGGACTGGAGGAAACACCAGCTGGAATCAAGATTGCCGGGAGTAATATCAATCACCTCAGATATGCAGATGACACCACCCTTATGGCAGAAAGTGAAGAGGAACTAAAAAGCCTCTTGATGAAGGTGAAAGTGAAGAGTGAAAAAGTTGGCTTAAAGCTCAACATTCAGAAAACGAAGATCATGGCATCTGGTCCCATCACTTCATGGGAAATAGACGGGGAAACAGTGGAAACAGTGTCAGACTTTATTTTTCTGGGCTCCAAAATCACTGCAGATAGTGACTACAGCCATGAAATTAAAAGACGCTTACTTCTTGGAAGGAAAGTTATGACCAACCTAGATAGCATATTCAAAAGCAGAGACATTACTTTGCCAGCAAAGGTTCGTCTAGTCAAGGCTATGGTTTTTCCAGTGGTCATGTATGGATGTGAGAGTTGGATTGGGAAGAAGGCTGAGTGCCGAAGAATTGATGCTTTTGAACTGTGGTGTTGGAGAAGACTCTTGAGAGTCCCGTACTGCAAGGAGATCCAACCACTCCATTCTGAAGGCAATCAGCCCTGGGATTTCTTTGGAAGGAATGATGCTAAAGCTGAAACTCCAGTACTTTGGCTACCGCATGTGAAGAGCTGACTCATTGGAAAAGACTCTGATGCTGGGAGGGATTGGGGGCAGGAGGAGAAGGGGACGACAGAGGATGAGATGGCTGGATGGCATCACTGACTTGATGGATGTGAGTCTCAGTGAACTCAGGGAGTTGGTGATGGACAGGGAGGCCTTGTGTGCTGCGATTCATAGGGTCGCAAAGAGTTGGACACGACTGAGCGACTGATCTGATCTAGGTCTAAGTTGTGCCATGTGGAATCTTCATCATCTTCACTGCAACATGTGGGACCTAGTTCCTTGCTGTGCTACGCTTAGTTGCTCAGTGGTGTCTGACTCCTAGTGACCCCATGGACTCCTGGCCGCAAGGCTCCTCTGCCCATATGGATTGTCCACCCAAGAATACTGGAGTGGGTTGCCATGCCCTCCTCACAGAATAAATCTGGGCCCCCTGCATTGGGAGTGCGGAGTCTTAGCCACTGGACCACCAGGGAAGTCTAATTCATACTAATAAGAGCAATGGTGAACACTCTTATTTCCCCCAGATTTTTACCAGCACTTAAAATTAGCAGCTATCTCCCCATTTTAACTATTACTTTATGATCTTCAATAATCTTTTTAAAATACCTCTACTTGAGAATATTTATTCCTAAGTACCACATCGTTTTGTTGCCATTCTAAATATTATTACATTTCCTATTTGGCTATCGCTGGTGTACAGAAATGCTACTAGTTTCCATAAACTGATTCTTACAGTCTTCAACCCACTGAAACTCTTCTGGGTTCAATATTCGTTGACTAAAGTACATATGCCACTGAGAAGCTTTTTCAGTAAAGTTGAACTGCTGGTGGTGAACATTCACAATAAACTGATATTTGTCTCTGGTTTTAATATTTTTCCTTGACTGGTGGGCAGGGATTCTACTATAAACCCTAGTGGTGGACTTTTTTTTATCTTCTTCAAACTGAGCATATATAATCTTCTTTAATTCTTTATAATAATTTACTCCATTATTTCTTGAATATTGTTTCTCCCCAGTTTCATCTAATATCTTCTTTGGCCACTTCTGCTAAACTTCTGTTGAATTTTATTATTCTACCAACCATGCCACTTGGCATCTCATGTTTTTATTTATCCTCCCTATGACAATGTATAAGTATTTTACTCCATTTTGTATTTTTGATCCTCTATCCAACAGTTTCTAACCTCTTGTTCAACCCATTCACTGAATTTTAAATTTCAATGACTACATCTGATTTTTTTGTTCATTTCTAGAAATAAATTACATTAACTTTTCTCCAAACCTGCTTATTCTTCTAATATAGTACTCTATTTTTTTTGTTTTTTTCCCCCCTATTTTTCTTTCTTTGTGCTTTTATCTTCTACTCATATTTTTACGACTAGTCATTTTCTACATATTTTATTTCTGTGATTTACATTATTAAATTTTAAAAATATTTTTATGTGTGTACAATTTTTTCAGGTTATCTGATTATTTCTTGTTTTCAGTTTATGAATATTCTGATTTTTCTGACTTACAATTTCCTCTTGCAGTTATTTTCCTATTGTGCTGCTGCTACTGCTAAGTCACTTCAGTCGTGTCCAACTCTGTGTGACCCCATAGACGGCAGCCCACCAGGCTCCCCCATCCCTGGGATTCTCCAGGCAAGAACACTGGAGTGGGTTGCCCTTTCCTTCTCCATGTGTGTACAATTTTTTCAGGTTATCTGATTCTTTCTTGTTTTCAGTTTATGAATATTCTGACTTTTCTGACTTCCAATTTCTTCTTGCAGTTATTTTCCTATTGCGCAGCATACTACTTTATGGTGAGTTCACTGTCAGTTTAGGCTATACTTTCTTCCTGTGGAAATATCATTTGCTTGACATGTTGAAGAATTCTAGCACATAAAGGGAGATTAAAACTGACCCCATTCCCACGTGGCACACAGATTTGGGATTTTGACAGTGCACTAATTTTTACCTACCTAGAGCCCCAAAAGAAAGAGAATGTTTTCTGGTTGACATGCCTAGCTAGCCTCTGGGTGTAATTTTCTAGTGCCTGCTTGTTGACTGCTAGGGAGCATTTCTAGTTTAAATGAATTCAGTTCCTGTTTCCCTCAGTGGCTCCAAATCTTAGTGTCAACGTTTAGAGAAGCCATTAAAACTCTAAACTTGGACCCCTATCTCAGCATTAAGACCAGCCTCCTATCTCCAATGCCAGGACCTTAGTTGCATAGTTTTGTTTGAGTTTATGGGCTTCTCTGCTGGCTCAGATGGTAAAGAATCTGCCTGAAATGCAAGAGACCTGGGTGCAATGGCTGGGTAAGGAAGATCTCCTGGATAAGGAAATGGCTACCCACTTCAGTATTCTTGCCTGGAGAACTCCCCATGGACAGAGGAGCCTGGCTGCTATAGTCACAAAGAGTCAAACACAGCTGAGTGACAAGTGCTTTCTCTTCACTCCACGTGCTTAAGTGAAGGAAATGTCAATCCGCTCCAGTATTTGCCATGGGAAATCCCACTGACAGAGGAGGCTGATGGTCTACAGTCCATGGGGTCACAAAGAATCAATCACAACTTAGTGACTAAACAGCACCATGCTTAACTCAGATTTCCTTCTTTGGTCTGATATCTAGGAAATTCCCTTTCTTTCCTGAATCTACATGATTGCAAATTTCTTTGCTCCATTTTATCCAGAATACCTGCGAAATGGAAGAAATGGGAATAAGGTGTCTACTTTTCTCAGTACTGCATTTAAATAGAAAGTTAGTCATTCACAATTTACACTAGAAATAAATTTAGGCCCAAGACTTTACAACAAGGTGATTTCTTAAAATGTTCACAAACTTATTGTATTTTTTTTAATGAAAATTTTGGAAAACTAATATATATTACAGAAAAAAAGAATAAATGTGCAAATGTTTACTGGTTAATACACATTTTGGAGATGAATGCTTTTATAGGTAGCATCTTATTTGAATTTAAGTCTCTACTTAGCTTCTAAAGAACATTTCATGCGTTAAACAGCATTCTGGTCCATGTTGTTTTGAGTAATCAGCTGATAATCCTATGTCAAATGATGTTTTTGTGAAACATGCATAAAATTCAACACTTCTAAAATTATTTAGATATCTAATGAAATTTGCTTTCTGTACATTTTTATCCTATAAAGCATTCTAGTTTAGAAGAGCTTATAGTCATCTATTTAAAATATCACATAGTTGAAGGGAACTCTTTTAATAATGCTACTTACTTAATTTTTCATTCACTTTTATGATTTCTTAATGACTGTTTATTGTTGTATTCTAATTGTCTATGTAGAGCTTCAAGTGACTTTGTAAGAGGCATTTTTCTTATTAGGATTGGAATCACTCTCTGAGGCAGGCAGAGACCAGCCAGTGGCTTGAGCACTTCTCCCTTGGAGCTCTGCTAATGACGACAACTCTCCTGTTCTAGCCTTTCTGATATATTTATCAAAGAAAATGAATGGGGCCTGCCTCCTTCATTCATTTGTTACTCTTTCTTTGCAAATACCAGGCATCTTCCCTCTATGAATAGTATGTGTATGACAACATTCCTTTTTTTTTCCCCAGTTTTATTTCCTATACTCCAGAGACTCAGAAGGTTTCTCTTTCATTTTAACTTCAGCTGTGCCTGTCCTTTATTTGAGCAAGTGATAAAGCAAAGAGATTTCTGTGGAGTTTTGGGAAAGGAATAAAGCACATACAGGAAATATATTTTGTAAATATTAGAGATGCTTCTAGGATTACTCCAAAAGATATATACCACAAGAGAGGTGGTGTCCATTAGCAAGTGATCACTCACAGATCACTCTGGTATTGATCTACAAGTAAGTCTTCATCTCAGATATTATTCGACTAAAAGGTACTAGATGTAGTTAATTTACTGTTTTTCAACACATGGCAACTCTTTACCATGGACTGTAGACTTTCTGCATCTTTATGTAGACAGGAGTTTTATTGTTTCAGTGTTCCAAGATAGGTATCTAAATAGCCCTGGATATAACACATATTTAATTCTATAACTATTACAATATTTAGCTTCTTGTCCCAACAAATGTATTCTCAACATGGATACTAATGTTTACTTATTTTATGGTTTAATGTTTGTATACATATGCACACTTAACAACTATCAGTATATAATTTATAGTTGTCTAGATAAGACTGCTTCACTAAAAGCTCAGATGGTAAAGAATCCGCCTGCAATGCAAGAGACCTGGGTTCGATCCCTGGATTGGGAAGATTCCCGTGGAGCCTGGAGGAAGGCATGGCAACCCACTCCAGTATTCTTGTCTGGAGAATCCCCATGGACAGAGGAGCCTGGAGGGCTATAGTCCATGGGGTCACAAAGAGTCAGACACAAGTGAAAAAGCAGCAGTGGCAGATAAGACTAATGAATTAATAAAGGAAATATTCTTAATAAAGTTTCATCTATGCTTTTTCTTTAAAAAAGTAACATTTATTTTTATATTTGTATTGGATTCTAACTTTTTCAATTGAGTATTTATTCTCTCAGCTAATATAGCTAACGTTGTCTGATCTGAATGTTTGGAACTGATTACTGTAAGGTAAACCAGTTTTATGGAGAAGGAAATGGCAACCCACTCCAGTATTCTTGCCTGGAGAATCCCGTGGAGAGGGAAGCCTGGTGGGCTGCTGTCCATGGGGTCACACAGAGTCAGATACAACTGAAGCAATGCATGCATGCATGCAAACCAGTTTTTTTTTTAATTTTATTTTATTATTTAACTTTACAATATTGTATTGGTTTTGCCATATATCAACATGAATCCGCCACAGGTATATACGTGTTCCCCATCCTGAACCCTCCTCCCTCCTCCCTCCCGTACCATCCCTCTGGGTCATCCCAGTGCACCAGCCCCAAGCATCCAGTATCGTGCATCAAACCTGGGCTGGTGACTCGTTTCATATATGATATTATACATGTTTCTATGCTGTCCTCCCAAATCATCCCACCCTCTCCCTCTCCCACAGAGTCCAAACCAGTTTTATAATTTCAAATTTTACTTGCTTCTATGTTTCCTCCTTGTGTAAGCTGCAGGTACAGTGTGTCCCTTGGGGATAGCATGATGTCCTATTATCTCAGTGTGTACAATAAATAAAGTTGCATTTCTGAAAGTACTCTTGGGAGGGATTACTGAGCATGTAATCAATTCCACTAGGGTTTCTCATATTTTTTGGTAATTAAACAGAAGATTTTGAACATGGTATTTTCAGACCTATCTGGGTTCAAACTTCAGAAGATTATTGAAAAACCTAGAATGAAACCTTTGAGAGAATTCTTTTCAGAATTAGATAAGATATGAAGTTAAAGTAGATTTGACTGTATAGTAGTTTTAAAGAGTTGCTAGCTTTAGAGTTGTATATTTGAAAATTAACAGACTAGATAGGTAAGGGGACAAATGTGTTTCTGTTATAAAATAACACATTCTTAAGATGACTTCTGTATTTGTAAGTTTTTAGACAAAAGGCATGTGTCTTGCTGAACCAAACCTGATTCTAAAGACACTTACAGGAGTGCTACCATAGACTAGAGACTGGATATTTACAGAAGCTCCAATCGCTTGATGTGCACAAACATCAGAGAGAAACTAAGGAAAATAACCTTTGCTCTAAGCAATGGGGCATTAGTTGAGTAAACAAGGTACCTTGCAGTTACAGGGTCCAAAACAAGGGTCCTCATTTGTGCTCCCTGCAGCACTGCAGTTACAGGGCGTGCAGTGTGGGTAGCCAGTGTAACCTCTGGCACAGCGATCACAGCTCACCCCTCTGAAGCCAGGCTTACAATGACAGGAACCAGGTGCCAGACCTAATAAAAGATGAAACACATATCAGTATCTTCAAATTAACTCATAAACCTTCTGAGACTATCACAAGATGGAAAAGTGGTTTGGGGTAAAAATACACTACTTTAAAATAAAAACCTAATAACAATCATCTAAGTAAAACAAAGAAAAAGACTAAGGGTATTCAAACTAAATGTCCATCAACAAAGGAATGGAAAAAAAAAAAAAAAGAAGGTATGGCATATATATACAATGGAATAATACTCAGCCATAACAAAGAATGAAATAATGCCATTTGCGGCGACATGGATGGACGGATCTAGAGATTATCATACTAAGTAAAGTAATAAGTCAGCAAGAGACAGGTACCATATGGTATCACTTACATGTAGCTTCTAAAATATGACACAAATGAACTTAGCTACCAAGCAGAAACAGACTCACAGACATAGAGAAAGGATCTGTGATTGCCAAAGACAAGAGGATTGTGCGAAGGATGAATTGGGAGTTTGGAAATAGCAGATGCAAACTATTTATATAGAGAATGGATAAACAACAAGGTCCTATTGTACAGCACAGAGAGCTATATTCAATGGGATGTAGAAAAACTGAAGCCAAACTTTTAGGCTTAAATACTTCCATTATTAAAAAATGTAAACAAATGAAAACTTAATTCATGTAATTATAAAAAATGTAAAACAAAATGAATACCATAGGAAGCAAGGGATACTTGAAACATAAACAAAAAGAAATGAAAAAGAAGCAAATAAAAAGGAAACTTAGCAAGGCTAATTAAGGATATCAAAGGAAAACAGATGATGAAAGAATTCCCACAAAATATTTCAGTACTGGTTAATTTTTACAGTATTCTCAATGTTTGAAACTCGTATTTAACATATAAAAAAACAGACAGGAATGTAATTCAGTTTATGAAGCTCATGAATACATGACATCAAAATCTAACAGAGATAACCCAAAATAAACATGGCTGACTCTTTTGCAACCCCATGAACTATAGCTCCTCTATCCATTGACTTTCCCAGGAGTTAATGCAACTGATGACTTGAAGTTGAAGCCGATGCTCATTTACCATTCCAGAAATCCCAGGGCCCTCTACTAAATCAATTCTGCCTAGTTGATAGTACATCTCTTTAAAACACAGTTTACTGAACATTTTAAGCCCAGTGTTGAGATCTACTGCTCAGGGAAAAAAAAAAAAAGTTTCAAAATATTACTGAACATTTTGATGATGAACCTGGTCATCCAAGAGCTCCGATGGAGATATACAGTGAGATTCACATTGTTTCCAAGCCTGTTAACACATCTATTCTGCAGCCCATGGATCAAGAAGTAATTCTGATTTTCAAGTTCTATTATTAATATATATCTAAGGCTACAGCTGCCTTAGATAGTGATTCCACTGATGGGTCTGGGCAAAGTCAATTGAAAACCTTCTAGAAGGAGTCACCATTCTAAATGCAATTAAGAACATTACAGGTTAATGGTGTTAGGTAAAAGGAGTCCAGAATGGCGGTGGCTAAAAGGCAAGGGAAAAGCCCACAAAATTAGAACAAAGGAAGGTCAGAGGACTGGAGTGAGGACCTCAGGTAAAACAAACAGCATTCCTGGCTAGCCCAATTTACATAGGACAGGCCCAAGGGGAGGAGAAAAAACATAAAAAGAGGAGCCAAAAATTTGGCTGGTGGGGCCTCTCTTCTCTTCGTGTCTTTTGGGTCGGCATGCCCTCACACCTCGAGGATGTATTTTCCTTAACTTTCTAAATAAAACTGAGCTGTAACATGGAACTGAACAGTGGTCCATCCGAGAGCTGTAATGCTCGTCTGTCCATCGCTTCAAATTTTTGTTTCAACGAGACAGAATAGAGGAAATTACAAACTCCCCTGACATCTATGGTGCCGTTTCTTGGATTTAACCTGGCTGAAACAACCTCGCCGTGCCACCCTCACCCCCAAACCTGCAAGGAGGCGACCAAGCACAGCAGGGGCACAACTCGGGGAAAGCTCCCGTGGTGGAAGCTGAATGAGAAGAAAACCCAGCGCAGGGGAAGTGACAAGAAGCCTGGCATGCTGGACACCAGGACAGTGAAAAACAAACTCAGCAGAAAGCTCACACAGCTCAGTCTGATTCCAGAAGACCTCTGGTTAAGGAAGGAGGGCCTCACTCCTATGGCTGGAAGGACATATGCCTAACAAAATCTTAATTCCTTTACAATCTCTTGTTTCCTTGAACCCCACAAGAACAGGTGAGCAGCAGTGGGTACAACTGAGGGACTCTGGAGAGGCTACTCCCCAGTGTGTCCTGAAGGCTTCACTAACCTCTGCACTTTAGTAGCTGTTACTCAAGCGGGTGGGGAGGTTCTTCTGTCCTTAATTTTATTTGTGCCAAGGATCAGGCCAATGAAAACTGTGAGCACACATCAGGTATTTAGCAGGTTTTCTGGCAGGTTATGAAGGGGATTCCTTGGCATGTTTTTCCCACTGCCTTTTCCTACCATCCTCAGCTCCTCTCTCCCAGGACTTGAGCCTGGCCAAATCCCATGGTGCCTGGCTTCAGGACCTAATGAAGCTCAGGCTTTGATGTCTCATTGCAAAAAATTCAGTTAGAGACACAGGGATAGGTAAGAAGTGGATTTGTTAGGATTCAGAGAGAAGCACACTCCACAAAGGGGAATGCAGTGGCCATAGAATGTGGTGTGGCTAAAGCTGGGTGAATTCACATGCTAATAAATGGGAGGATTTATTATTATTATATTTATTATATATTATATATATAATATATATATTATATATTATATATATATAAATATATATATTATATATTATATATATAAATATATATATTATATATTTATATTTATTATTATTATTATAAATTAGGGAACCACTCACTCCTCTGTCTTTTGACAGTGCCTTGGAACTGTCCTGGCACCTCTGGGTGTGAGGTCCAGCTTGCAGATTGGGGATCAGGGTTTAGTTGAATTTGACTTGTCATCTTGGACTCCTTTGATTTTAATCAGTTTATATACGCCCTTGGGCTATGTCATTTCTTTCAAAAGTTGTGCCCTGCTCCCTTCCCTCCTGTTTCATGCTCTTTTCCTGAGCCCCGTCTGGGCCCACAATGTTGCCTCTATAATCTTCTGGAGGGACAACCAGAAAATAGCTGGCCCTTAGGAGGGAAATATTGTATAGTATCCAATCCTTCTAGATATTCAGGCCTTCATCAAATCTCCACTCCATTTTTATGGAACATCTGGTATGATCAATTTGTTCTTAAGCCATTTACTAATTACCAGGACCCTGCCCCCTTGTAGGCAACATTGCTCAACCTCACTTATTATTAAAATACTCTTAATGTCAGGAAGTAACAGTTAGAACTGGACATGGAACAACAGACTGATTCCAAATAGGAAAAGGAGTACTTCAAGGCTGTATATTGTCACCCTGCTTATTTAACTTATATGCACAGTACATCATGAGAAATGCTGGGCTGGAAGAAGCACAAGCTGGAATAAAGATTGCTGGGAGAAATGTCAATAACCTCAGATATGCAGATGACACCACCATTATGGTAGAAAGTGAAGAGGAACTAAAAAGCCTCTTGATGAAAGTGAAAGAGGAGACTGAAAAACTTGGCTTAAAGCTCAACATTCAGAAAACTAAGATCATGGCATCTGGTCCCATCACTTCATGGGAAATAGATGGGGAAAGAGTGGAAACAGTGTCAGACTTTATTTTTTGGGGCCCCCAAATCACTGCAGATGGTGACTGCAGCCATGAAATTAAAAGACACTTACTCCTTGGAAGAAACGTTATGACCAACCTAGATAGCATATTGAAAAGCAGAGACATTACTTTGCCAACAAAGGTTCGTCTAGTCAAGGCTATGGTTTTTCCAGTGGTCATGTATGGATGTGAGAGTTGGACTGTGAAGAAAGCTGAGTGCCAAAGAATTGATGCTTTTGAACTGTGGTGCTGGAGAAGACTCTTGAGAGTCCCTTAACTGCAAGGAGATCCAACCAGTCCATTCTAAAGGAGATCAGCCCTGGGATTTCTTTGGAAGGAATGATGCTAAAGCTGAATCTCCAGTACTTTGGCCACCTCACGCGAAGAGTTGACTCATTGGAAGGGACTCTGATGCTGGGAGGGATTGGGGGCAGGAGGAAAAGGGGATGACAGAGAATGAGATGGCTGGATGGCATCACCGACTCGATGGACATGAGTTTGAGTGAACTCCGGAGTTTGTGATGGACAGGGAGGCCTAGCGTGCTGCGATTCATGGGACTGCAAAGAGTCGGAGAGGACTGAGCGACTGAACTGAACTGAACTGAATGCCTCTAACAGGACCAGATAACCCATTCCTTTGTCATTACTTTTGTTATTACCTAAAGTGGATCTATGACGATGAAATGTTTACCATTGGAGACACCCTAACCTACTCTTATGGAGGACTAGGAGAGGAAATCAGTGACTTACATTCCCTTAGAGCAGTAAGAGGATAAGGCTTATGGCTGCTTCACCAGGTTCACAGCCTTAGGGCACAGGCTTGGACTGCTTTACATCATGATATCTATTCCCATCTGCGTGAACAAACTGGCAATGAGTTAAAACTACAATCCCTTAATCCTACCCAGCACTGGTCACACTGGAGACTTTGGGGACACCCAGCTCTAGTCTGGGGGTCCCAGGAGGTCGACCTGCCTTGACCTGTCTAGGGATCTGGTCCTCTAAACGTTGTCATGCTTCAACTTGCTCGGGGATCTGCCAGTCCAGGGGTCCCAGGAGGTCAACATGCCTCAACCTGCCCAGGGACCCAATTCTCTGGAGGCCAACCTGCCTCAACCTACCTGGGGATTTGTTTTCCAGGAGGCTGTCATGCCTCAGCTTGCCTGAGGATCTGCACCCTGATCCGAGGACATCCGGCTCTCAGGTTGCAACAGTACTGGGTAGAATAAGCTTCAGAAAGACTCACCCCTAAGGAAGTCCACCAATGGAGAGGGAGGCAAAGGCCCAGGAAAGGGAAAAAAGGAAAGGGATAAGGTATGCCAAGGTGCTGGCCACCCTCCAGGGAAGCCCTATGGCAAACCCCGAGTCCCTGAAGGACAAGGCACGAGGCAAATGCTTAATCTGTAGACAGGTGGGGCATTGGGCCAAAGAGTGTCCAAACCATGACAAGTCTCCTAAAATGGTTTGCTACAAATGCCATCAATTGGAACACTGGGCAGCAATGTCCCTGCGGGCAACTTTCTCTTGGGACCCAAGAGCCTCAAGGGCAAACACCAAGCCTTCCCTCACAATGGTTCAACAGGACTGAAATGGCCCACTCCAGCCAACCTGCCTGTCAAAGATAACCAGCACGGGGCTGGAGCCAAGGGTGCAACTGGATGTGGCAGGTAGGTCCAAGAACTCCTTGGTTGACACAGGGGCTACCTGCTCTGTCCTGACCTCCTACTCAGGAACCTTCTCCTCCCAAACCTGTACCATTTTGGGTGCTACAGGAAAAACAATTACTAAAAGATTCACCTGAGCACTTCTTTGTTGCTGGGATGGACAAATATTTTCCCACCAGTTTCTGGTGGTCCCTGAGAGCCCTACTCCCTTATTGGGAAGAGATATACTCACTAAACTGGGGACCACCCTTGTGATGGGAAGCTTTTCAGCCTCTAGAGCCCTAAAGCTTCTGGTTACTACTGAAGAACCCATTACACCCTCTCCAATAGAGAGGAACCAAAAACTATGGGAGGACAAAATTAACCCCCAGGTGTGGGACCAGGGGACTCCTGAACGAGCCCACCAAGCTGAACCAGTCATCATTGTCCTCCGAGATCCCACTTGGTTTCCTAACCAGAAACAATATCCCCTCAGAAGAGAAGCTCAGGAAGGACTACAACTTCTAATAAATAAATTCCTTGCCTGTGGGCTATTGGTCCCCACCAATTCGCTGTGTAACACCATAATCCTCCCTGTAAAGAAAAAGGATGGAACCTGTCGAATAGTTCAAGATCTCCAAATCATAAATGAAGCTGTAGTCCCCCTCCATCCCACAACCCAATCCCTATGTAATCTTAGGAGAAATCCCATCCAGTGCCAAGTGGTTTACAGTCTTGGATCTCAAAGATGCATTCTTTTGCATACTACTGGCTAAAGAACCCCAATATCGTTCTACCTTTGAGTGGGAGGCTCCAGGAGAAAAACACCAACAGATGACTTGGACAGTATTACCTCAGGGGTTCAGAGAGAGTGCCCACTTGTTTGGGCAGGCTCTTAGCCATGATCTCCTAGATCTGGACCTGGGACCTAACGGGAAAATGTTACAATACATAGATGACCTACTAATCTGCTTTCCAGATGAGAAAAACGCCCAACAACATGCAATTCAGGTTCTAAATTTTTTGGCAGAGAGGGGATACAAAGTCTCCCGTGCTAAGGCACAGATGGTTGAGACAAAGGTCACTTACCTGGGAGATTACACTCGGGTCCAGGAGGCTATCCTCTGATCGGGTACAAGGAATCCTTCAGTTGCCCTCCCCCCACGACTTGAAAACAATTGCGAGCTTTTCTAAGGCTAATTGGACATTGTAGAATCTGAATACCCAACTACGGTCTAATTGCTCAGTCCTTATACAAAAACTTGAAGGGATAGGATGATTCAATCCCATTGATGTGGGGGACTCCTCAAAGAAGGCAGTCAGTTCAGTTCAGTCGCTCAGTCGTGTCTGACTCTTTGCGACCCCATGAACCGCACCATGCCAGGTTTCCCCGTCCATCACCAACTCCCAGAGTCCACCCAAACCCATGTCCATTGTGTCGGGGATGCCATTCAACCATCTCATCCTCTGTCGTCCCCTTCTCCTCCTTCCCCCAATCTTTCCCCGCAGCAGGGTCTTTCAAATGAATCAGCTCTCTGCATCAGGTGGCCAAAGTATTGGAGTTTCAGCTTCAACAACAGTCCCTCCAATACCCAGGACTGATCTCCTTTAGAATGGACTGGCTGGATCTCCTTGAAGTCCAAAAGACTCCCAGGAGTCTTCTCCAACACCACAATTCAAAAGCACCAATTCTTCGGCGCTCAGCTTTCTTTAGAGTCCAACTCTCACATCCATATATGGCTACTAGAAAAACCAGAGCCTTGACTAGATGGACCTCTGTTGGCAAAGTAATGTTTCTGCTTTTTAATATGCTGTTTAGGTTGGTCATAACTTTCCTTCCAAGGACCAATTGTCTTTTTATTTCATGGCTGCAATCACCATCCGCAGTGATTTTGGAGCCCAGAAAAATAAAATCAGCCACTGTTTCCACTGTTTTCCCATCTACTTGCCATGAAGTGATGGGACCGGATGCCATGATCTTAGTTTTCTGAACGTTGAGCTTTAGCCAACTTTTTCACTCTCTTTCACTTTCATTAAAAGGCTCTTTAGTTCTTCTTGACTTTCTACCATAAGTGTTGTGTCATCTCCATATCTGAGGTTATTGATATTTCTCCCGGCAATCTTGATTCCAGCTTGTGCTTCTTCCAGCCCAATGTTTCTCATCATGTACTCTGCATAGAAGTTAAATAAGCAGGGTGACAGTACACAGCCTTGAAGTACTCCTCTTCCTATTTGGAACCAGTTTGTTGTTCCATGTGCAGTTCTAACTGTTGCTTCCTGACCTGCATACAGGTTTCTCAAGAGGCAAGTCAGGTGGTCTGGTATGCCCATCTCTTTCAGAATTTTCCACAGTTTATTGTGATCCACACAGTCAAAGGTTTGGCATAGTCAATCAAGCAGAAATAGATGTTTTTCTGGAACTCTCTTGCTCTTTCGATGATCCAGCAGATGTTGGCAATTTGATCTCTGGTTCCTCTGCCTTTTTTAAAACCAGCTTGAACATCTGGAAGTTAACAATTCACATGTTGCTGAAGCCTGGCTTGGAGAATTTTGTGCATTACTTTATTAGTGTGAGAGATGAGCGCAATTGTGAGGTAGTTTGAGCATTATTTTATATTACCTTTCTTTGGGATTGGAATGAAAACTGACCTTTTCCAGTCCTGTGGCCACTGCCAAGTTTTCCAAATTTGCTGACATATTGAGTGCAGCACTTTCACAGCATCACCTTTTAGGATTTGAAATAGCTCAACTGGAAATCCAAAACAAGCCTTAACTAAAGCATCTGCCTTGAGGTTGCCAGACCCAGAAAAAGCATTCCAACTTTATGTCCACAAAAAAGAAGGAATAGCCTTGGGGAGTGTTAACTCAAAGTATGGGACCTGAGCCCCAGACTGTAGCTTATTTTCCAAGAGGCTAGACCCAACCACCCGAGGCTGGCCTCCCTGCCTTCAAAATCTTACAGCTATTGCAATCCTGATAGAAGATGCTTTATAACTCTCTTTTGGGGGGCAAACTAACTGTTTTTACCCACCACCAAGTGAAACAACTCCTAAATGGGAGAGGCCATTCATGAATGTCTGATCAAAGAATCCTCAGATATCAAGTAGTGCTGATGGAAAATCTAGGCCTCACTATATCCCCTTGTGAGATTCTTAACTCAGCCACCTTCCTGCCTACCCCCGAGGGCTCTCTCCTCTTTCATTCTTGCCTAGAAACCTTGGACTGCTGGACAAAATGCCAAGAGGGATTGTCAGAAGATCCTCTTACCAATCCTGAGAAAATCTGGTACACTGATGGAAGCAGCTTTGTCTTGGATGGAAAAATAAGAGCTGGATATGCAGTAGTCTCCAATTTTGAGATCATAGAGGCTAAACCTTTGCCACCAGGTATTTCAGCCCAATTAGCTGAGCTCATAGCCCTGACTCAAGCTTTAGAGCTGGGAAAAGGAAAAAGAGTAGCCATTTACAGTGACTCCAAGTATGCCTTTCTGGTGCATCATGCACATGCTGCTATTTGGAAAGAAAGAGGCCACTTGACCACCCAAGAGTCTCCAATCAAATATGGTGACCAAATCCTTAGTCTCCTGGAGGCAGTTCATCTGCCAGCCGAGGTTTCAGTCTCCCACTGTAAAGGACACCAAAAAGGGAGCATGGAAGTGGCACGAGGTAACAAAGCAGCCAATCAGGAAGCTAAGCGAACAGCATTACAGAACCATGATCTAATACAGGGCTTGCCACCTTAGTTCCATGAACTAATTTTCCAGAAACTCCTTCATATACTGAAGGTGACACTCTTAAAGCTAAGAGTGAGGGCTTTCAAGAAGATCGCATGGGATGGTTCCAAAAGGAGGGACTCCTTTTTCTGCCTGGAAACTTCCAATGGAAGTTGGTTAATTCTTTACCTGCCACCACTCATTTATGGGAAAAGGCCCTCCAAAGATTACTAGAAAAGTCCTTCAAAGGAACAGGCCTCCAAATGACTATAAGGTAAGTGGTTTCCTCTTGTCCCATTTGCCAATTAATGCCCAAGGAGCTCAAAGACCCCAGCTGGCCCAGCCTGTCCAACGACGTGGGACCTACCCAGGAGAGGACTGGTAGATGGACTTCACCCAGATTCCAGTTTCTCAAGGGTATAAATACCTCTTAGTATGATAGATACATTCACAGGATGGATTGAAAGCTTTCCCACCTGGACTGAGATGGCTGAGGGGGTGGTGAAAAAAAAAAAAAAAAAAACCTGCTCCATGAATTCATTCTGAGATTTGGTCTGTCCAGGTCATTACAAAATGACAATGGGACATCATTTACTTCTAAGGTCACCCAAGGGGTCTCTAAAGCATTGGGCATTACTCATTATCTCCATTGTGCCTGGAGGCCTCAGTCTTCAGAAAAAGTAGAAAGAGCCAACCAATTCTTAAAATCAGCGATAAAAAAGATAAATCAGGAGACCTCCCTGGGATGGAAGGAGGCTTTCCCAATAGCTTTCCTCCGTACCTGTATTGCCCCTAAGGAACAGGTTGGTCTTAGTCCTTATGAGATGCTATATGGGAGACCTTTTGTTTATGTCAATGACCTCCTCCTAGATCCAGAGGCTCAGATCCTCCGGTTTTATACCATGGCCATTGGACAATTCCAAAAGGATATACACTTATGCGGTGTCAACCAGAACCCCAAAGATTCAATAGTCACCATTATATGCTCCAGGGACTCAAGACCTAATTAAAGTCTGGAAAGATGGGTCCCCAAAGGCTTAACCCCAGGCTACATGGAAGGGCCCCTACCCTGTAATATTTTCTACCCCAATAGCAGTTAAGGTACTAGGACATAACTCCTGGGTTCACTATTCATGAGTCAAGCCATGGAAGAAAATGGAAGAGGACACTCAATACACCTGTGAGCCCCTGGGAGATCTCAGGTACCCATTCAGAACTACAAATGAGTGCCATTCTAATGAACACTCCCAAAATTAAGTTTCTGGGGTTAAGATTTCTCAGGGCAGCTCTAAAGAGCCAACACAGCTTTGCAGGGGTTGCACTGCAAAACAGACAGGAGATAGATCTCCTGATCCCTGAACAAGGAGGGACTTGAGCCATCTTGAATGAGATGTTTGATTCTGGGTAAATACATCCAGCTAAGTTAAAGAAAGTCTCACAGTCCTCAAGAGAAACATTCAGACCCTACAGGATCTCAAAGAATGAACTGGAGAGTTCTTGGGGTAGCTACAATCTTTCTTTGGGGGATTCTCCTGGTGAGGAGGGATTTGGAGTTGGCTAATGCCCCTACCTTGTTATCACCATATTGATGCGGCTTATGATTGCCCCATGTATTATTAATTGTCTAACCCATTTTGTCTCTGCCCAGGTCAACAAGCTACAACACGCAGTGCCAGTTCAACAAGGATTATAAAACAATAGCAGACCATGGAAAATATCACTCACCCTTAAATGGACACCACTACAAGGACTCTGAGACTTGAGACTCGCAAGAGGGGGAGGCCCAATGCCCCTTGCCATCCCAGTTCAGCAGGAAGTAGTCAGAGAGACCTCGATGCCTCTATTCCCAAAGAATTAGGCCTCCCATCTCTTGAGCAGGTAATGTTAGGTTAGAATAGGAAAATGGAGTCCAGAGTGGCAGTGGCTAAAAGACAACTAAGGAAAAAGCCCAAAAAATTAGCACAAAGGAGGGTCCAAGCACCAGAGTGAGGAACTCAGGTAAAACAAACAGCACTCCTGGCTAGCCCCATTTACATATGGCAGGCCCAGGGGGAGGAGAAAAAACATAAAAAGAGGAGCCAAAATTGGGCTGGGGGGACTCTCTTCTCTTTGTGTCTTTTGGGTCAGCATGCCCTCACGCCTCAACGATGTATTTTCCTTTACTTTCTAAATAAAACTGAGCTGTAACTTGGAGCTATAACAGTGCTCCATTCGAGAGCTGTACACTGATCCATCTGAGGGCTGTAATGCTGGTCTGTCCATCAAATTTTTATTGCAACGAGACAGAACTGAGGAAACTACAGGCTCCCCCAACAATGGGAAGAGGTCAAAGTATCAACATTAACAGAAGTTGAGAAGAAGTTTATTCCAGCCTTTATGGATAACTATGGAGGATTCAACTTCTGTTGCAGAAAGTCACTGCAGATGTGGTGGAAACAGCAAAAGAAGTAGAGCCTGAAAATAGGACTTAATTGCCACAATATGATGAAAAATTTTAACAAATGCAAAGTTGCCTGTCCTGGATAAGGAAAGAAAGTGATTCCTTGGGATAGATTCTACTCCTGGTTAAGATGCAGTGAAGACTATTGAACTGACAACAAATATTATGTAAACTTAGTTGATAAACTTAGTTGATATTAAGAAAAGGTGGCAAGAATGCACAGAAGAACTGGACAAAAAAGATCTTCACGACCAAGATAACCACAAAGATGTGATCACTCACCTAGAGCCAGACATCCTGGAATGTGAAGTCAAGTGGGCCTTAGGAAGCATCACTATGAACAAAGCTAGTGGAGGTGATGGAATTCCAGTTGATCTCTTTCAAATCCTGAAAGATGATGCTGTGAAAGTGCTTCATTCAATATGCCAGCAAATTTGGAAAACTCAGCAGTGGCCACAGGACTGGAAAAGGTCAGTTTTCATTCCAATCCCAAAGAAAGGTAATGCCAAAGAATGCTCAAACTACTGCACAATTGCACTCATCTCACACACTAGCAAATTAATGCTCAAAATTCTCCAAGCCAGGCTTCAGTAATACGTGAACTGTGAACTTCCAGATGTTCAAGCTGGTTTTAGAAAAGGCAGAGGAACCAGATATCAAATTGCCAACATCTGCTGGATCATGGAAAAAGCAAGAGAGTTCCAGAAAAACATCTATTTCTGCTTGATTGACTATGCCAAAGCCTTTGACTGTATGGATCACAATAAACTGTGGAAAATTCTGAAAGAGATGGGAATACCAGACCACTGATCTGCCTCTTGAGAAATCTGTATGTAGTCAGGAAGTAACAGAACTGGACATGGAACAACAAATAGGAAAAGGAGTACATCGAGGCTGTATATTGTCACCCTGCTTATTTAACTTCTATGCAGAGTACATTATGAGAAACGCTGGGCTGGATGAAGAACAAGCTAGAATCAAGACTGCCAGGAGAAATATCAATAACCTCAGATATGCAGATGACACCACCCTTATGGCAGAAAGTGAAGAGGAACTAAAAGCCTCTTAATGAAAGTGAAAAAAGAGAGTGAAAAAGTTGGCTTATAGCTCAACATTAAGAAAACAAAGATCATGGCATCCGGTCCCATCACTTCATGGCAAATAGATGGGGAAACAGTGGAAACAGTGCCAGACTTTATTTTTTGGGGCTCCAAAATCACTGCAGATGCTGATTGCAGCCATGAAATAAGAAGATGCTTACTCCCTGGAAGAAAATTTATGACCAACATAGACAGCATATTAAAAAGCAGAGACATTACTTTGCCAACAAAGATCCATCTAGTCAAGGCTATGGTTTTTCCAGTAGTCATGTATGGATGTGAGAGTTGGACTATAAAGAAAGCTGAGCACTGAAGAATTGATGCTTCTGAACTGTGGTGTTGGAGAAGACTCTTGAGAGTCCCTTAGACTGCAAGGAGATCCAACCAGTCCATCCTAAAGGAAATTGGTCCTGAATGTTTATTGGCAGGACTGATGCTGAAGCTGAAACTCCAATATTTTGGCCACCTCATGCGAAGAGTTGACTCATTGGAAAAGACTCTGATGCTGGGAGGGATTGGGGGCAAGAGGAGAAGGGGACGACAGAGGATGAGATGGCTGGATGGCATCACTGACTCGATGGACGTGAGTCTGAGTGAACTCCGGGAGTTGGTGATGGACAGGGAGGCCTGGCGTGCTGCGATTCATGGGGTCGCAAAGAGTCGGACATGACTGAGCGACTGATCTGATCTGATCTGATGTGAAGAACTGATTCATTTGAAAAGACCCTGATGCTGGGAAAGATTGAGGGCAGGAGGAGAAGGGGATGACAGAGGATGAGATGGTTGGATGGCATCACTGACTCAATGGACATGAGTTTGGGTAAACTCCAGGAGCTGGTGATGGGCAGGGAGGCCTTGCGTACTGCAGTCCATGGAGTCGCGAAGAGTTGGACACGACTGAGTGACTGAACTGACTGAATTGATCTGATAAAGCAGCCACAGGGTCTGAGAAGACTGACTCCAATTTTGAAAGATGTCCTATCGTGGATAAAATGCTATCAAACAGCATTACATGCTACAGAGAAATTGTTTTTGAAAGGAAGTCAGTCAATGTAGCAAACATCATTATTTAGTTATAGTAAGAAATTGCCACAGCCATCCCAACTTTCAGCAACCACCACCCTGTAGCCATTGACCTAAAGGCAAGATCCTTCATCAGCAAAAAATTGCAACTCACTACAGGATCAGATAATGGTTAGCATTTTTTAGCAAGAAAGTCTTTTTGAATTAAGGTATTGTATTTTTAGACATAATGCTATTACACACTTAATAGATTACCATATAATGTAAACATAACTTTAATATGCACTGGATAACCAAAAATTATTGGAACTTGCTTTATTACAGTGGTCTGGAACTGAACTTGTAATATGTCTGAGTTATGTCTGCATTGTTGAACATTAATAAATTTATTTTCTTAATCATACGTAGAAGTCAAATGAAAAAGACATCTGTTCACTTCAATAAAGGCCATAGAAACACTCCCCTCAATTAATATTTATTTCTGATATTAAAATCTCCAGACCTCAAGACTAAACAGAGAAATACCTATGTGATAAAAAATGTCTATTTCAATGTTTGTTTCTGAAAGTACTACTACAAACTAAATGTCTTGTTCAGATCACTTGACTGTGCAGGCTGAAACTTGCAGACAGATATATATGATTGTGCTGTTATGAAGCAGAGAAATCCCTTGGAAGAAGAAACTATAATTATTTTCTAGAGTAGTAAGCCATTTCTTAAACCAGTGCCTTTCCTGCTGCTGCTGCTGCTAAGTTGCTTCAGTCGTGTCCGACTCTGTGTGACCCCATAGACAGCAGCCCACCAGGCTCCCCCGTCCCTGGGATTCTCCAGGCAAGAACACTGGAGTGGGTTGCCATTTCCTTCTCCAATGTATCAAAGTGAAAAGTGAAAGTGAAGTCCCTCAGTCGTGTCCGACTCTTCGCAACTCCATGGACTGCAGCCTACCAGGCTCCTCTGCCCATGGGATTTTCCAGGCAAGAGTACTGGTTGGGTTGCCATTGCCTTCTCCGAGTGTCTTTCCTGAAGTTGATTAATTCTGATTAAGTAGTCTAGAGTGTGGTTTTATTGAACAAAAGACAAATTCTAGGTACTACTCAAGGTAGGATGACATATCAGAGAATTTTACATATAAACTCAAGACTCCTGAAAGGGCAAACTAGGAAATACACATGTGTGCATACACACACACACACACACTCACACACACACATATACACAGTTAGGAAAAACACAGAAAACAAGGCCCAGATAAACACTTACCAAAAAATCAAATTGCAGAATCAAATAGATAGCAGAGAGTACTACTAACATATACAAATTACAAAATAAACATACATATTTCCTCTCTTACCTGTAGTTTCACTTTTCATGGTTTCAGTTAACCTGTGATCAACCCCAGTTGAAAAATATCAAATGGAAAATTCCAGAAATAAACAATTCATTACTTTTGCATTCTGAGTAAGTGATGAAATGTTGCATCATCCCACTCGGTCCTTCCCAGGACATAAGCCATTGCTTTTTCCAGTAGATCCCATCCCACTGATCACTTAGAAAGCCATCTTGTTTCTCAGATTGACTGTCAAGGTATTGCTGTGCTTGTGTTCAAGTAATCCTTGAAACGATGGATGTTCACTAAACTTATTGTGGTAATAATTTCATGAAGCATGAAAGTCAAATCATCATGTTGAATATTTTAAACTTACACAGTGAAAGTGAAAGTTGCTCAGTTGTGTCCAATTCTTTGCGACCCCATGGACTATACAGTCCATGGAATTCTTCAGGCCAGAATACTGGAGTGGGTAGTCTTTCCCTTCTCCAGGGGAACTTCCCAACCCAGGGATCAAACCCAGGTCTCCCATTGCAGGTGGATTCTTTACCAGCTGAGCCGCAAGGGAAGCCCAAGCTTACACAGTGCTGTATGTCAATTATATTGCAATAAAACTGGAAGAATCAAAAGAAATAAGAGCTAAAGAAATAAATAATTTGCTTATCTTAGAGTAGATAAGAATTTGAAGATTATAAACTGAAGTGAAGTGAAGTGAAGTCGCTCAGTCATGTCCGACTCTTTGCGATCCCATGGACTGTAGTCTACCAGGCTTCTCTGTCCATGGGGTTTTCCAGGCAAGAGTACTGGAGTGGATTGCCATTTCCTTCTCCAGGGAAGATTATAAAGGCACATAAGAAATTCAATAAAAAATTAATATGTATAGTGATTTTAACATAATGTCATTATTATAGCTAAAGTGAGTTTTCTGAATTTTGGTACATTACTATATAAAAAATTTTAAGTTGTGATTATATTTGGAAATGAGACTAGGGTTGAATAGGTTAAAGAGGACAGTATTTTATTCCGTTCGTACTGTTAAAATTTTAGTTGACCATGTGTTGTTTTACTAGTAACTGAAAAATCACTGTATTGTACAACTGTAACATATATAATATTGTATATCAACTATACCTCAATTTGATAAAAAAAGAATTTAGATCTGAGGGAAAAAATAATTGAAAAATATTTTATATACAAAGATCTTCATTATACATTGGTTAAAATATACAAAATTTGGAAACAATCTTAATATCTTTCAGAGTTGAGGACTGTTATTTAGGAGCTAAAACCAAATTTCAGAGAAATATGAACAGATACAGGGAAAAAGTCACCATCTAAAGTTAACACACAAATGTTAATAATAGTATTTGAGTTACCACTGCATTGAATGCCCATTTTTCTACTTTTCTACATTTTTTAAATCACTTTTTCAACAGCAGAATACTTACTGTTTAAACTCAAGGAATAAAATTAAATTACCTTAAAAATAATGTGATTTAGTTATTATCATAAAGAGATAAGGAACCATAAAATAAAAAATGATACCAATAATTCACCATTAGAGTTTTTAAATAATCATTTTTTAATCTTTTAAGATTTAAGACTCTAAGGCCTAAATACATAATCATATAGCTTTGTAAAGAAAGCAGGTAAGTTAAACTGCCAAAGAAATGTTGCCAGCCTTTTAACTCAAAAGTCTTTGGGGGAAAAGCCTATACAATAGCCATGATTTATTTTAGTCTTTGCACAGGAGAGAAGAATCCAGTCTTCTAAATATAAAGAAACAGTTCCAGATATATTCTATGAATTTTCTACTTAACCTTGGCAAGCAACTTTCCTAGAAGTAGCTTGTAAACATTTTTACATCCAGGAGTTATTTTGGCATTTGATTCCTTAATGTTTGGACTTCACCATGAATTTCAATCATCAAAGCAGGTATTAGCTTAAATTAATGTCAGCCCCTTTTCCTTCATGAACTCATTCCTACTGCCTTTTATAGTCCTTTATGCACACTTCTTGTTTTCTATATTATTTTTTAAATTTTATTTTATTTTAAACTTTACAATATTGTATTAGTTTTGCCAAATATCGAAATGGATCCGCCACAGGTATACATACATCTCAGTCTGTGATCTCATCTATTCGCTCTTTGTTTGTAGTACACACATCCCTCAAGGAGCACTGTCATTTCACCCCAGAAACCATACCAGCTACAAAGTAATCTAATAAATAACAAAACATCAAAAGGTGCATACACTACAGATCTATAATTGACTAGAAGGTGTATGTATATATATACACATAGATATGTAAATATATATGCATATACATGTATAATTAATGTAAAACAATTCAACTCTTCTTGCTTTTAAAGTATAATTAAACATAAACATAATTATTGAGATGTAAGAGTTGGATATGACTGAGCAACTAACGGTTTTTCACTTTTAATCAGAACAATGGCCCTCTACCAAATTCTTACCTCTTCGAGCATGTTTTTCATCCTTGACACAGACTTCATTTAAGGAACCAACTGGATCACAATGGCATGGCTGGCATGGTCTTGGATAATTTGGAGATACCTAACAAAAATATTAAATTGCTTTAAGTCAACTGTAATAAAAACACTAATACTTTTTGATCCAGTAAGCCTTAGAGATCATTTTAATGATATATAGTGAGACATTATATTGATAAAATTATAATATAAGAAAATTCTTTATTTTCACAATTTAATGATATGCAATAAGAAACTATATTGAGAAAATAATAACATAAGAAAATGTCTTTACTATATTTTCAAAATTGCTAGAATCCATTTCTTCTAAGTGGACATACAGAAGAGAATAATATAATAAACTCCTATGTAACTGTTACCTAGATTCAATGATTACCAGGACTTTACCATATAACTTTCATCATGCTTTATTCTTTGCTAAAGCTTTTAAAGAAAATCCCAAATAGTTTTTTAATCTCTACATATTTTAAAATGTACCTCTTTCTTTTATAATCACAATTATCATCATAGAACAAATATCAATGTTTGCTTATATAGAAAATGTAAGAGAAATACACATTCTATGATAAAATCTTCCTGTTTTGTTTTATTACAATGTAGTTCAAAATTAGTAATTTTCCCCCAAATTTTTAATTTTCAAAACCTTTTTCACATTGATCACAATATAACTAACTAAATTTGGTGCTTGAGAAAAGGTAATCTTAAATATTGATGTTAAAATTTTGATTTTCTCAGGAGTGAGCATAATCTGGTGTGAGGAATGTAGATTCTATAATTAGGAAGCCTTGAGCTCACATTCCATTGTGGCCACTTACTGGCTATGCAGTCTCCTGCACCTTACTTTCTGGTAATATGAGATTAATAATAGCAATCATAATGATGTTATTAAATTAAAATTAAGAGAAATAACAGAAACTATCTCATAAGATTTCTCACATATATCAAATACTCAATACAACAAGTAGCTTTTAACATTAGAATATTTTAATTAAATAAACCTAGATTGTGTCAATGTACCATACATAAAACATTTATTTTCTAGATGCAATAGGATAAGAATAAAAAAGCAACTAAATTTCTTTGCCTAGGAAATACTAAAATACTGCTGAATATACATATAATTATGTATATAAGCTATTTCCTATAAAATATTGCTTTTTTTTTTGATGTGGACCATTTTTAAAGTCTTTAAAATTTGTTATAGTATTACTTCTGTTTCATGTTTTGGGTTTTTGGCCAGAAGCCATGTGGAATCCTAGCTCCCTGATCAGGGATTGAACTTGCAACCCCTTACAACCTTGAACTTGCAACCTTGCTGCAGGGCAGGCAGCAAAGTCTTAACCACTGATCCACCAGGGAAGTCCCCAAATATAGTTTACATATATATATGTCTAGATTTAATTTATAATGAAAACTTGATTGTTAATAAGTATCATAAGCAGAAAAATATTTACATGTCTGATAGAATTCAATCTTCTAAGTCCATAGATCAGTTTCAAAATCATTATTTAATACCCATTCATTTACTTTCTATTGTGAAGGAAGGATCGTGCAAAGCCCAGATAGGTAAGGCCTGCTTTCTGTGTTAAAGAAGCTTACCCGAAAAGCAGACTTGAAAGATATTGATTAAATAGAACGTGCCAAGTGATAAAACAGACACAGAGAAGAGAGTTCTGGAGCAAAAGAGGAAGTAGTAAGAACACAATGAAGACAAGCAACGCTTCACAGAAAAAGTGACTTTTAGACTAGAGCTTGACGTGTGTAGCAATTTGAGGGCAAAATTGGGAGAAAGACTTTCTAACCAAGAGAAAACCGCAACACCAAAAAAACCCAAAACAAAAAAACACCTCTTTGGGGATATATAGCGATAAATTTCTTTAGGATAAATTCTTAGCTTTTATGAATATGATTTATGATTCCAATGATGAGCTTGAGTAAATCAAAACCTCTTAATTTATTATCCTTCCTTACAGTAATTGGGAAAATCTGTTTGAATCAGATTGCTGATCAGGAGAACTACCAGCGAACCCTCCTACACTGTTGGTGGGAATGTAAATTGGTACAGCCACTATGGAGAACAGTATGGAGGTTCCTTAAAAAACTAAAATTAGAGCTACCAGATGATCCTGAAATCCCACTCCTGGGCATACATCCAGAGAAAAACATGATCCGAAAGGATACATGCATCCCTTATTGCAGGATAGCTAACAAGAGCCAAGACATGGAAGCAACCTAAATTTCCATCAACAGAGGAACGGATGAAGAAAATTTGGTACATATATACAATGGAATATTACTCAATCATTAAAAATATTGAAACAATGCCATTTGCAGCAACATGGACGGACCTAAAGAGTGTCATACTGAAGTAAGTCTGACAGAAGAATAAGAAACATTGTATGACATCCCTTATATGTGGAATCTAAAAAGAAATGATACAAAGGAAACCTTCTAACATAAGATATTCTATAAATATATCTACTTTATACTTTATTTTTAATTTTACTAAAATAAGATTATTAATTAATTCTCAAAGTAAACATGGCCTCAAGCATATATATATACATATGTGTTTTAATTGTTAAATATATGTACTTAGTAGATATACCTAAAATTAGATTTTAGGGCAATAATTTTTAATAATGCAGATATATGTTTTTAAGATATAAAATTTACAGTGTACAAAAATTTTATTTCTATATCTTCATAAAAACATAAGGAATTTTCACCCAAATACTAAACACTTGAAATAGTTGAATTTTTAGCACAAAATATAGTATACATATTTTTATGTGCTAAAATATCAAATTCTAGATTCAGATTCACTTAATAAGTTGTATTAAAAACTTGATCACGCTTCCAGTTTTAATAATGGCAGAGTGTCTTTAATAGGTCCAACACATCTTACAATGACAATGATGAATTCTGGACAAGTATAAAAAATGAAATATTTGAGGGCTTGGAAGAATAATCAAAAGCATGCATAAATTAGAAGGATTTGAGATTTGAAAGAAAAAACACACTAGATAAGATTCATGTTCTTATAAGGGTAACAACAAAATCTACATATCAATACCCCTCCATTCTTAACTGATTCCTTGCTGCTGCTGCTGCTGCTGCTGCTGCTGCTGTGTCCGACTCTGTGCGACCCCACAGACGGCAGCCCACCAGGCTCCCCTGTCCCTGGGATTCTCCAGGCAAGAATACTGGAGTGGGTTGCCATTTCCTTCTCCAATGCATGAAAGTGAAAAGTCAAAGTGAAGTCGCTCAGTCGTGTCTGACTCTTAGTGACCCCATGGACTGCAGCCTACCAGGCTCCTCTGTCCATGGGATTTTCCAGGCAAGAGTACTGGAGTGGGGTGCCATTGCCTTAATTGTACATTAATTCTGGGGACTCCAAGGGGTCCACTGGAAGCAACAGCAGGAAAGCCGAATGACCTGAATAGACTTTCTAGTCTACATGATATAACCTAAATAGAAACTAGTTTATCAACCAAGAAAGGTTAGATACATACCTTTAGTTTTTTTATTAATCTGCTCTAGAGAAGTATAAAAGCAAGCCTCTAGTTTCATAGTGATTAGTCAATAAGCTGACTACAAAATGAAACAAAATCCAAAAATCTTCAGAAGAAGATAACAGAATCTTTTGTCACTACAATGTATTAACCAAAATTTCCTGTGTTAATCATGAATTACTAGACATGAGGAGAAAAACTAAGGCATGGTCCTTATTCAAGAAAAAAATAGGTCAACAAAAACAGTGAGGTGCCCCAAGTATTAATAGACAAGGACTTGTATAGGTCTCTAGATATGCTGAAGAGCATAAAGGTTTATAATGAGTGAACACATGAATTTTTTTCAGCAGAGTGGAGGAAACTATAAAAAAACATAAGCACTCTATAAAGTTGAAAAATTAACTGGATATGCTTAGCAACAGATAACTGATGACATGCAGAAAAGTAGTATAGCTAATTAAAGATAAATAGAAATTATCTAATCTGAAGCACAAAGAAAGAAAAAAAAATTATCACAGCCTCAGTAACCTATAGGCACAGTTCAGCAACCTGGACTGTATGTAGCTGGAGTCACAAAAGGATGAGAGCACAGTTCAAAAAAATATGTAAGGAAATAATGGCCTAAAATTTCCAAAATGCAGTAATCTCAATTTATAACAAGAAGTTTAGTAACCAAGAATATAAGCACAAAGAAAGCCACATTTAGACAAACATGGTCTAACCAAGATTGGAAAACTTTTTCTGTAAAATTAGATAGTAACATTGTAGGTTTTGTAAGTCACCTAAGGTCTGTTTCTTCTTTTACTCTCCTTCCTCACCTCCTCCTCTTCCTCCTAGCTTTTGATTTATCTTATTCTTGCTCTTTTTCTTAATTGGGTTGTTCTTTTTCTTCTTGCTCCATCTCCTTTCCCTTTCCCTTCATTTCCTCCTCCCCTCCTGCTCCTCTTCCCTCTCTTTTTAAAATAGGTTTTTACAAATATAAAGAAAAAACTTTTTTTTGTTGTTTGCAGGCCATACAAGTATAGGCCATGGGTCAAATTTTATCTAGGGGCCATAGTTTACCAATATATGGTTTGTTTGCTAAAATATAAATATAAAGAGTATATCTTGAAATCAGTTAGAGAAGATAGACACCTTACATACAGAAGAACAAAAATACAAATGATGGCTGCCTTCTCAAAAGAATAAATGAAATCCAAAAAAGACCATAATACATTGAGTACAGGGCTATAACAGGTTCCCTCCCAGTTCTGTCTACTTATTTAGCTGCACTGTGTTTCTTAGTGATTACATCTATAAAAATGAAAACAAAATATAAAGTTTCCATTTTAATAATAAGTAATATTCATACATGGGACTTGCCTGGTGGCTCAGATGGTAAAGAATCTGCCTGCAATGTGGGAGACCTGGCTTTGATCCCTGTGTCGGGAAGATCCCCTGGAGAAGGGAATGGCAACCTACTCCAGTATGCTTGCCTGGAAAATTCCATGGACAGAGGAGCCTGGAGGGATATAGTCCATGGGCTCGCAAAGAGTTGGACACAACTGAGTGACTAACACTAACCACTGGATTACTAATAAAGCCCAAATACTTAGAAACTAAACAATAGAGAACAAATCACAATGTGAATAGGAAAGTATTTTAAATAAATTATGATGATGTGCATAAAGTATTTCTGAAGTCATGGGAACCAGCTAGTCGTGTAGACAGCGTGCTGTTAGCACAAGATGGAAAAACAAACCCATGGAACAGAACTGGGGCTCCAGATGTTAACTCAAATGATCGACTTATTTTCAAAAAATGGCTCAAAACAATTTGAAAGAGAAAAAAAATGTTTTCCAAAAAATGGTGCTGGAAGAACAGGTGAAGCATGTAGATCTCAATCATTACTTCACATCCCACACAAAGATTTACTTGAGATGGGCTACAGCCCTAAAACAAAATTATGACTTTTCTAGAATTAAAAAGAAAAATTTTGAAGAAACACTTCACAAGAGAGGATACAGAATAGCCAGCAGGCACTTAGAAATTTAGTCCAAAAAAAACTGCTGTAAATTCATAAAAGACGTGCTGTAGCACTCAGCATTGACAGGACTGACTTAGTGATCGCCTAGTACCGACTTGCCAGACCCACTACACCCACATCCACTAGGAGGACTGCTTCAAAAAGATAGTCCAGACCATATGTTAGAGAGAGATGGAAGAAGTAGAACTCACACATATTTCTGGTGAACATGTAAAATAGTATCATTAACTTGATGAAACATTGGCAGTATCTTATAAAGTCAAATATACATCTATTCTATGAAACAACTATTATACTCCTAGACATTTACACAAGGTTAATAACACATGACCACAAAAAGACTCATATAAAATTGATTTGCAGGAACTAACCCAAAACTGGAAATGACCCAAATATATAGAAGAATGGATTTAAAATTAAGATACATTCATGCAGTGGGCTACTCCTTAGCATTTTTTAAAAAAGAAATACAACTGGTGTGTACAACATGGGTAAATTTAAACCTGTTATATTGAGTGAAATAAAGACCAAAAATTTTGTGAACTTACGATTTCATTTTTAGAAAATTCACTAAGAGGCAAAACTAATTTATGCTCTAAAAATCAGAACAAAGTTTTCCTGGGGGTAAGGATTGACTGGAATGAGTCACCATGGGACTTTCTGGAGAGATGGAAATATTTTATATCACATCCTCAACGATTTATATCAGCTTCTATTATAAAATATTTCTAGTCACCTTTGAGATTTGAAGTCCAACTATTTAAAGAAGCAATCACAATTATTTTTCCCTGTAATACATCTCAGTCTGAAAAATCCAAAATAATACTTCATGAAAAAAAAAAGCATACTTTACCCCTTTGGGTCTGAAGAAACCATCAATGCATGTCTCACAGTTTATACCAGCAGTGTTTCGAGTACAATTAATACACACACCCCCTCCAATGTACTTTCCATGTATATTTAAACTCCTATTTCTTCTGGCAACATTTTCATCATAATAGCATTCTTCAGCTTTCCCATGACAATTGCAGGCTGCATTAGGGAAAAATAAATTTATAAACTTTCAGATATATATAAAAATAATTTTTGTTACATAAGAGATTTCTATACCATATGGCAAATTATATTACATTATATGTATATACATACAAAGCCAATACAAATATACCTAGAAAGTACATGAATCTATTAGATAAATTAATAAATATATATTAATGGAACTTAAAACATATAAATTAAACTGAATAGTATGAAATTGCCAATATTTGACTGATTTTATCTTACAAAACTGATATTTCATATAATTCAACGTATAGCTTCCTATTACAACAAACAGATTATTATTGAAGTATGACACTGAATAACATTTGTATAATCTGTGATGAATAATTACTATATGTGAATCTCTGTATTAGATCCTATGGGTAAAGAAGGATGTTTAGTGTATATACATTTGATCTTTGAATATCACAGGGATTAAGGGTATCAACCCTTTGCACAATTTAAAACTGGAGTATAACTTTGCAGTCAGCCCTTCCCGTCCTTGGTTTCTCATCCCCCAGTTCGACCAACTGAAGATTGTGTAGCACTGCAGCTCTGTTGTCTGCATTTAGTGGAAAAAAAACCCCTATAACTTGTAAAGCAGGCTTAGATATAGTACAGTCAGTAAAGAATCTACCTGCAATGCAGGAGACCTGGGTTCAATCCCTATGTCAGGCAAATCCCCTGCAGAAGGAAACAGCAACCCTCTCCAGTATTCTTGCCTGGAAAATCCAATGGACAGAGAGGCCTGGCAGGCTACAGTCCACGGGGTCGCAAGAGTCGGACACGACTTACCAACTAAACCATAACTTGTAAAAAGTCACAAGATCAGAACTGTAAGCCAGACTCTGAAGTTAGGCTCCAGAGTCTTAGGGTGAATCTCTATCACAATCCCTTCAAGTTATCTAATAAGAGAGAAAAGATGTGCAATTAGTGCAAAGTAATCAGGACAAGAGGAGAGCTTTGTTCAGTGATGAGATCATGCTATTTTGTGCCAGTCTTGGATTTGGGTATCCTCTTTTCATTCATGTCCAACTCTTTGTGACCCTATGGACCATAGCCCACCAGGCTTCTCTGTCCATGGGATTCTTCAGGCAAGAATACTGGAGTGGGTGGCCGTGTCCTCCTCCAGGGGATCTTCCCAACCCAGAGGGTGAACCTGGGTCTCTTAATGTCCCCTTCATTGGCAGATGGATTCCTTACCACCAACGTCACCTGGAAAGCCCAGAAATATCAGTAGCAGGTCACAAAAGAGTCGGACACCACTTAGTGACTAAACAACTAAGGACAAGGCTTATAAGAGGTCCTACAGAGAAATCGAGTACATCTACAGATTAAATTCCTGCAAGTACAATTTCTAGTCAGGGGCTAGAACTTTAATTTTAATTAACTTGAAAATTTTCTCTCTAAAAATGCTATATCGGATTACTTTCCCTCCAACAGACATATTAAAACTGATCCCCCACAGCCTCGCCTACACTGTGTATTATCAACACTTTTAATGCAGCTCCTAGACATAGTAAACATTCAAACATATGTTGAGTGAATGAAAGAACACCTTGGTAAGTTTTTAAAAAGTACTTTTATTGTTTTAATGGATACTTCTTTAATCATAAATAAGTGTGACAATTTCCTTATATGGTTATGTCATAGTTTTTTCCTGAGAAATGCCTGTTTCAATCTTCGCTCATTTTTAACAGTTTTTTAAAAAAATTTTCTTATTGCTATGGATTCTTAATACAGTAAAGATATATTCCCCCTTGTCCAGTTTGTTGCAAATAGCTTCTTCAGTTTGTTGGCTTTTGATTTAGGATATAGCACTATTGCTGTATTAATGGAGAGTTTTCAAACTTTATTCTAGGGAAGTATATAATCACAAATATAAATCACTAGGCATGATATGCAGTTTTATATCTTTAGGATAATGTACAAGAATTCTTAAAAATCTTACTGTGAAAATATATTGCAAGAAACCGTCAAGATTTCTGCTACCAGTATAATTAGAGAGAAACACAGAGGAATACAAATTTATTCTCACATTATTTAGAACTTGTATTACTGACTGTACTTATAACCATGAGCTAAGGCAGGTAAAGACTGATGCTTGAGAAGCATACACTCCACATATGAGGGCCCTCTGCCTACAGCTCTGGCTGCTGTTTAAAGGTCCTGGACCTGCACATCGTCCATCTAAAGCCTCAGAGGACACAGAGAGTACCTACTCACAAACAACCATTTTACACTCTGCCATCAGCAGTTTGTTATTTCATTGAATGTTCATGACACATGATAAAAACTGTCTGTTAGTACAGGCTTAGCAGTGGAATACATACCCTTTGCACTTTATAGATACATCCTGCCTCAAATAAGCTAGACTGATAAAATCCAAATTAAATTCAAGTGAATTAGAAGGAAATTATTCATTTTATCTTTCTTTGTGGGAGAGATGGGAGGTTGGGCTTCCCTGGTGGCTCAGTGGTAAAGAATTTGCCTCCCAATGCAGAAGACAAGGGTTCAATCCTTGGATTGGGAAGATCCCCTGGAGAAAGAAATGGCAACCAACTCCAGTATTCTTGCCTGGAAAATCCCATGGTTAGAAGAACCTAGTGGGCTACAGACCATGGGGTCACATAGAGTTATACACAACTTAATACAATCATTGTAGGTTGTGACTAAACAACAATTCATTTTATAGAGGGATTTGTCATGTTGCAAAAAGATGTTTCTAAATCTTCAGAGGTAACTGGAACACCACTCAGCTTGGAAGCTAAAATTTTCATATAAACTCTTATGAATATATATATCACTGAAAGCACTATGTATACAAGGTTTTATGGTTAAAAACCCTATCTTTATTTTGTAGATTTTTTTATTTCAGTTTGGAAATCCAACCTCCCATCTCTTCCACAAAGAAAGATAAAACTGTTTTATAATAACAGTATTTTTAAAAATGCATAGAGCGGCAAGTAGAAATTTCCTTCTGTGTTGCTCTGTCTATCCCTATGGCTAATAAGTTTGATCCATCCTTTCCATTTCTTTGTTTAAACAGATACATATTAGTGGAGAGTGGTAAAGGGTTTTGCAGATCCACTTAACATTGCATTATGATAACTGTGATAGAAAGTGAGAGACAACAAGAGGAATCCCTACCCTCAAATGATACTCCCACCTGTAATTGCTGATATTCCACAAGCAGAAGAGAAATTTATTAAATTTAAGGAAATTTGAAAAGAGATATTCATGGTGTCATTCAACTTAAACTCAGCCTTAGGAATGAAAGTCTGCTGTCAATTGGGAGAAGTTGTGGAGATCCTGAGGGATCATCAGGAATGGAGTTGGGAGTAGAGGAAAAAAAAATGAAAGGTTGGGCATCTGATGCTGTTAAGGTTTACCCGTTTACACCACTGCGTAGTGGGGCCCCATTCCTCCAGATACCTCTCAGAACAATGACTGATTTCTAACCCAAAATATCTTCACAAGCACACAGTTCAGTTCAGTTCAGTTGCTCAGTTGTGTCCGACTCTTTGCGACCCCATGAATCGCAGCACACCAGGCCTCCCTGTCCATCACCAACTCCAGGAGTTTACCCAGACACACATCCATCGAGTCAGTGATGCCATCCAGCCATCTCATCCTCTGTTGTCCCTTTCTCCTCCTGCCCCCAATCCCTCCCAGCATCAGAGTCTTTTCCGATGAGTCAACTTTTCGCATTAAGTGGCCAAAGTACTGGAGTTTCAGCTTTAGCATCATTCCTTCCAAAGAAATCCCAGGGCTGATCTCCTTCAGAATGGACTGGTTGGATCTCCTTGCAGTCCAAGGGACTCGCAAGAGTCTTCTCCAACACCACAGTTCAAAACCATCGATTCTTCGGCGCTCAGCCTTCTTCACAGTCCAACTCTCACATCCATACGAGACCACAGGAAAAACCATAGCCTTGACTAGACGAACCTTTGTTGGCAAAGTAATGTCTCTGCTTTCTAGATATGCTATCTAGGTTGGTCATAACTTTCCTTCCAAGGAGTAAGCGTCTTTTAATTTCATGGCTGCAGTCACCATCTGCAGTGATTCTGGAGCCCAGAAAAATAAAGTCTGACACTGTTTCCCCATCTATTTCCCATGAAGTGATGGGACCAGATGCCATGATCTTAGTTTTCTGAATGCTGGGCTTTAAGCCAACTTTTTCACTCTCCTCTTTCACTTTCAACAAGAGGCTTTCTAGTTCCTCTTCACTCTCTGCCATAAGGGTGGTGTCATCTGCATATCTGAGGTTATTGATATTTCTCCCGGCAATCTTGATTCCAGCTTGTGCTTCTTCCAGTCCAGCGTTTCTCATGATGTACTCTGCATAGAAGTTAAATAAACAGGGTGACCATATACAGCCTTGATGTACTCCTTTTCCTATTTGGAACCAGTCTGTTGTTCCATGTGCAGTTCTAACTGTTGCTTCCTGACCTGCATACAGATTTCTCAAGAGGCAGGTCAGGTGGTCTGGTATTCCCATGTCTTGAAGAATTTTCCACAGTGTATTGTGATGCACACAGTCAAAGGCTTTGGCATAGTCCATAAAGCAGAAATAGATGTTTTTCTGGAACTCTTGCTTTTTCGATGATCCAGCGGATGTTGGCAATTTGGTCTCTGGTTCCTCTGCCTTTTCTAAAACCAGCTTGAACATCTGGAAGTTCACTGTTCACATATTGCTGAAGCCTGGCTTGGAGAATTTTGAGCATTAGTTTACTAGCATGTGAGATGAGTGCGATTGTGCAGTAGTTTGAGCATTCTTTGGCATTGCCTTTCTTTGGGATTGGAATGAAAACTGACCTTTTCCAGTCCTGTGGCCACTGCTGAGTTGTCCAAATTTGCTGGCATATTGAGTGCAGCACTTTCACAGCATCATCTTTTAGGATTTGAAATAGCTCAACTAGGATTCCATCACCTCCACTAGCTTTGTTTGTAGTGATGCTTTCTAAGGCCCACTTGACTTCACATTCCAGGATGTCTGGCTCTAGGTCAGTGATCACACCATCCTGATTATCTGGGTTGTGAAGATCTTTTTTGTACAGTTCTTCTGTGTATTCTTGCCACCTCTTCTTAATATCTTCTGCTTCTGTTAGGTCTATACCACTTCTATCCTTTATCAAGCCATCTTTGCATGAAATGTTCCCTTGGTATCTCTAATTTTCTTGAAGAGATCTCTAGTCTTTCCCATTCTGTTGTTTTCCTCTATTTCTTTGCATTGATTGCTGAGGAAGGATTTCTTATCTCTCCTTGCTATTCTTTGGAACTCTGCATTCAGATGCTTATATCTTTCCTTTTCTCCTTTGCTTTTTGCTTCTCTTATTTTCACAGCTATTTGTAAGGCCTCCCCAGACAGCCATTTGCTTTTGTGCATTTCTTTTTCTTGGGTATGGTCTTGATCCCTGTGTCCTGTACAATGTCACGAACCTCTGTCCATAGTTCGTCAGGCACTCTGTGATTGTCACTGATACCATTTCTAATATTAGCATTTTATATTATTATTAATGTGAAACGACACATTGAAAAATTAATGGATTAATAAAATAAATATTCTTTCTCTACTCATTTGATTTCTTGCCCTCTCCCAGTTACCTTCTCTCCTATTCTTCATAACTCCTGTCCCCAAACCCTACCCTTTAATAAGTATAACTAATGAATCAGGGGCCTTATTCTTCCTAGATAATAAAATGAGTCTAAGCTTTAGGGTATGATCTCTCTCCCCTCTGGTTTTCTCCATTTATTAGATGACAGGTATTCAAAAGCTATTTACTAGGGGAGGAACTATATAAAAGGGGAACAAGCAGAGAATCTGCAGCTATACTGGTTTGATAAGCATTTTATAAACATACCTGTTTAGAAGGGTAATGTCTATATCCAGTAGGTTTTACTGTATGTTTATTTACATTTCTCTCTCCCTTTCTATGTGTGTGTGTGTGTGTGTACTATTACTAAAATAGTAATAGTTTACTACTATTAGTTTAAAATGTCTTCCAAGCCTGTGATGGAGGCCATATACACCTTTTGAACTGAAAAAAAAATGTGATTGGGTGCTTCACTAAATGTGATTCACTAAATGTGATTCGCTAAAATGGTAATATTTGAATTCAGTTAAATTGGGCTTTCTGGTTAGTTGTTTGGATTTATAGTTCAGCAGAAGTTCATATAGGGGCTTACCTGGTGCCTTAGACAGTAAAGAATCTGCCTGCAATTCAGGAGACCTGGGTTCAATCCCTGGGTTAGAAAGATCACCAGGAAAGGAAAATGGCAACCCACTCCAGTATTCTTACCTGGGAAATCTCATGGACAGAGGAGTCTGGTGGGCTACAGTTCCTGGGGCCACAAAAGAGTTGGACATGACTGAGTGACTAACACTTTCAGAAGTTCACATATGTTATGCTATAAACTTTAGATTCATCCCTGATAACAGTAAGTGTACATTATGCTTTTACCTACATCTCATAATTCTCACATAGTGGTAAATTCATAAGTGTTTTGTAAATATTTGTCAAAAAAATAAAATCTTGGAAACTCTAAAACAGGAGAGTAAAAGAGCTTACAGCTACTGTCTTGGATGAAATGCATATGAATTTGACATATGAGTTCACCTGAAATCAGCATGTGTTTACACCACCTGTGCCCCAGGAAAAGAAGACTTACACGTGGTGTTGGACTGTCTGGAACATACCTTCACATTCACTTTTGGTCAGGAAAGTGCCTGCTCGCCAAGGTTTCTGATGGAATCCAGGACAGCACTGGTCACAGCTATCGCCACACGTGTTATGCTCACATTCACAGCGGGATTTCTAGTCAAAAAAGAAAAAAAGTGGGGGGCAGGGTGGGGAAGCATATTTCAGCATTCTTTGGAACCATAAATGAAGGGTTTCTCCTAAAAGGTAGAATGAAGACAAGAGAAAACATGGAGCCTCTGAACCAAAATCTAAAACTCTTGTCAGTCTGGGAAGGAAGAGGTTCCAGCAGCGGGAGCGATGAATATATTTGATCACCAGCTTTGGGAGGGAGGTTCAGGCTGGTACTGGAATCACTGGGCTCAGATGAGCAGAGAATGAAGGCCCAATCAGGAGTGGTCTTGAAGACTAGAATCACTTCTCTAATTCCTGAGATCCACAGGTTTTCTGGGTTGGATGTATCCATTTTAAGGTTTCCATCAAAGTACTATTAACATTGGAAGGACTGATGCTGAAGTGGAAGCGCCAACACTTTGGCCACCGGATCTGAAGAGCTGACTCATTAGAAAAGACCCTAATGCTGGGAAAGATTGAGGGGAGGAGGAGAAGAGGGTGACAGAGGACAAGATGGTTGGATGGCATCACTGACTCAACGGACATGAGTTTGAGCAAGCTCTGGGAGTTGTTGATGGACAGAGAAGCCTGATGTGCTACAGTGCATGGTGTGGCAAAGAGTCAGGCATGACTGAACGACTGAAGTGAACTGACTATTAGTATTTAGCATAGGAAGAGGGGAGAGAGTAGATGGCTAGGCATGGAGAGGCAGGGATAGAGGAGAAATCTAATACTCCAAGCCTGAATCTCCTGTCTGCAAGTGTTTTGAGTACAGTCTTATTTCACTGCATGGAACCGTCCTTCCAAGGCTGCTGTGCAGGTTCTCAAATCTTGGGAAATACTGCTCATCAGTACATCTGATAGACAGTGCCCACACCCTGCAGAAAGCAGGACCACAACCTTGTGAAGAAAACTATGCCAGGGATTTGAATCTTCCGTAGGAAGTAATACTATGATGCGTTACTCAGAAAACTAGCTTTGAAAGAAATATCATTTGTATTACAGTTGTAGTAGGAAAAAGTGTTTACCTAGGTAGCTACATTTACTGATCTCACTATTCAAAATATTTCTTCCATACATAAAGTAGATGATTCTGTATTTCACCAGATTGTTTATGCCTGAGAAAAACAGATGCTCATTCATCTTCTTTGCTTAGGTTATGTTCACTTAATACATTGTCATTAATGAAAAATGCAACCTAAAACCATTCCAGCATTTTCTGACCTGGCGATTTCAAGCTCTCTTGAATACTCTCTTTCACTCTACTCCTTACTGCCCCATCTTACCTTGGTCTCTGGTTCCATGGTCATTTATATTTACTTCCAGGTACATTTTTCATTTGTTTGCATTAATATTTTTGATGAAAATTCATAAAAGAAACAGGTTGATTGATGACAGGCATTCTCTAAAGCTAAATCATACAGCAGGCTGTCATAGCTAGAGAGGTTTCAAAATAGATAGACTGGTTTGGAGCCTTTTTGGGAAAAAACTAATCTGTTTTCTGATACTGTAATGGCGCCCTTCAAAGTCTATCATCCTAACTGCCAGCTCTATTTCACCCTGGCATGGCTTTCTGTTACACCATCTAAGTGGGGACCTGACACCCATTCACAGCGTCCCTGTCAGCAAAGCTTCTCATGAAGCATTTTACAGTTCAGAGCTTCATTTTACCTAAGCAGCCTAAAAATATACATACATTTGTCACTGGATCAAGTGGACAAGCCCTGGCATGACCGTAGCAGATGCACATCCCTCCAACCGAAATATCCTTGACCGAGTAGTAATACTGCAAAAAGCAATCCAGAGAGAAATCCTGTTAAGACTACTGCAAGGTGGAAGGAGCATTCAGTTAAAAACTTGGCTTTATGCTTTTACCCTTAGTTGGAAGCTCTAGAAAAACTGAAGGCTCACAAGAGTATCCAGTAACTCCTCACATTGAAACCATGGCCCAGGGGCAGAATGCCTCTATAGTTTATGTTAGGTGGGCAATTTAGAAATTTATTTCCCACAACAATACAAAGTGCTGCACAGTACAGAAACTCCATGCTGGAGCATTTATTATAGAAAGCAAATTGTTACGGGGTGGGGGGAAGCAAGGACAATAATTCTTCATAAAAGTTGAAAGACAGAAAACCTCTTTTATTATCATTTTAGGAATGCCAGTGTTCACGAATCATATGCAGACTGTTCTACTTAATGAATTTGAAAAGAATCAACAAATGTAAGGGAAAGGGTGCTCATGATGACACATTTCTTAAGCATATCAAGAAGCACATGAAAAGTAATTAACTACAAGATTGGTTTAATATAATGCAAGATGTAAACTAGATGTGCAGAACACTATTTCTTCATTATTATGTTAAAATGTTCATGCAATTACCTTCCTGTTTAGGTTAACATAGGACTGCCTCAAATTATTTTCATCTACCTAGCTATTTTTGAAAGGTTACTCATAATTTATACAACTGGACAATTAAAAAAATTTAACTAATTTGTATATCACAAGTTATAGTTATTTGTGAAAGTACTTCATATTATCTTGTGGAATCTAAATAGTCATCACAGTGGTAGATAGTTCTATTATTCCAATTATTTACACTAAACACACACACACACATTTAGTGAGAATAAATAGATAGATACAAATCTGAGTTCCCTGACTATAAATTCTCTTTTCTAATTTACTTCTTTTTTAAACATTTTTTCTTTTTGTTTTTGCTGTTTATATACAGTATCTTTTATAATATTTTGTGTTACTTTATCTTACTTGATACACTTACACCTCACACTATTGTAACTTGCAAGGAAGTTTATATTTAATTTAGATGTTAAACTCTGCTTTTCACTAACTTCATCACCTAATAATACAGATAAAGCAGGCATAGTTGCTCAGAATGCTGATACAGACGTTTTGTGGATGTTTTTAAAGCTGCTTTAAATATAAATGTGTAATGCTTCATTTCTAAGTCATGAAGAAGAGTTAAAATTCAATATCCTATTTTTATATATTTAAATTTATATGTAGGGTTTACAGAACTTGAGTACTTCCAAAAATATAATTAATGTTGAACTTTACTGCACTATTTTAAAGGTTCATATACAATGAAGTTATAAATAATAGATGTGCACCCCAACACCCTCTCTGCCTTCAGCAAAAGATGATAAAAGGAACACGTTTACTTCCATTGATTTTTTTCTTTGACAGATATACTGTCAGGAAAGATTAAATTTCACTTCAAAATTATTCAGTCTTCCTTGGTGTGTATTTTTAAGTCATGCCAAAATTATAATTAAAAGTGATTTTTTAATAAGTGAGGAATCAACTTTGCTGTAAAATAATGATTACTTTTGCAGAAGACAATTTACAATAGACTGAAATATAATACAAGGCAAAATTATTTCAGGTTTGGAAAGGGCACTAAAACATCCAACATGTGTTCTATGAGGACATAAGACTTTAAAAGTTATTTTGTAATGATGGAGAAGTTAGGTGTGAGGAAGTTAAGCAATGAGAAAATGTATGAGGAGTCCTCACATATTTGTGAAAAGCACTGCCCTTCAATATTCAGTCTGTAGGCTCAGCACTTTGCTACCTGGTGGCAACAGTTGAACCCCAGTAGGGTCATTGTGGAACAATGTTTTGTCTCACAATCTCAGTTTCTCCCTACAATCCTCTTTTCTCCTTTGCTTCTAGTCACACAGTAGATATTCTGTTTGCATGTATTTGATTTATGGATTTACTACTGAACTGAGTCTCTAGCTAATACTGTCTTGGTTGTATACATGCATAAAAGGGAGATGACATAAACCAGAGAAACTGGTGGGACATGGGGATAGGAGGAAGCATAGTTATGACTCATAGCAACCTGAGCTATAAAGAAAGCTGAGCGCTGAAGAATTGATGCTTTTGAACTATGGTATTGGAGAAGACTCTTGAGAGTTCCTTGGACTGCAAGGAGATCCAACCAGTCCATCCTAAAGGAGATCAGTCCTGGGTGTTCATTGGAAGGACTGATGCTGAGGCTGAAACTCTGATACTTTGGCCACCTCATGCGGAGAGTTGACTCATTTGAAAAGACCCTGATGCTGGAAAAGATTGAGGGCAAGAGGAGAAGGGGACGACAGAGGATGAGATGGTTGGATGACATCACAGACTCAATGGACATGGGTTTGGGTGGACTCCAGGAGTTGGTGATGGATGGGGAGGCCTGGTGTGCTGTGGTTCATGGGGTCGCAAAGAGTCGGACATGACTGAGCGACTGAACTGAACTGCCTGAACCTGGGCAGATCATCTATGTCATAATCTCTCAAATTTCTGTTTGAAAACAACACCTCTACTAGCTTCTGTTTCCACTGATATGTTGAAAGGATGCTATAACCATTATTTTTCCTGATATTCAATTCATAAAGGAAAATAAAAGTGTATACAATCAGTTTTTTCCCTAGTATCTGTATTCTTTTGAACTAGAAATGCATTGTGATTCATTAAAGAAGCATGAAGCTAAATTATTTATTTAGATAAAATGGTCCATGGACCAGTGGCATCCATATCACCTGCAAAATTGTTAGAATTGCTGTTTCTCAGTTCTGTCCTAGATCTACTGAATTCAAATCTGCATTTCCACAACATCACCAGTTGATTCCATGCATATTAAAGTTTATCAGGATGTGATGTGGTGTGAAAGTCTGCCTGTGTGTGTATATGTACTGAGTCATGATATAAAATGTATTTCTTAGTGTGGGTTACAAGCCCACAAGGCCAATTATAATAGTTGTACAGATAACCCAAAATGTGGAAAAACTAACTTTGTCCTTAAAATCAGGAGAATAAACTAGGCAGTATGAGCTCCACTGTACAAAGAGGAAACTAAAGTTTAGAAATGTTAAAAAGTTTGATATTTTTTACACATCTAATAAGTGGCCCAGAGGCTGGATTTAAACAAAGGAAGATCCATGAAATTTTAAAGTCTTTCATTCCTCCACTGAAAACTACTTTTTTAAAACTATTTAACAGACAATTATGGAGAAGAAAATGCCACCCCACTCCAGTATTCTTGCCTGGGAAATCCCATGGACAGAGGAGCCTGGCGGGCTACAGTCTGCAGGGTCGCAAAGAGTCAGACATGACTGAGGGAGGAGCAGGCGCTCCCCAGAGGCCCCAGAGCTTTTGATGGCAGAGGCAAGGACTGTGGCCGAGGACTCCCAGCTCCCAGGCCTCTCTCACCAGATACGAGCATGGAAAACTAGAATCTAAATTACGCCTGATGGCTTTCCTGGCGGCTCAGTGGTAAAGAATCCCCAGTCTGGGAAGACCCCACGTAGCAGAGCAGCTGAGCCCATGCATCACGGCCACTGGGCCAGTGCTCTAGAGCCTGGAAGCCGCAACTACTGAGGTCTGTGGGCACCAGAGCCCATGATCTGGAACAAGAGGAGCCACCATAGTGAGAAGTCTACGCCCCGCTGCTAGAGAGTAGCCCCTGCTCCCGGCAACTAGAGAAAAGCCCATGCAGCATGAAGACCCTGCACAACCATAAATGAATCGAATCATTAAAAAAAATTAAAAAAATAAAACTATTTAACAGGCAATTAAAACAATAGGCCCAATATTATTCACAGATTCCAATATGATTCCTCATAACTTACTCTTCGTGTGACAATGGGGTCAATTTCTCTTGGGTCTTTGTGAGCGAACATCATCAAATCGGCATTCAAGGTGCGGATTCTCTGAAACCTCAGGCGAATATAACGAGCAGAGGTAAATTCTAGCAGTTCAGGAGAAGGATCATCAGCACTCGGTCTCCCATTGATCAAAGAAATATGAATCTACACAATTTGGGAAATAATTTAACAATTAAGGTTACCAAGACTTACATATCTGGTTATATTTAACTTTTCTTAGACAAATAGTTAAGTTCCCCTTCTCTCAGTTAGGCAGATACAGGTTCATATTTACTAGAATGCAGTGAAGTAATTGAGGAATATTATGAATGTACATGTACCTGCAATTTATTTGTTTCTATTTCAGGCATTTTCTATATACTGCAATTAATTATATTTCTATGTTCCAAGTCAGTGCATCTACTTGAACTTCCTAGGATTTCCAAAAATTCTTAAATCAATCATTCTTTTTCTGAAAATTATTGCAGCCAAAAATTATTTAAGATTCTGGCATATATTCCCATATATTTTCTGGTGGGAAAATAAAATAACAGAAAACAAAATATCAGACAAAACCAAGAAATCATCAGGAACTCAAATTTCTTTTTATTCTGAGCTTGAAAGTATCTAATTATATTGTCTTAAAATATATAAAGAGAGTTAAAATTGACACATTACCAGAAAAATTATGCAAATCTCCAATCACAGTGAGACATTTCCAAAAGGTGGCTTTTGTTATTTCTTTTTTAGAAAATGATAGCTTAAGAAGGCAAAATTTACCAAGGCTATAACACATTCTATGAAAAATATGCTGTTTGAAAATATATTAAAACTTGAGTAGAATGGAATACTCTTTAGGAAAATAATTTTGCAAAATTGACACCAGAAGAAATCAAATCTAACCATACCATTTTCCATGAAAAATCAGAGAAATGATTATCCTTCAAAGGTGAATTGAGGCCCACATGCTCTCACAGGGATTTCGAGAGCAGAAAATTCTAATGGGGGTTGGGGGGAGGTAAATGGTTACATAAAATAAGAAGTACTTCTATCACATATAAAGGAATTATTTTTCTAATGCCTAAAGAACTTCTATAAATCAACAAGAAAAAATACTGATGACATAACACAAAAATAGACAAAAGATATAACTATTTAAAGAAACAGAGATAGAAATGGCTATTAAACTTATGATAAGATAGTGAACCTCATTTATAACAGAACTCTTAATTAAATCCACTCTAAAAGCTTTCTCCATTTTTTCAAGTTGTCGAATCCTAAAATATTAATAATACTCCCTGATGACAAGACTAAAGGGGGTACAGCAATTGTTACACATTTACAGGTTGAATGTAAAACGGTATAAATCCTTATAAAGGTGAATTTAGCAATAACTGCCAAAATTACAAATGCACAGAATTTTTTACTTAGAAATTCCACTTCTTGGAAATTACACCACACAGATGTTTTATTAATATATGTGTGTGTGTATACAATTAACATGTAATTAATGATATGTAAAAATGCACCGAATTTCTATAATTTTTTTGATAATAGCAAAAGACTGGAAAGAACCTAATATCCATCAATAAGAGATGGGTTAAATAAATTATACATCTATACAGTGAATTATGTGTACCACACAAAAGAATGAGGAAACTCTCAAAATACAGATAGGAAAAAGTACATTCAATTTTTTGTACTTTGTAAATGTATTCTTACCTATGCAATAAACCTAATCAAATCAAAACTGTTAAAAAAATTGAAATTGAGTGGTGGGTTTTGGGCTGAACACATGCACATACTCTGTGTATGCACATACAGGAGGCTAAAGAGACAGGATTACATGAAGAAAGGAGCCCTATGCTGGGCTGGGAGCTATTCAGAAACATGACGGTCTGTAAGTCACTGGAAACTGTGACTTGAGGTCACCCACTGGAATTTTCATCTACTTTTGCAAGATGATATATCATGTGTGTTAATTACATTTTTTTTGACAGGAGAAGCAATATGTGTTTCCATTCCTAACATTCTGCATCTAGATAATCCCCGGGAGCATTTTACAAACTGACTGCCAATAAACTACTGAGTCACTAGAGGAATAAACACAGCAAATTCTGAGATGAGAAACTAATTCTGATGTCACAAAGGATAGACTCAAAACGCCTCGTGATAAAAATATGAAATGTCCCAGCTAATTGACTCTACTTTGAATACTTAATAAAAAATAAATTCACTTAATCAACATTTGAGGATGATAAAATTCAAGGTCTCCTAAAATAATGAATCTCGAAATGCTGAATGTCCTCCCTCTGACACCGAACATTTGAAGAGTAACATAGATCTTGTATATTTCACAGTTCTGGCATCTAGCAGGTAAGCCAGAAATGTGTTTAAAGTCAAGTTGTCTCTATTACTTAAGATGGTATCCATTAAATGTTAAAGAATGAATAAATAGATGTATACAGCAGCTAAAATGAGTTCCCCTTAGAGATTACTTTGGCACCCAAAAAATCACCAGTGTCCTTGAATTCACACTTAGATTTGTCTTATCAAGCTCTTCCTTGACTGCTTCTAAAAAAGCCATTTGAAAAAAGGAAATCAGAACATGTCTAGGATTAATATTTCTAAAAACTATTAAGGTTTATTTGGTGTTAATGCTACAGTGAACTGCACTTGTTCTGTACATAGAATTAATAAGTGCCTCATTTAAACATAAAGGAACTTTTAAAAAATGGTGCACATGTCCAAATTTAGTTTTGAACACCTAAATTTGAACACCTAAATCATATCATACACCATATGATAGCTACAGAAAGGATTCAGCAAAAGAACACTTCTCCTCACAGCTTTGGTATTTTCATCAGGCTACTCTGCCAAGAGATCTTGTGAGAATAGTTAGTTCCAAGCTGTTTCTGAGACAGAAAACCAGACAGCTGTTTGGCCATGTTGCTTGCAGCTTACTTCCATTTTTTTCCTTTTCCGTTTTTTTTTAAACTCTCCTTCAGAATGAATCATAATATTGGATAGGCTATTTCCACTGGCACTTGGCTGTGTAATTCCAAGTCCACTGGAGTTTAGCATGCTTCCTGATTTCCTGTGGGGTGACAACTGGAGAGTGTCTATCTTCAAAAAGATGAAAAGTATCATTCCTCAAGACTACCGCTGTCTTGCTGCGAGGCCACGGGAAGTCTGTGTCAGTCTAGTGTCTTCTGAAATGATTTCCATTACAGACATGTTGGTGGATATATGTTCAAGCTGTCAAAGGAATTCATTCCAACTAAAATATCAGCCTGATTAAACAATTGGTTTTTAGATTTAAAAGTTACTCTTCTCTGAAATTAGTTTTTGTAGATAAAAAGAAACATCTCTTTTTATGACCAAATGACCAAATTAATATGCTCTACCCATCAAAACCATTATCTTTTTTTAGTATAAGGATACCATATAAATCACATTTACTTGCAGATGGCTAAGATTTGGGGGCCTCTATGGGTATTTTTATCTTAATGATTAGAATTTAACTAAAAATGATTTATGAAGCAAGTAATACAATTTTTAATCTAGGTAATTATGTTCATATTATTATTATTATTATATTTTTCTATTATATTACTACATCTGCTTTAGATTACTGGCAGAGCTACACTCCTAATACCCCTCCCAATGATACAAGTTTGTTGAGTAAATGGATAGGTGAAAGAATGAAGACTACTTAAGGGTCATTAATAATGGTAAGAATCTTAGAAATGAGAAATGGAAGTAGATGAAACTGACAACTTGATGAACATTTTTAAATCCCCTTTGATTCATCAATTTCTAGGTGTGCCAAAGAAACTGGTACAACAGTTTGAGAGTAAGGTGACATCAGGAGATACAACAGTAATTTTCATATGTGTAAGATGAGCTCAACTATCAATAGGTATGGTTAAAGAATGTGTATGTAAATGAGTGGCTAAGACTTGAGGAACCTCTTAGATCTAATTATAATTAATATATTAGTTTAGAGAAGGAGAATAAGATCACAATAAAAACTCTGAAAAATGAACTCAATCACTTGTATTTTATCCAGTGGGAGGGAAAAAAGAAAGCAAGCATATCTTTGGAGACAGGGAGTGAGCGATATGAAGGTTAAGAAAAGGTGACGGTGTGTCACTGTGTTTCCAGCACAAAGCAAACAAAGGCTCTGACTCAGGCTCTAGGTGGTCAACAGAAACCCCCAAATGATCAACTTTCAGCCTCCATCATACTTGATCTAATAGCAGCATTTGAAACAATTGATTGCTCCACTGATTTCCAGGACACCACACTGTCTTTTTTTTCCTCTTACGTCTTCAGCTACTCTTCTCAATCCCACTCAAGACTTTCTACATTTTCTCCTCCCTAACTTTCTAAAATTGGAATACCACAGTACCCAGTCTTTGGCCTTGTCTTCTGTTCGATCCACACATACCCACATAGTGATCTCACCAAAGCATGCAGATTTAAATGTCACCTATACTGGTGCCTCCCACATGTAACATCTCCAGGCTTGACCCCTCCTCTTGAGGTCCAGATGCAGAATCCAACTGCCTTCTTAATCCCTTTAAGTGACTGTCTAATAGGTACCTCAAACTTGTATCTCAAATTGAGTTCTATTCTTCATCTCCCAGTGTTTCCAATCTCATTAAATAATTTTATCATTTCAACTACCCGGGACTCACAACTTGGAGTCATGCCTGCCTGCTTTTGTTTTCCTTCTTCCTACAACCAGTTTTTCTGCAAATCTTGTTGACTTTACCTTCAAAACATATCCAGCATTCAAACATTTCTCACCACCTCCCCTAAAGCCACCTTGATCCAGGCTTTCATCACCTTGAACTTGTGTACTACAATAATGATCTGAACAGGTCACCCTGCTACTGCTCTTAGCTCCTTAGGAGTTTTTTGGCAACAGAGAAGACGTTTTTTTGTTGTTGTTGTTTGCTTTTTTTTTCCTAAGTTTTTGGTAAATGTTTCCATCAATTTATTCTCTGTATTTCTTAAAAACAAAAACCACAAGTTTAACATTAATAATTTAAAATACTGTAGACCAAACAAAGCCAGCTCTTACTCACACTGCAAGTTGGTCTATGATTTCTTTCCTTCTGTTTGCCAGATGATCTTCAACAACTTCTACAAAGAAATTCCTCTTCAATAGGTTCATGCAAGAGCTAAAAGCTGGTCATCAACTTTATGAAAATGGTGTAAACCATAGCAAAAGAGGTCTATTCTCATCTCAAGCCTCATGCCATAACCACATTCATCACCATCAAACTGCCCAAAAGTCATTATTTCCTGAATGAGAACAAAAGCTTTTATTCTCTCCTCATCATTTGGTGCCTCAAAAAATGGGCTTTCAAATTGTATTGAGGTCTGCATCTGTTTCAGGGAGCTCTCTAAATATGCCTTATAAACTATAACCCTGGTCATGTCATGCTTTTCTGTAAGACTTTCCAGTGGTTCTCTATTTTACTGTCAATAAAAGCCAAATTTTTACAATGAACTGAGAGATTCTATACTATCTGCAATGTCAGCGCCCCATCCCTACCCACTAAAACTGCCAAAGAAGAAAACAATGATTTTCTAGAGTTCTTTTCCTACTTTATCCCTCAACTACACTGCTCCCACCAGGCTGCCAATTTTGTCTGGGCATGCCAGACAGGATCTTACCTCAGGGCTTTTAAACTTGGGTCCCTTGCCTGGAATGTTATTCTCCCAGATATTGCAATGCTCACTTTCTCATTTCAAATCTTGCTTCAGTTCAGTTCAGTTCAGTTGCTCAGTCATGTCCAATTCTTTGTAACCCCATGAATCGCAGTACACCAGGCCTCCTTGTCCATCACCAACTCCCGGAGTTCACTCAGACTCATGTCCATCGAGTCAGTGATGCCATCCAGCCATCTCATCCTCTGCCATCCCCTTCTCCTCCTGCCCCCAATCCCTCCCAGCATCAGAGTCTTTTCCAATGAGTCAACTCTTCTCATGAGGTGGCCAAAGTCCTGGAGTTTCAGCTTTAGCATCATTCCTTCCAAAGAAATCCCAGGGCTGATCTCCTTGATTAGGCCTTTTCAGTGAGTCCTTCCAAGACTATCTAATTCCAACGCAAACTTCATCCTGGCACTTACTATTCTCCTCTACCTGCTTCATCTTATTCCACACTACGTTTCCTCTTAACACACCATGAATATGATTTACCTCTTTGTTGATTATTTCTCTCCACTCTCTAGAGTACAAGTCCCAAGCATTTCAAGATTTTTAATCTACTTTGTTAACTGATATATCCCCAGAAAACAGTACAGCACCTTAAAAAAATAAGTGCTAAGCAAAAATATTTGGATAAAGAAACATAAATTCTAAATATTTAACTGGCCTCCTACTTGAAGATCAATTTCATAGAGTAATTAATCAATTTTTCTGTTTTTATATGAGTAAATCTTTGAGTACGGTATTTCCATAGTATGAAATTAAAATCAGTAATCCTTTATATCATTTTCTATCAAAGCATTTTAAGTTGATTTAGAGATAATTAGGAATTAACAGCTTTGATCTACAATTTACTTACATCAAGGTCTACTATATTTGCTAATATTAGTTAAACATTAGTTAACTTTAAGTTTTATTTCAACGGGCTATTTTCAGCCAAGAAAGACACACATGTCCTAAGGTATTGTATTTCAATGTAAGGACTATTCAACTTAATTTTAGCACAAGAAAAGTAAATCTATCCATTGATATTGTATTTCATAGTCCAAACTATAAATTGGTATGCTGTTAGTTACACTAGAGTCCATGAAAACACAACAGTATATTTAAACTATAGATTCTTTAAACCCTATGAATATGCAATAGCTATCAATAAAGTTAATTAACAGTTACATACTTCCTTGTCTTTAGAAGGAAATTTTATTACTAAATGTATTATCTTTATGGGTTATCATTATGTTTACTATATACAACTAAATAGTTATTGAAAAATAAACTTTCTTATCTCATCAGAAAAATTTCAGTGCGGTTTGTTTTCAAAACTCTTCCAAATCAATGCAATACTTTTAAAGTCTTAAAAATATGAAAATATATGAATATATGAAAATTAATGCATGGGTAATAAAAATACACTGGATAAATAATACAATTTACAAAATGTCATGCATAAAACCAGTTAATAAAATATTTAAACATTTCAGACTAGATATTTCTCCATCAAGAATCATTAGGTTCTTGGGGCTTCCCTGGTGGCTCAGTGGTAAAGAACCCACCTGCCAATACCAGTGACATGGGTTGGATTCCTTATCAAGGAAGATCCTACATGCTATGGAGCAACTAAGCCTGTGGACCACAACTATTGAGCCTGTGCTCTAGAGCCTGGAAACCACAATTACTGAACCCACATGCTGCAATTACTGAAGCCCAAGAGCCTTAAAGCCTATGCTCTGCAACAAGAGAAGCCACCCCAATGAGAAGTCTGCAGGTTGCAGCTGGAGAGTAGCCCCTATTCACTACAACTAGAGAAAAAAACTTGTGCAGCAACAAAGGCCCAGAACAGCCAAAAGTAAATAAATAATATTTTGAAAGAATCTTTAGGATCTTAGTGAGAAAATGGGGTATTATGACCATTTTTCAAGCCATTATTTCCAGTTCTATCAGGCATAGTTTATTGAAGTCCTTTTTTCATTTTCTTTTCCCCATATTTTATTTCCTCCAACTAATGGTTGTTGTTTTATTGCTATTTTTATTCACTCAAATACTGTTCATTTGTATATCCAGAAAATGAAATTCTCTGAAGGCCTAACACACATGCTTACAAAACTTTATCTCTGGTCTACCTCTTCATACTTCAATATTTCTAACTCATTCATTTAGTCAGTCAGTCTCTCATTCATTCAGAAATATTTATTAGATGCTTACTATTAATACATTCCAGGCCACTGAACTATTTTCACTTTCCCTTCTGTGTCATAAATCTCTCTCATTTATGAGCCTTTGTCAAACATGTTTTATGTCTCCCTACTGCTCTCATTAGCACAGATGTACTTTACACATCCTTCTGGTCTCAGCTAAGATGTCAATTCTCTTTCTTCCAGGCATAGTTCCATGGCTGTCTAGGACTTTTCCTATGAATTCTCCAAGCTCCGCTATTATCACTGCCCATTTACTTTATTCTGTCTGCCAAGAATAGGAACTTTGTCTTATTTACAGTACAGTTTTACTGATTAAACTAATGAATAGTGTATAATAGATTCAATAATTTGAATGAGTAATCATCAGTGCCTAAATATTACAGATTGTGATGGAATTTCCAATGAATGAACTCTTCAAACATTCACAACTGTTGCATTGTGTATATTATTTAAATTTTGACTGTATATATTTCACTGATTTTTTTAATTTAATTTAATTTTATGTTTAAACTTTACATAATTGTATTAGTTTTGCCAAATATCAAAATGAATCCGCCACAGGTATACATGTGTTCCCCATCCTGAACCCTCCTCCCTCCTCCCTCCCCATTCCATCCCTCTGGGTCGTCCCAGTGCACCAGCCCCAAGCATCCAGTATCGTGCATCGAACCTGGACTGGCAACTCGTTTCATACATGATATTTTTCATGTTTCAATGCCATTCTCCCAAATCTTCCCACCCTCTCCCTCTCCCACAGAGTCCATAAGACTGTTCTATACATCAGTGTCTCTTTTGCTATCTCGTACACAGGGTTATTGTTACCATCTTTCTAAATTCCATATATATGTGTTAGTATACTGTATTGGTGTTTCTCTTTCTGGCTTACTTCACTCTGTATAATAGGCTCCAGTTTCATCCACCTCATTAGAACTGATTCAAATGTATTATTTTTAATGGCCGAGTAATACTCCATTGTGTATATGTACCACTGCTTTCTTATCCATTCATCTGCTGATGGACATCTAGGTTGCTTCCATGTCCTGGCTATTATAAACAGTGCTGCGATGAACATTGGGGTACACGTGTCTCTTTCCCTTCTGGTTTCCTCAGTGTGTATGCCCAGCAGTGGGATTGCTGGGTCATAAGGCAGTTCTATTTCCAGTTTTTTAAGGAATCTCCACACTGTTCTCCATAGTGGCTGTACTAGTTTGCATTCCCACCAACAGTGTAAGAGGGTTCCCTTTTCTCCACACCCTCTCCAGCATTTATTACTTGTAGACTTTTGGATCGCAGCCATTCTGACTGGTGTGAAATGGTACCTCATAGTGGTTTTGATTTGCATTTCTCTGATAATGAGTGATGTTGAGCATCTCTTCATGTGTTTGTTAGCCATCTGGATGTCTTCTTTGGAGAAATGTCTATTTAGTTCTTTGGCCCATTTTTGATTGGGTCATTTATTTTTCTGGAGTTGAGCTGTAGGAGTTGCTTGTATATTCTCGAGATTAGTTGTTTGTCAGTTGCTTCATTTGCTATTATCTTCTCCCATTCTGAAGGCTGTCTTTTCACCTTGCTTATAGTTTCCTTTGTGGTGCAGAAGCTTTTAAGGTTATTTAGGTCCCATTTGTTTATTTTTGCTTTTATTTCCAATATTCTGGGAGGTAGGTCATAGAGGATCCTGCTGTGATGTATATCAGAGAGTGTTTTGCCTATGTTCTCCTCTAGGAGTTTTATAGTTTCTGGTCTTACGTTGAGATCTTTAATCCATTTTGAGTTTATTTTTGTGTATGGTGTTAGAAAGTGTTCTAGTTTCATTCTTTTACAAGTGGTTGACCAGATTTCCCAGCACCACTTGTTAAAGAGATTGTCTTTAATCCATTGTATATTCTTGCCTCCTTTGTCAAAGATAAGGTGTCCATATGTGTGTGGATTTATCTCTGGGCTTTCTATTTTGTTCCATTGATCTATATTTCTGTCTTTGTGCCAGTACCATACTGTCTTGATGACTGTGGCTTTGTAGTAGAGCCTGAAGTCAGGCAGGTTGATTCCTCCAGTTCCATTCTTCTTTCTCAAGATCGCTTTGGCTATTCAAGGTTTTTTGTATTTCCATACAAATTGTGAAATTATTTGTTCTAGCTCTGTGAAGAATGCTGTTGGTAGCTTGATAGGGATTGCATTGAATCTATAGATTGCTTTGGGTAGTATACTCATTTTCACTATATTGATTCTTCCAATCCATGAACATGGTATATTTCTCCATCTGTTAGTGTCCTCTTTGATTTCTTTCACCAGTGTTTTATAGTTTTCTATATATAGGTCTTTAGTTTCTTTAGGTAGATATATTCCTAAGTATTTTATTCTTTCCATTGCAATGGTGAATGGAATTGTTTCCTTAATTTCTCTTTCTGTTTTCTCATTATTAGAGTATAGGAATGCAAGGGATTTCTGTGTGTTGATTTTATATCCTGCAACTTTACTATAGTCATTGATTAGTTCTAGTAATTTTCTGGTGGAGTCTTTAGGGTTTTCTATGTAGAGGATCATGTCATCTGCAAATAGTGAGAGCTTTACTTCTTCTTTTCCAATTTGGATTCCTTATATTTCTTTTTCTGCTCTGAATGCTGTGGCCAAAACTTCCAAAACTATGTTGAATAGTCATGGTGAAAGTGGGCACCCTTGTCTTGTTCCTGACTTTAGAGGAAATGCTTTCAATTTTTCACCATTGAGGATAATGTTTGCTGTGGGTTTGTCATATATAGCTTTGATTATGTTGAGCTATGTTCCTTCTATTCCTGCTTTCTGGAGAGTTTTTATCATAAATTGATGTTGAATTTTGTCAAAGGCTTTCTCTACATCTATTGAGATAATCATATGGTTTTCATTTTTCAAATTTGTTAATGTGGTGTATTACATTGATTGATTTGCGGATATTGAAGAATCCTTGCATCCCTGGGATAAAGCCCACTTGGTCACGGTGTATGATCTTTTTAATGTGTTGTTGGATTCTGATTGCTAGAATTTTGTTAAGGATTTTTGCATCTATGTTCATCAGTGATATTGGCCTGTAGTTTTCTTTTTTTGTGGGATCTTTGTCAGGTTTTGGTATTAGGGTGATGGTGGCCTCATAGAATGAGTTTGGAAGTTTACCATCCTCTGCAATTTTCTGGAAGAGTTTGAGCAGGATAGGTGTTAGCTCTTCTCTAAATTTTTGGTAGAATTCAGCTGTAAAACCATCTGGACTTGGGCTTTTGTTTGCTGGAAGATTTTTGATTAAAGTTTCAATTTCCGTGCTTGTGATGGGTCTGTTAAGATTTTCTATTTCTTCCTGGTCCAGTTTTGGAAAGTTGTACTTTTCTAAGAATTTGTCCATTTCTTCCACGTTGTCCATTTTATTGGCATATAATTGTTGATAGTAGTCTCTTATGATCCTTTGTATTTCTGTGTTGTCTGTCGTGATCTCTCCATTTTCATTTCTGATTTTATTGATTTGATTTTTCTCCCTTTGTTTCTTGATGAGTCTGGCTAATGGTTTGTCAATTTTATTTATCCTTTCAAAAAACCAGCTTTTGGTTTTGTTGATTTTTGCTATGATCTCTTTTGTTTCTTTTGCATTTATTTCTGCTCTAAGTTTTAAGATTTCTTTCCTTCTACTAACCCTGGGGTTCTTCATTTCTTCCTTTTCTAGTTGCTTTAGGTGTAGAGTTAGGTTATTTATTTGAGTTTTTTCTTGTTTCTTGAGGTGTGCCTGTATTGCTATGAACTTTCCCCTTAGGACTGCTTTTACCGTGTCCCACAGGTTTTGGGTTGTTGTGTTTTCATTTTCATTCGTTTCTATGCAAATTTTGATTTCTTTTTTGATTTCTTCTGTGATTTGTTGGTTATTCAGCAGCGTGTTGTTCAGCCTCCATATGTTGGAATTTTTAATAGTTTTTCTCCTGTAATTGAGATCTAATCTTACTGCATTGTGGTCAGAAAAGATGCTTGGAATGATTTCTATTTTTTTGAATTTACCAAGGCTAGCTTTATGGCCCAGGATGTGATCTATTCTGGAGAAGTTTCCATGTGCGCTTGATAAAAAGGTGAAATTCATTGCTTTGGGATGAAATGTCCTATAGATATCAATTAGGTCTAACTGGTCTATTGTATCGTTTAAAGTTTGTGTTTCCTTGTTAATTTTCTGTTTAGTTGATCTATCCATAGGTGTGAGTGGGGTATTAAAGTCTCCCACTATTATTGTGTTATTGTTAATTTCTCCTTTCATACTTGTTAGCATTTGTCTTACATACTGCGGTGCTCCCGTGTTGGTTGCATATATATTTATAATTGTTATATCTTCTTCTTGGATTGATCCTTTGATCATTATGTAGTGACCATCTTTGTCTCTTTTCACAGTCTTTGTTTTAAAGTCTATTTTATCTGATATGAGTATTGCTACTCCTGCTTTCTTTTGGTCCCTATTCGCATGGAAAATCTTTTTCCAGCCCTTCACTTTCAGTCTGTATGTGTCCCCTGTTTGAGGTGGGTCTCTTGTAGACAACATATGTAGGGGTCTTGTTTTTGTATCCATTCAGCCAGTCTTTGTCTTTTGGTTGGGGCATTCAACCCATTTACGTTTAAGTAATTACTGATAAGTATGATCCCATTGCCATTTACTTTATTGTTTTGGGTTCGAATTTATACACCATTTTTGTGTTTCCTGTCTAGAGAATATCCTTTAGTATTTGTTGGAGAGCTGGTTTGGTGGTGCAGAATTCTCTCAGCTTTTGCTTGTCTGAAAAGCTTTTGATTTCTCCTTCATACTTGAATGAGATCCTTGCTGGGTACAATAATCTGGGCTGTAGGTTATTTTCTTTCATCATTTTAAGTATGTCTTGCCATTCCCTCCTGGCTTGAAGAGTTTCTATTGAAAGATCAGCTGTTATCCTTATGGGTATTCCCTTGTGTGTTATTTGTTGTTTTTCCCTTGCTGCTTTTAATATTTGTTCTTTGTGTTTGATCTTTGTTAACTTGATTAATATGTGTCTTGGGGTGTTTCGCCTTGGGTTTATCCTGTTTGGGACTCTCTGGGTTTCTTGGACTTGGGTGATTATTTCCTTCCCCATTTTAGGGAAGTTTTCAACTATTATCTCCTCAAGTATTTTCTCATGGTCTTTCTTTTTGTCTTCTTCTTCTGGGACCCCTATGATTCGAATGTTGTAGCGTTTAATATTGTCCTGGAGGTCTCTGAGATTGTCCTCATTTCTTTTAATTCGTTTTTCTTTTATCGTCTCTGATTCATTTATTTCTACCATTCTATCTTCTAATTCACTAATCCTATCTTCTGCCTCTGTTATTCTACTATTTGTTGCCTCTAGAGTGTTTTTAATTTCACTTATTGCATTATTCATTATATATTGACTCTTTTTTATTTCTTCTAAGTCCTTATTAAACCTTTCTTGCATCTTCTCAATCCTTGCCTCCAGGCTATTTATCTGTGATTCCATTTTAATTTCAAGATTTTGGATCAATTTCACTATCATTATTTGGAATTCTTTATCAGGTAGATTCCCTATCTCTTCCTCTTTGGTTTGGTTTGGTGGGCATTTATCCTGTTCCTTTATCTGCTGGGTATTCCTCTGTCTCTTCATCTTGTTTAAATTGCTGAGTTTGGGGTGTCCTTTCTGTATTCTGGCAGTTTGTGGAGTTCTCTTTATTGTGGCATTTCCTCACTGTGTGTGGGTTTGTACAGGTGGCTTGTCAAGGTTTCCTGGTTAGGGAAGCTTGTGTCGATGTTCTGGTGGATGGAGCTGTATTTCTTCTCTCTGGAGTGTAATGAAATGTCCAGTAATGAGTTATGAGATGTCTATGGTTCTGGGGTGACTTTGGGCAGCCTGTATCTTGAAGCTCAGGGCTGTGTTCCTTTGTTGCTGGAGAATTTGCTTGGCATGTCTTGCCCTGGAACTTGTTGGCCCTTGTGTGGTGCTTGGTTTCAGTGTCGGTATGGAGGCGTTTGATGAGCTCCTGTCAATTAATGTTCCTTGGAGTCAGGAGTTCCCTGGAGTCAGGGTTTGGACTTAAGCCTCCTACTTCCAGTTATCGGTCTTATTTTTACAGTAGTTTCAAAACTTCTCCTTCTATACAGCACCACTGATAAAACATCTACGTTAAAGATGAAAAGTTTCTCTACTGTGAGGGTCACTCAGAGAGGTTCACAGTGTTACATGGAGAAGAGAAGAGGGAGGAGGGAGTTAGAGGTGACCCAAATGAGATGAGGTGGAATCAATAGTGGAGAGAGTGGGCTAGCCAGTAGTCACTTCCTTATGTGCACTCCACAACTGGACCACTCAGAGATGTTCACGGAGTTATACAGAGAAGAGAAGAAGGAGGCAGGAGACAGAGGTGGCCAGAAGGATAAAAGGGGGAAATGAAAAGGAGGGAGACAGATCCAGCCAGTAATCAGTTCCCTAAGTGTTCTCCACCGTCTGGAACACACAGAAATTCACAAAGTTGGGTAGAGTAGAGAGGGGTTAGGGAGGAGATACAGGCGACCTGGTGGAGAAAACGGAGAGTCCAAAGGGAGAGAGAGCAGTCAAGCCAGTAATCTCGTTCCCTAGTGAAAAATGGGTCCTGAAGATTGGGTTTTTAAAGGTACAAAATTGGTAACAAATACATAAAAGCAAAAATTAAAAATCTAGAGTAGAGTTTGGAATTTCAAAAATGCGATGTTAATGAAAAGAAGAAGGAAAAGAAAGAGAGAAAAAACGAACAAAGAAAAACAAACAAGGTTGCGAAAATTATAAAGAAACTACAGGTACAAAATTGATAACTAATACCAAAAAGCAAAAATTAAAAATCTTGAGTAGAGTTTGGAATTTCAAAAATACAATGTTAAAAAAAAAAGGAAGAAGAAAAATAAAGAGAGAAAACAAACAAACCAACAAAAAAAATGTCGCAAAAATTATAAAGAAAATACAGGTACAAAATTGATATCAAATACCAAAAAGCATAAATTAAAAATCTTGAGTAGAGTTTGGAATTGCAGATATACGATGTTATATAAAAGAAGAAGAGAAAGAAACAGAGGGAAAAAGAAAAGAGAAAAAAAAAAGTCACAGAAATTATAAAAAAAAAACTATATGTACAAAATTGATAACATATACCAAAAAGCTAAAATTAAAAATCTAGAGTAGAGTTTGGAATTTCAAAAATACGATGTTAAAGAAAAGAAGAAGGAAAAGAAAGAGAGAAAAAACGGACAAAGAAAAACAAACAAGGTCGCAAAAATTTTAAAGAAACTACAGGTATAATATTGATAACTAATACCAAAAAGCAAAAGTTAAAAATCTAGAGTAGAGTTTGGAATTTCAAAAATACAATGTTAAAAAAAGAAGAAGAAAAATAAAGAGAGAAAACAAACAAACCAACAAAAACAATGTCGCAAAAATTATAAAGAAAATACAGGTACAAAATTGATATAAAATACCAAAAAGTATAAATTAAAAATCTTGAGTAGAGTTTGGAATTGCAGATATACGATGTTATACAAAAGAAGAAGAGAAAGAAACAGAGGGAAAAAAAGTCACAGAAATTATGAAAAAACTATAGGTACAAAATTGATAACATATACCAAAAGGCTAAAATTAAAAATCTAGAGTAGAGTTTGGAATATCAAAAATACAATGTTAAAGAAAAGAAGGAAGAGAAAAAAAACAAAACAAAACAAAACACAGTCAAAAAATTATAAAATATATATATATGAAGTTTGCTGAAGAAGAAAAAAAAATAGGGTCTTTTTTTTTTTTTGCAAAGTAATAGTTATAAAAGTGAAAATTAAAGGACAATAGAGGACTTAAAATTTTTTTTTAAAAATTAAAAAAAAAAAAGAAAAAAAGAAAGAAAGATTGATCGTAAAAATAGTAAAATATATCTAGGTCTTTCTCTGGTTTTGTTGTGAGTATTGTGGGTTCAGTTCATTTTTGGCTAGTTCCTTGGTCTGACTTATATTTCTCAAGATCTATAGGCCCCTTCCTATGTAGTCCGTAGTAACCACAGGGTTTTAATCTATGGTCTGTACCAAGGTGTTTCCCTCTGTTATAGCTTCTTCTGTTTGCTGGTCTCTTCAGTGTCTGGTTCCCGCCCTGACACAAAGGGGACGGTGGAGGACACTATTTTTTTTATTTTATTTAGGCTCACTTGTTCAGCGGCGCTGTGGGGAGGGAGGGAGGGATGCTGCAAACAGATAACACCGGAGTGCGCTCGCAGTGCCTCAGCCACACTGGGTCTGCCCCCGCTCACGGCGCGTGTAGCCTCCCTGCCCACACTGCTCGGGCTCTAGGTTGTTCCGCCGGGAACAATCAGAGGCCGGCCCTGGGCTGAGCTCCCAGGTCCAAGCCGCTCAGGTTCAGGCACTCGGATAGTCCTCAGAGGCGCAGACTCGGTTGGGCCTGCGTTTTGTGCTCTTCCCAGATCCGAGCAGCTCAGGTGATGAGGTGTTTGGCCGGCGCCAATGTTGCAACCTATCGCCTCCCCGCCACTCGGTTATCTGGGTGTAAAACTGGCGCACCTTCTCAGGCAGATGTTGACCGTCCAGACCCCCAAGGAGTTTTAGTTAGCAAAGAAGCCTGCTTACAGTTTTATAGATAGTGTCTCTCTTGGGCTGCGATTGCCCCCTTACGGCTCTGGCTGCCTGTCACCGGAGGGGGAAGGTCTGCAACCGGCTGTCTCTGTTCAGTCCTTTGTTCTGTGCGCGGGCCTGGCGGTGTCTTAGGTTAGGGCTGGCTTTTTGCCTGGTAGATATCCCACAGTCTGGTTTGCTAGCCCAAATTATTTCCCTCAGATAGCGCTCAGGACATTCGGGCCGATTCTTACTCTAAGGGACACAGCCCGTGCCGCGCTTCCCTGCCCAGCCCCCACTTGCTAATGCCGTGTGCAGGCGTCTACGCTGCTTCTCCGCTGGGGGAGTTACCGTAGGGCTCACAATCTGCGATTTTTAATTGTTTATTTATTTTTTTTCTCCCTTTTATGTTGCCCTCTGTGCTTCCCAAGCTTGGCACAGATTCGGCAGTGAGAAGGTTTCCTGGTGTTTGGAAACTTCTCTCTTTTTAAGACTCCCTTCCTGGGACGGAACTCTGTCCCTCCCTCTTTTGTCTCTTTTTTTTGTCTTTTATATTTTTTCCTACCTCCTTTCGAAGAGTTGGGTTGCTTTTCTGGGTGCCTGATGTCCTCTGCTGGCATTCAAAAGTTGTTTTGTAGAATTTACTCGACGTTTAAATGCTCTTTTGATGAATTTGTGGGGGAGAAAGTGTTCTGCCCATCCTACTCCTCCGCCATCTTGGCTCCTCCTTTCACTGATTTTTTAAATTGGATTTATTGGATTTACATCAAGAATTTTCGTACATATTGTATTTGCCATACTTCAATAAATCTCACTATGGGTATAATAATTCAAGTACCTAAAAAACATTATATATGGATTCCTGTAATCCCAACATTTGGATGAATCACCAAAAATATTATTTAAGTCACTAATAGAGACTTTTTTATATTATATATATATCAGGTATAATAATGTAATATACCTGTATATCCTTAGGTACCTCAATATTCCTACTTATCAGAATTGGAAAGATTTCCTTTTCATGCACAATGTACTGAATTATTTTGAAAAGTCCTTAATAAATATCACACTATCATTAGAAGTTTATAAGCCCAACAAAAACAACTAAACTTCCAAGGTTGATGACTACTATGGTGTTGGAAAAGTAATAGTTTAATATATAAAATATTGAAGACTGCATAATATTAACTCCCTTAACTAACTTATTCCAAGAATATAAGGAAATGTCAGCTTAATGAGCTATTTAAGAAATATGACTGTATCACTGACAAATGAACCCTGAGCTAAGTCTTAACAGTCTTTCACTCACCCATAAAATATTTGCTTTTTGACACCTACTTGGTTCCAATTCCAGCTTGTGCTGGAAGCCAGGAGAAATATCAATAACCTCAGATATGCAGAAGACACCACCCTTATGACAGAAAGCCAAGAACTAAAGAGCCTCTTGATGAAGGTGAAAGAGGAGAATGAAAAGATTGGCTTAAAGCTCAACATTAAAAAAACTAAGATCATGGCATCTGGTCCCATCACTTCATGGCAAATAGATGGAGAAACAGTGGTTGACTTTATTTTGGGGGGCTCCAAAATCACTACAGATGGTGACTGCAGCCATGAAATTAAAAGATGCTTACTCCTTGGAAGGAAAGCTATGACCAACCTAGATAGCATATTAAAAAGTAGAGACATTACTTTGCCAACAAAGGTCCATCCAATCAAGGCTATGGTTTTCCAGTAGTCATGTATGGATGTGAGAGTTGGACTACAAAGAAAGCTGAGTGCTGAAGAATTGATGCTTTTGAACTGTGGTGTTGGAGAAGACTCTTGAGAGTCCCTTGGACTGCAAGGAGATCCAACCAGTCCATCCTCAAGGAGATCGGTCCTGAGTGTTCATTGGTAGGACTGATGTTGAAGGTGAAACTCCAATACTTTGGCTATCTGATTTGAAGAACTGACTCATTTGAAAAGACCCTAATGCTGGGCAAAACTGAAGGTGGGAGGAGAAGGGGACAACAGAGGATGAGATGGTTGGATGGCATCACCAGCTCAATGGACATGAGTTTGTGTAAACTCTGGGAGTTGGTGATGGACAGGTAAATCGGCTGTGCTGCAGTGCATGAGGTTGCAGAGAGTTGGACACAACTGAGCGACTGAACTGAACTGAACTGGTTCCAGTTGCCCCTGAGACTTAAACTGCTTTCCTTCTCTTCTTTGGAATTACAATTCTTGAAATTGTTATTTCTGGATGAAAGCTTTTCCTTACTATCCAAGAAATATTTATTCAGATTCATCACTGCCAAAGCAATGGTTGTTAACAAACTGCAGTAGATTAAGAAAATTAGTTTTCTTCAATGTATTGGTCATCTTGTTTTTATTTTTCTCCTATCCTAGTGAAATTAATTAAAACATTGTGCTCTAAAGGTTGTATAGCTCCTCTCTTGGTCAAAGAAAAGCACCTCTCTGCCTCTCAGCCTCTCTGTCTCTGTCTCTCTCTATATCTCTATATCTCTCTCTGTATCAAGAGTTATTTAGAGTTATTTGTTTTTATACCAATACCAGATTTCATGTGGTAGTAGTTTCTAACTCAGAGAAGGCGATGGCACCCCACTCCAGTACTCTTGCCTGGAAAATCCCATGGGCAGAGGAGCCTGGTAGGCTGCAGTCCATGGGGTCGCTGAGGGTCGGACACAACTGAGCGACTTCAGTTTCACTTTTCACTTTAATGCATTGGAGAAGGAAATGGCAACCCACTTCAGTGTTCTTGCCTGGAGAATCCCAGGGACTGGGGGGCCTGGTGGGCTGCCGTCTATGGGGTCGCACAGAGTTGGACACGAATGAAGCGACTTAGCAGCAGCAGCAGCAGTTTCTAACTCCTATGGAATTAACATATAGAAGGGCTAAGTGGTTTGGAAAGATAAAAAATAGAAGCAAATTCTTAGTTTAGGAGTTCCAATTTTCTCAAAGTTTCAAAATTGGTATAGTCCTTTCTTCAAAAAGCTTCTGATGGTCTTCTTGCTTTGTTCAAGTCAAAACAATCCAGCAAAGCATTTAATTCTAAGTACTTTGATCTTAGATTAGTTACATCTGGAACATGTCCAGATGGGTGACATGTAATCCATCATAATTGAATAAAATACCCCATTGGTCATGATGTATAAAAGAAACAATGACACTTAAGATCCTGAAGCTTTCAAAAAAAGGAAATAATTACTAAATGTAAATATCACCTTTTTTTTTTTCCTCTAAAAGAACCTTGACTCACATGAGCTCATTTTACATTTATTTTAAAATTAATAAATATTTTCAAATAATAACTTATATAAGTACTCCAAATTGCACACTTTTCATTTATCATTTGTGTTTTTCTTCCTCCAGTTAAAGTATACAATATTAGCACGGACAAAAGAAAAATTGTCAAAATGAGTTTCCTCAGTCTGTTTTGGGAATATCTCATTTAAATGGTATCAAATGCAGATGTCATTACTAAACTTTGTGCTGTCAAACTAAGACTATACAGGGATAGAGACATCATCTGAAATTCACAGCATGGAAAGAATCTAAGAGGAGTAGCTTCAGAGAAGGGCATGAGGGGAAAACCACAAGAAGAAAAATTCTTTGACTCTCCTCAAACATTTGCATTGCTCCAAATTTTGTTCTGGGTGTGCCTCAACCAAAGATAGACTGAGAGAATAAATCATTAGGCATCTATTCCCACCTCATAACTATTTAAGAAATTGCTCTGGAATATCCAGGAGCTTACATATGAAAACAATAGTGGTTATATTGTGTATTTACTGGATACCAGACACTCTAGTGGGTTTCCCAGATGGTGCTAGCTATAAAGAACCTGCCTGCCAATGGAGGAGATAAAAGACATGGGTTCAATCCCTGGGTCAGAAGATCCCCTGGAAGAGGGCATGGCCACCCACTCCAGTATTCTTGCCTTGAGAATCCCATGGACAGAGGAGCCGGGCGGGCTATAGTCCATGGGGTTGCAGAGAGTCAGATACAACTGAAGTGATTTAAACATGCAGAGAGTTTTTCAGGTGATCTGTGTGTACTAACTGATAGAGTATTAACTTACTTAATGCTTACAACAATCTCATGAGATTGGTGTTATTATGATCTCTCTTTTTTTAAGAGAAAAGCGACATTGAAATGTTAACAAGCATGGCTAAGCTCATATAGCCAAGATGTGTTCTGATTCTAGTCCAACCTCATTAGCTGAGTTCCTCAGCTCACCATTTCACTATCTCACAGAGTAGGAGTTTAATAAGCATTTGTTGAATGAATAACAGCTGGTTATCCAGGCACTATTGAAAGACTTGCCGCAACATTAAGCTTACCACTGGTGACACAATCTTCTCCATGCACTCCTTCCATTATTTATTTGTCTCATTTCCATTCCAAACCTGTCTGTGACTGACACTGCTATTTTAACTTCATTTTCTATTATCCTGCTCCTCCTCCTCTGAAATTATCTAGCTTGTTCACTTTCCCTAGCTCTTGATTTTGTTTCATGAAGTTGCACCAAGTTTATCCTACTAGTTTTATCCATTCTAGAGTTCTTTGGGTAAGTGGTTTACCCCAGGTCACCACTCAGGACCCATCCCCAGGTCAGATGATGTCCAGGCTCCTGCAAAGGGGCAAGAATGAAGTATAATAAAGCATAGAGGATCACTAAACAGAGGGACAGTCCCAGACCTGGGGTCCAGATCAGGTCTCCCGGCATTGATCCACAGCAGTAGAGAATCTTCTGGTAAATGGAAGCAAAGCTCTACATTAATAAAACCAGAATCAAAGCCTGTCAAGAACTGAAGGCTAAAGTATTAATTGTTCTTCAAAGAACCAACACCTAAGGTCTTATTAACATCATAATAAATGAAATTGATTATGACAGGTTTAGTATAAGCATCTTTGTAAATAAAAACCACCTATTGGTATGCAAAAGAAATTAATTTATACTTCATGGCAATTTCTACTATGTAGGGAGTACTAAAATCTCAAGTTATAGAGAGAAGGGGAAAATAATATGTTAATATCAAAACTAAATATCTGTGAAACTAACATGCTATTCCTTACTGTGGAGGACTATTAGAGACAGTTCCTAATATAAAAAAAAGCAACTCAGAGTACGATGACCTACATTAGTGGGACAGAACAATCAGTACACTTGAAAGACATGTAATAACAGCACAAAGGAAACTTAAGCAACATTTTCCTGTTTTGTTTTCAGTCCCTGTGTGGGAACACTTGCTTAAAATTAAAATAAAATCTTGGAGCAAGAGGTCTAGATACAAAGCCAGATCCTGCGTCATCAGATTGGAACAAAACCTAGATGTGTACTTGAAAAAGAAATGCAGCCTCTCATTCTTTCTCTGGCTCAAGGGTTCCTCAAAGACGTGTGTGTGTGTGTATGTTGCAAATATATAAATGAAGTATGTAAAGATACATTACTTCATTTTTTTTTCTGCTTACATAGAAGAGCATGTGGGGAGGGTCATTGGCAATTTCAATTAATTTAATGTTCAGAAAGTTTCGATGTCAAACCACAAGATGTCAGAGACTTTAAAGGACAGAAACATACTAATACTTAGGGATGGGACTGAACATAGCACAAGGTCTTCAAGATGGAGCACGTCTCCTAGGTTAACACCCCTCCTAACACCCCTAACCTTTGTGTATGCAAATTAGTCTCCTAGTATAGAGTGACTGCCTACACACACCACTCTCTCACCAGTGCAAAGACAGGCTCATTCTCTGAATGTTCTTCCCTTTTGCAACCTTTCTCTCTCTCTTTTCTTTTGCCTTCACATCATTAATTTTTTGATGTCTTCTTAATAGCTCTGCTTATTCTCCGCTCACCTTCCATGCTGCTTATTCTTGTTCTGCTTCATTTTATTTCATCTTTACAGAGAAACTGTCCATCTACAGTTGAGCACATTTCTATGCTTTCAAGTGAAGTCACATGTTCTATTATTTTAAATATGGCCTATAGCCTTAGCTTTGTGAGAAGAAACTACAGATTTCACCTCTCCAATCCTAAGATTTTTCATTACACAAAGAGTAAAATAATTAACAAAATAAGTTGTTTTTCCTTACAGAGCAAAATTCTATACTTAGATTACAGAAGGATTTTTATTTCAGTGGAAGTGTAAATCTGAGTATCATTGAGTTTGCCTATAAGACTACAAAGATGTTGTGTGTGTATATATACATGCTTTTTTAATTTTGGGGTAATAACATTTTTGGTGCTTTGTATGAATGAATGTGTGGACATGTGTTGTGTGTGTTCAGTTAATCACAGTCAAAGATCATATATGTTGAGGCAGACTGCCAGGTTCAAAGTCTGACTCTGTCACTTACTACTTATGTGAATTTAGGCAATTGACTTAATCGCTCTCTGCCTCAATTTCCTCTGTAAAAGGCATGTAATAATAATAATATCTACTTATTATGTTGTTTGCTAGATTAAAGAAGATAATTCATGCAACCTGAATGGAAAATGCCTGGCACACAGGAAAAATTATTGTTAGTTGTTACTTTCAAAAGAGTAAGGGAAATAACACAAATGGTTGTGTCTCTGCTAAGCAGGATGTGCTGCGCCCTTTGCAGTAGTTACCTATCAGCAATCTGCATGCGGGCTAAGTCGCTTCAATCATGTCTAACTCTTTGCAAACCCATGGGCTGTATGTAGCTCACAAGGCTCCTCTGTCTATGGATTCTTCAAGCAAGAATACTGGAGTGAGTTACCATGCCCTCCTCCAGGGGATCTTCCCCACTCAGGGATGGAACCAGCATGTCTTATGTCTCCTGCATTGGCAAGCTGTTTCTTTACCACTAGCACCACCTGGGAATAGTTTCAGACAAAGGAGGTAGTAGAGACAAAGTTCCCACTCACAATGGAGAGGTGATTCTGGAAGTGCTGAAAATATTGAACTTCAGTGGGAAGTTCATCAAGTGCATCAAGAAGAAACAGCAGGACCTCTGCCTGTGTTTTGCCTCCTAGTTCATCACCAATTTCAGATAAGCAATTAAGAGAAAGAATGATCACAGGACTTTGTAGTTTCTACCCCCTCCAGCTCAGTGCTGGGACTGCCACTTGGGGGATGGCATATATGCCCATCCTCTGATGTGACAGCTTTGGGGTCTGAGGACAGAGCAGGTAACCAAGTGCCAACACAATGGCTATGGGAAGAGGAGGCTGCAGAATTACCAACATCTGAGCAGTAGTTTTTGAGAAGAGCAGGATGAAAAGGAAGAGGATCTGATATAGGAAGAGACTCTATAAATGTGCCATCATACTTAAAATTGTGTTGGAGTCACCGGGTTTGCAAACACAGTACTGTGATGTACACAGATGACTAGATATCATTTGAAAATATCAAGGTGTTAAGGCAATGTTTCATTGACAAGGTTTGATACTAATTTTACACTCTTTATTGAACAACAAATATGATCCATGTCAACAGTAGCTTAAGTTCAGGTTCTTACCATTATTCTGTACAGAACTGGATCATAATCATTTATTTACTAGGTTTGTAAGATGTTGGCTCTGCGCACCCCTGACATCTGCATAGCACCAACAGATCTCTAGTCCCTTCAAAGAAACAGAAGGTACCAAGGGACCTCTCCTCCCACACAACCGGAAGAGGAGGTTTTCTGCAGATTTAACGAGTACACAGTGTTCTTGTTCCTTTGCTGGACTCACACTAATAACTGACCACAGGAAGCTGCAGGGCCTTGCCCTCAAAGAAGCTCAAATACAGCTTGTGCTGTTGGTTAGCTGAGGGTGGAGGGAGTGGTGGGGTGGAGGGAAGGGTGCTAAAATTCAGGGACTCAGTTTCTGCAGGAACCCACACATAATGACGAATATTCAGAGACATTAACACTTGATTGAAGGTCATTGATCATTATCCTAAGTTATTTCCTTAAAGTGGATTTTGTTTGCAACACTTCCTTTTCTCTTTCCTCTGACAAACACAGCATGAATGAAAGGTAAAGGGAATAAAACATTTAATCAATCATCTAGGGGCCAGGGCTGAATTGCTTTCTGTTACACATTTGCTGCCAAGTTCACAGAATCAGGTTTGTTTTCAATTATTTGTAATATGCTTTCCCAGAAGAATTTATAATAGGCTGTTTAGGCACTGTTCCCTTTTCTATTAATGACAAAAATACAACTGTTCCTCCTTAGCAAAAGAGAAAAGGAGTTAAATTAGGAAAATTGTTATAAATGTCGCTGTTGGGCTTAAGAATTTTTTTGGTTTGTTTTCTTTCTAAACTGGCTCCAATGAGAAATGGCAAGCAGACTATTTCATTTATTCTTTCCTCTTATTATGTATATTTCCAAAATAAAAAGTTAACATTAAATCTCTTTTTCAAGATAGTTTATAATAATGATACCTAACATACCTAATGATATCTAACATGATACCTATTGACACCTAATGATACCTAAGATACCTAATGATATCTAACATGATTATTATGTTATGTTGCTTTTGTGAACTTGGTTCCTTGAAATCAAAGAACACTAAGTCTGGTGAATATTCACGAGACCAGAATGCAATGTTTTCAGTCTCTCCATTCCAAAATTACCTTTTCTCTCTCATCACAGACCTCTCTCTATCTTTTCTCTAGGTTTTCGGTGTCCCACCACTATCAGCATCCCTGCCATCTTCAGTATCTCTAAGTATGATGAGATGCTTATTAAAACATAGACTCATTAATAGGAGATGTCATTCCTTATTACATGACTAGTTATGGCAGCCTTTTGAGAGATACAAAGAAGAATTTCTGAAATCTTATCTATAGGCATCCCTGTTAGGCTGATTACCTAATGCGGAAAGATGACATTTAGACTTCTCTTATCCAGTCATCACACTCCATAGCCCAGGCCCAGAGAACACAAAGGCCATGCTTCGAAGAACAGCTTTATTCATAATGAAATAGAACTAGTTTTCAAAAAACTCAGGCCTATGACTGGCATTAGTATGGGCTGTTGTTTATTTATAGATTTTTCTGAAAATCTGATCAATATTCATTCCTTCTTTCCTAACAATTCACCTTCTCTCCCCTTCTTTTTCTTCTCTATCATAATTGAGCTCTTCACTGGTTTATCTCATGACCTTTCCATGTTCCAGTAATTCACTATAGCAGAAGTAGCCTTTCCTCTCAACTGCCACATCTATACCTCAGCTTCTTTAAAGTCCCTTTAACTGGGACTCAAAAGTATGTCATATTTTAAATAAAAATTACCCTCAATTTTAAATCACCACCTTGTATTTACCAGAATCTCTTTCTTCACAATTGTAAATCCCTATTTCCTTCCTGTAGTCCATTTAGGAAAAATGGCATTGACAAAGAGAAAACATTCTCTTATAAACATCATCATGAATTATATAAATCATCAGTTTATAATCTCTACAGAAGTGCACATATACCACCAGCAATGCCATTCCTCCTTTAAATAAAAATACAGTATGTATGTAGGTCAACAAACTAGTGAAAACTTTTTTTTAAAGAAGCATTACAGAGTTTATACACCCAAATGAATGTTCCTCTTCCAAAATAATTATTTTCAGTGTTCTATTTATAACAATAGTGTCTTTTCCTTAATCATTTTAACACTCCGTGCAGTTTTCTCTATTCCTGAAGTTTTTCTTTAAGTGGTAGGAGGACGACTACTTCAAAAACAAAGGTTATTGGGGAAAAGAAAACTGAATCACAAAAATTAAAGGTCAGGATAGAAATAAAAAATTCAAATTGGAAATAGAGAAAGATACAGCTAGCAAAGCCTGCCTACATTTTCCCTCCACTACCCAGAATTACAGAACTCCTTACAGTTTTAGTATTCTTAAAGAATCAACAACAGAAAGCCTTAGGGAAATATTAAACATTTAAGAAAGAAACTGGCAAGCAAAGAGAATTTACTTGAGAAATCTTTTCACTTGTCAAATCAAATACTTGTTAGCCCATTGAAAACAAATAATCATTTATGATGGAAAGGGGTTTACTATGTCAATGTCACTCATTTAAAAACAGAGTTAAAAGAAGAAAACCTGACAAAAGTATACACTATGCTTGAATCTTAAATGTAATATATAATCCTGTCTGCTGTTTTCAGTCATAATGTCATTAAAATACAATGAGTTAAATTAATTTCAACACATTATCATTTTAGTGTATAGTCTCATTTTATAAAATAATTTCCCCTATCTTTACAAATCATTGGATAAATGATGTTAATATTATTTTTCTCTTTAACTTTGAGAAGCAGAAGAACAATTATGGGTCATCTAAAATGTCCTTCCAGCTTCTGGAATAGGTTGTGTTTGTATTTCAATGAACATCTGTTTGACAAACTGAAGTGCTAATTATGATTTATCATTTCCATGACACAAAATATCAAGATGGTAATAAACATTGATGACTGACTATATGTTTCTGTTTCACCCAGATGTTTGGCATCACAGAAGATACCAACTTAGTTTTACCAATTTTTTTTTTTTTTAATTCTGGCACTTTATGGTGGAGGACAAACTAATATGAATGATGTGATGGGGGCTTTATTTTTTTCTTAATGTTTAAAATTTGACTGGCAAGGCTTTGAAGATAGAGAAATGAAACTGCACTTAAAAATAAATGTCTTTCAAAGTTTTACCAATACAGCCAAGAGCTAGATCAAAATTACTTAAATTATTTATATCATAACAGTTTTTCAAAGCAAGTCTCTAAATTCAGAGTTCACCCTTTATATCTTATTTCAAGAATGTACCATTGTGATACAGCTTTGAATATATGATATATAAGATTTGATATAACAATTTGGAATGTGGAGATTGAAGGACATAAAATCAGTATATGCTAGTTTGCTTTTGTTTAATATATAATAACATTTGGGCTTTCTATACCTTTCTGGAAAACCCTAATCAAGTTCTCCTTTATGAGCCTGGAGCCCCTTCCCCTGATATTTTTTTAAATAGCAAATAACATTTAGTTTTCTTAGGAATCAAATGAAATTATCAAATAGTCCATTGCTTATTATATAAATCACACCAAGGTCTGAGTGCACATTTCCCAAAAGATTATTTTCACATCCTGCAACAAAGAGAATATGTAATGCTTGCAATGTTCCTGTGAGAAATTTCTCTGTCCAAAACTGTGTGTGTTTGCCCTTTGATTTTGCTAGTTCTACCTCATCTCTTTGACCTCTAAAGGCGGAAATGCCTCAGGGCTCAGTCCTAGGGCTATTTCTCTTCTTGGTTTTCATGTACTTCCTGGGTGATCTCATGCAGTCTTCCAGCTTTAAATTCTCAAATTCATATATTTCAGCAGTATTTATCAACTGAATTCTAGAATACTGTATGCCACCTATTCAACCTCACCATAATGTCTAATAGACATTTCAAGTTTAACATATCCAAAATTGAACTCCTGTTCTTGCCCATCAAAACTTGCTATACTCACAGTCCTCTCCAACAAGTTTAATGCAACTCAATCCTTCCAGTCAATCCAGCCAAAAACTGTAGACTCATTCTTTACTCATCTCATTCTCAGACACCTAATGGAAAACTCATCTGCAAATCCTCCTGGCAGATGCAATTGGTCAGGAAATCCTATTGGCACTACTTTAAAAATACGTCTTCTATTCAGACAATTCTTAGCACCTTTTGCTCCTGCCACCATGCTCTAAATCACTACCATTAACCCCTGAAGTACTGCAAATGTCTCTTAACTGCTCTCTTGCTTCTACCCTCCCCACCTATGTGCTAACCAACACAAGACAGCCAGGGAGAGGGGGAGAAGCACAGGAAAGGGGAAGGACTGTTGAAGTGTATTGGGTTTCTTTTTTGAGGTGTTGAGAATGTTCTACAAATAGATTGTGATGATGGAGGCACAATTTGGTGAAGATACTAAATATAACCGACGTACACTTTCAATTTCTGAATTCTGTGGTATGTGAATTATATCTAAATAAACTGTTAAGGTAAGATTTTCCAATTTTACCTTACCTGTAAGATAACAAGTTAGACTGACACAGCTTCCTGGATGCTGGCAGAACCTACCAGACTCCAACAACGGGAAAAGGGTCTTTATCCCTCTGAGTACAGGAGGTATCACGAGCATCAGCATATTTGAGGCCAGTTCCTGAGCCTCACTTTGCCACACAGAGAGATATAATGAGAACCAGCTGATACTGGAGCTCCAGCAGGTTCTATTACAGATGAAGAATTCTGAGCAGAAAGAACCCAAATCTTTTACTCTGGAGGGAGATACCACTTACATCTTCCACAGCTGTAAGCAAACCCGCCCTTGATGTCACAGGGGGACGCTATCACTATTTTCTAGGAATGTTCACTCTATATATAGTCTTGAAAAGACAGTCCCAAACAAAGATCAATGCTTCTGGTATCAAAATTTATAACCAATTTATCAAGGTGTGTCATCTGAATTTAGGTGTAAGCTTCAAAGCTCCACTATTAACCAAAATGTAACTATTGTTTCAAGAAAACATCACAAGAATTAGGAGGTTTTAAGTTGTAATCATTTTTAAATGGGTATTGATTTACTAATTTTATCATTTAATTTTACCTCAGAGGGCTTCCCTTGTGGTTCAGAGAGTAAAGAATCTGCTTGCAAGGAAGGAGACCCAGGTTCGATCCCTGGGTCAGGAAGATCCCCCAGAGAAGGAAATGGCAATCCACTCCAGTATTCTTGCCTGGAGAATTCTATGGACTGAGGAGCCTGGGAGCCTAGAGTCCATGGGGTCACAAAGAGTTGGACATGACTGATCAACTAACATTTTCACTTTCACTATGTTCCTCATCTTTGCTGATGAGGAAACAGGCTCAGAGTGGTTAAATAACCTTCCCAAGAGTAAACAAGCTAGAAGTGACAGAATTAGGATAGTCCAACTGTGAGTGTGTGTTGTGGAGCTGTGCAGGTAAGCTGGGGCAGGCAACCCGAGTGGAATGTACTTGCCACACACAACTCCTCTGCACAACTCCTGTCCCACAAACCCATACATTGTTCAATCCCCACAAAAACACAAGTTGCAAAATGTTCACATAAGCACCATTTACAAAAATCAGGTTGTAAACTTCATATGTCATCCTGCTTTCCAATGTTCTGTCTAGTGCTATTAGGCCTCTCAAAGATTTCCAAAGGCATGAAGCAAAAAATAGCATGAAGGCATTCTGAGTCCCATTTCTTTGAATTATCACTTTGGGCCAATAAGGCTGTGTTTCCAATAATGAGCACATTTTCCTAGTGAAGTGCCCCAGAATGAAATTCCGTTGTCTGTATCAGTGCAATCTCAGGAAGGAACTTTTGACAATAGGGAAGCAATTCTGATACAAGATTTTTTCAATATCACATTATAAATGGTGACTGTATAAATGTGATGAAAAGAAAAATATACATTTCCTTCAATATTCTGCTAACCATTTAAAATTCTCATCTGGTATGATAAAAGTATTACAGAGTTAAACCTAAAGTTTTCATAGGATTTTGAGCAGGATATTCAAGTAGAGATTAATTGGTATAGGAAACTTATTAAGTTCTGTTTCTAAGTTTTAACGAAAGACTAAAACAACATTTAATAATCTTTTTTTTCATGTTAACAGTTAACCATAATTTTCAAATAAACATAGTAATTGGTAACAATCATAAATTTGATTTTTTTTCATACCGCTTTAAGCAGTGAAGCAGCAAATAAGATAACTTCCCTTTATCTCAACTGAAGCGATTACCTCAGAAAGATTTGAGATTTAGGTAACTTATAAATCTTTAATAGCTCAATGCCTCAGAAAATTAACCCTGGTAAATTTTAATTATAATTTCAAAATATATTATTTACAATTTGCTACTGCCTTCTAATTTCTTTGCTCCACAGCCTTTTCTATAGTTTTTAGGGGCTCCAGATACAATTTTCTTAAAATTGATTTACACTTGTTTTTAGAAGGTTTAATCATGGCAATCCACTCCAGTACTATTGCCTGGAAAATCCCATGGACAAAGGAGCCTGGTAGGCTACAGTCCAGGGGGTTGCAAAGAGTCAGACACAACTGAGCGACTTCACTTCACTTCAACCAGGAACTTCACTAACAAGATGATTTCATTTTTCTAAAGCATACTATTTCCAGAATTGAGGTTACTTGCTAGCACCTCCTTCCAGAGTTTTCAGCTTTTACTCCAGGTGTCATGAGGCTCTGCAGGTCTAATGTGAAAAGTTTAGGAAGAACTTTAGAATAGCAGACACACTGCTGAAAACACATAGACAGAACTGGGATGAAAAGTCATTACAGGAATGACTCATGCTAAATTAAAATATCCAGAGTAAGTAAAAATATCTGGAAAACAATAGTATCAAGGAGGTTTGTAATAAAAACTGAAATTGTATTTGCAGGAGACTCTGAGGTCTTCAGAAAGATACCAAATATTTTTATTAAATTGGTAAATCTCCCAATTTAACAGCCTAGTTGACAAACTTCCCCAAACAAAACAAGCACCATGAAGAGGCTGAGTCATTTGTTTTTATAAGTGCTCTGTAAGTAATTATTTCTGAAATCCCAGGCCCACCATCGGTGAGGGACAAGGGGGAAGGAGGGTTTTGTTTTGCGCTCAGCAGGGGCCTCTAGGCTCATATGTATTCCCATCCACTATTACTACACCACAGTTTGCGCAATTTCACTTCAGATACTGTTAATCATTTCAGCATTCAAAAAGTCTCCTTGAAAAGTCCAGCTAAAGGAGCATACTGATTCATGTGGCTTAAAAATATCCTTGCAGTTCAAAAGCTATTTTTTTATTAAAGGCAATAAGGCAGCAGCATGAGAAGACATTAGGTACATTTGGATTCTTCTAGAGTGTTCACTTCCACATTTCCCTGTATTCTGCCTTTGTTCTAAGTCACAACAAATACAATAGCCAAAGACAATGGAGATTGCTGAGGATACTAATTTACTAAAAGAAGATTTCTCAGTTGGAAAAGACATGCTGAAAAGCCTTAGAAAGACCACTTGATGGAGGATAAATAATAAATCTTTAAACAAAACAACACTAGGAGACAAAAGTAATCTGTGGAGAAAGGTCTGACTTGTAATGTCATATAACTCATATCTAAAATCCATGCATACTAATCGTTATCTTTTAATAAACTTTTTCACTTTTCTTGATTTAATCTGAAATATCATTAACATTATTATTTACAAAATAATTACACATTTTTAGTCAGTATGATTCTCATAAAATCTTGTCAGTTCAAAATTTTATTAGTCTAATATCACAAACTGGAATCAAGATTGCCGGGAGAAATATCAATAACCTCAGATATGCAGATGACACCACCCTTATGGCAGAAAGTGAAGAGGAACTCAAAAGCCTCTTGATGAAAGTGAAAGTGGAGAGTGAAAAAGTTGGCTTAAAGCTCAACATTCAGAAAACGAAGATCATGGCATCCGGTCCCACCACTTCATGGGAAATAGATGGGGAAACAGTGAAAACAGTGTCAGACTTTATTTTTCTGGGCTCCAAAATCACTGCAGATGGTGATTGCAGCCATGAAATTAAAAGATGCTTACTCCTTCGAAGAAAAGTTATGACCAACCTAGATAGCATGTTCAAAAGCAGAGACATTAACTTTGCTGACAAAGGTTCATCTAGTCAAGGCTATGGTTTTTCCTGTGGTCATGTATGGATGTGAGAGTTGGACTGTGAAGAAGGCTGAGCGCCGAAGAATTGATGCTTCTGAACTGTGGTGCTGGAGAAGGCTCTTGAGAGTCCCTTGGACTGCAAGGAGATCCAACCAGTCCATTCTGAAGGAGATCAGCCCTGGGATTTCTTTGGAAGGAATGATGCTAAAGCTGTAACTCCAGTAATTTGGCCACCTCATGCGAAGAATTGACTCATTGGAAAAGACTCTGATGCTGGGAGGAATTGGGGGCAGGAAGAGAAGGGGACGACAGAGGATGAGATGGCTGGATGGCATCACTGACGTGATGGACATGAGTTTGGGTGAACTCCGGGAGTTGGTGATGGACAGGGAGGCCTGGCATGCTGCGATTCATGGAGTCACAAAGAGTTGGACACGACTGAGCGACTGATCTGATCTGAATATCAATTTTTATGTGTGATGCTGTTTTGAAGAACAAAACCTATTGTTTTATTTAAGTTTGACTTTTTTTTTCATTTTTTGGAAAATAAACTTTTAAAACTTAAAAAATGCTAGCCCATTTACAGATTTTTGCTAATTGGGTTCAGAAATCCCAAAGCATTAAAACTTAATTTTGAGCTTTACATTACCATGTCAATAATGTCTCACTTATAAAGAGACTCTTGAGAAAAAAGGAGAAAAGCGAGAGAATGAAATTTTGGGTATTTAAATAAATCTGTTTGATTACTTTGAATGAACAAAAATATGTATCTGAAGAACTCAGGCTAGTACATCCTGAAATTTGCTCTGACAACTTTAAACAGGCTTTTGACATATTTGATTTTCCTGTGGATCTGGAAGTTTCTGGTTACAAACAGAACACTTTTAAAATACAATTTCCAGTACTTGTATACTAATGCCATAAAGTTTTTTAAGTTGATTGCATCATAGATATAATTAGAACTAATATAAGTGATAATTTATAATAATTTATAACTTCTTTTTCCCCTAGAAATATCTTTTTACTGTTTATTCACTCAATTCTCAGCCAGTGCATATAAAAATAAAAATGTGTATATCCTTTGTCTAGTGATTCATCTTATCAGATTTATTTACAAGTATATTTATGGACAAATATAACCATACTTGTACAAGATGTCCATTACTGCATTGTTTATAATCATTAAAAGTTGGAAATAAAGAACCATTAATGAAGATATAATTAAATAAATTGTAGGGCTCCTATTTTACAATGAAGTACTGCATCACAATTAAAACACACAGTGTAAATTTACCAATGCTGAAATGGAAAAAAAAAAAACAAAACTGTCTATAGCATTGTGAGTGAAAAAATAAATCATAAATAACATGTAGAGGATAATTCCATTTGTGGAAAAAAAAATACACGTGGTTCAGACAGTAAAGACTCCACCTGCAATGTCAGAGACCTGGGTTCAGTCCGTGGGTTGGGAAGGACCCCTGGAGGAGGGCACGGCAACCGACTCCAGCATTCTTGCCTGAAGAATCCCATGGACAGAGGAGCGTGGTGGGCTACAATCCATGGGGTCGCAAAGAGTCGGACACGACCGAGCGACTAAACACAGCAATACGTTTTCCACACATTTCCGTATGTGCATTGCACGTGATATCTAGGAGGCTACACACCAAACTGTTCACAGTGGTTAGTAGTGGACAGAGCAGGGAGAGAGGGGAGGACCGTCCCCCTCGTCCTGGCCTATTGATCATAGTGCAGTTCTCCTCACATAATTACGTTCTATAATTTTGTACTGTGTTTTTTTTTTTTTTAATTGGCATTTAAAAAGCACTAAAACAAAACTTGATGCATGCTATAAAACGTTTTGCCTCTTTAAAGAAATTTTTAGACGGGACCCCTCACACCTAAGCATTACGATAAGGAGCATATCAGCAGCTCTACTAGTCCTGCTTCTCTTCTTCCATTCTTGGGGGAAGTAGTTCAAAATGATAACATGCTTTCCACAGTTTTGCAGTTTCTCATCAGCTTTCGATTCTTAGAGAGATTCTGACTCTATACTCTCTCAGCATATATTCCAGTCTATTAAAGCTTCCTCAAAGACAGAATCAGAGTAGTTAAGAACAAATTTACAATGATGAAATTCCAACTTTAAATACCATGAAATTGGCCTATAGATAAGCTGCTTGTCTTTTTAACTGAACTAAAATAACTTGGTACAGCTTGTACATTACTTGGATGCATGCCTTTCACCTATGGTAATTATTTTGAATGTTGTACACTTTAGATTGCTTTGTGTGTGTTAGTTGTTCAGTCGTGTCTTTGTGACCCCATGGACTGTAGCTTTGTCAGGCTGCTCTGTCCATGGCAATGAATTCTCCAAGCAAGAATACTGGAATGGGTTGCCATTCTAGTACAGCTTGTAGATTACTTGGAGGCATGCCTTTCACCTACTGTAAGAATGTTTGAATGTTGTGCACTTGTAGATTGCTTTAGAATCCACAACGGTATGCATATACACTATTTTGTCACAACAAAGTTTGAGAGTAGAAAGAGCAGGGATCTTCATCCAATTTACGGATAAGAAAATTGAGCTTTTAAGAAGGCACATCAAAGGCCCCAGAAAAAGTAAAGACTAGGAGATTAAAGAGACCATGAGTGGTAGAACTGGAAATTAAACAGTTTTTATATTTAGCTTCTACTTCAAATCCAATGCACTGTCAATTAGACCACAACCATTTTCACAAGATGAGCACTCTTTTTGAGCCTGAGGCCATGCAATAAGTTGATCCATTCATTTGGCTATTTCAGGATACATTTCTTGCTTTCTTCATTTCAACCTACTGATAATACAATTCTCTTCATAAACAGATACTAGCCAGGGAGTTACAGTGATGTTCTTTAATGGTTAAGGCAAGAAAAATTTAGCTATTTCTCCCTTTATCAGTCACTGATCATGTCCACACTCTATAAGAGTCTAAAGTCTCTCTTTTGTCCAGTCTACATGCTAATACAGATTCACAGATAGTTAGGTTAAGTTCATGACTATGGTTAAGCACCCAGGCTGTCACATCATCCTGGGTTCCAATCCTGGCTCTGTCCTTTATAAGCAGTATAAGCTTGGACAAGGTGATGCTGTCCATCAGTTTCCTCATTCATAAAGTGGGAATGACAACAACGTCCATGGCATTGGCATGAGGTTACTAAGAAAGCTTTACGAGTCAAGAGATGCAAAGCACTTAGAATGGTATCTGGCATGTGCCAAGTAATCAATAAACATTAGCAACTCTCACTCAAAATGTAATCCTTGGGGAAATATATTGGTTCTAACCACAGGCCACCTGACAATGCACTTCTGGGTAGTAGGAGGCTGGCTCTCCACTTGGCTAGGAATTCCTTCTTTATGTTAACCACCAAGAAGACTGCCCAGAACAGCATTCATTAAGAACATGGATGCTTACATCTCTGTCAAGTAATTCAACCCTGAAGCTTTGCTTGTGCATTTGACATTTGAGCGTGACATCAAGATGGACACAGCACCCATCAATCCCCAGAATTCCTTCCCGGGTTAAGTTAGACTGTCAGAAAGTTATAAGGGCCTCATCAATGGCTCAGTGGGTAAAGAATCAGTCTGCAGTGGAGGAGACACAGGAGATGTGGGCTTGATTCCTGGGTTGGGAAGATCCCCTGGAGAAGGAAATGTCAACCCACTCCAGGGAAATGTCAGAGGGGCCTGGTGGGTTAGAGTCCATGGGGTCACAAACAGTAGGACACAGCTGAGCACAAGCACACATGTCAGAAAGCTATGAAATGGAATCATATTAATTCTTCAGAGACACATATATGATAATTGAGTGAAAAATTTAAGACTATCTTCTTACCTTTCTTATGTGGAAGAAATAAAAAAGTAATAGTACTAGTTATGCTTGAAGATCTTGCACTTTCTGCTATCTGAAGTCTTTACATAAGGATTGCATTAAAATGTTCTCTGTTATTCATTACCAAGAAAATGTTCTTCTTGAAAATTTGGAAGCTGTCCTTTGTCAGACAAGGAAACTCTACAATTTAACATTTTTCTCTTTTTTTGCCCTAATTATCTGAAAATTCTGAATTAAGAGTTCAACTGCAATAACTAATTCCAGATGAATAGTAAACATGCCCTTGAAATTTCTGTTGTCTAATTAAGTTTTCTCTCTTTTTGTCAGTTTAAAGTGGTGTTGTGTTATGTAGGCCATAACACAACAAACTTTTCTTGGAAATAAGCGGAGGTATTAGAAGCGATATGGCTTTAAAAATAATGGTAATATATTCATTTATTTCATCATCTCTTCTTTCATTTACTCATCTTTACTACCTAGTATTATTGTGTACCAACCCTGCTAAGTATCTGGGAAAGAATGAAAAATTAAGTCTGTAAACCCATAGCATCAGAACATAAGGAAGGAAATATAGAAGAAAAGCATTGGTTTTTCAGATCAATGTGTGAAACCCATGTTCTTAAAATCATTTCTCTGAACCTCTGTTAACTCATGCTCCTTTGAAAACTGCCTTCTGTGAATGTAAAATGAAGCTGCTAATTTTTTAACAAAGAGATCAAAAAATCTTACAACGAAATGAATGAAAAAGATTTTACATTAATTGCTTTGGTTCTACACATATCCCAAGAGCACTGATGAGACTTTTTAACTCCTCAGGGCTATCTATGTTCAGAACCATCAGTACATTCTTTTAACTAAGTCAAGATTACAAAATTTCATCTTTGCAAGTGAATATTTAGGGGTAGGGGAATGAAGAAATGTCATTTAGAGTGAAGAGTGGATAATGAAGTCAATATAAAAATAACAGACTCCAATAAGAGTTCTAAGACATTTTAAACAACATTTAACTCATGATTATGAATGTAAAACTCTTTTATACCTCACAGTACAATAGATACTAAATTAATAGATTTTATTTTGGTATGTGAATCCTAAAGATTGCTTACAAATTCAATTTCCTTTACAAGCACACATCATAGCCTGTGCTACAGAAGCTCAGAAAGAAGTGTTCTCTGATTTCCTCAATAATGCCTTTACCTAGCTTGATTCCTTCCTTTTCTTTCCATTCAAAGAGCAATTTTTTTTTAAAGAAAAGATTCCATCACAGTTCTCAAAAACCTGTACAAATTGCCAAACTGCTGATTAAACACATAAAAGCCCTAGGAGGTCAGAAAAAGAAGAAATTCTAAGTTGCACTCCATAATACACACAACTAAATGGTAATATTAATAACAGTTGCCACCTATTAAGTCCCCACCTTGATCCAGATAATTTATATAAATTGTCTAATTTAATATGATCAACATTAGAAGACATGTATTTATACTTCTCCATTGTGAGATAAGGAAACTCAAGTTCAAAGAGTTACCCAAGGTTACAGAGCTCTTGGCCATCAAACCAAAATTCCCAAACCAAGCCTGATTTCAAAGCCCATGTGTTCAAGGACACCACCTGTTACCTTTCAAAACTCTCCTCCTCTACAGTTCTCAACCATTTCTGCCATGGGAAAAGCTGGTAGGAGAGACAGTCAACTGGCAGGACTTTGTATTAAACATGCTTTGTGTTTCCTCAGGAATTTTAGAGGCTGTTACACTCACTTAACCATGTCTTTTTGAAATGAATAAACAGCAGCTGGGAAAATAACATTTCTTACAGAAGTATTCTATATGCAGCAGATAAGTGAAAAAAAAAAAAAAACCTCTCAATTCCAGATGTTAACATAAAATTATCCAGATGCTACAAAATTATCATCCAGAGCACTAGAGGCAAAAGAAAACCAAAGTGGAAATTAATTTCAAAAGAGAAATCAAAGTGAAGATACCAATTTTATTTTTTGCTAAGTTACAGGAGACTGGGTATTTATCTGCTTTTTAGAAATTATTCTCTTAAATGATAGAATCAGGCTGAAAAATTAAGTTTCCTAATGAGTAATTAATGCACAGTCTTCAAGATAATATTCTGGGGTCTCTGTAGCATTTTGCTTAGGTGTTACTTTCAGATAGAAAAAGTATAGGTCTCTTAGGTACCCGCAGGAGATATGAGATACAAAATAAAAACTGTCATACAAATATATTTTATCTATTCTGGTGGCTTACACAGTAAAGAATATGCCTGCAATGTGGGAGACCTCGGTTTGATCCCTGGGTTGGGAAGATCCCCTGGAGAAGGGAATGGCTACCCAATCCAGAATTCTTGCCTGAAGAATTCCATGGACAGAGGAGCCTGGCAGGCTATAGTCCATGAGATCACAAAGAGTCGGACATGACTGAGTGACCAACATTAATATTCCTATGTGAATGCTTAAATTCAAATTAAGAATTTGTTCTTGATTTCCCTGGGAGTTCAGTGTCACTTTAGCACATAAATGAATGACACATGTAAATACTAAAAAATTCTAAAGTGTTACTTTCCTGTTACACATTTGAAAGTTATCGGGTTTATTGGTCGAGATAGTCAAACTAGATAATCAAGTTCCACATTCTACTCCCAAGCACAAATAAATCAGTTTGGCTGTTTGCATGGAAGACTTTATACATATGTCTACATGATGTAAACTATGGAATGGGAAAATGCAAAAAGGAATAAGTCATATTTCCCTACCTCGTGGAATTCAATAGCTTTTAGTAATGCTTGGACAACAGCAGTATCCATCATTTACTTAATGACCTATGGCAGTGGGAAAAGATTTTACGTTAAATGATGGAACATAAAATATGGAGATACCTTTTAAAAGCAAATACAGAACATCTTTTACCTCATTTCATTCTTGTTATCTGATTTAAAAACAAACAGATGAAAAAATGGTATTTTCATTCCTATCTCTAGAAACATCCTTTTGTAGTTTTCCTATAGGGAATTGTATACGTAGTAACCATATCACTGAGCACCAAGAAGAATTTCACTGAGTTTTGAGTCTTCAGTTGTTCTTTAACCTTCCCGTCTTCTAATAGGATGACTTGTTTACTTCTGTTTCTGCAGCTGTTGAGTTCTGGACAGAGTCATAGTGACGTTATTTTTCAAAATAACCCCAAATCCTCATTCCAGACCAGAATATCAAAGTATTGTTTGGTTTGGCATACATTTTACTGATTGCTCTTGACCTAATTATTTATATCTTTTTGACTGATTTGCATTTACCTTATGCTTTATGCATTTCCTCTTTTTAAAGGATGAATATCCTATTTGTCATTATTTGATCTACCTCCAATTTTCGACTCTAAAGTGCCTGGGGATACTGTTTCTCTTATTATTTTAAAACAACTCTTAGTATATTTTAAGCTGATATCAGCATCTCTCCACATTCTGCCTTTGTTTCCTCTTTTGATAAAGATTCATTTGGCTGAAAAATCACCTGTGCTATTTTCAGAAATGAAAGTGAGGCACCAACTGTGCTGTTTTTCCACTGATAGAGATAAAATGCCCTGAACCATCTCTCCCTGCAGTACTAACGTAGAGCCTTAATCAGGGCCAGGCTGAGGGTGCCTGATATCCTGGGCTCCCCTCCCCTCAGGACCATGAAGACACTAGTGAGCCTTCGCCAATTTCAGCAGAATGGCTCTGCGGGTAAGAAGATGGGTATAAAGCATTGCATTCCCTGGATACCATTTCCCCTCATTTTGCTACTGCCCTAATGATCTGGCTTCTTGAGAACACTGTTCATGATCCTCAGTCCAAGTTTAGATATTTGTTAGGTGGTCACAGAGAGGTGGTTTTATTTGTCTGTTTGCCTGTATTTAACATCATCTGTGTTAGTACTTCAGTACACATCAGATGCCTGAACTAACTAGAAGAGACTTTGTCACAGCACCTAGACAGCACAATATAAGTGCTGACAAATGGGTTACAATGGTCTCTGAAATCTACGAGGGGCACTGGTTCCAGGACTACCTACCAAAATCTGCAGATGCTCTGTCAGTTCAGTTCAGTCGCTCAGTCGTGTGCGACTCTTTGTGACCCCATGGACTGCAGCATGCCAGGCCTCCCTGTCCATCAGCAACTCCTGGAGTTTGCTCAACCTCATGTCCATCAGGTCGGTGATGCCATCCAACCATCTCATCCTCTGTCATCCCCTTCTCCTCCCGCCTTCAATCGTTCCCATTATCAGATTTTTTTCCAGTGAGTCAGTTCTTTGCATCAGGGGACCAACATATTAGAACTTTAGCTTCAGCATTAGTCCTTCCACTGAATACTCAGGACTGATTTCCTTTAGGATGGACTGGTTGGATCTCCTTGCAGTCCAAGGGACTCTCAAGAGTGTTCTCCAACACCACAATTCAAAAGCATCAGTTCTTCGGCGTTCAGCATTCTTTATGTGAGAGTCCAGTTCTCACATCCATACATGACTACTGGAAAAACCATAGCTTTGACTAGACGGACCTTTGTCAGCAAAGTAACGTCTCTGCTTTTTAATATGTTGTCTAGGTTGGTCATAGATTTTCTTCCAAAGGGCAAGCGTCTTTTAATTTCATGGCTGCAAATCACCATCTTCAGTGATTTTGGAGCCCAAGAAAATAAAGTCTGTCACTGTTTTCATTGTTTCTCCATCTATTTGCCATAGAGTGATGGGGGGACAGGATGCCATGATCTTAGCATCTTAGCAGATACTCAAGTCCCTTATAAAATGACACAGGATAGTTGGACCCCGTGTATATGGAACACTAAGGGTAGTATTTTGATTTTGGCTTTTCTTCCTACAGTTGTATTAGTTCTATCTTTCTCAGTTCTCTCAAGAAAAATGTAGATGCTTTCCTTAGTGTAGAGCCCTGCTATCAAGGGGTACATGGATATTTTACCAAGTGCACTGCTTCATTTCTGGCAGTAACTTGGAGACTAATTACTCTGTACTTGTTTCAGGAAATTATACAAATGTTACCTCCTGATGATAAGGCTGATCAGAACACAGAAAAAATGGACTCAGATATCACAACTGGAGTAAAAGGTCCCTCATGTTAAAGGGTAAACTCCATAGTACATGAGTCTTATTGGAAAAGAATTATGAAACAGTATACATTTTATAAAAGTAAAATGCTTTCATTCCTTAGGCTGATAAACATCCTTTTCTTTTTATTTTTAACAAGCACTTAGCCATAATTATTGTACAGGAAAGAATTCTGCTGCCCTAAAATCTGTTTCTGTGATACGTTTCTGCAAGGCAGGTGTTTGGGTTTTTTTTTCTGGGTATAACTTTAAAATTGAATTTTCTCATTCTGAAACTGTTTTACAGTTCAATATAGACAGTCTCTCTACTCAATTTATTCAGATATTCCATAGCTGAAGTAATCATGGTGAGTCAAAGCAACTTCTATGAGCATAACCCTGTCTCCATCACCCCCTCCCACACTTTCTGTGTGGCACCATTCATTCCCTAGAGTGACAGGTCACTGCCATTCATTCTCATTCTTCTTCCCCCACCCTCTCTGTAACCAAGATTTTTTCTGTGCTACATATGCCTTTACCACCTTGATTTACTGAATCTCTTACCCCTCAAATATGTCTTTTATCCCCCAAACCTAAGAGACTTTTTGTAACATATTTGGTGATCAGTATTTGTTAATTGGAAAAAAAAAAACAAACAGCTAAATGTTAAGGACTAGTCACAAGCTATATATACCTGCAACATTTATTCATAATATCAAATCATTTGGTGGTTGAAACTGTAACCTGGCCATATTTTTCATGTCCTATCATTTTTGGTAATGCATTGGCTTTGTAGTGATTTATGTGTAACCTGCTCTACTGCAGCTAATTCAATACCAAATTTTATCTTTATAAGATAAATGGATGCAACATAACAAATCATAAGGAGGAAGAACAAAATGTTTTTTCATCCACTGACAAAAAGAACAAATGTAGAGATAAGAAAGCAAAATGGAATCATTGCTATGACTCCCTCACACAACATAATCTTTAAGAATTGTCATCAATAATCTTACGATAAGGGTAGTTCATATTGAAGGGAATAGTGGTTGTTTGGGGCAAAGTAATGTCCGATTCCTGTGACCCCATGGACTGTTATCCCACCAGGCTCCTCTGTCCATGGGATTTCCCAGGCAAGAATACTGGAGTGGGTTGCCATGTCCTTCTTCGGTTATCTTTCTGACCCAGGGATTGAACTCTTATCTCCTACACTGCAGGCAGATTCTTTTTTTTTTTTTTTTAATTTTATTTTATTTTTAAACTTTACATAACTGTATTAGATTTGCCAAATATCAAAATGAATCCACCACAGGTATACATGTGTTCCCCATCCTGAACCCTCCTCCCTCCTCCCTCCCCATTCCATCCCTCTGGGTCGTCCCAGTGCACCAGCCCCAAGCATGCAGTATCGTGCATCGAACCTGGACTGGCAACTCATTTCATACATGATATTTTACATGTTTCAATGCCATTCTCCCAAATCTTCCCACCCTCTCCCTCTCCCACAGAGTCCATAAGACTGTTCTATACATCAGTGTCTCTTTTGCTGTCTCGTACACAGGGTTATTGTTACCATCTTTCTAAATTCCATATATATGTGTTAGTATACTGTATTGGTGTTTTTCTTTCTGGCTTACTTCACTCTGTATAATAGCAGGCAGATTCTTTACCAACTGAGCCATCATGGAAGCTCTGAAGAGAATAGTGGGTAACTGCTATAAGACAGATGCCAGGTTTAAAAATATCTGAAATGCCTCTGAGAAGGTGGTAGCTCTCACTACTGACACAACTAACATTGACTCGCATGATTATGCTGCACATATATGGGCATTGGAATGTGTTTGTGTAGAAACACAGATATACACAACCATTCTTTACATTCTACGAGCCAAAGCTCCTCAGCTCCCAAACCTATTACTAGTAACCAATATATTTCATCTCCCACATGGCTCCCCATGGTACTGATGTAACACTTCATTATTCATATCAGAGTGCTATTTACTGTTCTCCTCCTCACTCAAAATCAAGAAACAATGCAGTATGGTTCATTTTAGCTTGCTGCTGCTGCTGCTAAGTCGCTTCAGTCGTGTCCGACTCTGTGTGACCCCAGAGACGGCAGCCTACCAGGCTTCCCCGTCCCTGGGATTCTCCAGGCAAGAACACTGGAGTGGGTTGCCATTTCCTCCTCCAGTGCATCAAAGTGAAAAGTGAAAGTGAAGTCGCTCAGTCATGTCCGACTCTAGCGACCCCACGGACTGTAGCCTACCAGGCTCCTCCATCCATGGGATTTTCCCAGCAAGAGTACTGGAGTGGGGTGCCATTGCCTTCATTTTAGCTTGCTATTTACCAAATAACTAACACACTTAAAAAACACAAAATATCTAATATAAGTTACTATAAATTATTGTTTCAGTGAAGGGACGTGATTTCCTTTTAATGCTTTTGCTAAAATAATGTGTTCAACTGAGGTTATGTTGAGGACAGTTTAAATCTCTGCAAATATTTCAATTCATGCTTTAGTGTACATTAGTTAAAACCATATGAAACTGCATATTTATTGTCTAAAACCAGTCAAATATTGGCAATTTCATATGGCTCAATCTAAAAGTAAGCTTGCTTTTATAAGGCACTTATCTGCTGAATAAGAAAATAAATAATTATTATTGAATGAACCTGAAGAACAAATTTGTACAAGAGGAATATAATTTTCTAACTTGTAATCTTGCCAGGGTTGCCATTCTCCGTTGCAAAATGAATATCATCAGATTTTTGCTACCCATGATTAGGATTTAAATTGTATGTCTAATGTGATTCACAGGTAGCAGAATTCAGCAGTTACTCATTTAGGTATTTCCAATGAAAATATTTGACTGCCATCAGTCCATCACAGTGCAAAACAGTACACATCCTCAGGCTAAAATGCTTTGCAGTAGATTTTTCTCTAGTTTCATTTCATAGCAGGGAACCTGGTAAAGCAGCTCCTGATACATTTTTAAGTTTGCTTGTAAAGTATTATCATAACTATTCCACTCCTGGGTTACTTGTCTCAAGGACTTTTGATGATAGCCCTAGTATTGAAATAGTCTCCCTAAGGATCAGAAGTTTATTTTAATAGTTTCAAGACCCTTTGTTGTATTTTCAAGTATACTTCTGCAATACAGATAACAGCATACTATCTTTACTATGTGAAAGCAATTAACTGACCCACTCAGGTCTTCAGATTTTTCCCAGTAGAGATGGTGCATGGCATTTAAATACCACACAATGTCACACAGCCCTGGTGACAAATGGTAAATAAACACATATTTAGAAGATGGCTGATTGGGACCAAAGGGTTCAGTTTATGAAGTAGAAGATTATGAGATTTGCCATGAGAAAATTTGAACCAGACCTAGATCAGAGATTAATGTTGAACTTTTATCATCATGTGACCACACAAGTTATTTAACTTCCATCAATAAAAATGATAAAATTTTGACTTCAAGTGTCCTCAAGGCTTTGGTAAAGTTCAGATGGAAGAGTGTATGACAAGCACTTTGTAACTGATGAAGCACCATACCCAAAATGGTCATTGCCAACATTATTGATAACAGTAACAACAGTACCCACAAATCCTCTTCCTTCCCATGGGATTTACATTTTAACTGAAAGACTCCCTACCTTGGTAAAGTGAAAAAAAAAATGATGACAACATTAAGTCTAGTATGACCTGCCATTCTATTATGGAATGTTTGCTCAGGACTTCAGACTTGATTTTAAAAGCCCCAAGATAAGTTTCAATGGTTTCAGATACTTCTTATAATGTCCTGTACACTTAATAGCTCTTTTTCCTCTTTATGTACACAACAAAACAAATTTGTGTTTCATAATTTTATTAGAATTAGAATTCAAAATACTAACAATATAATTTCCAGTATAGAGAACTTTAACATAGGTTTCACTATTACAAGTTGCATTGAGTACAACAAGTGGAATTTGGGTTACCCAGCTTCCTTGAAATTCCTCTACAAGGTGCTCACAAAACTTAAAACTTATGCACATGTGTCTACAATATTTATGTGGGAAAAAATTATTAAATGTATAAGCTGCATCAACGTGCCAGTGTGCTTGCTGCTGTTGCTAAGTAGCTTCAGTGCGACTCTGTGCAACCCCATAGACGGCAGCCCACTAGGCTCCTCTGTCCCTGGGATTCTCCAGGCAAGAATACTGGAGTGGGTTGCCACTTCCTTCTCCAATGCATGAAAGTGAAAAGTGAAAGTGAAGTTGCTCAGTTGTGCCTGACTCTTAGCAACCCCATGGACTGTAGCCCACCAGGCTCCTCCGTCCATGGGATTTTCCAGGCAAGAGTACTGGAGTGGGGTGCCATTGCCTTCTCCGGCCAGTGTGCTTGGTCGTGTCCAACTCTTAGCAACCCTTTGGACCATAGCCCACCAGGCTTCTCTGTCCCTGGGGTTTTCCAGGCAAGAATACTGGAGCATGTTGCCATTTCCTCTTCCACAGGATCTTCTTGACCCAGGGATCAAACTTTTGTCTTCTGCATTGCAGGCAGATTCTTTACCCGCTGAGCCATTGGGGAAGCCCTGACCCATCAGGGAATTAAATTTTATTTTGCCCTTTGCAGATTTCCTTATATAACAGTGATATTAGCACTGACTGACCAGACATCTCACCATTGGGGGAGGGAGGGCCTTAAGCCAATGTTAGCTACTGAGCAGGAGTATTTACTATCCTATTATATAGATTACAAGGAGGCATTACCATCTTCACGATAGTCATAATGAAGGCTTCCCTGGTGGCTCACATAGTCAAGAATCTGCCTGCAATGCAGGAGATCTAGGTTAGATCCCTGAGTCAGGAAGATCCCCTGGTGAAGGGAATGGCTACCTACTCCAGTATCTGCCTGCAATGAAGGAGACTCAGATTCGATCCCTGGATCAGGAAGATCCCCTAAAGAAGGGAATGGCTACCTACTCCAGCATTCTTGCCTGGAGAATTCCATGGACAGAGGAGCCTAGCGGGCTACAGTCCATGGAGTCACAAAGAGTCAGAAACAACTGAGCAACTAACACTTTATAGTCATGTGAACTAGCTGGGGCACACACTAGATTATTGACTCATCTGTCCAAGCCCCCTGGTTAATCAGTGGCAGAGCTATATCTGACAGTGTCTTTGTGTCTTCTACCATAACCCTGAACTTTCCTACCCAGCCTAACATGAGCCTATTCAGTTCCATTTTAGTGAATTGTGGAAGATCCTATTTTACAACACTGAGATAATCAGGTCTTAAAAATTGGTGTTATCTCCTCAAGATTTGGGGGATAAATGGATAAATGTATATGCATGGTTGAGTCCCTTTGTTCACCTGAAACTAACAACATTGCTAGTAGGCAATATATCCCAATACAAAATAAAGAGTTTTTTAAAAATTGGTGTTATCTCATCAAGATTCCAGTCTTGTTTGATTTCTCTGGGCTTTAATTTTTCAACAACACTGTATTAATTTAACAAGGATTTACTGATATTTTCTATGCACCGAATTGTTGGCAGGAGTCTATAAACTGACTAATAGAAAGGAGGAATACAATCTTTTAATTTCATCATAATGTCAAAGGCATGTTTTTGAAATATAGTACAGTTACCTAAAATGAGTTGTGTTTGTAATTCCAAAACATTTCAAGTGCTCTGTATATTTCAACTGGAGTTGAAATATGCAGCAAGGTTTTGAAGGAAGCCATGTAAATCCATTGTAATGAGGCACTTTCACATCGCTGCTCCAGGTACTAATTGATTCCATGTTGGTTAATGCAAGAACTATTTTTAGAGGAAGGAAGTCTGAAACCCCCAATCATTATTTCTCCAAATCTCTATTCATAACCAACATAAATTAGTGACACCCTGCTGCTTCTCCGTAAGGAAACAACTCCAAGGGTAATTGAGAAAGGTTGATTCTTCATTTCTATTCCTGCAGTTCCACAAAAACTCATCCATGCAATCATCCCGTACCTTGAACAATATCACATCAAAGAATCTCACAAAAAGTTTTTTTACACAGTGTTGGGTTTGTTTCTTAATTCTCCAGTATTTGCAATTCTCAGGATCACCATAATGTCAGGTGATGAAAACAGGGGAAAAAATATTCTGTCTGTATATATAAAACTCTGTCACATATGAAATCAAAATAATATCAAAGCTCTACACACAGTTTACAGGGAAAAAAGGTACCTTCAAGAATTAATGATGGTTTCTCTAGGGAATTTCTATACAAGCCTGCCATCTTTCAAAAGCAGAATCAAAGTGAATCTAAGTTCCAATTGAGTTGCAGTCCTAAGAGCTGGGAAGGATTGTGGTAAAAATGAGAGGAAATCATATGTAAATAACTTAAAGGTGTCTGTATGAGGAAGCTGAAGCAAAAATTACTATGGTAACCATGAATATTTAGTTATCAGTCTAGTGACAATCCAAATAAATTAAAAGTAATAATCCCAGTCACAGAAAAAGGAGCATCCTATAACAGAAACACATTCACTACAATTTTAATTCTAGATTCTTTAATTCTAAAGTAGTGCCATCTCTTCAGCCCCATTCTTGTCAGTATTATCAATGTGATTATCCTCTCCCAGATGCTCCTTCAATCATCTATAACTTAGGGACAGCTCAATGGTGATTTATTCAACTCAAACCCACCCACGGATTCAGTCCACCAAAGCCAATGATGTTTCCTGTCAGAAAATATCAGTCTCTTTCCTCAGTTAGGAGGAGTTAGCATGTCTGGAGAAGGCAATGGCACCCCACTCCAGTACTCTTGTCTGGAAAATCCCATGGATGGAGGAGCCTGGTGGGCTACAGTCCATGGGGTTGCAAAGAGTTGGACACGACTGAGCGACTTCACTTTCACTTTTCACTTTCATGCATTGGAGAAGGAAATGGCAACCCACTCCAGTATTCTTGCCTTGAGAATTCCATGGACAGAGGAGCCTGTCCATGGTAGGGACGGGGGAGCCTGGTGGGCTGCTGTCTATGGCGTTGCACAGAGTCAGACATGACTGAAGCGACTTAGCAGCAGCAGCATGTCCGATACTCTTTCTCTAAATAATTAATGATCTATTATCTCCAGGATTTGGGAAAGCTAGAACTATCTGAACAATGAGCTAAGGCAAGGAGCATCAAAGTCTCCAGGAGTACTTATTTATATAAGTACTATATACATAGAGCTTCCTGAGCCTTTCCCAAACTACTGAATTAAAAACCCTGGTCCCAGAAATAGCTCTTTCAAATGGTCCCAATGATTCAGGATGCATCAGAAACACAGGTTCTATCCCTGGGTCGGGGAGATCCCATAGAGGAGTGCATAGCAATCCACTCCAGTATTCTTGTCTGGTTGAGAAGGAAATGGCAACCCACTCCAATATGCTTGCTTAGAGAATCCTCTGGACAGAGGAGCCTGGTGAGCTGCTGTCCATTGGGTTGCACAGAGTCGGACACGACTGAAGTGACTTAGCATTCATGCATGCATTGGAGAAGGAAATGGCAACCAACCCCAGTATTCTTGCCTGGAGAATCCCAGGGACCGAGGAGCCTGGTGGGCTGCCGTCTATGGGGTCGCACTGCATCAGACATGACTTAAACAACTTAGCAGCCGCCGCAGCAGCAGCATTCTTGCCTGGAGAATTCCATGGACAGAGGAGCCAGGTGGGCTACCGTCCATAGGGCAGCAAACACACAGACATGACTGAAGCAACTTAGCACACACGCAGGGGTGCAATCATATTTCACACAGTGGCGCCTTCAAGTGGCAGTTCTTGTTAGCAGTTCTTAATAGCACCCAGGGGCAAGCGCTTTCAGCAGAGGCAGCACTTAGGCAGATAGCAGCTCTGGACGGAGTTGACACCCTATGGTACTGTTGGTGATGTCTGTCCATGCAGCTGTACCCACCACAGTTTTTCTCTTTGGCTGGCCTCAAAGTGATGGAGACCCGCTGCCATCTGTTACTTTACACCACACAACTCCTACTCTGGAGCTCAGGACCATCCTCACAAAGCAAGGCAAGCAGGGTTCCTGCTGAGCCCTCTCTTGGTACTGATAGACACCAAACTGGCTTTCTCAAATGAAGCTCTCAGAAGGCTTTTGCTCAAAGTCTCTTTCAGTTTACAGTCCGGATAACAATATACTGGGTCTACCATTGTCTTCATTGCCTTGTATTATTTTTTTTCCGCCAGCCCTGAGATGTGATGATCTCACAGCTCAGTGAATTCCTTTTCTCCCTTTGGGTGCAAGCCCAGGATGGTACCTGAAGGGCTACGCTCTTCTTGGATGCAGGTGAACCCAGTCATCCAGAAGGCTATGTGCCCTGTACTACCTTTCCAGTGAATTCACATGATCAACATTTGTTGATCTCTTGCAGGCAATGTGAGGTAGAGGGCAGAGAATGGACCAAGCTAGAGGGTGGGGGCAGGAGAGTGGGGGTGGCTGGAGCAACAAACAATACTGAAGAAATAAGTAGAGATGCTGCTGCTAAGACTCAAGAGGCCATAAGGAAAGACTAAATAGCCTTCAGGGATAATATGGACAGAGGATAGTATTGAAGTTTGGATATAGATGCTGAAGTCAAAGCTATGATATCCTTTAGTATATTGATGAAGAATTCACCCAAAGTATTGTTCGGCTCTAAAATGATGCCCTTTTCACCTGAAACACGATATACTGGAATGTTCTAAATGTTTTGGCACATGTCTCTAAAATTCTGCAGACAAATGACAATGTAATAAACATTAGACTCAACAGATCTGATGTTAGTCACAGAAGACTATTTTCTATTAACTTTATGTACCTATAACATAAACATTATTGCTTAGTGTGCTATAATTGATGTATGTTTATTTCTTAATGCCTTATTCACAGTGCGGTGAAGTCAAGTGAAAGTCTCTCGTCATGTGTGACTCTTTGCGACCCCAAGGACTATAGAGTTCGTGGAATTCTCCAGCCCAGAATACTGGATGGGTAGCCTTTCCCTTCTTCAGGAGATCTTCCCAACCCAGGTCTCCAAAGTCTTAAAAATACTCTGCTGTTATTTCTCTTATTCTCTGACTCAAATTCATATTTCAAGAGTATTTTCAAGATCTGGAAGCAAATGATCATTTGATGCTTAGTCAAAAACATACATTTCAAATCATGGTAAATATCTAGATAGCGGTGTCTAAAATAAAATCCTATCTAGAAAACAGTAAGACTAATAAACCAATAAAAAGGAAACAGGTGATGTGGATATAAAAATAAATAGGAATGATGAAATGAGGAAGTTATTCCACCTCTGTGGTATTTTCCCCTCAAACCCAGAAGCCCAGTCTAATCATTAAAAAACATCAGGCAAACTAAAAATGAGTAATATGCTACCAAAAAATCTGACCAGTACTCTTAAAACTTATCAGGCTTAGGACTCTCTGGTGGTCCAGTGTCTACAACTCCATGCCCCCAATGCAGGGAACCTGGTTTTAATCCCTAGTCATGGAACTAGACCCCACAGTCTACAATTTAGAGTTCACCTGCCGTACCTAAAGATTCCACAGGCTACAGAGAAGACATAGTGCAGTCAAATAAATAAAAACATTACAACAAAGAGCAATTTTAAAAAGTGATCAAGGTCAAGGGAAACAAAAGAAGATTAAGACTGTCATGGATTAGAGGAGACTGAGACACAATGATGCAATAAATGCAACGTTCTATTCCAAACTGGATCCCAGGAAAAATCATTAATGATAATCTGAATGAAATCTGAACAAATCTGTGGTTTAGGTAATAGAGAATCAATAATAATTGTAATTTATACTTTATAAATAATAATTTCTTAGTTTGACAAATGAATGTAGATTATGAAAGATATTATCCTTAGTGGGAGCTAGGTAAAAGGGACACAGGGATTCTCTGTCCTCTTCTTATATTTATGTACATTTAAAATAATAACAAGCCTACAATTCAAACCAAATAAAAATACCCTTCAATAATGGAGTGAATTCTGTTAAATGTCTAAAGCATATTGGCAATAAATTTGCAATTGTCTTCAAAACTTTGGAGATACTAAGAAATTTTGTATGTTTCTCTGTACTCTGAGAATTCATCTTCCCAGCATGCTTCCTTTGACTCACCCAGAAGAACTTTACCACTTTCTGTAAACAATTCTGTTGTGGCATTTATTGTATCATTTTGCATTTACTCATTTATATGTTTGTTTTTCTTACTTGAATGTCACTTCTCTGGGAAGTTTTGAATATAAGCACCTAATAATTAGATTTCAGATGGTACTTAAATGTGAACGCTTTTAAAACTAAAAATTAATGATACTAAGATTTATTTCACAATCACTTGTCGGAAATATTGGAGACAAGCATCCAAAGAATGTAAAATATTCCCAGTGCTATATTGTAGGTGATATCTGAAACTGTACTACTTTAGAACTGAAAGATGCCTTAGGATAATTTATATATCAAAATAATTCATATATTAAAGAAATTCAAACTCACAGATTAACTGACCTGTTCAATGCCCCATAAAAACTAGTAGCAGAAGCAGAACCCAGTCTTCTAATCCCATTCTTCTATATCACCATATCTCAGGATTAGAAATCTTTCTACTTTAATGGATACAGCATGTTAATATTTCTTCTAAATCATTTCTGAGTTTAGCAATTACCAAGGTTTTTAAAAAATCAACTTTCAGTCTTTATTAGAGTATGAAAGAAACACTAATGTAGGACTCAGGGGATCTGGATTCTTATCTCAACTTTGTCACCAGTTGATCTGGCAGTCTTGGGAGACCATCCCCTACCTTTGCTGAACCTGTCCATTCCAAAAAGCACCATGTTTCACAGACTAAGATATAAAATAAAACAGATATTATAGGAGAGGTCTGGATTTCATTTATATTTTTAAATACTATCAATCTACTTCAAATACTTTGAATTATTTTCCATTCCTCACCTCATTCACTTTCCAATGAGAGAGAAATAGACTTTAAAAAGCATGTCACAGAGACAGTTGAATAAGTTGTTCTTAAAAGTCAACAGTAATGATTAGTTTATAGTGAGTGTCTAAAACAGTGTAGCCAGTTAAACACAAACAAATAGAATATCTGTTCCACATTGGTTAGCTGACAAAGTCTAAAGAATGGAGAACCACCATCTATGTAGTGTTAGCATGCTTTGGGCTCTGCATGCAACTTGTGTGTTACATATCTGGCTACATTTTATATTGTTAAACAAATTTCTGAATTGGCTCATTTTTTAAAGATAAAGAATAGCTTTATAAATATTACATAATTATTAGTCCTGGGTAAATACTGGATCCAAGAAAAAAATTATACAAATTCAACTCAAATATATTCTCCTTGCCCTCCCTCCCTACTCCCATATCCTCAGGCCAGTCTGGCCAGTACTTGGATGCCTCTGGGCACAAAGCAGGTTGAATAGCTGTCTGACTCACTGCTTTTGACTCATTGTTTGGCAGATTGAGATCTCTGCTGAGAGCACCATTTGGAATTTTCTTCACCCAAAACTGATATTTTTGAACATGAAATTGAAATATACTGAGACACTGGGAGACATTCATAGAATAATAGTGCCAAAAGAGAGTGCGATCAATATATATCAAAAATCTAACTTACTCCCGGAAGTGTTCAAAGAAATAATCTCAGATTGGTTGAGGTGGGCATGATAGTGCATGAATATTGATTTTATGAAAATATAAATATAAAAAATGATACTAGCTTCAAGCATGTGAACTGGTGAGGAGAGAATATTAGCCATGAGTATAAAAAGAAATGGACATAAGAAAGTAGAACAAAAAGAGCTAGGCTTTATATACTGAAGAGAGACTGATTAGGGAAATAAAACTAGGGATCTAAGAGTCACTAGGTCTAGGTTTGGGTATTTGAGAGAGGGCTACCACCACCACCCGGAGAAGGCAAGGGCACCCCACTCCAGTACTCTTGCCTGGAAAATCCCGTGGATGGAGGAGCCTGGTAGGCTGCAGTCCATGGGGTCGCTAAGAGTTGGACATGACTGAGCGACTTCACTGTCACTTTTCACTTTCCTGCATTGGAGAAGGAAATCGCAACCCACTCCAGTGTTCTTGCCTGGAGAATCCCAGGGACGGGGGAGCCTGGTGGGCTTCCGTCTATGGGGTTGCACAGAGTTGGACACGACTGAAGCAACTTAGCAGCAGCAGCAACCACCACCAGCACCACCACCACCAATCTCAATGGTTATCGTTATTATAACAGCAACAAAAATAGTTAATGCTTACAAAGCAACAGTACATATGTTTGTCAGTACTATTATAATGTTTTAAACATTTTCATTTAATCTTGACAATCATAAGAAATAAGACTACTGTTATTGTTTCTGGTTTATGGGAGATGAAACAGAGGCACAGACAACTTAAGGCACTGATTCAAGATCACACAGTTGATAAAGCTGAAGTCATGGTTTGAATCTGTGGCTGAAAAACAATGAATCAACTTAAAATCTTAACCACAGGAAAAAAAGATGCTATGGAGAAGTTGAACAGATTTGAATTAAGCATATAATAAACAAAACTTGAACAAAGGAAAGAAAGCCCACTGCAGCCCTATGCAGCAACAGGAGAAAAACACATAAAAACTAACAAAATTTCATTCTCTTTAGGTCTCTCATGTGAATTATGTCTTCCACAATTTATCTCTTTTGTCCCTATCTTCAGACTTAGAGCACACACAGATTTAAGGTTTCTTCTAAGGTCTCAATCCTTCAATAATTAGCAAGCCTCACTGTCAGAAAAGTTTCTTTAAAATTAATCACTGACTTTCCAACTTAAGCCCATTTCATCTCTCTGATCTTTATTGGACACACAAGATACATACTAGATGAAGGCAGTTAAAATTCTCATACCCTTCAGTTTTTTCTTTTTATTTAATAAGTTATTTTAAATGTACTTCTGCTAAATCCTATTTTAAAGTCTCCCTGACATCAGTGACTGATATATTCAAGTCTTTCTGACAGGCCTCTTTTGCCATCTTAAATGTATTGAGGGTGAGTTTTCTCATCTTACCTCTCCATTTTCTAAGGGGTGTATCTTGGAATAAAACGAAGTGCAGATGACCTCATCATCTTTGGCATATGACGGTGGTCCAGTACGGGGATAAATATTGTAGAGGGTTAGGCACTCTGTGTCCGTCACAGCATGATACTGCCAGGGCTTGTAAACAACATCATCCAGTGAGCGTTCCAAAATCCAGTTTCCAGGCCGAGGGGAGTTAGCTGCTTTCACAATCACATACGCAATCTGGAACACCTGGGGAAGTGTGACAACAACATGTAACTCTGAATTCCAACGTTTCTCATGCTGCTGCTGCTGCTGCTAAGTCGCTTCAGTCGTGCCCGGCTCTGTGCTACCCCACAGACGGCAGCCCACCAGGCTCCCCCGCCCCTGGGATTCTCCAGGCAAGAACACTGGAGTGGGTTGCCATTTCCTTCTCCAGGGCATGAAAGTGAAAAGTGAAAGTGAAGTAACTCAGTCGTGTCCGACTCTTTGTGACCCCATGGACTGCATATCAAACATAAGGCCTAAGGCTACAATAATTTTATTTCGGATATTATTCCATAACCCTATTATATTCTCTGGACTTCCCAGGTGGCTCAGTGGTAATGAATCCACCTGCCAATGCAGAAGACACAGTTTGATCCCTGGGTCAGGATTCCGTGGAGAAGGAAACAGCACCCCCCTCCAGTATTCTTACCTGGGAAGTCCCATAGATAGAGGAGCCTGGCATGCTGTAGTCCATAGGTTCCAAAGAGTTGGAAACTACTTAGCAACTAAACAACAAGAAAATTGTATTCTCTATATTTTTACAGTTACATGTCCATATTTAATACCTTTTTACTAAAATGATATGTTCCATTTTGACACCCATCACTTTCAAAGAAATGGGTTAAAATTGGATTTTAGTTCTCCAACAACTCATTAACATCATTTCATCTAATTTTTGAAGTTCCATTGTAATCACAATCACTTACAGTATTTGGTACATAACAATTTACTCACATTACTCTGTTGAAGATTATGAGTTAGAAATTCTATGTGTGAATAGTGCTTGATAGTTTAGAAAACAATTACTTGTATCACCTAATCCTCAGACAAGTACCATTTAGATAACGTTACTGTGGTACAGGAAAAAACAAAAACAAAACATAGCACTTTGAAGGCACAGTCCTGTATTTAAATTGTGATCCCAACATTCATGTGACTTACTTCGTCAACTCTCACTCCCATTTCTGTTAATTAGGGTCAATAATAAGAACACTAAGTATACAACTGAGAGACAGTTTAGACTAAATGAAATAATGTATGCAAAGTACCTAGCAAAGGACTTGGCTGTAAATACTCAGTAAGTGACAATTCCTCCACATTCCCTAATAGAAAATAATGGAGATGAAATTCTAGTACACTCAGCAGCTGTTTGAAACTGGAATAGAGTAAATGAAGGGTTTCTGTACCTTCTGTATAAGAGGTAAATATGTGTTAAAGAAAAGGAAAATAAAGGCAGCAAGTTACTACAAGTCAACAGAGTGACCAGTGAATGGAATATGGCAATCCTCTGCTTTCAAATCTACATAACATCTGAACACATACAAAATAAATATTCTAGATGTTTTGTGATGGTACATATGTGCATCTTTACCAATCCAATCCAAAAGTCCAAAAGAACAATGCATAAACATGACTGAGTGACATTTTTTGTGATGTCCTGGGTAGAAAGATAAATATAAGGTAGTTTATATAGCCCAACCATCTATGAGTTAATAATATATTGCAATAATGAGATACATGAAAGGTACACTAGTAAAAAAGCAATAGTATATGTCTTTCCTGGGTTGGGACAATTCCCTGGAGAAGGAAATGGCAACACACTCTGGTATTCTTGCCTGGAGAATTCCATGGACAGAGGAGCCTGGCAGGCTACATTCCATGGGATCACAAAGAGTCAGACACAACTGAGCAATTTGCTTTCAAGGTATAGTCCCACCATCTATGAGTTGATAATAAATTGCAATAATGAGATACATTAAAAGTATGCTAGTAAGAAAGCAATAGTATATGGTCTTTTTAGTACATTCAGTGAGACGGGGGAGTTTGCCAACCCTAAATTCTGGGTGATTGAGGTCACTGAAAAGATACAATGGAGGACAAACCTGTTAAAAGATGATTAATGGGTCTGTTTAGAGGGGAGCTTAAAGGAATGTTCTGAAAATATACCTTATCTGCTTCATAGTTTTGACCTGAGAATTTCAGGAATACATGCACACTGTCTATGACAAACTCTAAGGGACTGAATTTAAAAATATGAAAAGTTGGTATTTAAGATGAAAGAGGTGACTCAGATGCTGGTCTTTTGAGACCCTTACTAGAACGTGAGCATTTTTATCTGTGTGCACTGAGGGGAAAATCATGAGCCATTTAATGAGAAAAGTAGGGATACCATTTGCCTCTTAGGCACAGTTAAGGAAATACTGGTAGTTAAAATACTGAAATACTTCTGTACTTGGTAAATAACTGCTGTCCAAGCCTCCCAAATGCCTTCTCTTTCCAGAGAACATCTGGGTAACCTAGGGATTGCAAGGAACAGCCAAGATACCTACTCTGATTAGTCTGGGCTTTGACCGTTCTATTTTATGTATTATCACTCCATATGGGAAATATTATGAATTTTTATTTACAAAGGTATACAGATAACTATAGACAGACATGTATATATATGTATGAATTTGTAATTACTGGAATACACTTAGACATTTTGGGGAAGGGCAGACATGGGCATATTTAAGATGTGACCTATGGGGTTTGGGGATAAGGAGTCAAGGAGAGAAAAAGAGCTTTAAAATTCTTCTACTATCCTGCTATACTAATTGCATTAACATAAATGTCTCAGTTTTTAATAAAATTATTTTTAAAGTAAGGAAATATTTTTAAAAATAAGCATCAAAGGAAGGACAAGCATGGGAGTAAGATGGAACATACTCTATCAATCATGTGCCCGCATGCATGCTCAGACCCTCAGCCATGTCTGGCTCTTTGCAAGCCCATGGACTGTAACCCACCAGGCTCCTCTGTCCATGGGATTTCCCAGGCGAGAATACTGAAGCAGGTTGTCATTTCCTCATCCAGGGAATCTTCCCAACCCAGACCCAGGGATGGAACTCCTGTCTCCTGCATTGCAGGTGGATTCTTTGCCACTGTACCACCTGGGAAGCCCCCAATACAGCTTATGTGGGCAGAAAAAAGATGTACAGAAGCCAACCAAACATAATCTAGAGTATTTGCTATTTCTGCATTTTTAGGTGCTATTCAATAGGGATTATTTCTCTTACACACTCTGTATTCAATACATACACATGGAACCTCTTTAAAAATGAATTCACTAAAAGACAAACCCTACTGAGTAATCTGATAGAACACAGAAAGGTAGTTATTTCTATGAAAATCTGATACACTTTGCTCCTAATTTCTGGTAATTCTAAATTATTCATGACAAAAATCTGTAAACTGGTAAAGAATATAAATAACTAAATTGTGAGCTCCTAAAGGGCAGAGGTGCTATAATCTTTAGTAAAATTCTTTTGAAATAATGTATATTTAATATTTATTAGTTTTAATTGAATAATCAAAACCAGTGTACATGTTTCCATATGACTTCTTACTAGATTAATACTATTCTTTCTGTTTGTTAGAACTTGAATTCCAGTAAACCAGCATATTTTGTCACTTGCAGGAACTAAGACATACATTTCTTGCATGTTCATTCAATTAATATCTCTATGAGTTGAGAAAATTTCTTAAACTCTTTTACCCTCTGTTTCATAGTGTACCTTTTTCAAAATAAGAACCATGGAAGAGATAATAAAGTGCTATGAGCTCTTTGGAAAAAAGAATCTCTATAAATGTTTTAAATTAGCAAATTTCCATCCAGAAAAAGAAAAAGTGCACAGAGTTTTTTTTTTAGTGGCAAACCAAAAGAGAAATATCAAAGCATAATTACAGATTGCAGGTACAAGTAAGAAAAATAAAGATACATTGATGTATGGATAAAAAACTTTGTTTAGAAACAACTCAGCAAGCAAATATAGGAAAAGGCCAAATTGTCTTGGAGCTACAGCATGGATTTATGACTTCAGAGCTTCTGTGTTGGCTCTAAAAAAGAAGTTGTACTAGAAACCGCACAGACTCTTTCTATAATTCAATATAACAGCCAGCATTAAGTGACATGGAAAAGCAGTCATTGCCTTCAAGAATATTAAAGTCACCTCATTGCAAAATAATATCCTTCTTTCATTTATTTTCTATGGGTTCTTTCACATTTCATGCAAAATTAATTAAATTAGTTGGCATGTAGTATTCTGAATAAACTTTTTAAAATGTGGTAGATAGCATTATTGAAAAACACAATGAATAGAAGTATTCTTTGAAGGTGTCAGAAAAAGACTGTAAAAATTCTAACTGAATTTCTAAGTATGCCAAATTTTTAATGATTCTAACAGAATAATTCTCTAGTGTACCTATGTTACTTTAATTAATTCTGCCTTGTGTTTTCAGCATAAAGACTCTTCAAAATCACTAGTTATAAAATCTTATTTCCAGGTGGAAAAAAAAAATCTGTATGAGATGCAGCAAGGCAAGCAAATACCTTATGATAAGCATATAAATACTAAGATGGCTAGGCTTCTATGAATCATAGATCTCAATACACTATATCCAATTTTTTTGTTGTAGGAGGGTACTTTTTACATATTGGTGGCTAAAAAATTCCAAATAACTTTTAAAATAAGGCCAAATGTTTGACAATTTACATAACATAGAGAACTTTCTATTTCACATTCCATTTGTGCATCACATAATAAAATATCATGAAATCACAATCATATGTCATGAATATAGCATTAAATTAGATGTTCCTAGAGTGTTTAAGGGGAGAAGGCAATGGCACCCCACTCCAATACTCTTGCCTGGAAAATCCCATTGACTGAGGAGCCTGGTGGGCTGCAGTCCATGGGGTCGCTAAGTCAGACACGACTGAGCGACTTCACTTTCACTTTTCACTTTCATGCATTGGAGAAGGAAATGGCAACCCACTCCAGTGTTCTTGCCTGGAGAATCCCAGGGATGGGGAAGCCTGGTGGGCTGCCATCTATGGGGTCGCACAGAGTTGGACATGACTAAGCAACTTTTTCACTTTCACTCTCTGTGGAAGATGGTACTTTATCTTTCTCACAGAACTTAACCTGAATTACTCTCTTCCATTTCTGTTTCCTAATTTGTCAAGAGAAAAACATATGGCCATCTAACTTCTGCCACTGATAAGCTCCATCTTTATCCCTCTAATGTTGTCTCTCTGTGAACTCCCTATAGCAAATAGCTGTCCACATAACAAAACTGCTTAATTGTGAAAGAGGCTCTGCAATATTCTAATGCCTGCTCTTGCCAATGTTATGAATTTAAACATTTTCACAAACTTCGATGCCATCTCTAAAATGTTTTGGACACTTCTGTGTATTATTAATTCTAGCATTATGTATGTCAGATACTCATTCATTTATACAGGTATGTTGGTGTTCAGAAAGCAATGAGAACTATACAATATCGAACCAAAAAGGATCCTTGGAATCAAGAGTTTCAAGCTTTGTACGCACTAGAATAATCTGGAAAGCTTTACAGAAACACACATGTCTCTGTGTTTGAGTTGATAGTTCATATAATTAGCTGATCTTTCAACTGAGACCTAAAATAAAGATAAGTAAATTAAAAAAATAATAATAACAACAAAGAGGATGAGGCGGGTTCATCATTTTTTTCTGGAAGGTCCATGGGAGTCAGCTGAGGAGGGAGAGCAGAGATCATGGCCTAAAGTACTGAGAGTGGCTGTTGCCCTGGGTCAAGACCAGCAGAAACTCACGAAAGCAGGTCTGACCAGAAGCAGGGGTGAGAAGTGGGGCTGAATGCAGGAAATTCATCTGAAGTCCGAGTTTAATAGAGGCTTCACTCAAAGACCCACCCTACCAAAACACATGTAACCAAATTATTTTGTTGTTGTTTAGCTTCTAAGTCCTGTCCAACTCTTTGTAACCCCATGGACTATAGACTGCCAGACTCCTCTGTCCATGGGGTTTCCCAGGGAAGAATACTGGAATGGGGTGCCATTTCCTTCTCCAGGGATCAAACCTGTGTCTCCTGCATTGGCAGAGCAACCAGGGAAGCCCTAACCAAATTCTTGTGTGTGTGTGGTGGGGTGGGGGGGGAGGTGGTGGTGCATGCTTAATCATGTTTGACTCTCTGTGACCCCACCAGGCTCCGATTTCTATGAAATTTTCCAGGCAAGAAAATTGGAGTGAGTTGCTATTTCCTACTTCAAGGGATCTTCCCAACCCAGGGATAGAACCCCTGTCTCCTGTGTATTTTGCATTGGTGGGCACATCCTTTACCATTGTGCCATCTGGGAAGCTTAACCAAATTTTCACTTCCCAGCAAAAATTTCTAAGCAATCACAGGAAACAAGTGGCTCACTATAATCTTAAAAATTACCTGAAGAGATCACTATACAGATTTTGAAAATACTATTATGGACCTATTGGATCAAGGTTAAACAATAGATGTGAGAGTTGGACTATAAAGAAAGCTGAGCACCGAAGAATTGATGCTTTTGAACTGTGGTGTTGGAGAAGAATCTTGAGAGTCCCTTAGACTGCAAGGGGATCCAACCATTCCATCCTAAAGGAAATCAGTCCTGAATATTCATTGGAATGCTGAAGCTGAAACTTCAATACTTAAGCCACCTGATGTGAAGAACTGAATCATTTGAAAAGACCCTGATGCTGGGAAAGATTGAAGGCAGGAGGAGAAGGGGACGACAGAGGATGAGATGGTTGGATGGCATCACCTACTTAAAGGACATGAGTTTGAGTAAACTCCGGGAGTTGGTAATGGACAGGGAGGCCTTGCGTACTGCAGTCCATGGGGTCGCAAGGAGTTGGACATGACTGAACGAATGAACTGAACTAAACAATAGAAGCTTTTAAATGATGCTTTAAGTTTAAAACTTAAAGCAATTAACCTGCAAATGACTTCAATTATTACTTTTTGGGTGAGTTTTATGTCCCTTGCAAATTTACACTTACTTCAATAAACCTAGGATTGGTGGGGAGTCCATATGGGATAACCCCCTTGTCTGCCTGTCCCTTCAAATTTACTGACAATAATTTCAAAGACTGAAATGATTTGTAATTATCACTCAGTTGTAATGTACAGGGCAATTACATTTCCCCCTCCTCAGTGTACACTACAGTTGCTGAGTGTGAATTTAATGAGTTGCGGGTAAGCAAATGTGCCATTTCACCTCAGGGTAAGTGGCTCCTCTGTTTCCAGAGAAACAGAAATACTTTGCCCTCAATTAAAACAGATTTTTTTATACTCACATTACACTCATATAAAGTTTATACATATGAAAATGAATCACTCTATCATTATCTAATTTCTAAGAAATAAGAATCTAACTGGATGACTAAAGATAATCTTCTGAAGATAAAATGTTCATTTGCTGAATTTGTTTTTTGAGAAGAGTTTTAATCAATGCCTAACTATCCATGGGAAAGTATCTGAAGGACAGTTCCACTTCATTATGTAATAAAGAAAATCTCAACCTCTCGTTCTCAAAAATAACATGAGTTACTTTTCAGCTGTAAGTTAATATACAAATCTAAATCAATACAATTTTTATTATTAGTCCCTAGAACTGGATAAGTTTATTGTAAAGCTGATTTGAAAAAATTAACAAGTAAGAATAGCCAAGAGAACCTGAGAAGAAAGAGCAATGGATGCAGGAATATATTATTAAATGAAAAAAAATCAACCTGTAGAAAACTCAATTATACAGGATGTTGCGGTTTACTAAAAGGACCTTTTTTGAAATGATGAATCTGTGATGACCACTAACTGTTAAAATGGCCACTAACGTTCCCGAAAGAGAGACACCTGGATATTATCTGCAATATAATGGAAGGATACAGCACCATCTATAAAGTAATTTGCCAAGAATGTGAACCCAAATCAGAGTGAGTCTCTATGTTTAACTATCAGTTTACAGGAAATAAGGTATCTAAGGACCATGAAAACAGCACCACAGGGATACAATTAACAAAATTCAGGATGTGAGAACCTTTACTACCCAAACAGTATGGCTTCTTCAAAAAATAAATGTAAGACAATAAAAAATAATGAGGTTATAGATTAAGAGACCTTAAGAGAGATATCAAATAAATGCAGTATGTGACTTCAGGTACATCCTGATTCAATCAACTATTTAAAGCTTGAGAGGCAAATGTGATGTATTTTAATACTGACTGAATATTTGTTAGTATTAAAGAAGAATAATAGTATTTTTAGGTATGACAATGATTTTGTTTATTAAAGATCTGTAAAGTTCAGTGATATATACTGAATTATAGAGGATGTAGAGGATGTAATATGCATGGGATTTGCTTCCAAATAAGGTGGCCCGGACGGTAAAGAGACTGCCTACAATGCTGGAGACCCAGGTTCGATCCCTGGGTCGGGAAGATCCCCTGGAGAAGGAAATGGCAACCCACTCCAGTACTCTTGCCTGGAAAATCCCATGGACAGAGGAGCCTGTTAGGCTACAGTCCATGGGGTCACAAAGAGTCAGACATGACTGAGTGACTTCACTTCACTTACTCAATCTGGTCAGTGGGATGGGGTATGGATAAACGTAGAATTGAAACAGGAAGGGCCATGAGTTAATTTTTACAGGTGGGTATCAGTTATGTGGGTCTAGAGTATTCTACTCTATACTTCTGTGTATGTTGGGAAATTATCATAATCAGAGCTTTTAAAAAGATTACTAATACATTTCATTTTAATAAACAAATGACTCTCTTACATAATGATTTTACACTATTGGTAATTCAGTGCTTGCTCTTAAAAAGCAAATATTTGTTTGTAACAGTAAAATAGGTTTACTGTCTTGATAAATGATTAATTCTGATTCATACTGCAACCACACTGCATTCAGAGCTTAAGAAATGTATCTTAATTCTTTCAAATTAATTATCAAGTCTAAAGGGCATTGCTGGCCCCAAATTTTAGTCCTGTCTTAGAAAACCAGGAACACGAATAAATAGAATCCAAATTGCAATGAGCAAGGTCCTCCCTCGGCTTATTATTGCGTTTAGCGCTCCATGCTTCATTAAGTTGCTATCATTTTTAACAATGTCAGCTGCAGGTAAAACTCAGACAAGCGTTTTCCTTCTCTTCAGCACTGCCCTTGACATCTATTCTCTCCTCACATATTTCTCTCTCATCTGAAACAATCCATGGTTTCAAAAGATTGACCTGCCTCCTGTGAACAAGTCATTGGCACAGCATGGCTTTCACACCAGCCACTGGTAAAAGAGCAGGTAGGCTGAGTCCCGCATAGAACATGACAGTCCTTTCAATGAAGCCATCACAGAACACAATATTGGTGTGAATCACAGACAGTCAGAAATGTGACAGTTTAAAGCCTCCCTTCTAAAAATTATTCACCCTGGAGAAATACCCAGCACTGCCTTTGTTTTTGTGCTTCTATAGTTACCAGGGTAAGAAGAACCTAGCCTTCTTCAATTTATGACAGAGCAGACATGAACGAATCACTCTAGTTCAAAGCATTTGGGGAATAATAGCAAAGATTTGTAGTAATGAGAGGAGTTGGACATATAATGTTAACAGCAGAGAATAACAAATCAAAGACAGATGAAACTTTCTGATCTTGGTTCATGAATTCTTTCAACAGATCAGAGTCACTTAACGCTTATTCAATTTTAGCTATTACAAATGAAATAGCATCAGCTATTTTCATGCTTATATACTGCCCAGCTTCCTTGTCCTTCTCTAGGGACTTTCGTAAGAGTAGTCTGTAACCTCCACTGTTTATCACCTTAGCACCTCTTCTCTATTTAACCCTCTACAGCGCATGCACCACTCAACACTCTACTTGAATTATTTTCAAAAGAGTTACCTGGTGAGAAAATACATGTTTTGTTTCTCCAACCTCATCTTCTTTGAAATCTCTATAGCCTTTGACTATACTGCTCTCCCCCATCTGAAATTCCCTTTATCTTTGGAAAAATGATATTTATTTGTAATTCAGGGATTTTTTTAAAAAAAGAAAAACATGTTTTCCTAAGATGACATTTTTCCCAAAATGGAAAGTAAACAATAGGAGAGGAGAGTAAGAAGACAAAATGAATATTCAGAAGAGAGCACTGTAGGGGGTGTGCCTGCTGTGGGTTATTTTCATTTGAATTTATTTCATTAAGTTGTATCCCAGTATTCTATATCCTAATAATCTTTTCTTGGGAAAAGTAGCATTTTATTTAGTGCCTTGCTTTCGCCAAGCACTTCAGCCTGCACAAGTTTGTCTCTGCTAACAAGATTTCTATCAGACAGGTAGGAACTGATTAGAAATTGAAATGAGAGAGTTAATGCTAATTTGTGTAGTACAAAGAATAATGACCCCTCAACAATGTCTATATCTTAATCCTTGGAACCTTTGTATACATTATCTTATATGTCAAAGGGACTTTTGTAGATATGATTTAGTTAAAGACCTTGAGATGTAATGATAATTCTGAATTGTATAAGTGAGCCCAAAATTATCACAAGGATCCTTAAAAATAAATGAGGGAAGTGAAAGAGGTGGGCAGAGTGATGGAACATGGCTCCATCCCATTTGGTTTTGAAGACAAAGGAAGGGGACACAAGCCAAGGAATACAGGCAATCTTCAGAAGTTGGAAAAATCAAGGACATGAATTTCCTTCTAGAACCTTCAAAAGGGAATATGACCTTGCCCACACTTGACCTTAGGACAGTGAGACTCATGTCAGACTTCTAACCTATTATAAATATGTAAGATAATAAATTTGTGTTAAGCCACTAAATCTGTGGCAACCTGTTATGACAGCAATGGAAAACCAGTACGTTAGGTAACTTGTTCCATTTCACATGACTAGTAAATTATGGATGAATTTTAGAGATCTAGTTTTTGTACAATAATAAATTTTGCTTTTGTACAATAATACATTCCATGCCTATGACTATTTCAAGTAATTCCTTCACACAGATATTTCCCATATATCAATTTTTTAAATATAAATTTATTTATTTTAATTGGAGGCTAATTACTTTACAATATTGTATTGGTTTTGCCATACATCAACATGAATCGCCATGGGTATACATGCGTTCCCCATCCTGAACCCCTCTCCCATATATTAATTTCTAATCTAACCACATTCTCATGTCCCATTTTATATTTCTAAAAACTTAACATCTTTGATAACAACTTAATTTTGCTTTGTAAAAAATTAATTTTGCCCTTGTTTTAACGTCAAAACTAAGATATAGGCTGCTAACAGTAGAAACTGTAGAAAATTTTACAGATGTCTTTTAATGCCTTACACATAATAGATTATAAATTATTTTAAAAATTCAACAGAATAGGTGATCAAAAATGGAATGCCACCTCTGAAATAATTTAAGGAACCACAAGAGTGATTTCTACAAGCACCTGAAGAGTGAACTTATCTAGCACCATTCAATATTCATAAGTACAGATGACATATCCTTCATCATTCCCAATTTCCTTGGGAACTGCTACCAAGATAACAGTCTTATATATGTCTAACTCACATATTTTCCCTCTGAAATGAAAATCTGCAAAAAAGAGAATTCTGTTGAGGTTTGTCAAGCGGCCTTTACCCCAGATTTTAAACAGGTGACTTAACTTGCCAGTGAAGCATGAAGTGTAAATGAAATGAAAAATGAGACATCTGCAGAGCCTAGTATCCTTTTGCCTAAGATTTTAAAATAAGGATAGATGCCACTCATTTAACTGTATGGACATTTTCTACAGACTGAATGCCAACAGTTATGACAAATATGTATGAAAGGGTACCATTCCAAGAGGACACAGACAAAGTTCTTACAAAACCCACCCTGCAAATTCTTTGCTCTTTTTATCCTGCCTCAGTTCAGTTCAATTCACTCACTCAGTCATGTCCGACTCTTTGCGACCCCATGAATCGCAGCATGCCAGGCCTCCCTGTCCATCACCAACTCCCAGAGTTTACCCAAACTCATGTCCATCGAGTCGGTCATGCCATCCAGCCATCTCATCCTCTGTCGTCCCCTTCTCCTCGTGCCCTCAATCCTTCCCAGCATCAGGGTCTTTTCCAGTGAGTCAACTCTTCACATGAGGTGGCCAAAGTATTGGAGTTTCAGCTTCAGCATCAGTCCTTCCAATCAACACCCAGGACTGATATCCTTTAGGATGGACTGGTTGAACCTCCTTGAAGTCCAAGGGACTCTCAAGAGTCTTCTCCAACACCACAGTTCAAAAGCATCAATTCTTTGGCACTCAGCTTTCTTCCTGGTCCAACTCTCACATCCATACATGACCAGTGGAAAAACCATAGCCTTGACTAGACGGACCTTTGTTGGCAAAGTAATGTCTCTGCTTTTGAATATGCTATCTAGGTTGGTCATAACTTTCCTTCCAAGGAGTAAGTGTCTTTTAATTTCATGCCTGCAGTCACCATCTGCAATGATTTTGGAGCCCCCAAAAATAAAGTCTGACACTGTTTCCACTGTTTCCCCATCTATTTCCTATGAAGTGATGGGACCAGATGCCATGATCTTAATTTTCCGAATGTTGAGCTTTAAGCCAACCTTTTCACTCTCCTCTTTCACTTTCAGCAAGAGGCTTTTTAGTTTGTCACTTTCTGCCATTAGGGTAGTGTCATCTGCATATCTGAGGTTATTGATATTTCTCCTGGCAATCTTGGTTAGATAGCTCTTGATTTTTAGTGGGTTAGATATGCACCAAGTCATCATAGAACTTTGGTGTGTCAAGGCAAAAATGATTTATGAAGTGCTGAGCTGGATTTCCAAAGCTCCGAAAGAATCCATGGGGCCCAGTTAACACTTCGGGAATTCCACTGTCTTCTCTATGCTGCCTTCACAGACCTGTGTTTTACTCTGTCATCAAGTTTGACTGCTCATTGATTTTTCCAAACCTCTCCATGCAGGACTAATTAATTGGTTGCACCAAAGTAGAAAGTTTTTTTTTTTTTTTTTTAAACTCTCACCCCCTAGAGGAAAATCAAGTCTAATCAAATTACGACTCAGCACAGGAGGGAGGTAAAAAAAGTTTAAAAAGTGACATGGAACAATTTTCTGACACTGAAATTCATCCAATTAAGCAGATTATGAATGTCACAAAAAGTCATGGTTATAGTTGTCCTGAAAAAGAGCAAATGGCTTTGGACATTTTCTGTAATACTACATGTCCTGCTGTGAACATTCTATCAGCCCTGAACATGATTAATTTATATAAAAGCCTTCACAAGAAAAAGCCTACACACATTTCCATTTAAAGCATGGCAAAATGTCATTGTACTCTGATACTGAAATTGCTATCCAATAGAACATTTAATCACAATGTCTAGAAACAAATTGTAAAGAACAATATATCTTGGAGAAACAGAAGTAGTATTTCATCTATATGGAATCAAACTCTATCTCATTTATGATACCCAAGGCATAAAACAGAATCCATACAGTTTGACTGACTACAATTATTCAACGTCAAATGATAAAGCTACAAAATCATCAAGAGTAAAATCTGACACTATAAACTGAATCTGTCTAAACAGCAGAGAATGGATGAGAGCAGAACATCCATACAATTCTACCATAAGCATATATGGGATAGAAACACTGTGAATAGAAACACTATAAACAGCACTTTAATGAAGTGCTTCATTACTAAGCCAAGATTCCATTAAACTTAAACATACTGTGGACTTGGAGAAGGAAATGGCAACCCACTTCAGTATTCCTTCCTGGAGAATTCCATGGACAGAGGAGACTGGCAGGCTACAGTCCATGGGGTCTCAGAGTCAAACACAACTGAGCAGCTATTACACTCTACTATGCTAAGTCACTTCAGTCGTGTCTGACTCTGTGCGACCCCATAGACGGCTCCCCCATCCCTGGGATTCTCCAGGCAAGAACACTGGAGTGGGTTGCCATTTCCTTCTCCAATGCATGAAAGTGAAAAGTGAAAGTGAAGTCGCTCAGTCAGTTCCGACTCTTAGCGACCCCATGGACTGCAGCCCACCAGGCTCCTCCGTCCATGGGATTTTCCAGGCAAGAGTACTGGAGTGGGGTGCCATCGCCTTCTCCATACTCTACTATGCATTACTGCAAAATAACTGCAGCTATTAGTAAAGCATTATAAGAGGTATGAAGACTGAGGAACTTTTTTCTTTTCCAGGCTTCATGCCTACAGTGAGAATAAATATGGTATTACATATAGTGACCATGAACAGCAAGAAGTAAATACAGTTACTTATTGAATGCAGATTTTACCATACTGTGTGTGTGAAGGAGACCTTTTCCCATTGTTTGCCTTTGCAGCATAGCACACTATCAAGTATCAAGAAGTGAAAGAAATGAAGAATAGCTGTATAAGCACTAACAATTTTTAGTCTAATCCTTTGTGTGTCTAGGTCACTTTAATATAATAGTACAAACCAAACGAAGGTCATGATTTGAATTGTATATATTATTGACATGGGCAACCCTTTAAAAATACATCAAGTGCTTAAAGAACACAACATACTGGAATAACTTAAGGTAAATTTTTGCGGACTAAACATAAATGAAATTATTTAAATATAAACAGAATACATTTCAATGTCCACATTCTCAGTAATCTATTTAGAGGCTTAAAAGAATATATTCAAATGAGAACAGGGATGACCTGATTAAGAAGGTTGGGAAAGACAGTTATACCTGGAGTCAAATTCACTTGCGCTAGTGTTACTCTCACTTTTTTTTTCCAAGATTCCTATTATGGATTCTAAAATTCTGTACTTCCATACATATTTTAAAGGCTCATATAATGATATATAAATTAGTTCACTGATTCATTTATTCTACAAATATCATGAAGACAAACATTATTTGTTGTGCCAGCCCTTAGCTTAGAGTTGAAATACAGCAATGAGGATAGCAAAATTGTTGTCTCATGGGGATTACATGGGGATTCTCTGGTGGCTCAGAAAAACAGACAACACACCAGGAGTGTGCTGGAGCCAGCCTGCACCGACTTTCAAAAGTCAATTTTGGTAAAGATGTGGAGCAAAGGGAACTCTTGTACTCTGTTGGTGGAAATATAAATCGGATAAACAACATGGAGATTCCTCAAAAATTAAAAACACATCTAGCATATGATCTAGCAATTCCATATCTGAGTATATACCCAAAGGAACTGAAAACAGAGTAACAAAGAGATATATGCACTCCTGTCTTTACTGCAGAATTATTCACAATAATCAAAATATGGAAACAACCTAAGTGCCCATTGATGGATAAATACATAAAGAAGAGATTATATATATATATATATACATACATACACATAACACACAATGGACTGTTATTTCTCCATGAGAAGGAAGGACGTCCTGCCATTTGCAACAACATGGATGACCTTGAGTACTATATTATGCTAAGTTAGAAAAGTCACAAGGAGAAAGACAAGTACTATATGATATCACTTATATATAGAATCTAAAAGAGCCAAACTAGTAAAAACAGAAAGTTAAATGGTGGTTACTAGGGGATGGGGAGTAAAGGAATAGGACAGATGTGGTTTAAGGTACAAACTTCCATCGTGTGGCAAATTAAGTCCTACAGATTGAACGTACAATATAGTGAACACAGACAATACAGCATTATAATCAACAAACTTACAAAGAAACCATAATTATTACAACCACTCAAAATAAATGATAGTTATATAGTATGATAGAGATATTAATTATTGCCATAATGGCACTCATATCATTAAATATACATGTATGAAATTAACATGTACATATCAAATTTACACAATGTTGTCTGTCAAATATACTTCAATTTTTTAAAAAGCCATTTGTGTTTCTCTCTTCCTAATTCCTTGTTTAGTGAAATCATGTTGGTAGCTTGAAATCAGTCCTGATGTGAATATTTACACCATGAACATTGGCCAACACTACAAATCAAGGCTTTTTTGTACCCCCCGAGAATCAACTGTTCAACATCTGCCAGGACTCCACTGCAACAGACAAGATAAATGAACCAATAATGCAATTTTAGGTAGGGATTTCTATAAATAGATGATGATCAGAGAAAAATTTTGAATTGAGCAGAAACCAGGGACATGACAGATGAAGCCACATCAAGATCTGAGGAAAGAGCATATAAGGCAAAGGAAATAGGACATATAAAGAGCCTGATGCAGAAATGAACTTGATTTATCACAAAAAGGCCAATGTGGCTAGACTAAAATAGCAGCAACAGATTCTTGTCAGCTATGATGTTGGAGAAGCACACCAGAGCCTGGTCTTGCAGGTTCTACAGGATGTGGCAAGAAGTGTGGATTCTGTTTTCTGTAAGTCAGAAAATCATTGTAGAATTTTGAGCAATGAGACGATAACATCCAACATATATTTTTAAAAGATTATTGTGACTGCTGCTTGGTGAGGAGGTTATAAATAGGGAATAGGAAAGCAGGCAGACTAGTTAGGGGACTGGTCTAGTAGTCCAAGTGAGAGATTATGGTGTCTTAGGTTAGGGTGGTAGTGGTACAGATGAGAAGTGGCCAAACTCAGGATACATTTTGCAATATTTTCCATATATTGATTATTGTGAATAATCCTGGTTGAGTTTTCAGAACATGGATAAGGGGGATGAAGGAAAAGGGATAATCAAAAATAATTCCAAAGGTTTTGTTTGTATTTATTTATTTGCCTGAAAAAACAGGATTAAAATGGGTGCTATTCCTGAGGAGGTATATGCTTGGAGAAAGTAAATTACCAAGATCTCTGTTTCGAACTATAAAATATGTGGTGTTCCACTAGAGATTCAAGTGGAGTCACTGGTTGAGACCAAGACAGAGTAGTGTTAAATGGGTTACTGCCACCTGGAAAATTTCATATCCTTCTTGTGCCTCATTTTTTTCATATGGACAATAGAAATAATAGTGCATTTCCATCACAAAATTGTGAAAATTACAAAGTCCAATACACATAAAGTTTTCCAGCAGTGTCCAGATCATAGTACATACTCGTTAAGTATTAGGTAGCCATACTTTCACCCATTTCCTAGCCAAAACATAGAACATGTATGTATTCTATGCATGTATTCAGGAGCTTCCCTGGTGGCTCAGATGGTAAAGAATCTGCCTGCAATGCAGGAGACCCAGATTTGATCCTTGGTTCAAAGATCCCCTGGAGAAGGAAATGGCTACCCACTCCAGTTATTCTTACCTGTACAGAGGAGCCTGGCAGGCTACAGTTCATGTGATCACAAAGAGTTAGATACAACTGAGTGACTAACATTTTCACTTTTTGTTTTACTATTATAAGAAATAAAAAATGAAGAAAAGAGATTGTAAATAATGCAAAGGTGGAAAACACTTTTAAACTGATTTACTTTTGAGATTTATTACCTGTTTTGAAAGGCCATATTGTTTGCTCCCATGATACTGCAGGTACCATAAAGTCTATTGTTTTCCTGTGATCTGGCTAGGTGTTCTGTCACAATACTATTACCCCTGTACTCCACTGAGTCCACAACTTCTAGGAAGTCTGGAAAAAGGTAGTCTATGAGACTATATATTTGCTATTTAATTTTTAAATAACTAGATTTTCAAGAATATATAATTGAGGAAGATGCCCATAATGTAATATCCAGTTGAAAAAAAATAGTTGAAAAAAAGATAAAACTTATCTACAGTAGGCTACCAATTTAAAATGTATACGTAACTTTTACGTATATGTGCACATGTGTTGGTATATGTGTGAGTATGTACATGTGTGTAGAAGAGAACTGAAAGAAAATAAAACTGAACGTTATTGCTATTAACTTTTCTTATTAATAAAGTAGAATATATATATCAAGAAGTTAGTTCATGAGAAAAAAAATGTGTAAGTATAGCCAAGCTTGCTATGAAACCTAGGTAAAAAATCCTAATATGTACAAGAGAGAAACAATCAACAGGAAAGCAGAGATGGAAAAAAGAAAATGTTTCAAGAATAAAATTTTAAATTGCTCATTTAAACCATACTAGAAATAGTAAAATGAAATGATTTTGAAGAGATAAAGATGTTTGATGAAGTATATTTTTATGTTGTCATGTAGTTTAAAAATTAATCTGTAGTGCAGAGTTTTAATGAAAATCAAAAGAATTAAAGATAGTCAATACAGTCAGTATTCAGATAAAAAAAGCTATTCCTAGGAAACTAAAAAGAGATTCATTTAGAAAGGATTGTATATGAGTCCTATTTTTTACAATTTAAAATATCATGTACTTTGTGTTCCCAAACAGAATTCTGACATGATATAATCAATAGATATGAATGTTTAACTATTTCTTGTTGAAATCGAACTTTTTTTGGAAACTTGAGAGTAGGTACCTACTACAGAAGTCATACATGATATCCTAACTTTATTGGGCATTTAAGAGACTTAGATTACTGAAAATCAGTGTTAAGTCTAACAAGCTGGATTAGCAATTTATGTTATTCCCAAGCAAGGAATAATTTATATAATCTTATTATAAAGGAGTGATAGACGGTAATGACATAGCAACACAAAGAAGAAAGCTCAGAGACAGAAAGTGAAAGTCACTCAGTCGTGTCCAACTCTTTGCAACCCATGGACTTCAGTCCATGGGATTCTCCAGGCCAGAATACTGGAGTGGGTAGCCTTTCCCTTCTCCAGCGGATCTTCCCAACCCAGAAATTGAACCCAGGTCTCCTGCATTGCAGGCAGATTCGTTACCAGCTGAGCCACAAGGGAAGCCTGAGAATACTGGAGTGGATAGCCTATCCCTTCTCCAGCAGAGCTTCTCAACCCAGGAACCGAACTGGGGTCTCCTGCATTGCAGGCAGATTCTTTAGCAACTGAGTTATCAGAAAAACAGAAGGATTCAGCAAAGCCATCAGTTTACTCATCAGCTATTTACTAGGCAACTATTATTGTCAGTCACCAATATCCACAGATCCTAGAGAGTAATGAAAATTTGTAAAGGAATTACCAAAAACTCTTACATATTTCTATATTTAAATAGTATCATATGCAATTATGACTTTTAACCCAATCATTCAGTATGCATTTTATTTCAAGTATAAAATATTATTTTGTCAAAGGTTGTTGTTGTTCACTCAGTCATATCCAATTCTTTGTAACCCCATGGACTGCAGCACACCAAGCTTCCTTGCTCTTCATCAACTCTCGGGGCTTGCTCAAACTCATGTCCATTGAATCCATAATGCCATCCAACTATCCCATCCTCTCTTGCTCCCTTCTCTTCCTGTGCTCAATCTTTCCTAGCATGAGGGTTTTTTCAATGAGTCAGCTCTTTGCATCAGGTGGCCAAAGTACGGGAGTTTCAGCATCAGTCCTTCCAATGAATATTCAGGACTGATCTCCTTTAGGATGGACTGGTTGTATCTCCTTGCAGTCCATGGGACTCTCAAGAGTCTTCTCCAACACCACAGTTCAAAAGCATCAATTCTTCAGCACTTAACCTTCTTTATGCTCCAACTCCCACATCCACACATGACTACTGCAGTAACCATAGCTTTGACTAGACAGACCTCTGTTGGCAAAGTAATGTCTTTGCTTTTTAATACACTCTCTATGTTTGTCATAGCTTTTCTACTAAGGAGCAAGCATCTTTTAATTTCATGGGTGCAGTCACCACCTGCAGTGATTTTGGAGCCCAAGAAAATAAAGTCTGTCACTGTTTCCATTGTTTCCCCATCTATTTGCCATGAAGTGACAGGAAACAGATGCCATGATCTTCGTTTTTTGAATGTTGAGTTTTAAGCCAGCTTTTTCACTCTCATCTTTCACCTTCATCAAGAGGCTCTTTAGTTTCTCTTTGCCTTCTACCACAAGGGTGGTTTCATCTGCATATCTGAAGTTATTGATATTTCTCCTAGCAATCTTGATTCCAGCTTATGCTTCATCCAGCCTAGCGCTTCTCATGATGTACTCTGCATATAAGTAAATAAGCAGGGTGACAATATACAACCTTGAGGTACTCCTTTCCCAATTTGGAACTGGTCTGTTGTTCCATGTCTGTTTCTAAGTGTTGCTTCTTGACCTGCACACAGGTGTCACAGGAGGCAGGTAAGGTGGTCTGGTATTAAACACCATCTCTTTAAGCATTTTCCACAGATTGTTGGGATTTGTCAAAGGTATCACCATGTTTTTAGAAATATTTTGATTGATATGCATGACTTTTCAAAACCCTAGCTATTTTATATGCAGGTCAAAAAAGTTTATAATAGATCATTTTTTCCTAGCAAGTTGTTTTAGCACATTAACCTTCATTTTCTATATTTAACAATGATACAACAAAGCATGTCATTTTTTCTGTTTAAAAAATTATACTTACTTTATGTACCTTCAGAGATACTTCTTATATAAAATTCAGAGTATGGAATTCTATTTAATGTAAGTACTGTGCTATGTGCTTAGTTGCTTCAGTTCAGTTCAGTTCAGTCACTCAGTTGTGTCCGACTCTTTGTGACCCCATGAATCGCAGCATGCCAGGCCTCCCTGTCCATCATGAACTCCCAGAGTTCACTCAGACTCACGTCCATCAAGTCAGTGATGCCATCCAGCCATCTCATCCTCTGTCGTCCCCTTCTCCTCCTGCCTCCAATCCCTCCCAGCATCAGAGTCTTTTCCAATGATCCAACTCTTCGCATGAGGTGGCCAAAGTACTGGAGTTTCAGCTTTAGCATCATTCCTTCCAAAGAAATCTCAGGGCTGATCTCCTTCAGAATGGACTGGTTGGATCTCCTTGCAGTCCAAGGGACTCTCAAGAGTCTTCTCCAACACCACAGCTCAAAAGCATCAATTCTTCGGCACTCAGCTTTCTTCCCAGTCCAACTCTCACATCCATACATGACCACCGGAAAAACCATAGCCTTGACTAGACGGATCTTTGTTGGCAAAGTAATGTCTCTGCTTTTCAATATGCTATCTAGGTTGGTCATAACTTTTCTTCCAAGGAGTAAGCGTCTTTTAATTTCATGGCTGCAGTCACCATCTGCAGAGTACGGAATTCTATTTAATGTAAGTACTGTGCTATGTGCTTAGTCACTTAGTCGTGTCCAACTCTTTGCGACCCCATGGACTGAAGCCCATCAGGCACCTCTATCCATGGGGGTTTTCCAGGCAAGAATACTGGAATGGGTTGCCATACCCTCCTCCAGGGGATCTTCCCAACCTAGGGATTGCACCCAGGTCTCCAGGCATTGCAGGCAGATTATTTTACTGTCTGAGCCACCAGGGAAGCCCTGGTGTAAGTAAGCACTAAGAACTTTAAAAGCTATGCTGATGGGCAAATATTCAGAGAGGCTTTCATTGTGATTACAGGAGAGAAGTTTAAAAGTGCTTCCTTAGGAAAATCAATGAATAACACTAAAAATGAAGAAATAAGGATTTAAACTTCTAGAAGTCATTTTAACCAAACTGAATCAATGATAATCTTTTTCAAATCTTCTAGCACAGCATTTAGTCTATTACAGTTTTAACTGCCCAAAGTACATATAGAGGTCCATGAATTTTGCATGATTCCTTAATGAAACATATTTAAATCGAGCAATGAATAGCATTTAATAATGCAATAACTGCCATACATGTGCCATTATACATGCAAATGTATATGGTATACAGAGAAGTTCTATGCTCTTAATTACCCTAAGATTCAGGTAAGGAATTAAGTTACATGAATGTCTATTGGGAGTAAAGAGGGCAGGCTCTGAAAGCAGAACTGGGTTTGGACTCTGGCTCTATTCTTGCCAATTGTGAAATTTTGATCAAGCTACTAAATCTCTCATTTGTAATAGTGTCTTATAAAGTTGAAGATGACCCATGTAAAACATTTTGCCCCATGTCTTGGACAAAACAGGTTTGCAAAAAGTACCAGTAGTAACTCCCTAGATAAAAATGCCTCTGCTGTATTTCTAAACACAGGAACTCTACATATTATATTATAAAAAGCATAATTTATACAAATAAATTATGATAAGCAAAACAGTTCATTTCCTAACTGACTCAGATTTATCATAGGCCTCTTATTGATGACACATTTCAGCAACATGAACTTTTATCTGTCTTTTTTCTGTCATTTTTCAAGAGTCTCAAATTTTACATGGGCACTCTTTATAGCTATTCTTTCCAACAGCATATGGTCTAAAATTTATCTCTCTCTCTGAATTATCGCAAGAAAGATTAAAAACTGTGAAAGAAAATCTGAACCATTATCACTTCACATCATTGGGATGGCAACTCTCGAGAAAAATGCAGAAAATAACAAGGGTTGGCAAGGGTATGCAAAATGAGAAACTTCATGTACTGTTGGGAATATAAATTGGTGTAGCTGCTATGGAAAACTAGGATGGCTCCTCAAAAAGTTAAAAACAGGATTAGCACATGATCTAGTAATTCCACTTCTGGGTATATACTCAAGAAAGAAACAAAAGCATGGATTCCAAAAGATTTTTGTACATCTATGTTATATCAGCCTTATTAGCAATAGCCAAAAGAAGGAAGCAACCGAAGTCTTTATGAACAGATGAATGGACAGACAAGCAAATTGTAGTCTATACATACAATGGATTTTTTCCAGCCTTAAAAGGATGAAAATTCTGACATGCTACATTCTGGCATGGATGGCCCTTGAGGACATTATGTTATATGAAATAAACCAGTCCAAAAGGCAAATATTGTATATTTCTACTTATATGACGTACCTAGAATAGTCACATTCATTGAAACAGAAAGTAGAACAGTGGTTGCCAGGAAATAAACTAGCCCAAAAGACAAATACTGTATAATTCCACTTATATGAATCAGTTCAGTTCAGTCGCTCAGTCGTGTCCGACTCTGCGACCATATGAACCACAGTACTCCAGGCCTCCCTGTCCATCACCAACTCCCAGAGTTCACCCAAACTCATGTCCATTGAGTTGGTGATGCCATCCAGCCATCTCGTCTTCTGTCGTCCCCTTCTCCTCCTGCCCCCAATCCCTCCCAACATCAGGGTCTTTTCCAATGAGTCAACTCTTCGCATGAGGTGGCCGAAGTATTGGAGTTTCAGCTTCAGCATCAGTCCTTCCAATGAACACCCAAGACTGATTTCCTTTAGGATGGACGTGTTGGATCTCCTTGCAGTCCAAGGGACTCTCAAGAGTCTTCTCCAATATCACAGTTCAAAAGCATCAATTCTTCTGCGCTCAGCTTTCTTTATAGTCCAACTCTCACATCCATATATGACCACTGGAAAAACCATACCCTTGACTAGACGGACGTTTGTTGGCAAAGTAATGTCTCTGCTTTTCAATATGCTGACTATGAATAGTTAAATTTATAAAGAAAGAAAGTAGAAGAGTGGTTGCCAGGGCTGGAACTGGCAGTGTTACTATTTAATGGGTACAAAGTTTCCTGAGTATATTCTAAAAGCAGTAAAAAATATCTTTTTTAATGTCTTATTCCATTTCCTAATTTATTTTATAAACAGTGCTATACTTCTAGAATCATTAAATAAATCATTCTTAACACTGATGGATGGAAAAGCTTATCATCTGAAATGAATTAACTGAGGAAAGTGGCAGTGATGATGATGATGAAGCAAACATGGAAACTGTATTTATGTATTATTACTGAGAAGATGACATATTCCATCTCTCAAATGCAAGATTTTATTATAGAAACAGTCAATACTATGAGGGCAGATTGCTATAAATTAAGTATTTACTGTGCATTTGGAAGATTATTCATCTGTGCTTCCCCACCTGGCTTGTTAAATTAATATAATCATAATGACCCAATGCAGAGAGGCAACTGCTCATTAAGGTTTGGGACTGATTTCCTTGGTTATACTACATTACGGTACTGATTTTTCTTTTAGTTGAGTTCATTGTTTCAGCTAATTTGAGATTAATCTACCATGACCTTCCAACAGCAAACTTGGCTGAAATATCGCATTAAAATATTTGTAAAAACAAAGAAAACTGAAATATTTTGACAGGACATGTATTACTTTTAATATTTAGACACAAGCTGGCTAATAAATAAAGGATGCTGTAATCTATTTTTTCTGTACTGTCTTATCAGCTATCACCTTAATTTGAAAATTAGACAATCAACACATGTGTGTTTAAATAAACTGAACATTGATAGGTGTTGCTGTGGTGAAAGTTTTCAAATTAAATCTTGGTGTTTGGAGCCATTCGACTTTTATTAAATCTAATAAAAAAACGCTGTCACTCACTGAAATTTAATATGGGACTTTTTCCCCTATATTCTGGTATTTCCAATACCTGAGTGGTTGAACTCATCCCTCTTAGCAGCTACATTGCCACAGTTGACCATTGCCTCTTTCTTGATGGACTTTATCTTGGCTTCTCTGACTTCTGTCTTGGCTTCTCTGACTTTCTCTCCTCCCTACTCCACTCACCACTGAATTTGAAGTGCCCAGGATTCATTTTCAGTTCCTCCTTTTAACTCTGTATTTTCTTTTTAGGTGATCTTAAATAGGGCCTTACTGTTAAACACAGTGTTCATAAATTAAATCATGCCTTTAATGTTTCCACTGGATGGTTAATATGCTTTTCAAACATAACACATTAAAACAGAGCCCTTATTTCCTACCTACCATCCCTATCCTGTTACTCTTTGAGTCTATAACTGTCTCAGTAAGTTATATTTCTTCAGGCTAATGTCCTAGGAGTCAACATCTTTGCCCCACTCCTTTCTCCACTGCACCATTAGATCTAGTCACATCATCCTCCACAGTAAATCCCAACCCACCACTTCCGTCCATCTGTGATCCTACCACTACAGTCCAAGTCACCATCACCTCTTGGCTAGACCATTTCAATGCTTTCCTACCTGTCACTGAGTTTTCACTGCTATTTCACTATAAACATTCTCCATTTAGCAGGCATAATAATATTTTTAACAAAATCAATGAAATCATAGTACCTCTTTCTTAAATCCCACTGTGCTTCTCTCATTACACTTGGAATTAAATCTACCTCCTTATCATGATGGACAACTCTCTCCTACCGTAAGTAGACCTGGATACTTCCCAGATATCATTTCATATAACTTCTGCTATTCATCACCATGCTCTAGCCACACTGATTTTCTTTTCATTCCTCAGCCTGTCAAGTTTATCCCTTCATGGTATAAACTTTACTTGGCATTTTTCATGATTGACACTTTCTGTTATGCAATTCTTACCTCAAATATCACTTTTTAAAATAATGCATAGATAGACCATACAAATAAATCAGCCACTTGTATTACCATCACATTGTCCTGTTTTGTTTTTTCCATGCCATTTTCACTACTGTAAACTATTTACTTAAGTTTCCATGTCTCTTCCATCTTCCTAACAACCCCTACAATTGGAATATAAAATCTTGGAAAACAAGAATCTCTGTCTCCTTCATAATCAGACTTTCAGGCTTAAAAGTGCCCATCATGTAGTACTCAATAAATATTTTTCAAGTGTATTACTGTTAAATTATTTTCTTTATGTATTATTTAGGGCAGATACCATGGGGGCATGGTGCTTCCTACCTAGGATCACACCCCTACTTTGATTAGGATTGCTTCAGATGATAATTTTATGCCTCTAAGATTTTTCAGGATGATCCCTGTTTTAAATATGCTTTCTTGCTTTTTTCATAATCCATCACAATATTCCAATAATTAGTATATTTAAATATTGAAGCGATAATTGAAACTGCTCCTTAAATTGACCCAAAAACCCTGAAAAATTATTATCAGATAATATTATCTGGTTTTTAACTATAAACAAAACAAATACATATTTTCTTTCTAATAGAAAAACTGTAAGAGCTGAATAAAATACTAAAAACAGCTGTTTTAAGGCATCACAGAGTAAACAGAGCAGCCAGACTTGATTAAAGAGACACAAATCAAGATGAGCTGGGCATTTTCCTCTACATCTTCAAAGCTCTACAAAGTTACATCCTAGAGCTTGCCTCAGTCTCACAGGATGAAAAGATGAACACCGAAGATCAAGGTTATGAAGTCAGCTAGCATATGAAGAGCCATGAGCCATAGAGAAATAAACCTCACATTCTGCTCAGCTTTTGTCTTCAAGAGATTTGACAAGTTAAGTGGTAAAGGAGCCAGAAGATAAACACCATGCAAAAACTAACTCACAAGAGGTAAAAAGCTAAGCAGATCTTTGGTAAGTTTCACAGAGCTGAGAAGACAAAAGTTAAAGCTCAGAGTCTGCCAATAAAAAAAGAAAAACCTTTCAATTATGAACCCTGGAAGTTCTAGCCATAGAAATAAGGGAAAATCAGAAATAGCCATCAGAATTCCTGATCAAGCCACAAAAATCTAAATAGCTGATTCAATCAAGGCAATCTGATCCTACTCCAACTCTTGCCAGAATGAAAATAAAGTCATTTAAGAGAATTTTTAGAAAATTTCAGACACAATATATATTACTTAAAATTAAAAAAAACTACCAAGCTTTCCATGAACCAGTTAACCAAGAAGGGAGAAAAAGGAAATAGAAACACACTCACACATGTTTCAAATGTTAGTAATCAGAAATGTAATTAAAAATAACTATAATTAATGTGTTCCAGATGACTAAATGAAAAAGTAGTCTGGAATCTATTTTTAAAGTGTCAAATGGAAACTCTAGAACTGGAAAATAGATTTACTGAAATTAAGAATTCAGTAAATGCATTTCATAGAAGATGAGATCAAACAAAAGAAAGCATTAATATACTGAAAAAATAGGACACCAGAATATGTATAAAGAAAGCCTGAGAGAGAGAAAAGAAGAAAATCAAGACAAGTATAAAATATATAATGCACATTAGGAAAAATTTAACATATGTGTATCTGAAGTCCCAGAAATAGAAGAGAAAAAGTGGACAGGAACACCAATTGAGGAAATACTGGCTGGGAGATTAACAAACCAGAGAAATACATCAACCATAGAATCTAGAAGGTTTTGAATCCCAACCAGTTTATTTATACAAATGAAATCACTCCTAAACACACTGTAGTAAAACTTGTAAAACAAAAGACAAAGACATAAAACCTTCAAAGTAAAAAAGAAAGACACCTTCCTTTCAAAGAAGAAGCAATGAGACGCCTACTGACTTCACCATATAAATTATCAAAGTCAGGCAATGATGATATAAAATTGTAAAAGTGTTGACAAAAACTTCTAAATTATAATTTTATTCCTAATGAAATATATAAATCAAAATTAAAGGGAAAATAAACACTTTTGGGAAAAAAATTGAAAGAATCTGTCACCAGCACATCATCAAAAAGTAAAAAGAGGAAAATGACCTTATACAAAAGTATACTAACAAAAGAATGAACAAAGAGCAACAGAAAAAGTTAAACATGTGTTTAAAATTAAATGAATATGGCCTGTTTATGATAGTGTAATGACTACTTCTGGAGCTTAATATATACATAGGATTAAACACACCAGAACTATAGGTCACAATCTAACTGGAGTGAGGGAAAATGGGGGGTGAGTGGAGAGTATAGAGTTAAAATGTCATAAAGTCTTTTGCCTTGTCTGGGAAGTGGTAAAAGTACCAATTTATAGCAAGTTCTGAAGTAAAAAATGCATGTGGTAATATTTATGGTAATTAATGCAAGTAATAAAAGATTGCATTGGATCTTTTATTAATAATTTATAATAATTTTAATAATAATTTAATGAAAGGAAAAATAGAGTAAATGGGAAAAAAATCTTCAATATCCAAAAAAACTAAAGTCAGATGGAAAAATATGACAAAAATAAGACAAATAGAAAACAAATGGGAACATGGCATTTTGAACCCAAATATTAATAGTGATTGATATTAAATGCAAACAATTAAATATCCAATTTAAAGGCAGTGACCACTAGACTAGTTAAATAAACAATTCAGCTACATACTGCTTACAACAGACAGTTCTTAAATATAAAGACCCCAGAGTAAACCAAAAAATCTATATTGTGTAAACACTAACAAAGGAAGCTAGTGAAGCTCCAAAAGTAACCTTACACGTGGTAACGTCTATGTTTCAATCCTCCACTCTCATATGGAAGATTTACTTCTGTAGCTTCACTAGCTTCCTTTTTGTTACTGTTTACATAATATAGTTTTTTTGGTTTATTCTGCGGTCTTTATATTGAAGGCGTATATGTTGTGAGTAGTATGTAGTTGAATTGTTTATTTATCCAGGGAGGTTGCTGTATAACACAGGGAGGTCAACCCAGTGCACTGTGACGACCTAGAGGGATGGGAATGGGTGGGGGTAAAGGGAGGTTCAAGAGGGAGGGGACATAATTTCTTCAAGTTGCATGCCAAGTGAACTTTATAGGTAGCCTTCAAATATCCCAACAATCAAGCTGTTTTTGAACTGTTAAACCAGCTTTCCTTTTGCTTTTTTAAGTCACACTCATTACAATTCTAGCCCATTTGTTCTCTGTGCTGTTCTTAGTCACTTAGTTGTGTCCAGCTCTTTGTGACCCCATGGACTTTAATCCGCCAGGCTCCTCTGTCCATGGGGATTCTCCAGGCTAGAATACTGGAGTGTGTTGCCATTCCCTTCTCCAGGGGATCTTCCCAACCCAGGGATCAAACCCAGGTTTTCCCCATTGCAGGAGAATTCTTTACCATCTGATCCACCAGGGAAGCCCATGTTTACTAAAGTGGGTAGCCTATCCCTTTCCCACAGGATCTTCCAGACCCAGGAATTGAACCAGGGTCTCCTGCATTATAGGTGGATTCTTTACCAGCTGAGTTACCAGGGAAGCCTATTTGTTCTCTGCTCAGAATTATTACCAGTGTAGAAGGCCAGGAAGCGTTACTTACTATCAACTACTGTGTGGTAGCATACTGGCTACTTGCCTATATTACATCACTTCATTCTTATAACAGTCTTCTTCGGAAAGAAGTGGTGCTATTAATTCTATTTTCCACATGACCAAATTGAGGAGCATAAAAGTAGGACAATTTACCAAATGAAGATGAACTGACAAGTGATAGATCAGGAAATGGAAGTGGGCAAAATTATATCTACTCCTTCTTAGCCTCATACTCATCCTTCTTGCCATTTTTGTATTTTTAAGACTCAGGATCATACTGAAAACAAGTATTATCTACAAATTAAAACACACATGCTATCACATAACTTAAATATATAGTTAAATATATAGTCAACTTCTAGGAAAAAAAACTCTAATTTATATGTGCATATGGTGCAAAGACTGAGAAGGCAATGGCACCCCACTCCAGTACTTTTGCCTAGAAAATCCCATGGACAGAGGAGCCTGGTAGGCTGCAGACCATGGGGTCGCTAGAGTCAGACACGACTGAGCGACTTCACTTTCACTTTTCACCTCCATGCATTGGAGAAGGCAATGGCAACCCACTCCAGTGTTCTTGCCTGGAGAATCCCAGGGACGGGAAGCCTGGTGGGCTGCTGTCTATGGGGTCGCACAGAGTCGGACACGACTAAAGCAACGCAGCAGCAGCAGCAGCAGCACGGTGCAAGGAGATCCAGCCAGTCCATTCTGAAGGAGATCAGCCCTGGGATTTCTTTGGAAGGAATGATGCTAAAGCTGAAACTCCAGTACTTTGGCCACCTCATGCGAAGAGTTGGCTCATTGGAAAAGACTCTGATGCTGGGAGGGATTGGGGGCAGGAGCAGAAGGGGATGACAGAGGATGAGATGGCTGGATGGCATCACTGACTCGATGGACGTGAGTCTGAGTGAACTCTGGGAGTTGGTGATGGACAGGGAGGCCTGGAGTGCTGCAGTCCATGGGGTCCGCAAAGAGTCGGACACGACTGAGCGACTGAATTGAACTGAACTAAACTGAATGGTGTATATTTCACTCTTGATGAGAATGAAAGAGGAGAGTGAAAAAGTTGGCTTAAAGCTCAACTTCAGAAAACTAAGATCATGGCATCCAGTCCCATCACTTCATGGGAAATAGATGGGGAAACAGTGGAAACAGTGGCTGACTTTGTTTTTCTGGGCTCCAAAATCACTGCAGATGGTGACTGCAGCCATGAAATTAAAAGACGCTTACTCCTTGGAAGGAAAGTTATGACCAACCTAGATAGCATATTCAAAAGCAGAGACATTACTTTGTCAACAATGGTCCATCTAGTCAAGGCTATGGTTTTTCCAGTGGTCATGTATGGATGTGAGAGCTGGACTGTGAAGAAAGCTGAGCACCGAAGAATTCATGCTTTTGTACTGTGGTGTTGGAGAAGCCTCTTGAGAGTCCCTTGGACTGCAAGGAGATCCAACACGTCCATCCTAAAGGAGACCAGTCCTGGGTGTTCATTGCAAGGACTGATGTTGAAGCTGAAACTCCAATACTGTGGCCACCTGATGCGAAGAGCTAACTCATTGGAAAAGACCCTGATGCTTGGAAAATTGAGGGCAGAAGGAGAAGGGGACGACAGAGGATGAGATGGTTGGATGGCATCACCGACTCAGTGGACATGGGTTTGGGTGGACTCCGAGAGTTGGTGATGGACAGGGAGACCTGGCGTGCTGCGGTTCATGGGGTCTCAGAGAGTCGGACACAACTGAGCGACTGACCTGACTGACTGATGGTGTATAACTGGGCTTCGCTGGTGGCTCGGATAGTAAAGAATCCACCTGCATTGCAGAGACCTGGGTTCTATCCCTTGCTTGGGAAAATTCCCTGTAGAAGGGCATGGCAACCCACTCCAGTATTCCTGCCTGGAGAATTCCATGGACAGAGGAGCTTGCTGGGCTACAGTCCATGAGATCGCAGGGTCGGACGTGACTGAATGACTAACCACAGCATATAATGTATAACTATATATAATTATTATAGTAAGTGAAAACTAGACTCCAAGAATATAGCAGGAGAATACACAATAATCCACCAACATGAGGAAATAGTTGTATTTCATGTGTGGAAGTCATCAGACAGTTGTGAAATATTGCCCACGTTCAGTCTATTTTAGGCAATCCTGTTCAGACTTTCCATAACAGAATCAGTATGATTTAAATTTTTTAACAGATAGTTTCCCACAGATATTTAACAGATCTTTTCATCATGTATTATTATCTCTATTTTTAAATAAACAATTCTCTAATTTACGCCCTGGCTTCAAGAATCATTTCCCAGGGCAGTCATCTTGACACTATTTGAAAGAGGACCTGCATCTCCAAAAAATTTACATTTTCATGATGTTGCAAGAATTTATTTATTAGCTATTTACATCAAAACACAAAACATCCTTTGTCTAGAATCTTGTTTAAACAGCACTCTGATGGCATTTTCCCCCTTATATACATTTTTCCACTAGAAAATTTTAAAATATCAATTAAAAAATTACAGTTCTAGACTTCTGTGTTACAAAGGAAGACTTAAAATTTATTAAAAATTAAAATCTGCTTTACCCAAATAAAGCTATAAATGTGGTAAAGTCACACAGATTATGGCAAATATGACTAAAATTTAGAACATGTTTAGTAAAAGGATTAGTAAGAAAACTTACTTCATGCTGTTTAACCTAAGACTTAAAGGAAAAAGCATACATTTAAAAATGCATAGCATGTTTTATCATAAGAAACACGGTAAGAATATTTCTTCAAGTATCAGCTTTAATAAAATTCTTACACTATGAATTGATGTTTTAACTGTTTATTCATTCAATCATTTAGTCATTTAATATAAATCTATAAAATATAATATAAATATATAGAATATCTTTTATATGTTGAGTACTACTCCAAGGGTTTAGAATGTGGCAATTCAAAAACAAAAAAGAAAAAAGTATCTCCACTCTAATTAAAATTTTAAAAGGTGAGATAAACAACATTCAACATAAATACAGATGGTCCTAGACTTACTATGCTTCACTTCAGACTTTGGATTTGGAACTTTTCCAGCCTTGAGATAAGTGGAGTGATGCTCTCTTATGATGCTGAACAGGGCCATGAACAGCAAGTTACAAGTCAGTCACAGGATCAGGAGAGTAAGAAACTGATACACTTAATAACCACACTCTGTATGCACACAACCATTCTGTTCTTCATTTTCAGTACAGCATTCAATAAATTACTGGTGAAATATTTAACACTTTATTATAAGGAATGCCTGTGTTAGGTGATTTTTTCAGTGTGTGTTCTGAGCATGTTTAAGGCAGGCTCAGCTGAGCTATGATGTTTGGTAAGTTAGGTGTGTTAAATGCATTTTCAGCCTATAATATTTTCAATTTGTTATTGGTTTATTGGAATGTGATCTCATCATAAGTTGAGGAAAAGCTATAAAAAAAATTTGCAGGGGTACTCTTTCTGCCCCCTTCTGATGCCTATGTCAGAAGCTTTCTCTATCTCCTTTATACGTTAATAAAACTTTATTACACAAAGGCTCTGAGCGATCAAGCCTCGTCTCTGGCCCCGGATTGAATTCTTCTCCTCCGGGGGCCAAGAATCCTGGTGTATTCACGTGATTCAACAACAACCTTTCATCTTGGGGGCTCGTCCGGGATCCTTCAGGACAAGCTCGGAAAGATCTAAAGGATAAACTGCTGGGTCTGCGGAGCACTCCCCTCTTCGTCAGTGGAAGGCTTCCCGTGGTGGACATCCCCACTTCAAGGAAAAGACTTTCTCCAAGTCTGTGAATACCTTCGACAACAATCACATGCGATGCCTCTTCTTCATCTGATGACATCTACCAACCCTAAAATGGACTGGTGCAACACTTTGCACTTTAACTATGGACATAATGTGACTTTTAATTATGATTCTGGTTGTTTTGTTCTTGCTGTTTGCTCCCTGGATCTGTAATTGTATAACTAGATTTGTTTCTAGCCACATGAAAGCTTTTAAGTTACAAATGGTTGCTCAAACTCCTGCTACTGCTGTAGCTTCCTCCAGCTACTATTAGGGGCCCCTGGATCAGATATCCTCAATATGAGGATTAGGAGAATATGTTGCCTCACCAATTTAGGGACAACGCCCCTTGTCAGCTCGGAAGTAGTTATGAAATGAGAACGACGCCCCTTTTCCTTGGGCAACATAATTCTCCTAAAAGAAAAGGGGGGAATGAAAGAGTCATTTCCTAGGCAGGTTGATAGGAAATCTAGGGGTCCCCAAGGAGAGAGGGGTCTCCAAATGGAGGAAATAGCCTGCAAGTGTCAGACATTTTTCTCTCTCTTAGGCGGCAGGAGGAAACAAACCAGCGATATTTTTTTCCTTCTCTATACAAATTTAAAGGGAGGTTTCTCTTAAAATACTGTGTTGCCATAATGACACCTGGTTTCGCCTGAAGTTAGCTATTCTTGAGCCTAGAGATAACCAATGCCTTTTTCTTATGGAAATGTTTGTCTTAAGCTATGCTAATGTACTACGCCTTTACCCCAAGCTCTGTCTCCAAGTCGGTTTCGCCTCTTGGCCCAAAACCTACTTGACAAACCAGTATGTTATACTCAGATATTGTTCCCCTAATCTATGTAAATGAAACTATTTGTATGGTGGTCTGCCCTTCTTTAAGATTCAAGTTAATTATTTTATGGCCCAAGATAAACCATTTGGTGCCATTCTGAATTTTAAGACATTCCTTTCTTTCATTAACAGACTGCTAGTGACTATATAACATCGAGCTGAAGACTAGCAGGGGGGGGTACTCTTTCTGCCCCCTTCTGATGCCTATGTCAGAAGCTTTCTCTATCTCCTTTATACGTTAATAAAACTTTATTACACAAAAAAAAAAAAAAAAAAAATTTGCAGTAAGTTGGGCAGTCACATTAGTAAGTTAGACAGCCATTATTCCAATAGCAAATACATGGGGAAAAAGTAGAAACAGTGGCATATTTTATTTTACTGGGCTCCAAAATCACTGTGGATGGTGACTGCAGCCACTAAACTAAAAGATGCTTGCTCCTTGGAAGAAAAGCTATGACAAAACAAGAGGGTGTATTAAAAAGCTGAGACAGCACCTTGCCAACAAAAGTACATATAGTCAAAGATATGGTTTTTCTAGTAGTCATGTACAGATTAAGCATTAGACCACAAAGAAGGCTGAGTACCAAAGAATTGATGCTTACAAACTGTGGTGCTGGAGAAGACTCTTGAGAGTTCCTTGGACAGCAAGGAGATCAAACCAGTCAATCCTAAAGGAAATCAATGCTGGATATTCATTGAAAGCCAAGGCTCCAATACTTTGGCCACTTGATGGGAAGAACTGACCAACTGGAAAAGATCCTAATGCTGGGAAAGACTGAAGGCAAGAAGAGAAGCGGGCAACAGAGGATGAGATGGTTGGATGGCATCACCGACTCAATGGACATGAGTTTGAGCAAACTCTGGGAGATAGTGAAGGCAAGGGAAGCCTGACGTGCTGCAGTCCTTGGGGTCACAAAGAGTTGGACATGACTGAACAAATGAACAAGATAGCAATGAATTTTATGCAGAAAAATAAAGCAGGGAAATGGGTTAGGAAGTAGGGAGGGGTTTTCAAGTTAAAATAAGATTATCAAGGAAATTCCTGCAAAGAACAGGATATTTGAGTAAAAATCCAAAGGAAATAGGGAAACAGACTATATGAAAATAGAGGAAAACGATTCCAGACAGAAGAAACAGCAAGTGCAAAGGATTTCAAGAGCCAGTAAAGTAGTCAATGGAGTAACTGAAAAGGGGAGATTGAGACCAGAGATGAAAGCAGGTAAGGTTAAGAGCCTATAAATCCATGTGGGTAATTGTGCTTTTTCCATCAAGTGCCATTAAAGCTTTTGTGGAAGGAGTGATCTGATCTGATTTTGTAGGATCTGATCTGATTTTGTGCTAAGATCAATGTGAGTGCAGTGTTGAAACTAAAGTAAAGGGGAGACAACCAGAACTAATGTTCTGCACAAGACACTAAAGCTGGTAGTCACCTTTATTAGTGATTAAAAAGAAAGAAAAGAAATACAGCACTAAGTTGTGTTTGACTCCTGCAATCCCATGAAATGTAGCCTGCCAGGCTCCTCTGTCCATGGGATTTTCCAGGCAAGAATATTGGAGTGAGTTGCCATTTCCTCTCTAGGGGAACTTCCCAACCCAGGAATTGAACCCAGGTCTCCCACATTACAGGGAGATGCTTTACCAACTGAGCTACACAGCAAAGCAGTGATTAACTGGTCAGCACAAATTCATTTAGAGAGAGAATAGGCTTTCTAATTAATCACATATCCTACTTGTGACATGAATCAATGATCTTAAAAAAAACACTAAAGTAAGGAACTGTGAATTTAATTATATTCTGCTATACTAAACAAGACATGTCATATAGGAAATTTTGAATGTGTAGATTATAATTTCCACTATAGTTATATATTCATCAATTTAGCAGTGACACAAATAATACCAAGAAAAAAATTCAGTGATTTGAAGAGCAATCATGAACCATACTTTCATCACATCTGCTGAATTCCTGACAGATGCCGAGCGCCATGAGCGATAGAAACAGTCTGTGAACGCTGTCTTCAAGAATGTGCAATCTAGCAGGTCTCCAAGAGACAGATCAAATAGACTTTGTTGAAGAGAATCATATTTAAACGGGACTATGTAAATCTTGCCTGACTTTTTAATATATCACATATGTGTCTTCCTTATTTATAGATGTGTGTGTGCTCAGTCACGCCTGCCTCTTTGAGATCCCATGGACTGTAGCCTGCCAGGTTCCTCTGTCCATGGAATTTTCCAGGCCAGAATACTGGAGTGGGTTGCCATTTCCTACTTCAGGAGATCTTCTCAGCCCAGGGATTGAACACGCTTCTCCTCCATCTCCTGCATTGGTAGGAAGATTCTTTACCACTGAGCCATCTAAGAAGCCCTTTAATTTATATAATGGGATACTAAATGCAGGAATATCATTTACAACCCCTTTCTACCTGTTAACTGTACCTGTCCTATGCTTTTCATGCTTTATTATTACATAAGGGATTAATTACATTAACAGTTCAAGAAAAAATGGTTCTATGTAATTCTCAAAAGTCCCTGATGGTTCTGTGGTAAAGAATCTGAATGCCAATGCAGGAGACATGGGTTCAATCCCTGAGTCAGGAAGATCCCCTGGAGGAGGAAATGGCAACCCACTCCAGTATTATCGTCTGGGAAATCCCATGGACAGTGAAGCCCGGTAGGCCACAGTCCATGGGGTCTCAAAAGAGTCAGACATGACTGAGTGACTAAACAACAACAACATACTATGCACACAGATTTCAAAACTACAGTACTATTTATATAGAAATATTAATTCAATCTCCTCTAAAACATAGCTGTCTTTTTAAACTGTTAACCAGTCTCACTAGATAAGGTTCTATAAGGTCAATGAATAAAATATTCAGGTCAATAAGATATAGAGTTGACCTCTGCAGTTGGAAGACAATCTTTCTTGACAAATGTATTTTTAGTTTTGGGGGATAAATCAGGAAGAGAAGGGAATTACTTATTGAAATAATGGAGATTCCCACATAACTAATTCTGTGGCATACTTGGATTATATAGGAATGAATATGAATCTGGTTTTTAAAGGTCTTTTAAAAAGCTGCCCCTCTGTGTTTTAACCTACTTGCCAATCAACTCTCTTCCTAAACAAACCAAAGGGCAGGTCTAAGAAACTAGCCAGATTTTAAAAAGAAACAAAATGAGATCAGATATTCTAACACATATTATAGTGAAAATCTGGTTGGATAGACATCTTATTAATCTTTGCCATTATACTGGGGATTTTTTTTTCAAGTTTATGCTGATACTAGGTTGTTTACAATAACTGTAATTGTCAGATGGAATTTAGTTGTTACATTGCTATTATCCTTATTTCAATTTCTTGCCATGATGTTATAATATTTATTTTGCTAATCTAGAACCCAGGGTACCAGCATGATTAAATTATTTGCTCAATATATGATGTGAGTAAACAGTAGAATTGGGAAAAATTAATAATTCCATAATAATAAAAACCTAAATTTGTAAAATAAGTACCTACTTTCTTCTCAGTATTATATTTTTTTTCTAATACTTACCTTGAATGTTAAAATACCAGAGAAATTCCCCAGTATAATCTGTAATGATGCAATCAAGGAAATGTAATGGTGATTTCTATTTAAAATAGCAATTTATTAAAAGTATTTCACAGATAAGCCAACCATATATCAATGACAAAAAAATAAAACTGGCACTTGTTGAAATTCATGCATTTCAAAATAAAAAGAACTAATAAATGGTCAAACCTCTTGCCAAATCAATGGCAAATAAACATTTAGTGATATTTACCTATTCATTATAAAACTGATGCCCTTGTCTCCCAGCTGAATAATAGCCATATAATGATGAATAACCTCTTAATCTTTCATGCTGTAGGTGAAAAAGACTTGAAGTTATACTATTTTGAAGACATGCTGATGTGTAGTAGAAAATGAGATCTGTTTTATGACAAAAGAGATGTTGGCTATACTCTCCCATATAAGTGAGAGGATAATCTGGTATTTCTTTGAACCCAAACAATGTATGGACCCCTTGACACTATATACCAAAAAATTTCCCTAAATTAGGTCTTAAGATACCAATTTAGTAAATACTGGCATAGTTTGGAGTCTGAATTCAGACAACTCAGGATGAAATTCCAGTCCTACCTGTAACAGACTTTATTAAAAGGCCAAGTCACTTAACTTTTTAAAGTCTCAGCATTCTTCAACTATTAAAAGGGATAATAACCCTAGCTACCTTATAGGCTAATTGTGAGAAATAAATGAAGTAATAAAGATGTCCACATTTTCTATGTTGCCAATGCATTATAATATGCCTTCCTGCAGCTTTGCTCCTTAATTGAATAGGTTCTAAGAACCTATTCAGTTTGTTACTCCAAAGCCTGAAGCCAAACAAGAGGTATAAAGCCCTTTCCTGTCTGTGGAATTCCCGTATAAAATCTGGTAACAAAACCTGTTTAGCTTTTTATATCATTAAATCATTGCCTAAATTAAAACCTTGAGACAAGCAGAAATAAAGATTTATTTTATTTTGTAAATTGCTTTCCCCTTCTCTTGAACACATGATGAGTTGATTTACAGGCCATAAGAAGGGCTGAAGTGAATAAGGACATGGGTGGGCGCCATCTGGGCTTATGAGACCATATAAGGACACATCTCCATACCACTTCCACCAGGTGTATTTCAGACAGGTAAATCGATCTTATAAACATATTTCTGCCACTTGTTATGAAGACTGAACCATAAAAGATGTCTGAGTATTCACTCAACTTAAGGCCATTAAACGAGAGAGGTAAATGAAAGAATAGGAAAACAAGTCCACAATACCTCTTGAGATACCATGTGGGAATGTATGAGGGGAGATGGAAAGAAAATGGGAAAATCGAAATAACTTTGTTGAAAAAATGGGTTTTCAGATGCACACTTTGACCTGTCGAATTAATAATGGTCAGTATGTTGAATAAAAATGATTTAGTAAAAACTTGTGACTGCATCATTCAGTTATGAATTCGAAGGAAAAAATGCTGCTCTTTTTAATAACAAATACAGGCATACTTTGGAGATGCTGCAGGTTCAATTCCAGACCACTGCAATAAGGTGAATATTTCAATAAAGTGAGTCATATGAATTTTTTTGGTTTCCCAGTGCATATAAAAGTTTACACTATACTGAAGCCTATTAAGTGAGCAACAATACTGTGTCTAAAACAACAACAACAACAACAAACAAAATACCATATCTCAATTTTAAAATACTTTATTGCTAAAAAAATGCTAAATATATCTGATCCTTCAGCGAATCACCATCTTTTTGCTGGTATTGAGTCTTGATTGGAAGTTAATGGCTGCTGAATATCAAAGTAGTGGTTGCTAAAGGTTGGGTGGTTGTGACAATTTCTTAAAATAAGACAACATTGCTGCATTGATTTACTCTTCCTTTCATGAACAATTTCTCTGTAGCACGCAATGTTATTTGATAGCATGTCACCCAAATGCTTTCAAAACTGGAGTCAATCCTTTCAAACACTGCTGCTACTTTGTCAACTAAGATATGTAATATTCTAATTCCTTCTTTTGTCATGTCAGCACTCCTTACAACATTGTCACCAGGAGTAGATTCCATGTCAGGGAACCAGTTTCCTTGGTCATCCATAAAAAGCAACTCCCCATCTGTTAATCACGAGGTTGCAGGAATTCAGTCACATCTGAAGCTCCATTTCTAATTCCAGTTCTCTTGCTATTTCCACCTCATCTGTAGTTACTTTCTCTAGTAAAGTCTTGAACTGCTCCAAGTCATCCATTAGGGTTAAAATCAACTTCTTCCAAACTCCTATCAATGTTGACATTTTGAGCTCTTCCTATGCATCACTAATTTCTTAATGCCATCTAGCATGTTGAATCCTTTCCAAAATTTTCCATTTATTTTGCCCTGATATATCAGAAGAATCACTATCTATGACAGCTGCAGTCTTACAAAACAGATTTCTTAAATAATAATACATAGAAGTTGAAATGATTCCTTGATCCATGGACTGCATAATGGATCTTGTGTTAGCAAGCATGAAAACCACATAAATCTTACTGTACATCTCTATCAGAGCTCTTGGGTGACTAGATGTGTTGTCAATGAGCAGTAATATTATGAAAGAATCTTTTTTTTTTTCTAGCAATAGTTCTCAACAGTAGGTTTAAAATATTCAGTAAACCACCTTGAAAACAGCTTGCAATCATCTAGGCTTTGTTGTTCCATTTATAAAGCACAGGCATAGTATTAATAGATTAAGCACGATTCACATGGACCCTGGGATTTCTGGAATGGTAAATGGGCATTGGCCTTACCTTCAAGTCACCGGCTACATTAGCCCTTACAGGCTAAGAGAAAGCCAGCCTGTCCTTTAAAGATTTTAAAGCCATGTATTGACTTCTTGTCTCTAGCTATAAAAGTCCTAGATGGCATCTTCTTCCAATAGAAGACTATTGAAAATCTGTTGCCCCCATTTTCATGATTATCCTCTGCATAACTTGCTGCAGCTTGCATCTCATCTATATCAGCATTTGCTGCTTTACCTGACACTTATATGTTATGGAGATGCCTTCTTTCTTTAAACCTCATAAATCATTCTCTACTGGTTTCACAGCTTTGTTCTGCAGCTTCCTCACTTCTCTCAGCCTCTGTACAATTGAACAGAGCTAGGGCAGTGTTGGAGAAGACTCTTGAGAGTCCCTTGGACTGCAAGGAGATCCAACCAGTCCATTCTGAAGGAGATCAGTCCTGGGTGTTCTTTGGAGGGAATGATGCTGAAGCTGAAACTCCAATACTTTGGCCACCTCATGTGAAGAGTTGACTCATTGGAAAAGACCCTGATGCTGGGAGGGTTTGGGGGCATGAGGAGAAGGGGACGACAGAGGATGGGATGGCTGGATGGCATCACTGACTCGATGGACATGAGTTTGGGTAAAATCCGGGAGTTGGTGATGGACAGGGAGGCCTGGCGTGCTGCAATTCATGTGGTTGCAAAGAGTCAGACACGATTGAGTGACTGAACTGAACTGAGGGCCTAGCTCTGGATTAGGCTTTGGCTTAAGGGAAGGCTGGTCTCCCACATAGAAGGCAGATTCTTTACCATCTGAGCCACCTATAAAGAAGAGGCAGGGTAATATATGAAGTTCTAGTGACTGTTCATGTGGGTTTAGTGACAGAGGTATGTAAATGTGTGTCAGTGCGGGGAGAATCAGAGCAGTATGAGTTCTGGAATATGCTAGTGAGTGTCAGAATATGCTAGTGAGTGTAAGAATATTGTAAAGATAGTGTGTTCCTGAGTGCCTGAGATTTGTTGAGGTTCCAGGCAATGGTGCCCCACTCCAGTAACTCTTGCCTGGAAAATCCCATGGACGGAGGAGCCTGGTGGGCTGCAGTCCATGGGGTCACACAGAGTCGGACACAACTGAAGTGACTTAGCAGCATAGCTAGTTTGATCTTCTGTCAAGATCAATAAAATGTTCACAGGTCAGCAATAATGCTACCTTGCTTCCTAATCATTTGTGTATTCACTGCAGTGGCACTTTTAGTTTCTTTTAAAAACTTTTCCTTTGCATTCAAAACTTGACTAACTATTGCAAGAGGACTAGCCTTCTGCCTATCTTGGCTTTTGACATGCCTTTCTCATTAAGCTTATTTAATTCTAGCTTTTGATTATAAAGTGAGAGATATGCAACTGTTCCTTTCATTTGAACACTCAGAAGCTATTGCAAGGTTATTAACTGCAGGGTTAGTAATTTCAATGTCGCATGTTTCAGGCAATAGAAAGGCCTGAAGAGAGATGAGGAAATGACCAATTAGTGAACAGTCAGAACACATGCAACAGTTACTAAATTCATCTTCTTATATACGTCCATGGTTCATGGACCCCAAAAAGTTGTAATAGACTTTGCTGGTCCGCCCCCTCCCACCTGACCTGGCTCATCTCATGAGGTCTGGGTGAAGAGGTTTCTCCCCTCTACTTGAAGCACCAGGTTGGCATCTTTGGGGAGCTGTGGCTTTGGCACCTGGAACACAAGGCCCCTTGCCACTGTGTCATGTGCTCTGTCGTACCCTCTGCCTCTGGGGTAGCGAGCATCCCTGCTGTTGCCACCTTACCTAGGGTGAGTCCCACGGAAGGAAGGCTGCCAGCTTCCTTTGCCTTCATATCCTCTGCCCTAGGGTACCAGAGCCCAGGCCTCCACGTCTGACTCGGGCAGAGTGCCAGCCACCTTGTAAGCACCTTTACAAGCAGCCACATTTGGGAAAATGGAATGGAGGAAAGGACACTAAATGAGAAGTCTCATCATCTGGGCTGCAGTCTTAACTTGCCACAAGCCAGGGGTGCAAGGGTATTTCTTCCTCCACCTGGGTCACAGAATGAAGATGATGCAGAGGAAGGCCACAGCTGACTCTTACAATCATGTTGCAAGAGTGAGAAAAAATCCTTTGTGAGATCAAGCCCTGAGCCTTTGGAGTGGGAGCGCTGACTCCAAGACCCTAGACTACCAGAGAACTAACCCTAAGGAGTATCAGACAGTGAGAACTCACACAAAGGAAACCACTTGAATACAAGACCTGGCATCACCCAACCACCCTGTGCAGGACGCCTCATCTAAACAAGCTCACTGCAGGTGGGTTCCTTACCACTAGGGCCATCTGGGAAACCCTTACTCATTTTCTACTCATCAAAAGAAAAAAGTTGTAATAGCAACATCAAAGCTCACCAATCACAGATTACATATCAAATATAATAATAATGGAAAAGTTTGAAATACTGTAAGAATTACCAAAATATGACACAGAGACATGAGGTGAGCAGATACAGTTGGGAAAATGGTGCCAAGAGACTTGTTAGCCACAGAGTTGTCACAATCCTCCAAGTTTTAAAAAAAGAAAAAAAAAAAGCAATACCTGCGAAACACAATAAAATGAATCACAATCAAATGAGCTCTGCCTGTTAACATTACTGTCGTTGGGCTCAAAGAATAGTAGACATGATTTGAGCAAATTATATTAATAGTTGAGTGTCTTGCTCCACGTGTGATCTAAAAGCATAGGTGGAGAGTAAACCTGAGCAATGAAACATCACTATTTATTGATTCTCTATCCCAGGAGATGACCCAAGACAATAGACAGCAGGCTCATTCCTGACTGGAAAGTTAGACGGCAACTTTGAGTGACCATATGACAGGGGAAGACTGCTGTGACTGGCAAAGGACGAAGCTGTCTTTATCCAGAGAGGGATGAAGTCCGTTTTGAGGCTAGGATTTTAAGGGAATTCATGTACAAGATTTCAGTAAAGTATAATTCATCAGTGTAGTAGTTTGCCTGCCTTCCCTGATTGTACTCTGAGACTTCCTGACAAATACTATTAACTCGAAGCTGCTATTCAGTTGCCCATATGAGTAGAAAATGAGTAAGGGCTTCCCAGATGGCGCTAGAGGTAAAGAACCCACCTGCAATGCAAGAAGATCCCCTTGAGGAGGGCATGGCAACCCACTCCCTTATTCTTGCCTGGAGAATCCCAAAGATAGAGAAGCCTAGCGGGCTACAGTCCATGGGGTTGCAGAGTCGGATACAATTGAAGTGACTTAGCATGATGGGTAGAAATAAATCCACACCTGTGGGCAATTGCTACCGTACTGAGTCCCTGCCACTACCCTGCTGCTCAGGTCAAAATGAGTTCCAGATAGGTGGAAAGAGTGTCTGCCTTGAGGCCCACCAAATGGCTCTTTGCAATTCTTGAATCTGAGGACCCTAGCCATAACAGGCCCTGAACCTAAGGGGGCCAGTTTGTACTCCTGTTGATGACAAACAGCATCCATTAGGGAGATGCCTGGTGCCCATCTGGCCTCCTGAGAACGTAACTAACTCCCATCGGCTGGTGCGTTCCTCTACTGTGACCACACGTGAAAACACAACTTCTACAGTGTACAGTGTCTGTCATTAGCTATTTTAACTACATCTTCTCCACTAACCCCAAACTCCTCTGCTGCTGTTCGTCCACAGGGTCAGGGAGGACTGGCTGAGAGTCTTTCCTGTGCTGACTGCAGAGAGTGAGGGAGGAATAGTCTGACTTAAAGAAGTCATCTAGGCTCAATCTTTCCAGTCTCAGCCTTCAGTCAATCAAAGAAAATTTGTATTTGGAATAACAGTAAAATATAGGACCATTCTTCCAGATTCCATCCTATTTGCAACCGTAGATAATTTGGGCTGATGGTTATTCTTGGCTAAACATTTCAACCTGAGCTGAATATGGTGAACAGAAAGGAGAAAGAAATAAAGCATAGAAGGCACCTAGACCTGTGTGCCACAAACACACAAACTCTAACATCAACTTTTACACATCTACAACGCTTGTTACCTCATTTACTGGCCCAAGTTTAAGAATCAACTGCCACAGCTTGTTTAACTCTCAGTAATGAGAAGCAATTTACTCAAGAGCCTTGTTATCCAGAACCTTTTAGTATACACACCATGAACAGAGTGCTGCTGCTGCTGCTAAGTCGCTTCAGTCATGTCCGACTCTGTGCGAACCCATAGATGGCAGCCCACCAGGCTCCCCAGTCCCTGGGATTCTCCAGGCAAGAACACTGGAGTGGGTTGCCATTTCCCTCTCCAATGCATGACAGTGAAAGTGAAGTCATGTCCGACTCTTAGCGACCCCATGGACTGTAGCCTACCAGGCTCCTCTGTCCATGGGATTTTCCAGGCAAGAGTACTAGAGTGGGGTGCCATTGCCTTCTCCAATGAACAGAGTAGTAGCACTCTATTATTTTAAAAGTTAAAACATGAGAATTCCCTGGTGGTCCAGTGGTTAATACTCCACACTTCCATTGCTGAGGGTGCAGGTTTCATCTCTGGTTGGGGAACTAAGATTCTACAAGACATGTGGTGTGATCAACAAAAATGGAGAAGGCAATGGCACCCCACTCCAGTACTCTTGCCTGGAAAATTCCATGGACGGAGGAGCCTGGTAGGCTGCAATCCATGGGGTCGCTAAGAGTCAGACACGATGGAGTGACTTCAATTTCACTTTCATGCATTGGAGAAGGAAATGGCAACCCACTCCAGTGTTCTTGCCTGGAGAATCCCAGGGACGGGGGAGCCTGGTAGGCTGCCATCTATGGGGTCGCATAGAGTTGGAAATGACTGAAGTGACTTAACAGCAACAGCAACAGCATTATATCTCTTGTGAAATTATGTTGATCAATATTTTTATCATTAATCCTCATTAGTTAGAGGGTTAATTAGTCAGCTTCTAATTCAGTTTTAAATTTCTCATGTGAATTCATTTTAATTGTGCTTTAGAAATAAATGCCAAATATTTTTAAATAACAATATACTAAATGAATAAGTCCTTTTGTCACTGTGTCAAGAAAATAATGGAGGGTAATAAAAGAGTATCCTTTCACCCAAGAACTAGTAAGTATACAAAATAGTAAAATGATAAAATCAATAAATAAAAAGAGGTACTATACCTGCTGTAAATCCAGTGTAATTGTAACATAATGGTATTCAATTCCATTCTTAATACTGGGACTCTGCCACCAAGTGTTCTTGCCATCAATAGCATTTGTAATCGGGTGCCTCTCTATTGAATCAGCAGCAACATATAAAAGAAGAAAAGATCATATAAAGAATTTATAGCTGTTTTTACAAGCAAAAAGCAAAACTAAGTTAAAACCCTCACCATATGAATGTCAAACATTAAAATAATAGAAACAGAGAGCAATTTGTATCTCTAAAAGAACTGGCTTAATGTAGACTTTTTCACAGCACTCTGCAAGGTAGTATGAAATGGTTAAATACTTAACCTATATGAGAAGATGCTGTTCAGCACTCTGGCTATCAACTAAAATGGGCAACTTTAAAGATAACTACAGAAATTAAGTGTGAAAAAATAATATTGAAATCTAACTGATGTGTCAGTCATTCACAGAAGCAAAAACTCTACTGTTTGAGCTGGCTTTAGTATGCCATCAACTTTGTGAACAGAAACATAAAATCCTGAATTGTGGTTGAAAGGTACTTGAAGATTTGCCCTTCTGACACATACATTATTACCAAGACTTGGGCAATTCAATATGTATCTGGTTTTAATATAAAATGCTGTCAAATCCAACCTATGAGGCTTTTTGCAGTCAGTCCTCAACCTGCCAACTTTGTATGTAAACCATTATTTAAAAATAAAATGAAAGATACTCCATATCTCCCATTCAGGATGATACCCATTCATCCCCATAATCACCAACAGTGGGGTTCTGGACAATAAAGACAAGGATAGGACGGCACATGAACCTCCATCCTACCAATAAAGCACAGGTCTTCCCTTGCCTTTACTCCAAATAGATGAGGACAGGACCTATTGTGAGAATTAAAGCAAAACTCGAGACAGAAAAGAGGAGGTGTGGATAACTGTTACCACCTCCCTTGACAGTCCTTTCTTACAGTTCCTTCCTTCTTATAATCCTCAAAACTCACGGATTCCTTGTCTTCTCCCACTTAGTTCCATGCATCTTGCAACAGCAACCACTGCCTCTGGAATGCCAAAATTCTTGTTCCTGTTTGGTTTACAGCCATTCGTTCTTGTCTGTATCTGTGCTACTTATTTCCCAAGTAATACAAGTTCTGCTCCTAATCTGACCCAGCTCAGGATTGGGTGAGGATGGCAGGAGTGAAAAGCTGTTGGGGGTGTTCCTATTTCTATTCCCAGGGCTGCAGTAAGAGTTCTTAACTCCCTAACATCCCACTTGGAAGTCAGCCTATTTGCATGCAGAAATGTAAACAGGGAAGAAGTTAGCGTCCCTGCTGCTCTCTGGTAAATGTGGATTAATTATTTGCAATGTCAGTCCTGAGAACTTTTATAACACTAATCCTTTTGAAGCCTGTCTCAAATGAATGGCTTCAGAATATTCTTTTATTATAACATAATCTTTTTTTGCAAATTGAAGGAATATTTCAAATAATGAACAAACCATATCACTATGAGGAACAATCATGGACTCAATCTGTGGACATAATGCAGTAATACAGCCAGGTGTTTTAAAGATATTGGTGATGAAAGCACGTGAGATTTGAACCATGAAGCTCTGGAGAATGAGAAACTGGATAGTCCACCTGGATCCATCATTTAGCATTTAACTGCCCATGGACAAGTCACTTAAACTCTGTGTCATTATTGAAGTGAGGATAATAAAACTCTATTCATGGTACAAGTTCCCAAAATCTTAACTTTCAGAAAAAGTTAAAAATATATATATATGTGAAAGAGATTTGTGGAATTGATATGACTCCAAAATACCAATTGTGGAGTTATATCACAATTTGTGGTATAACTCAAATCGGAGTTACAGCTCTTTATTTCTCCAAGTAATAGTAGCATCCAGACTAGTGTTGCTACTACTACTCTTTAAGATATCATCACTTGTTTCATAAAATGGAGGATGTTTAAAAACAACAATTTTGCCATGGACCAGTAAAAATATTTTGGATGGGAACTCTCAACTCACAGAGCTACCAGAAGAACATTATAGTCATTAATATTCTAACCACTATTATGTATATGCAAAAAGTGAAAGTCATTTAGTTGTATCTGACTCTTTGCAACCCCAAGGACTGTAGCCCACCAGGTTCCTTTGTCCATTGAATTCTCCAGGAAATACTGGAGCATATACATAGAATGAATTATATATATGTTCAAAATATGCAGGATTCTGAATCATTACTGGAGATAAATTATATTTAATAAAAAATTTGTAAATGAAAACCAATCAGGCCTCAATGCAAAAGAAATCTGAGGGTAAAATAAAATAAAATCATCTTTCAAAAAATTTATAAAAACAGAATATTTATTAATTTTGCCAATTTCAGACTGTGAACAGTTTTATTACACATTAATTTTATTAACATAGTCTGCTATAAATTCTTTAACTGAAAGTAAAAGGTTTTTATCTTTGATTTACTTATGGTAATATGAGTTTACAGGACAAGACAAAAATAATCTATTTATATTGGTAAATTATTTAATTCAAATGAACAGCTTGATGGACTTTGTTTTCTACCACGTCTTATTATAATAGCAGTTCACTGAGATGAGAGACCTTATCTAATTAATGAAGAGCAAAATTGCTGAATAAGTTTAATAATTTAGCACTAGTTAACTTATTCTGCTGAAGACAGGGAAAGTGTTAGGTCTTTATAATAACAACAAATACCTGAAGATAACCAAATATCAAATAAATGCCCTTGGTGGTATGAGTGGGTGCTGAAATCGGCATATTAGAAATCAGAACCATAAAGGAAATATTACTCGCATTGCTTCTGAAGACAAATAAATATCACAGCATATGTTCCTTAAACATCCTCCAGAACCTTCTTTCCAGATTGTGGGTTTAACATTGATAGAAAAATACGCACACAATCACATTTCCAAATCACACTTGTGGCTTGTAGGTAATTGTGAGAGGAGCTATCTAATTGGAAATTTTGAAATCTACCACCTCAGGTTAAATTGATATGAAAATTAGTCATGAAAAGGAAGACTGGGAGATGAATCAACAATTAACCATAATCCCTATTATGAAAGTTTAATCATAATTAATTTGCAAGTACTGATTAATTGTTGGCATATTTCCCTTATTTAAAAAGAGACAGAAACTTATAACATTCTCATAGTTACTCAAGTCAATCCAAAGGCTAACTGCAACTGAAAATTGGCAAGGGAATCGTTGATGAAGTAAAACTTTCAAATTGCTATTTTAATTGGAAAGCACAATCCATTAATAGCCAGGAGGTTCAAATTTCCCTTTCTTTGTGTGGTAATTAAGTACAGACCTTCCAGATTCATTCTAGCTGTTCAGTCAATTTGTGGAATTTTATCATCTGTTGCTCCAACTTTTACTAAACTATATCCATGTGGATTACTGCTATTTTTTTTTTTATTCTTGTGGGCTATTATTCTTTCTAAATTTCTGATTCCAAAAACATTATTTTGAAATGTGATGAAGCATTACATTTCATTCAAAATTAATCACATGAAGTGAATTTAGGCTGTGATAAGTTTTAAAAACTTACCACAAGTAAATAAAATGGGAAATGGGAAATGTAACTCATATTTGTCTTGCTTTGCTAAAACAATTATTCACTCTTTGTCTTGCCAAAATATAGATGTCTTCCATTGAGAAACAAGAGACCCTGAATATGGAACTCTGAAGAGCAGAGTGACATTCACTCAAGGACTTAACTTGGTGAATACATCTCACTCATTTTCCTAACAAAACGTCTACTCAATTATGGTCTACCTGAATCTTTGTACCTTCCTTCCATCTGTATCTGTAAACACATATCCTTCAGTTTCTCCTTTTCTGGAATGCCTTTCCCTCTAATCACAAGTAATTCAGGTTTTTAAACCCTTTCTGAGTCTGACAACCTTCTTGGAACTCTTTTGCTACCTCAGGTCCCACTGATGTTTTCTTTCTTCAAAATTCTGTATCATTGATGACATGTACCCTAAGGTATAGACCTGAGTTTACTCGCTTGAATATTTGTTAAATTGCCTTTTATATCCAATGCTGTTTATTCTAACATTGTACTTTTAGACAGGAACTATAAATACTTATATTTATATACATACATATATAGTCCTACATGCATGTATATATGCACACACACAAATACACATATATATGATTTTACAAACTTTAACTCTCTCTCTGCCCGATCCATCCTCAAAACACCCTCTGCTGCTGCTAAGTCACTTCAGTTGTGTCCAACTCTGTGCGACCCCATAGACAGCAGCCCGCCAGGCTCCCCTGTCCCTGGGATTCTCCAGGCAAGAACACTGGAGTGGGTTGCCATTTCCTTCTCCAATGCGTGAAAGTGAAAACTGAAAGTGAAGTCGCTCAGTTGTGTCTGACTCTTAGCGACCCCATGGACTGCAGCCTACCAGGCTCCTCCGTCCATGGGATTTTCCAGGCAAGAGTACTGGAGTGGGGTGCCATTGCCTTCTCCACAAAACACCCTCAACCACCCCTAGAATCCCCTGCCAATCATTTCATGTCTCCAGGCTTTCTCACATTCAATGAAATCAAGGCCACCGATTCTTTTACCAAAGGTAATTTTCTTCCCATGAAGCTTCATCTTCTTCCCTAATGAACCTACAATTCGTAGTCCTCATAGAAAATAAATCAATTCATTTATTTTCTAGCCTTTACCTCAATTTTCTTGTCCTGATGTATCCCCTTCCTCTGACCTCAGCTTTGGCCCATACTATTCTATACAAGAATAGCAAATAGATAGGATGTGTTCTAATATTCCCCCTCCTACACCAATAACAATCTACATCTTAGAAAATAATGAGAGTCATTTAAAAGGTAAGAAAGGTTTCTGAAGCTTGGCATCTTTGGTTTCTTAACTGTTTCTTAAAAACATTCTGTGATATATAAAACCAGCAATCATATTCACAAAAGTCCCAGTTCTTCAAACATAACAATATTAAAGTTTCAGTGTGTCTAAACTGTATAATAGAGGCAGGACTATGCAATCTTCCCTTTAACCAGCTCCAAGAAAGAATGCAGGGTACCTCCCAGCTTTCTTTCAAGTTAAAAAATATAAATTCTGAGAAAAAGCTTTTTCACTTTATAAGCATCTCAACTTTAAACCAAAAGAGAGGAAAAACTAATTTTTAAAATAATATAATTGTGAAACTGTATCTCTATTGTAATTCGCCTCACTGATAGTAAGTATTCACTGCATTAATATCTCCAATATTTGATGATTTCTCAATATATGTCTACAAACCAACTCCCATGTCTAGAATTATGTCACACTATTTTCCCCTTATCCATATAAATTCTTTACTTAGTGAACCTAATTTCTTATAGTTCTCTGAATATATCATGCTGTTTCCTGTCTTCAAATTTCTGTATGCTTATATATATATATATATATATATATATTAATTTTCCCCTTTTCATCTTACTAACCCTTATTTTCTAAGCATATGGGTCATTTTTTCCCCCAGGAGTTCCTAGGTGTTCCCTTAGCACTCAATTTACTTTTCTGTCTCCCCTATTTCCCTTCCTAAATCTTTAAGTCAAGGGCTATGTATGATTCAACACTCTGCTTCAGAACAATGCATTACAAGAGCCTGTCTTCAAACGCTTGCTGAATAAATGCATGAATGAGTCTGAGATATTAGTGTGGTTTCTAGAGGCCAACCAAGAGGCCTTTGTATGACACTTCTCCTTAAAACACTATTCCTGTGGTATTTAAGCATACAGACTGGTTCCAGCCCTCTGACACTTTCATTTGCAGCCATTTCTAACTACTTGTAGTTCTCCCAGCAAGTATGTTTTCTATCTTATTCTGAGCCCCTCCTCCTGGCATTCCTCCTCTTCCCTCTGTCTCCTCTTTACATTCTCAGCTCAAATTTGCCCTTGGATCTCAGATGCCCTTCTGGCAAGCCTCCAGCTATACCAGGACCGAATCCATGACTCTTCTCCTTCTCCCTGAAGCTCCTGTGCTCATTCTTTCCTTGATACCTACCACACTCTACAGCAATAATCTGCTTCTTGCCACTTCTTCAACTGAGCCAGAGACCACATCTTATTCCTGCTGTATTCCTAGTACAGTACCTGGACATAGTGACTACTGACCTACTAAAGCCTTTATTAATAACCACACCCTCAGATACTTTTCTGCAGGCAGTCAAGTCAATGACTGCCACAGGTCTTCAGCTAGAAAACTCTCCACAAGCACCATACCCACTACACATAGGGAATTCTAATGTTTGTCAAGAGACAGAGAAGGGCTGTAAAGCTCACAGTAGAAGAAAGGATCTAGAAATTGAGAAGACAAGCCCTTTGACTTTAATACACTTTGGCCTCAACATTCTCAGTGATATCTTCCACCCAATTCCATACAAGTTAATCCTAAATACATACGGTATGGATTGCTGCTGTTTTGATTGCAGATCCGACATTGAGGGTTCCTCACTGGCTGCCCAGGGACATGCTCTACCAATTTGCAATACATTTCGGGTCCTTTCTCTCCACATGTTGCATTTGTGGTGATGAGGGCATTGGAAGCAAGATTCAGGACAGCAGGGAATAAACCTGAAAAAGATGAACAAATGAAGGTGTGTGGGATGATTTTATTGCATTTTAAAATGAAATTAAGATAGGATGCTTTCCAAAGCATTAAATGAAAATAGAATAATGAGTGATAATTAAATATCTGACTTAATTAAGTATACTACATAAATAGCATGTGTTATCAAACTAGCATTTTTTTCCCTGGGTCTTAAGTATGAATTCTAAAACTATCTTCTTAATTTTTAACCTCTAGTACTTAATTAGAAAGTCCTGTCTCTAAAACACACTTTTAAAAAGTCTGCTCATGTTATTGGCACAAGTCTTACTGAAATTTCCATCCTGCATTTCAGCTGTTTTGTGAAAGTTGTCAGGTTACAATTTTTAAAATAATTAGCTCATCCCGGAACATACTCTATCTACCTTCATACACTAAATTCTCTATGCTAGTAAATAATATGTGATTAAATAAACAAGGTTTCTCTTCTGTATTTCATCACTATTTTGTGTCTGTTTATTTTACTTTAGTCGCTCAGTCACGTCGGACTCATTTGTGATTGCATGGACTGTAGCCTGCCAGGCTCCTCTGTCCATGGGATTCCCTAGGCAAGAATACCGGAGAGGGTTGCCATTTCCTACTCCAGTTTTGCATCTAGCTGTACAATTATTATTTTATAAAATATATGTTGAGCACACACTACACCAGATACCATAAAAGATTTGAGAATGAAATATCATTAATATGGGCTTACTGTGGGAAGTGATCCTGAACTGTATCTTGGAGAAAAAATAGAAATGTATTTGGTATAGAAAATGAAGGGAAAAAACAAACATGCCAGGCAGAGGGAATATTATATTAGTATAGACTTTATTCTGAAAGCTTACGTGGATGCTGAGTGATTGACAGAGGACTGAGTTTGTAACTGTTCTAATCTATTAGATTATGTGATCATATATAGACATAGATACACATATAAGTTATGACAAACCTAGACAGCATATTAAAAAGCAGAGACATTACTTTGCCAACAGAGATCTGTATAGTCAAAGCTATGGTTCTTCCAGTAGTCATGTGTATGGATGTAAGAGCTGGACCATAAAGAAGGCTGAGCACAAAAGAATTGATGCTTTCAAACTGTGGTGCTGGAGGAGACTCTTAAGAGTAACATGGACAGTAAGGAGATCAAACCAGTCAAGCCTAAAGGAACTCAATCCTGAATATTCATTGGACGGACTTAATGCTGAGACTGAAGCTCCAATACTTTGGCCACCTGATGCAAAGAACTGAGTCATTGGAAAAGACCCTGATGCTGGAAAAGATTGAAGGCAGGAAGAGAAGGGGAGGACAGACGACAAGATGGTTGGATGGCATCACCAACTTAATGCACATGCGTTTGAGCAAACTCCAGGAGATACTGAAGAACAGGGAAGCCTGGTGTGTTGCAGTCCATGGGGTCTCAAAGAGTTGGACACGACTGAGCAACTGAACAGCAAGCTTCTACAAACAAAACAACTTTATTTACATACAATTCTTCTCAGGCAGGAGCCAATACCTCTAAAATTCCCCCAGGATACTGTCAGTTTCACTTTGTGATATTTGTCTCCCTCACTTCTGACTAGTCCTGACCTTGACCCTGACTTTGGATTTCATTTTGAAGGTATGGGTGAGACTCTCCATGCCCTGCTTTGGTGCAGCCCTGTGGGACTAATGCTGAAGCTGAAACTCCAATACTTTGGCCACCTGATGCAAAGACCTGACTCATTTGAAAAGACCCTAATGCTGGGAAAGACTGAAGGCAGGAGGAGAAGGGGAAGACAGATGATGAGATGGCTGGATGACATCACTGACTCAACGGACATGACTTTGAGTAAACTCTGGGAGTTGGTGATGGACAGGGAGGCCTGGCGTGCTGCAGTCCATGGGGTCACAAAGAGTCAGACACGGCTGAGTGACTGAACCGAACTGTGGGACTTAATTGGAGTTGGTTAGGCCTGGAGTTTTTCAGATCTGAGGAATCATGGCAGGAAGACAAAAGGAGAAGATGACTGGTGAAAATTATTTTTCTATATATTGTTATGTTTCAAAATATAGAACTGAATTATATCCTAAATTTCTCACATATTAAATATATAAATGTGAGCAAAATTACATGGTTATGAAAGGATTATGGGTATAGAGGTAACATTGATTAAGAAGCTATTTCATATTCATTAAATAATATGATTTAATCCCCGCTAACCTCATGTGTACTTTTTATTAGTCCCACTTTATAAGTGAAGAAAATGCAGCTCAGAGAAGACAAACAATACGCACCAAGTCATGAATTAGCAAGACCAATAACTAAGATTTGAATTTAGCTCTTTAACTCAGAAGGCTAATTCTCATTGGGGCTTAAAGAAGAGCCAAAACCTGGTTCTCAGCAGAGCTTATCAATTTACATACTTATTAAAAGAAATAACTTATCCAGCCTTCACCCCTTTGTTCAGAGTTTTCCAATCATAAACTAAAGACGTCAATAAAATTTACATTTACTATCTTTCAGTTCTTTCCATTGATTTGTTTCTGTTACACTTATTGATCATGTACTTGAAATTAACCTCTTCATAATTTACTTGCCTTGCTTTGTGGTCAAGGAACAGTGGCCTTTTGAAATTTTATTACTTTGTTGTTTATTTTTAAAAATCAGTAAAGTGTACTGGTCAAGGAAAGTCCCCAATTAGTTGCTAATGACCAATTTGAAGAGTCAGTTGATATCTGAGCTTTTATTGAATCTTCAGCAGGTTGTATTATAGAATGCAGCCCACTTCATTATAAGTTAAATCTGTTAGACTGTACCTATTTATTTCCATTCAAAAGTAGAAGAGTAATATTTACTGCTATATGCAATATGGGTTACTTAAAGATTATATAAACATTTCAAGTGTAAATGAACTACAAGTAGATGGTGAACTTTTATAGAGTATCGACTTACAACATCAATTCAAATTGAGGTCATGTAATGTTAATGACATAAAAGCCAGTCATCATTACCCACACAATTATGACTGACATTTTTCTTCTGAATAGTATCTAGACTAAGTAAATTTAGATGGATTTGTAGCTTAAAAAACCAAGTCTAAACAGAAAACAAATAATATTTATTTTCACTATACTTCATATTTCATTAGAGATTAGAATATGTACTCTAGAGAATAAAAAACATACTCTGTTCTGCAATATATACATTCAGTAAATAATCTAGAAAAAGGCTAAGTTTATGTAATGTGAAAAATAGAAATTCTGCTATCATATGGTAAACAGTTATAAATGTGCCAAATTTGCACTGTTTTTATTTGAATGTTTTTAGACTATCTTTGCTCACTCAAACACTGTGCTATATTCATGGAATTTTGTATGATCTTGATGATCTGACTTAAAATCCCACATTTTGGTTTCAAATGGCAGAGACATCTTTAAAACCTGCATATGGAGATTCTACTTTATTAATGTGGAGTTGTTGTTGTTGTTTTACTCACTGTCTGACTCTTTTGCAACCCCTCAGACAGTAGCCTGCCAGGTTCCTCTGTCCATGGGGTTTTCCAGGCAAGAATTCTGGAGTGGGTTGCCATATCCTTCTCCAGGGGATCTTCCAGACCCAGGGATGAAATCTGCATCTCCTGCATTACAGGTGGATTCTTTACTGCTAAGCTACAAGGGAAGCCCAGTCGAGGAGTAGCTACTATTAAACTGTTCACAGATAACAGCTATGAATTCTAAACAAAATACACGTTTTAAAATTTCATACTTGAAGACACTGAAGAGCAACGCAAAATAGATAAGTAAACCAGGAGGGATGTATATGCTTAGAAGGAAGATAATGGATGTCTCAGACTGTGCATGCAAGGTGACTAAAACTCAAAACCACATTTCACTGTCTTTTTTTAACTTTACTGTCTTGAAGAACCAGAAACAGAACTAAGGACAATTAGAGCTGCTACAAAGTGAGGAAGAAATACTAGAAAAAAGAAAGCCACAAGAACCTCAAAATATGCATATAAATTTTTCCCAAGTCTCTTATCAATACCAGATAATACATATATGCCTTAGGCAGGCTCCAAGTTCACTGGTTGGGAATAAATGAACAAATGATCAAGTGATCATAGAACAAGTGATCATAGTTGCTGCATTTCATAGGCATGCCAAAAGTTTGGAGATGGAGTCCAGATAAGTAACTAATATAACACAAAACTAAAAGACTGATGACTGTTCTTCAAAAGAACATAACAGAATCCAGAATTTTCTACCAAGGACATTTATAACATTCAGAATGCAATTGTGTAAAAGAGATATTAGATGGACATAAAATGAAACAAAATGCCACCCATACTTAGAAGAAAAGCAGTGAATGGAAAACAACACTGATATCAACCAGATGTTGAAATTAGTATACAAACAATTTTAATCAGCTTTCATAACTATGATCACAGACATACACACACAAATGCTTATAATAAAAAATAAAGTCACTAGAAACTACAAAAATATCAAATATACATTCTAAAACTGAAAAATGCAATATCTAGAATAAAAAATCATTACATGAGATCAGCAAAAAATGTCAGAATCAAATAACTAAACTTGAATATAATTTAACAGATTTTCCCCAACTTGTTTAAATATATATATTAATGTTAAGAAAAATTGTAATGTTGCATATGTGCATGCTCAGTTGTGCAGTTGTATCACATTCTTTGCGACCCTATGGGAGGTACAATGTAAGACATGACAATTAGAGCAAAGCAATGGTGGGTGGTGGGATCACAATAAATGGACACACAAATCAGTAAGGCTCTTATGCTTTACATTAAGCAGTACATTATTTAAATGACTGACAGTACCAAATGTTTAAATGTTTTGGGGTTCAACTGGAATTCCACTCCATTGTTGTTTAGAAAACAGGCCTTTTTAAGTAAATCTAAACCTAGATCTTCCTCATGACCCCCAAATCCCACTCCTAAGAAAATACTCAGGAGAAATAATGGTATATGACCATGAAAAGCCCTATATAAGAATGCCCATAAAAGCTTTCATCATAATAGCCAAATATAGAAACAACTCAGGTTTCCATCCATGGGAGAATTCATATAGAAACTGTGGTATACAATGGAATATTATTCAGCATTAAAAAGGATCAAACTATTGATATATGCCACAAGATGAATCCCAAAAGCATTATGCCAAATAAAAGACAAAACAGTTCATATGTTGTTATTCCTTTATGTGATCTTTTAGAACAGGCAAACATATTGTGCAAATAAAACAGAATTTAAAAAATGGCTGACTTTAAGGGGATAGGCTAGGAAAAAGCAAGAAAGAAATTTCTGGGCTTACGGTAATATTCTTGAGTTTGTATTATACAGATATATATATATTTTTTAAACTCAGTGTTAAAACTGATAAATGACTGTTGCACTCACTTGTGCATTTTACTGTGTGTAAGTTCTACCATAAAAAAGTAAACCAATATTAAACTTAATTTATGATACTCATGATGAAGTGCTTGGCACAAAGTATGCAACAGATCAAAGTATAAAGATGGATACTTACATATGAATGGACAAAAGTATGGTAAAGCATATACAGAGAGATACTAATTTTAGAATCTAGAGGCTAAGTATGTGGCTATTTATTGTATGATTCTTACTTTTCTACATGGGGAAAATTTTTCTGAAAATTTGGCAATATATAAAAATACTATATATACACACACATATAAGTATATATCTGTGAATAACCATATATACACATATACATATATATATACATTTCTGTATATAAGATTTATGTCATTTATTTGGGTTTTACAAATTATCAATACCAGTAACAGTAAAATTTCAATTTGACATTACTCAAATCAAATGTGGAAAATCTGGTTAGACAGTATAAAGCGAAATAGTCGTTTCAGTTTTGCTCAGAATCAGAAAAACTGAGTGAAAGAAAGCACTGGCTTAGCCAAACAGTAGAGTATCTCTCCAAGACACTTCAGTTCAGTTCAGTAGAGTCGCTCAGTCGTGTCCGACTCTTTGCGACCCCATGAATCACAGCACGCCAGGCCTCCCTGTCCATCACCAACTCCCAGAGTTCACTCAGACTTACATCCATCGAGTCAGTGATGCCATCCAGCCATCTCATCCTCCGTCGTCCCCTTCTCCTCATGCCCCCAATCCCTCCCAGCATCAGAGTCTTTTCCAATGAGTCAGCTCTTCGCATGAGGTGGCCAAAGTACTGGAGTTTCAGCTTTAACATCATTCCCTCCAAAGAAATCCCAGGGCTGATCTCCTTCAGAATGGACTGGTTGGATCTCCTTGCAGTCCAAGGGACTCTCAAGAGTCTTCTCCAACACCACAGTTCAAAAGCATCAGTTCTTCGGCACTCAGCTTTCTTCACAGTCCAACTCTCACATCCATACATGACCACTGGAAAAACCATAGCCTTGACTAGACGGACCTTTGTTGGCAAAGTAATGTCTCTGCTTTTGAATATGCTATCTAGGTTGGTCATAACTTTCCTTCCAAGGAGTAAGCGTCTTTTAATTTCATGGCTGCAGTCACCATCTGTAGTGATTTTGGAGCCCCCAAAAATAAAGTCTGACACTGTTTCCACTCTTTCTCCATCTATTTCCCATGAAGTGATGGGACCGGATGCCATGATCTTAGTTTTCTGAATGTTGAGCTTTAAGCCAACTGTTTCACTCTCCTCTTTCACTTTCATCAAGAGGCTTCTTAGTTCCTCTTCAATTTCTGCCATAAGGGTGGTGTCATCTGCATATCTGAGGTTACTGATATTTCTCCTGGCAATCTTGATTCCAGCTTGTGCTTCTTCAGTCCATGATGTACTTTCTCATGATGTACTCTGCATAGAAGTTAAATAAGCAGGGTGACAATATACAAGCTTGACATACTCCTTTTCCTATTTGGAACCAATCTGTTGTTCCATGTCCAGTTCTAACTGTTGCTTCCTGACCTGCATACAGATTTCTCAAGAGGCAGATCAGGTGGTCTGGTATTCCCATCTCTTTCAGAATTTTCCACAGTTTATTGTGATTCACACAGTCAAAGGCTTTGGCATAGTCAATAAAGCAGAAATAGATGTTTTTCTGGAACTCTCTTGCTTTTTCCATGATCCAGCGGATGTTGGCAATTTGGTCTTTGGTTCCTCTGCCTTTTCTAAAACCAGCTTGAACATCTGGAAGTTCACGGTTCATGTGCTGAAGCCTGGCTTGGAGAATTTTGAGCATTACTTTACTAGCGTGTGAGATGAGTGCAATTGTGCGGTAGTTTGAGCATGAGAACTGATTTTCCAGTCCTGTGGCCACTGCTGAGTTTTCCAAATTGGCTGGCATATTGAGTGCAGCACTTTCACAGCATCATCTTTCAGGATTTGAAATAGCTCAACTGGAATTCCATCACCTCCACTAGCTTTGTTCGTAGTGCTGCTTTCTAAGGCCCACTTCCAGGATGTCTGGCTCTAGATCCAAGACACTTACTGGCTGGCAATTAACAGGTTAATTTATTTTCCTTATATAGTGTTCCAGTCCTTCCACTTTTTATTTCATAAAAATGAAGAACTTTGACTTAGCATCATATTTAATATGTACGTGTAGTCTTTTGAAGAACTACAAGTGAGTCAGAGAGAAATGCATTTAACATATCCGTAAGTGACCTATTGTGTGCCACGACTCAGATTCATTCCTTAGGATTTAGGCAATGTTTCTTTAGGTGATGATCTAGAATGCTGTTATCCAGTAGGAAAAAGAAGCCTATTTCAAATGTGAATTTTACAAATGAGGAAAATAATTCCCAGAAACTAAGTCGCACAGCTGGTTTTCAAACACAATTATTGCAAACCAAAATAAGTTAGAACTAATTTCAGCATTAAAGATCCACCCTGTCTCATTCCCCTTCCTGATCTAAATGAAAATCCTTTTCTCCTATGTCATTCCTGAGATTTGCATCATCTAGTTCTCCTTTTCTCTTCTATATGCACACCACAAGCCAACTTCCATCACAGTTTTACAAGTCCATAATCTATTTCAAATTTTCCATTTTAAGAAAGCACTCCTTCAACCTTCTTATTGTAATTGAAGTCTTGATTTCCTCTGACAATCACACTTCGTAGATCTCCCCAGTGGATCCCTAGAATCACTGGGAGAGGAAAAACAGTCTCCTTCTGGCTTCTAAATGCTACTTATAAATTTGTTCCTCTCACTGTCACTCATAACTTTTTAAAAAGTCAAATCATCCAACTTTTCCAAGTGCTCATCCCTGTTGACTGACTTCATGAAGACCATCAACAAAAACACTGATAACTGATTTACAATAATCTTTATCCTCCAAATCTGTCATTCTTACTAAATAAGTGAACATAAAATAATGAAATGTTTTTGCATAGAACCAGAAAATATTAATATGGTAGTTTAAGCATAAATATGCCTTACTGCTAATCTTAATTCTAAGATTTGCTGCTGCTAAGTCGCTTCAGTCGTGTCCGAGTCTGTGCGACCCCAGAGACGGCAGCCCACCAGGCTCCCCCGTCCCTGGGATTCTCCAGGCAAGAACACTGGAGTAGGTTGCCATCTCCTTCTCCAGTGCATGGAAGTGAAAAGTGAAAGTGAAGTTTCTCAGTCGTGTCCAACTCTCAGCAACCCCATGGACTGCAGCCTACCAGGCTCTTCCATCCATGGGATTTTCCAGGCAAGGGTACTGGAGTGGGGTGCCACTGCCTTCTCCGAAGATTCCTGCTTCCAATGAATTATTTTGTCTCCAGCTTAATGTTATGTCCAGAGTACTGACATCTTACTGTTTACAGATATATCAGATGTTTTGAAAATTCTTTGTCATGACATTATGTTGTCCATCCTACATAGAATGTTTTCCTTTTTTGCATACATGGTCATCTGCTCATTTTGCATGACCCTGCTCAAATATCCACTTTTCTGTGAAAGTGTTTCCTGACTTTCCAACACAGGATTTGTTATTTCCTTCCTGGTATCTACATAGTACTTAGTTTATATTTTATTATAACCCTTATCACACTGAAACTTTTAATATCTTTTACAATGGATCTCTAGTCTATAACATTATTGAGTACAGGGATAGCATTAGTAGCATATAATAGCATTCAAATTCAAATTTATTGAATGAGAATAAATTCATGTGCTTGTACACTTGTACAATTTTTCTGGAGAGAAATATGGCAAATAAAACTAATAAACTAATCAGATCCTTGATTTAGTAAAAATACAGAACTCTGTTTTAAATAATTCAAGAAACCCAAGCTATTTTAAAAATGCAGTAGACCTCTATCACTGCTTATTTGTCCAACACCCAGCCTCCATTTCTGTTCTTAGCTAACTGGTATTGTATTCAGTACAAAAGATATGAAGTACCCTACCATTTGCCAAGGATATGGAAGTCAAGGAGATCTTTCTTTTCCCCTCCCTCTAACAGTTTGGGCAATTTGTGCACGTGATTTTGGCCTTGGGCTCCAACTCTAGAGCACCTGACACACAGAGTTGGGGAGAAAAGGAAAATAAGATCAAAATAGTGCAAAGAAAATAGAACCAGTACGAGTAGGAAAGGAAGTGATGACAGGAATGTCTACAAATGGACCTGACTAGACTTTTCAAGCAGTGAACAGTAGGAATCACATTGATGTTCATCATCTCCGAAGCCTGGTGTTCAAATTCTTCCAGCAATTGTGCCAGTTCTGTGACAGATTTCAAATACATTTTTGCTTAAGTAAAATAGTTTTGGTGATTTCTGTTGCTTGTGATCACAAAGTCAGAGGGATATAAATTTCATATATTAGAGAACAAATTGCCAACATCTGCTGGATCATCGAAAAAGCAAGAGATTTCAGAAAAACATCTATTTCTGCTATACTGACTATGCCAAAGTCTTTGACTGTGTAGATCACAATAAACTGTGGAAAATTCTTCAAGAGATGGGAATTCCAGACCACCTGACCTACCTCTTGAGAAACATATACGCAGGTCAGGAAGCAACAGTTAGAACTGGACATGGAACAACAGACTGGTTCCAAATAGGAAAAGGAGTATGTCAAGGCTGTATATTGTCACCCTGCTTATTTAACTTCTATGCAGGGTACATCTGCATAGAAGATGTATGGGAGAAATGCTGGGCTGGAAGAAGCACAAGCTGGTATCAAGATTGCCGGGAGAAATATCAATAACCTCAGATATGCAGATGACACCACCCTTATGGCAGAAAGTGAAGAGGAACTAAAAACCCTCTTGATGAAAGTGAAAGAGGAGAGGGAAAAAGTTGGCTTAAAGCGCAACCTTCAGAAAACTAAGATCATGGCATCCGGTCCCATCACTTCATGGGAAATAGATGGAGAAAGAGTGGAAACAGTGTCAGACTTTATTTTTGGGGGCTCCAAAATCACTACAGATGGTGACTGCAGCCATGAAATTAAAAGACGCTTACTCCTTGGAAGGAAAGTTATGACCAACCTAGATAGCATATTCAAAAGCAGAGACATTACTTTGCCAACAAAAGTCTGTCTAGTCAAGGCTATGGTTTTTCCAGCAGTCATGTATGGATGTGCGAGTTGGACTGTGAAGAAAGCTGAGTGCTTTCAAAAGCAGAATTGATGCTTTTGTTTTTTTGGGTTTTTTTTTCTCTTTTTTCTCTCTTGATATTTTGCATAACTAATACAATTTTGTAAAGCTTAAAAAAATTTTTTTAATAAAAAAAAATAAAATTTAAGAGGAGAAAAAAAAGAATTGATGCTTTTGAACTGGAGAAGACTCTTGAGAGTTCCATGGACTGCAAGGAGATCCAACCAGTCCATTCTAAAGGAGATCAGTCCTGGGTGTTCCTTGGAAGGACTGATGCTGAAGCTGAAACTCCAGTATTTTGGCCACCTCATGTGAAGAGTTGACTCATTGGAAAAGACTCTGATGCTGGGAGGGATTGGGGGCAGGAGGAGAAGGGAACAACAGAGGATGAGATGGCTGGATGGCATCACCGACTTGATGGACGTGAGTTTGAGTGAACTCCGGGAGTTGGTGATGGACAGGGAGGCCTGGCGTGCTGCGATTCATGGGGTCGCAAAGAGTTGGACACGACTGAGTGACTGAACTGAACTGAAGTCTACACACACACACACACACACACACACACACACACGCACACACGCACACACACACATACAGTGAAGATAGGAAGATGGAGAAAACAACTTTATTAAAAGTAACAGTATGGATAAATACCGGAGAAGGCAATTGCACCCCACTCCAGTACTCTTGCCTGGAGAATCCCATGGACAGAGGAGCCTGGTAGGCTGCAGTCCATGGGGTCACTAGGAGTCGGACACGACTGAGCAACTTCACTTTCACTTTTCACTTTCATGCATTTGAGAAGGAAATGGCAACCCACTCCAGTGTTCTTGCCAGGAGAATCCCAGGTACAGGGTAGCCTGCTTGGCTGCTGTCTATGGGGTCGCACAGAGTCGGACACAACTGAAGCGACTTAGCAGCAGCATGGATAAATACATATACATAGTTACTTCATCTAAACATCCTTAGGATTAAGTGTGAAACAATAGTAGTAAAAACAATCAACTTTTACAGAAAGACTCAAGGCTGATTAATGATCATCTCCAAGAGTGGCCACAGCGTCACTTTAAGTTTCCTGGTGAAAGTTTCCTTCCAGGTTGTTTTGTTTCCAACATGCTCTTTATTTTGATTATCTTTGTGTGAAGTTTGGTAAACCAGCATTTTAAAAAGACAGTGATCTAATACATATCTTAAAATCTTCCTAATGTAGTTTGGCTAAAAGACATCCTAAACACATTTTCTAGTTTTCATCAGTTTAAACTAAATGAATATTGTCAAGTAGCTGTCTTCACTGCCTGTGCCTAGGATATTACAATATTTTTTAATTAACATTCAGAGATATTGAGAAACATATTTATATATTGATATATGTATTTTAATTTCAAAACTTCCTGTCAACATCTACAGTCCAGCTCACAACAGCCATCATTAATGTAGTTGATTACAGACAGTACCTAAGGTTTGCTATGGGAAAGTCATCCAATCAATGAATTCTCTCCAATATATTCAACTTATAAATAACTTTTAAAAAATCATCACATAATGTTTACAACAACACAATACACATTTCTCCTTCTCTCTCCTCCCCTGTCATCCTAGTCTTGGTTCACAAATTTCTCTTGCTTGCTTATGCTAAGCATCTCTCTCCTCTCCAAAGAATAAGAGAAAACTGTCTGTTTGAATGTTTCTCACTTTCCATTTCAGTCTCTAGGTCTGTGAAGCATTTTTTAAAAATTTCATGCAGGCAAACAGAGATGTTTGCAAGTAATTCAGCATTTGAAAGACAAAAGGGAACCTGCCAATTTAAAATGTTCTAAGACTTGTCAAGGAAAAAAGGAAGATACTTGATGGAAATCCTGAGCTATGTGGGTGTGTAGGATCAGATTGGTATAAAACAAAAATGAGACAAAACAAAATGTTGCTGAAGAGAATGATTTCCAGCTGTGCACTGCAGGAAGCAACTTAATGCTCTTGATCCACGATGCAGATGAAGAGTTTTATAGAACTAGAAAATCAGTCCAATTTGAATTAATAGCCATCTAGACAAAACAATGTTTGTAAGCTGGAGGAAAAAAGAATGCTAAATCCAGTTGTTCAGAATAAAAAAAAAAAAAAAAGAAAGAAAAGAAGGGCACTTATTCTAGTCCTACCCAGCCTTTCAAATGTGTCTTATACTGTTGCTTAGTTCTCCACTTTTCAGCTTGGGTCTCCAAAAATAAATGGATATTCTTGGAGGCTTAAGGGTCGGTTTAGTCTCCTTTCTACTTTTTTAATCAGAAAAAGTACATTTTCTACTTAGCTCATGTTAAAAATTGTTTACTTTGTTCATTCTAAGCAGATTAAGATGAATATTTAAGTATTTTGAATATCACAGGAAACAAAATAAACCAGATGCAAACACACATACTCCAATGGGTCTTTATCAAGTTTTGCTTTTAGAATATCAACTCTGTGTACAGATATTCTGGCTAAAATAAGGACTCCACTAGCCATAGTGAACTCAAGTGCCATCTTAGCCTCTTAACTCAACCAAGCACTATAGGATTTTATTGAATTTCAGACAAAGGATAATCATTGACCTTATTAAGATAGGAATACATCATCAATTTTCAGTAATCTAAAACAATATACATAAGAAAATAACTGCCACTATGACATGAACTTCTGTTAAGACTAACAGATACATCAGGGAGGACATGACATTTCTACCACAATGAGTCAAAGTATGGCATTTGTACTCAAAGTTTCTCAAACGCCTCCAAATATATTTTTTAAACCAAATCTCTAACTACTGTATGCACAGTAAATTGAAGTTGACCACATTGCATCTGATCAATAAAGACTTCTTGAAATGGATAAATTCATTCAGTGATTTCAGTTCAGTTGTGCAGTCATGTCCGACTCTTTACGAACCCATGTACTGCAGCATGCCAGGCCTCCCTGTCCATCACCAACTCCCAGAGTTTACCCAAACGCATGTCCATTGAGGCAGTAATGTCATCCCATTTCATCCTCTGTCGTCCCCTTCTTCTCCTCCCTTTACTCTTTCCCAGCATCAGGGTCTTTTCCAATGAGTCCATTCTTGACATCAGGTGGCCAAATATTGGATTTCCAGCTTCAACATCAGTCCTTCCAATGAATATTCAGGACTGATTTCCTTCAGGATGGACTGGGTGGATCTCCTTGCTATCCAAGGGACTCTCAAGAGTCTTCTCCAACACCACAGCTCAAAAGCATCAATTCTTTGATGCTCAGCTTTCTTTATAGTCCAACTCTCACATCCATACATGACTACTGGAAAAACCATAGCTTCGACTAGATGATCTTTGCCCAGCAAAATATCATCTGTAGGGCCAGATTGAATAGATAATTTATCTAACTTTAAATTTATATCCCCAAAATACAGGTCCACACTATTGGCATTTCAATTATTTTTTGACGACCTGGTGGACACTGCCCTGGCCACAGAATTTCTAGTCCTTTCAATCTGCATAGAAATCTCACCCATTATCCATTTAAAATTAGTATCCATAAACTGCTTTAATTTTTTTTATGCTCCATTTGTAGAAAAATCTGGAATCATCCTAGAGGTTTTCAAAATCACATGATAAAAATAATTATTATAGCTAGGGCATTTCTTTAGTATATACTAACATAAGGGTACCCAAAATATTCACTGAGGGGGTGGCAGCTGGGGAGAAATAGACTGTTTCCCTGCTTCCTCCAACCTCACTTCATCAATATCAGCAGAGCATATGTTCATTATCTCCTCTCTTCTCTCCTTCCTGGCTTCCAAAACCAACCCTATAAACTAGATGTCTCTTTGGCAGGCCTGTCTGCAAATTCAAAATGAGAAGTAAAAAAGGTAAAGGAGAGGAAATGCAAAAAACACTTTTAAGTCACTGAAAATTAAATTTAGAGCCTTAAATTGGCAATTACCCCCAAGCAGAGGTGTTTATAATATAGAAAACAAATTTTAAAACCTCTGTGTCTGCTGTTGACAATTCAAAGTATAAAAGTATAACAAATCTCTAAATTAATTGCTATGCAAAGAGCATGAGCTTGTATTTATGTCCCTCAAACAAAAATATCAGAAGAGACTCATGTAAGCTTTCATGCACATAATGACACTAGGAAAGATGCTGCTCCCCATGGGTTCAGCTCTTTAAGAACTACTACACAATTTCTTATTTCTAATGATGAAACAGATAGTTTAAAAAAAAATTGTTCTACACTGTGCTTCCTTTGGCTTACAAGATCTAGCCAAAAGAAAAAGTCATATTCATTTACTTTGCTCTTTTTTCATTTGTTTTTATCAGTAAGTATTAGAATTCCTCAGGGCTTGATCTTAAATCCTGTTCTTACTTCATTCTCATCCTCAAATAATCTCCAAATAATCCCCAGTAATCTCATCTACTTCTAAGATATTTACATATCATCTGCATAGTCAATAATACCAAAGTTATATCACCAGGCCAGATACGTTTTAAAGTTCCAGATTTAATTTTCCAAATACCATACTGACACCTCCACTTAGATGTCTCTCACTAGCATCTTAAACTTAATTCACCCAAAGAAGAGCATGTGATTTCCAGGGTCCAAGCACCGCCACCATCCCCCTAATAGCCATCCTGAGTTAGCTATTCCTGAGTTCTCACTAGCTCAACACATTTTATTTTACTCATTCAGTGTCTCATACAGAAAGCTAGGAGTCATTGTTGATGCATTCCATCACCAAACACCATTCTAACTCCAAAATTAATCTCAGACCCATATGTTTCTCCCTAGTGTCAGTACCAAGCCACAGGCATTTTTAACGTCTGGACTTTTGCAATAGCTTCTTAAATGGCTTCTTTTTTTTTTTTTTTTTTAATTTTATTTTTAAACTTTACATAATTGTATTAGTTTTGCCAAATATCAAAATGAATCCGCCACAGGTATACATGTGTTCCCCATTGCTCTTGATTACCCTTTGGCTTTCTTCAATCCATTTCAATGAGATGGATTTTCCTACAATGTAAATCTGATCAAGTCACTCCTCTTAAAATCTTTCATGAGAATACCATTGCATTTAGGTTAAAATTTTTAATTATCCTATTTTATGTAATATTCTTTCATCATATTCAAAGAATATTGCCTTCAGTCGGCTTCTAAAACAAGGCTCTGCTTCTTCTTTCCTCAGGATTTTGCCTTAGAAATCCCTGTGCCTTAATTCTCCTCCACTCTTCATATCTTCCTACCTTTCACAAATCTTTCTTCCTTATACCTTAAAGTTTCTGATATCTTTCCTAACAGTTTCTAAACAACTCCCCTTATAATTCCTAATTATGCTGTGTTTTTCCCATGTGTAATTTTACATAATGATTATTTACCCAAGGTCTATCTCCCTTGCTGGAACTGAAGCTCCATGATGGAAGAAACAAGTTCCTTTGCGTACTTTGTGCCACTTCAATCTCTGAGCCCAGCCATGGCTGGACACACAAAGGTGCTCAAGATATTCTAGAAGGAGACTCATCTTAGAACTTAGGGTATAGTCACATTCTGAAGAAGTGGAGAACTTCCTTTGGTCAAAATACAAAAGAATAAAACATGGAAAAAGCAAAACACAACAAAAACAACATACAAAAAAATGGATACCTCTATTTTAATGTTTTAGTGACTTCACAAGATACATAATGTTAGCATCCAGGGCTAAAACCATCATTTTCATAAAGTTCGTTGAGTTAACTGTCTTCTTAAATCCATGTCCCTAAGCTCTGGGTAGGTTCTTATTTTCTGTCTTGGAAAATAAACAAACTGTCTTTTGTGTTTTGTGTGAGCCACTGTGAATTCTCTCTGGGATTCAATTGGTTTGGTTGATAAATCAAAAGTTAGATTTATTGAATGACGTATTTCCCAATATCCCAGTCCATGTCCATCCTCCTCCAAAAGTCTCCCTACAAAAATAAACCCTTTAGAAGAATATAAATGTTCTAATAAGTACAAAGTTATGCTCTTTGCTGGAACTTTATGCTGTCTCCTCCCTTCCAAATTATACAGGCTCTTAGCCTGATCCATAGGGTGAAGATTTAGAATGAGAGTTGCATGAAAAAACACTTCACAGCTGACTCAAGCATCTAATTCAGTTTTATGCTTTAAAAGCAAATTCTAGGCAGTTTCAGTATATCTATGGAAATACTTGTTTTATAGACAATTTTTTTTCAAAGTGAGATTTGACAGTGTTTATAGCAAAACACTTTGTTCTCCAGCAGCTGTTTGAACACACATATAAATATGCAAAAAAACTCACAAATATTCTGTTTGCTCTTGTAAATACTTGAAGTGAAAAAAATCAGCATTTTACAGTCTTTTAGCATAGTGTTGCTAATAATACTTTTCATTTACCAAGCATATATAAACTCAGATCTAATGAGGTTTTTTCAATTTTGCTTTTTCTACCAGCATTCTTTGACCACTAAACTCTAAGTTCCTTGAGGGCCAAGACCATAATTCACAAAACTTTTTATTCTCAGAGACCACTGGTGAAAGTGACATCAAACAAATGCTCAGTTAAGATTCAAATATTAATGAATCTCATTAATGAATGACATTTGTGAATTGATTTCATCAGTTCTAATTTCTTTTTTAAAATTTTGAAGTATATTTGTTCTAGTTTGATCTAAAACCAAAACAAAACTAAGAACCATGAACGTTCCTTTGTTGCACTGTACTGTTAACGTTTGTTTGAATAATGCAATTCACTGATCATAATAAAAGTGTAGCACTGCAATGGACACTGGGGTACATGGGTCTCTTTCAATTATGGTTTTCTCAGCGTATGTGCCCAGTACTGGATTGTTGAGTAATATGGTAGTTCTAGTCCTAGGTTTTGAAGGAATCTCCATACTGTTCTCCATAGTGGCTGTATCAATTTACATTCCCACAAACAACAAAAATAAAATTTTTAAAAAGTGTAGCACTGAATTTTATAAAATATTTTCTCTCTTAACTCTCACAACAAAATTATAAAATAGATAGCATAGGTATTATTTGCTTGAATATACAGATAAAATAATAGAACATCAGTAATGACAGACCATTTCCTAAATATAGAACTTGTATTTTTCAAAACCAATCCCGATTTCTCTTTGACTACATGTAACATATTCATTGAATTTCTCCAACTGTCCAGGCACTCAACGAGGCAGCTAATTTAAGAATGAACTACACGGCAGCCCTCTCACCTTCACAGAGCTTCAGACTAGTACAAGAGAATTGTATAATAGAATTTTTGTATAAGTTATATTAGAAACATTTTCACCTTGGAAACCATAAGTGAAGGACTGGAGAAGGGGGTGACAGCAGGTAGCAAGGAGAGAATTTCAGAGATATTCAAAATAAGTCTGGCCAGAGGTCAAGAGGTCAAGCCTAGAGGGTGTCCCAAGGTAAATGTGGATACAAGCCCAGAGAAACCAGAGTCAGTTAACCTTCACCAAGTGGGCAAGGGCTTGAAATCTGAGTTTGGCGATGAAGCTATTAAAGCTATGGCTCCTAGAGAAGCCCATCTGATTCTGAGCCAGCTACTTTCAAAGGGAAAAACTGTATTTTTTGCTCTAGAGGGAGCCTTTCCAATGGGTAAAGGCAAAAAAGCTCTACAATTAGTTGCTCTAGAAATCTGAGGAAAAAGTAACCATTCCATTCCTAAAAATCCACTTACCTTTTTCAAAATTTGAAAATTTCTGAAAAGCTACTGTCGAAATATGATCCAAAATAGCTTAGTCTTGCAGGTTATAAACATTTTTAAAACTTGCCTTTGGTCTTGCGTGGGCTTTTCCTCAGTTTTTCTCACAATTATGTGGAAGCATGTCTTGTTTCTTCAATTATTAGTAGACATTAAGACATCATCCTCACCAACTTTATGTTCTTTAATAACTTCACTTCAGTCACCTTTAAATGTTTTAATTCTCTTTAGAGTCTGCCCCTGCCCCCAAATAAATACCATTATATGTATTTCAAAGATCTTTAAAAAGTATTTTATTGTCACTAGAATCCATGAGTTTGGGTCACAGAGAAGAGAGGAATAGGATTCTGTATAATTTGCCGCAGTTACTGGCTATCCACATTGAAACTTACTCAGTTCTCAATCTTGTTTGGCAGTCAAGTGCCCGAGAGATATTAATGGAGTCTAGGCTATACACTACTGGCCATGAACAAGAACATTGCTATCAGCATCCAGGGATGATGCATCTTTGGTTTATCATTCTTACTATAAGTATGATATCCCAAATGAGACATTCTTGCTTGAAAGATATTACAGAAGTTGTCTGTGTAACTGTTATCTAATTAAATATTCCTAATCAGTCTTGCTTTTCAAGAGTATCATTCTACTAAAGTTCCATCCACTTCTGAATTTTTATATGCCACCACACATGATGCACTTATTTAAACTCTCTAGTATTTTAATTGCATGGTAGTTAGAGCTCTTCATTGCTGATGTATAATGAGCTCTCATATCACTATGGTATCACAAGCTATTTTTTTCTCCACACTTGCACACACAGTAATTTCTCCTTCATCTTGTTTTAGTGTCATGAGATTTTTGCTTCCAAAGTAAATTGCTCTTCAGTTTTATGTAAGAAACTTATGATTTCTGTCTGCCCATTTCTCTAACTTCTCTCCTTGTATCTTTAATATTTTCAATCTATTTTTGCACTATTGATTAATAATACACATCATCTAAAACCATATCTAGATAATATGTCTTGAATCATTTTAGAAGTGATACATACATATATACATATACATATATATGTATATGTATCACTGGATTCAGTCATATCAAGACGGCCAAGGGTTGCTCATTTTTGGTGAATTTTTCTTGTTCATACTGAATCTCATCATTGCCACCAGACTGGCTTATGGCCAGAAGTCACTGGTCAGAGTAAAATATTCCAAAAGGTAATTATTTTACTTAAAATATTAATGATAAACAGTTAGCAATACAAAGAGATTAAATGCAGACACATATAAAAGATTAAACTTAAGGCTTCAAGATTTATTTAAAAACTCAAGAAGGTTAACTTATTGAATGAAATGTTTTCAGTATATAGATTTATTCACTCACAAAACTGTAAACATTAACTGGTCCCAAACATGTAGAAACAAGAGATTTAAACAACAGTTTCAGAATAACTATATATTTGCTTGGCTATAACAAACATGCCCAGTAAAATGTTATTCTTTAGAGATGTATACTTTGTCAATATTGTGAGGAATGAAGTAGGCTTGTAAATCATGTTCATGAAACTGATAGATGGATTTAGGGATTTAAGATTTCTAGACATTTCTAATAATAGTTGCTTACTGCCTCCATCCTTCTGAACTAAACTGAAAATTTGTTTAATAACATAAGTGCTTAATGTAATGCAGGACCCAAGAAAATATTCAAAAAAACAGTCAATAAATAAATCAAGTAATGTATGAATTCAACCTAAAAGGCTGGTTTCCAATATGAATTAGATAAACTTACATCTGAGAGATTAAGCTTACAATTTAATTGTAACTGTGTGTCTGTATTCACACTGTTTTAGAGTGATCTAAGACAAAGTCTTCTCTTTATCTTTAAATTATCAGGTCTTATACTTATTTTTCAAAATATAAGCAAAATTTACATTATCCTCCATCTGCGCTGATGCAACCTAAATCCAATTTTTGTTAAAAGCAGAGACTATAATAATGTGTTAGATTCCTGTGCATTATTGTTAAAATAACCTTCATAGAAGTCCACTTTATTCAAGTTCTTGCTCAACTTCGGATTCTCTAATAACTCTCACTTGACTCTAAAATTAAATATAATTGTTTCATCTAGGTATTTAAAGTATTCCATAATCTTGCTCTAATCCACTTTCTCTACCTAAATTTTTCTAAAATTTTCTATTATTCTCAATGGAAATTTCATGCTCAAGTAATTTCTGTATCTTACTCTGAAAACACTATCTCATTACCCACTTGCCTAGGTTGTATTAATTTCCCTACCTGACTTATTCTCCATGGGTCTAAATTTAACATTTCCTTCAAAATCTTGATTAAAAAAATATATAAATTCTTCCTCAATCTTTCGAATTAAAAAAGAAACAATTAATCTTTACCATATAATTTATCATTTTAATAAATGTTCTTTATTTTATACTTTTTGCAAAATATACTTACAAAATCAGACAACAAATTTTACATACTTGTTTTAAATCACCAGAATGCCTAGCATATAGGTACAGTGCTCAAAAGTTCTTATTAAATTCTCCTTCATTCACTTACAGTATACAAACATACTTATCACACACACGTGTGTATGAGTCTGAAGGCATATATCTCCACATATTAAAACCTGTAAGTTACTGGGTAAAAGTTTCTACAAATAAACTGGTTACTACATATGGTTTCTAACATATTCATTCATTCATTCACTCAGCAAATATTTATGGAGGTCTTGTATACAAGACAAGACTGGCCTTGGCCTAAAGCATTGTGGAATTACTCATTTCTATAACTTGGTGTCTCTCTAGAGCCTTACTCACAATTAAAACAAACTCAATAAGAAGATAAGTGCTCTGTAAAAGAGCTTGTTTATTTTTCACAGCTATTTATGACATTCTCCTTAATATAAGGGTTAGTGCCAGACAAAAGATATATATTGTCTTACTCACAATTAAAATAAACTCAATCAATAAGAAGATAAGTGCTCTGTTAAAGAGCTTGTTTATTTTTCACAGCTATTTATGACATTCTTCTTAATATAAGGGTTAGTGCCAGGCAAAAGATATATATTGCTTTTATTTTTTAATACTGAATACTAGTTTTATGTTGTCTTATAATGAAAACTACCTGGAATTTTCCACTTTGAAAATGTTCAATTTTAGCTATGCCTGAATAGAGAAAGTAGGGCCTGAGCAGATGGCTGTCAAAACACCAGTGACTACATAACATGGCTGAGAACTTGCACACAAAAATATGCAACTTGGTACACTGTAGACTTTTTCCATGTAAATGCCAAGGGACATCTGGCTTGAAAACTGCAAAATCAATTTGATGCTATTCTATATTTGCTCTGTCTTCCACGAATATTAAATTATATCAGCATCTGCCAGAATCCCTGACAGGAAAGGCTGCGTCCCCAGAACCATTTCAAGTCCTAGTGCTCTCCTTTCCAATATCAGAAAACAGCTGGAAGCTGAAACCTGTCTCACATGAAGCGTATCGCTTACATGAATGGAGTTACTTGGGAAACAGAATTTTTACATCTGAAAGAATTACTACATACCTAAATCACAAAATACTAATTGCTTCTAAACAGCTTTATTTTTGGATTTCTTTTTAAATTTGTCAACACTGTACTCATCTTTGCCGTTAGATTCAATTTTAGTGCACATTTATGCAACTGTCTTAATACAAATTCTGCCACTGGACATACTTGCACTATCAAGTTGCAAATAGCCCAGTTAAAAGTTATATAACTTAGCAGAGAAACCAATATTCTACAAACTTAGTTGCTATAGTGTGAATGTATTTAATTGTCATAGGTACATTTTATATCTAGTCAAAATACTTATTTCCTTCTGCATGATAGAAAGATAATCCATACCATGATTTTAATTTCCCACAACCTTCCATTCTATTCCAAATTTTATTACATAAAAATCACAAATACATCTTAGATAAGACAGCCTAGAAAGAAAGAAAGTGAAGAGCATTTTGCTGATGAGATAAATTAATATTCAAACTAAAATGCAAGTTTGAATTGATGGCTAAATTTGACACACACAAATAATATATAGACAGTTGGTAAACTTAGACACGTGACTGTGTATACAGGTATGTATATAGTAAATATATCTATGACTGAATACGCACTCCCCTTTAAGAGTAGCAAAATCGGAAAATGATTCTGAGATGAAAAAGAGCAAGTACTTTGTTCCACTAAAAAGAAATCACTGCAAATTTTCTTGTGACTCCATAAAGTAGTCAGAACGTTTCAACTGTAATTTTGTTAAATGAGCAAAAGTTGTACACGGCACCCTCTCTCCACCCTGACCACAGAGCTCACATTCTAACATCACTGCTGCTCAGCGGCTATGAAATTTCCCATTTCCCATTTAAAATGCATGAATTTGCACATCATATTGAAAGAAGCAAAAATGGTTTCCTTGATTTAAATTTTTTCAATTTAATTTTAATTCTGATATGGTTCATCTCTTTACTCCATGGACCCTTCTTCTTAAGTATGATTTCTCCTTGACCTACTAACAAAGCTACTGATGATAAGAGTAACCATGGGTATATTAAAGCTAAATGTGATATTTCTACCTTTATAAAAGAGGAATAACTACTGTCAGATCACTATTTAAAAAAAAACTTTAAAAAAACAAAATTCATGATTTAAGCATTTAAGTTTTTAAATGGTAGCATTGTCTGACTACATATTCTTTTAAATGTGAAGAAAATGTATATGAATATTTGCACTTTTCTCAGAAATTTCAAGTCAATTTCAAGTCAAACCATAGCCTTGACTAGATGGACCTTTGTTGACAAAGTAATGTCTCTGCTTTTTAATATGCTGTCTAAGTTGGTCATAGGGAGAAGGCAATGGCACCCCACTCCAGTACTCTTGCCTGGAAAATCCCATGGACGGAGGAGCCTGGTAGGCTGCAGTCCATGGGGTCACTAGGAGTCAGACACAACTGAATGACTTCACTTTCACTTTTATGCATTGGAGGAGGAAATGGCAACCCACTCCAGTGTTCTTGCCTGGAGAATTCCAGGGACGGAGGGGCCTGGTGGGCTGCCGTCTATGGGGTCGCACAGAGTCGGACACGACTGAAGCGACTTAGCAGCAGCAGCAGCAGCGGGTTGGTCATACCTTTCTTTCCAAGGAGTAAGTGTCTTTTAATTTCATGTCTGCAATCACCATCTGCAGCAATCTTGGAGCCCAGAAAGATAAAGTCAGCTCAATAAAGGACAGAAATGGTAGGGACCTAACAGAAGCAGAAGATATTAAAAAGAGGTGGCTTTGCAAAGTTTTATTTAAATATGGAAAATCAACAAGCCAAGAATTAAGCAAATATCCAGAACAAACCATCTAACCAACTAAACAACAGCAAAGCAGCAGTGAGACTACTTTGATTCTATCACCCATAATTCCCTGTGGGAGAGGTTTTTACTAGAGTGGCTGAGTTTTCACTGCTGCCTTTCTTTCTAATATTATTTAAAACACTGAGGGAACTCTCCAATGGAGGAAATGTCCTAGAACCTTGAAGTTCATAAAGTTGCCTGACAAGCCTTATGGCCTACTTTTGGTCCATGGCCTACTTAAAATCATATTTTAGAGGAGTATTTTTCTTTTGGAAACAGAGGTAAGTAGCATCCCAAATTAGTCCCTATCTTTTTGTAAAACCTGCAGTCTCTAAAGAAATGACATATATTTAAGTGGAGGAACACAGCAAGCTCTTCTGGCTTTCTTCCCTTTGGCTATTTACCAGCCTCTTGTTTCCTGATCCACAAGTTCTTATCAGGGCAGGACACACTTCCAATTACAAAAAAGTCACTTCCAGCTTCCTCCTGGGATAATAACACCGTTCTTGCCTGAGCTATTCAAAAGGATGCTCAGGGCATTCTTTCTCTCACCTTTTCTCTCCCAAACTGCTGCTAATTCTATGGCTACAGAACTAAATATACTATATGTATGTGTGTGTCTGTGTGTGTAGCAAATGGAAGAAAAATGACAAAACAACAGGAGAGAGTATCTTAGCACCTGAACATTGATTCTGAGGGGATGCAAGGGGCATGCGGCCCTGCTCTATATTCTATTTCTTTGTCCAAGTACAAGCTCCATGGGTGTGTTCAGTTTGCAAAAGATACAATTATAACACGTGTGCTTTTCTGAAAGTATATTATAACAACTTTAATAACCAGTTTATAAACTCAAGAAAGAAAGAGAAAACACCACAGAAAGCTAGCCAGAAGATAAGCACTGACAGCGACAGGAAGGCTGGGAACCACAGGTCCCATGTTAAAAGCTGCTGGTGTTCCAGTGGGACTCCCATTTCACCCCTTTATACCAAGTAGCACTTGAATATTTTTATTTCCAGAATTATGTGCATCTACTGTATAATTTTAAGAAATAAGCTATGTTACATATAGCATGCATCTAATTCTCAGTTTATAATTTACTTGAAATCAATGAAAATGCAATTTTAGCAATTTCAGAATAATTTGCCTTTGTTAATTTTTGTATGAGGAAAAGTCAACATAAAAGAGCAGTCAACTTATAGATAAAATATTTTGGAATAAGTGATATAATGTGCTAAACAACTCAATATTTTGTTCAGTGCATGAGATACTATAATTTAGCAACCAAGGCTCCACATCATTAAGTGGATTATAGTTCAAAAACTGGGATATTTTGCAAACACTAAGATTTAAGCCTACTACACACTGAAGTTTGAATCCAAAAGGGAGAAACTTCAAAGAGTTACTGGGGGATTCAAGTTATGAAATGTTCTTCGATGAATCAGTTATGTGAAATAAAAGTTATTCATAAGATCTGATTCTATTAAGAAGTGTAATTGGACAAAAATAGTGAAAACATTTCTCTATAGGTGAACACTTCTCCTTGCAGCCAAGGAACAGCTGTGGCTCCAAATAACTGTAGCTACTTTTCCCCCAGGAAAAAGAATGAAGGTTACCTCCTGGGGAAATGATGCAATCCCAGAGGAAAACAATCATATTCTTGCATTTGACACTGCCCCCTGCAGAAGAACTGATACCCTGTTTAATCACCCTGATGTCCTGCCCTCATAGCCCAGGGCCTCAGCCCTCTCAATCAGCTCCTCAAGCAGATCATCTTACAGCAAAATATTAATAAGGGATAAAGATATGCAGATTTTTAGTAAAGAGTACTTCATAGAAAAGACGAACCAAGATTAAGCAGGAAAAAAATTGAAAGATGGATTATACAAAGGACTGATAATACTATTTTTTTTAAAGAAATATCTAATTAATATTCTTGGAGAGATTTGAGAGGAGAAAAAGAATAAGGTGAAAAAGGAATATTACAATTATTTCTAAAATAAAGTTTCAATACAACTTTTGAAGACAGATATGAATGCACTGCCTATAAAAGAAAAGCAAAAGAAAAATAGATTAAATATAGGAGAAAGATGAAATAGAAAATCAATACAAAAAGGTAAAGTTTGAAGAAAAGAAACATCAAAAAGATACAATGAAGAAACTAGATGGAAGAAATTCTATTAAGAAAAAACAGATAAATTACCCAAACTTGAAATTTTATATAATACAATGATTTAAACTTTATTAGAAGGACTCAGAAAGTTTAGTGTCCATGTAACATTTCTTCAAAAACTATTTGAAGATGTACTCCAGCAAAGAGAAAATAAACCAAGAAAGAGGAAAGTGTGAATTCCTAGATAAAGTGGATTCAATATAGGAAAACATTACAGTACACTAGGGAGTAATGAATTCCAGTTCAGGCAAAATACAGAGGACTCTGGGCAAGCAGATCTAAAGAAAAGTAGGAATATTTAGAAACAAACTAATGTATTACATATTTTTGAGAGATGGAACAATATAACTGAAAATAGTACAAGAAGTAGAAGAATTAGAAACCCAGGAAACACAAACAAATAAAAAATAACTCTCAAGATCAGGTATGTAAATAGAATTATAGATATTTTTAAACTGAACCATATTTACATCATAAAAGCTATTTAAGATATGTCATAAAAAGATATGAAATAAAATAATGAGGTAACTGTGGATGGTAAATGCAGCCATGAAATTAAAAGATGCTTGCTCCTTGGGAGAAAAGCTATGACAAACATGGTGTATTAAAAAGAGAGTCATCACTTTGCCAACCAAGTCAAAACTATGTATGGATGGGAGAGTTGGACCATAAAGAAGGCTGAGTGCCGAAGAATTGATGCTTTTGAATTGTGGTGCTGGGGAAGATTCTTGACAGTCCCTCAGAGAGCAAGGAGATCAAACCAGTCAGTCTTAAAGGAAATCAACTCTGAATATTCATTGGAAAGACTGAAGCTGAAGCTCCAATACTTTGGCCACCTGATGCGAAGAGAAGACTCATTAGGAAAGACCCTAATGCTGGGAAAGACTGAAGGCAAAAGAAGGGGGCAGCAGAGGATGAGATGGTTAAACAGTATTATTGACTCAATGGACATGAATTGGAGCCAACTCTTGGAGAGAGTAGCTTCCCTTGTAGCTCAGTGGGTAAAGAATCTGCCTGCAATGCAGGAGACCTAAGTTTGATCCCTGGGTCAGAAAGATTCCCTGGAGAAGGACATGACAACCTACTCCAGTATTCTTGCCTGCTGAACCCCATGGACAGAGGACCCTGGAGGGCTATAGCCCGTGGGGTCGCAAGAGTTGGATATGACTTATCAATGAAACCACCACCGGGAGATAGTGAAGGACAAGGAAGCCTGGCTAGCTACAGTCCATGGGATCACAGAGTCGGCAACAACTTAGTGACTAAACAACAAAAGGGTCAGAAAGATAGTGTGTAAGAAAGCTACGTTGTAACTTATAAAAACAGAATATCAATTGATAAGATATAAAATTGACAAATTGAAAAATATGAATAGAAGTTTATAAAAAATATAGGACAAAATAATAGAAAATTTTTTAAGATTAGGACATGATTTAGCTACTGAACAATAATAACAACAATTATGCTTCTTAAAGCTACATAAAAGATCATTATGTGCTTTCTTTGAGTAGGTCCTTTTCTAAAATAATTATTGGTTCTTAAAAGAAATTGTGTTATTCAGTGTGACACTATTATTTCACAATCAACTCTAACTTGAAATAACAAAAACACTTTACAGTATCCAACACACTCATTAATTCTTGCTCCAAGGCAAATAGATTTGGCAAAGAAATATTCTCAATCTTTTTTTTTTTTCATGCAAAGTAGACAGGAACATCCCTCAAAATTTTCAAATCATGCAATGGAAAAAGATGTTATCAGTTAATAAAACTGCTAGTTTCAAGATATTAGGTATTTCTGTGCATGTATTATATCTATAAGATCTAAGGTAAGATAACTGCATTTGCTTTTCTCCTCCCTTAATGCTAACTTTTAAAATGAAGTTTTAAAGATCCGGGATGATAACTACCCAAAGATGGCATTCTTCTTTAAAAATGGTCAATTTTCTCTTTCAACGATAAAGGAAATAATGGTTTTAGGAAAACCACTTGACAAATTTGGAAAACAGAAAAAAAAAATCCTTGCTTAAATTAACTCTCTCTGGAAATATAGGTATCATGTATATTATCAACTTAGTGCCAGCACTAAGTTCCTGGCACATGACTGCTTAGAAAATAGCAGCTTAGTACCACCTTTATCTTATATGCAGAGTACATCATGAGAAACACTGGGCTGGATGAAGCACAAGCTGGAATCAAGATTGCCGGGAGAAATATCAATAACCTCAGATATGCAGATGATACCACCCTTATGGGAGAAAGTGAAGAAGAACTAAAGAGCCTCTAGATGAAAGTGAGAGGAGAGTGAAAAAGTTGGCTTAAAGCTCAACATTCAGAAAACGAATATCATGGCATCCGGTCCCATCAGTTCATGGCAAATAGATGGGGAAACAGTGGCTGACTCTATTTATCTGGGCTCCAAAATCACTGCAGATGGTGACTGCAGCCATGAAATTAAAAGACACTTACTCCTTGGAAGGAAAGTTATGACCAACCTAGACAGCATATTAAAAAGCAGAGACATTACTTTGTCAACAAAGGTGAGTCCAGTCAAGGCTATGGTTTTTCCAGTGGTCATGTATGGATGTGAGAGTTGGACTATAAAGAAAGCTGAGCACAGAAGAATTGATGCTTTTGAACTGTGGTGTTGGAGAAGACTCTTGAGAGTCCCTTGGACTGCAAGGAGATCCAACCAGTCCATTCTAAAGGAGATCAGTCCTGGGTGTTCTTTGGAAGGACTAATGTTGAAGCTGAAACTCCAATACTTTGGCTACCTTATGCGAAGAGCTAACTCATTTGAAAAGACCGTGATGCTGGGAGGGATTGAGGGCAGGAGGAGAAGGGGACGACAGAGGATGAGATGGTTGGATGGCATAACCAACTCGATGGACATGGGTTTGGGTGAACTCTGGGAGTTGGTGATGGACAGGGAGGCCTGGCGTGCTGCAATTCATGGGGTTGCAAAAAGTCGGACATGACTGAACGACTGAACTGAACTGAGCACCTTTATCATCCTCCTACATAATGCACCCCAAGGGATTATGAATGTATTTTTAGTAATACATTATACATTCAAATAATAAAATTTTCTTAGACTTTATGTTAAGAAAAACATACTTACTTACTTACTCCTTGGAAGGAAAGTTATGACCAACCTAGATAGCATATTGAAATGCAGAGACGTTACTTTGCCAACAAAGGTTCGTCTAGTCAAGGCTATGGTTTTTCCTGTGGTCATGTATGGATGTGAGAGTTGGACTATGAAGAAGGCTAAGCGCCGAAGAATTGATGCTTTTGAACTGTGGTGTTGGAGAAGACTCTTGAGGGTCCCTTGGACTGCAAGGAGATCCAACCAGTCCATTCTGAAGGAGATCAGCCCTGGGATTTCTTTGCAAGGAATGATGCTAAAGCTGAAACTCCAGTACTTTGGCCACCTCATGCGAAGAGTTGGATCATTGGAAAAGACTCTGATGCTGGGAGGGATTGGGGGCAGGAGGAGAAGGGGACGACAGAGGACGAGATGGCTGGATGGCATCACTGACTCGATGGATGTAAGTCTGAGTGAACTCCGGGAGTTGGTGATGGACAGGGAGGTCTGGCATGCTGCAATTCATGGGGTCGCAAAGAGTCGGACACGACTGAGCGACTGAACTGAACTGAACTGATGTCATTTATGATGGCTTTGCCCTCAGACACTAATCACCTTCTGAGCCCCCACCATCTAATACCATTAACGACAATGTAGGATTTCAACATATGAATTTGGGGAGGGACATCAACCTTCAGGTGGAACCTGCAGTTCCATCCTGCAGCTCGAAAGCCTGGCTTGGAGAATTTTGAGCATTACTTTACTAGCGTGTGAGATGAGTGCAATTGTGCGGTAGTTTGAGCATTCTTTGGCATTGCCTTTCTTTGGGATTGGAATGAAAACTGACCTTTTCCAGTCCTGTGGCCACTGCTAAGTTTTCAAAATTTGCTGGCATATTGAGTGCAGCACTTTCGCAGTATCATCTGTTAGGATTTGAAATAGTTCAGCTGAAATTCCATCACCTCCACTAGCTTTGTTCATAGTGATGCTTCCTAAGGCCCACTTAACAGGGACAAGACCATGGACAGAGGTTTGTGACATTGTAGGAGACAGGGAGCAAGACCATGCCCAAGAAAAAGAAATGCAAAAAAGCAAAATGGCTGTCTGAGGAGGCCTTACAAATAGCTGTGAAAAGAAGAGAAGTGAAAAGCAAAGGAGAAAAGGAAATATATATCCATTTGAATGCAGAGTTCCAAAGAATAGCAAGGAGAGATAAGATAGCCTTCCTCAGCAATCAATGCAAAGAAATAGAGGAAAACAACAAAATGGGAAAGACTAGGGATCTCTTCAAGAAAATTAGAGATACCAAGGGAACATTTCATGCAAAGATGGGCTCGATAAAGGACAGAAATGGTATGGACCTAACAGAAGCAGAAGATATTAAGAAGAGGTGGCAAGAATACACAGAAGAACTATACAAAAAAGATCTTCACGACCCAGATAATCATGATGATGTGATCACTCACTTAGAGCCAGACATCCTGGAATGTGAAGTCAAGTGGGCCTTAGAAATCATCTCTACAAACAAAGCTAGTGGAGGGGATGGAATTCCAGTTGAGCTCTTTCAAATCCTGAAAGATGATGCTGTGAAAGTGCTGCACTCAATATGCCAGCAAATTTGGAAAACTCAGCAGTGGCCACAGGACTGGAAAAGGTCAGTTTTCATTCCAATCCCAAAGAAAGGCAATGCCAAAGAATGCTCAAACTACTGCACAATTGCCCTCATCTCACACGCTAGTAAAGTAATACTCAAAATTCTCCAACACAGGCTTCAGCAATATGTGATCCATGAACTTCCAGATATTCAAGCTGCTTTTAGACAAGGCAGAGCAACCAGATATCAAATTGCCAACATTTGCTGCATCATCAGAAAAGCAAGAGAGTTCCAGAAAAACATCTATTTCTGCTTTATTGACTATGCCAAAGCCTTGGACTGTGTGGATCACAATAAACTGTGGAAAATTCTGAAAGAGATGGGAATACCAGACCACCTAACCTGTCTAGTCAAAGCTATGGTTTTTCCAGTGGTCATGTATGGATGTGAGAGTTAGACTATAAAGAAAGCTGAGCACTGAAGAATTGATGCTTTTGAACTGTGTGTTGGAGAAGACTCTTGAGAGTCCTTGGACAGCAACGAGATGCAACCAGTCCATCCTAAAGGAAATCAGTCCTGCATATTCATTGGAAGGACTGATACTGAAGTTGAAATTCCAATACTTTAGCCACCTGATATGAAGAACAGACTCATTTGAAAAGACCCTGATGCTGGGAAAGATTGAAGGTGTGGGGAGAAGGGGACGACAGAGGACGAGATGGTTGGATGGTATCACTGACTCAATGGACATGAGTTTGAGTAATCTCCGGGAGTTGGTGATGGACAGGGAGACCTGGCGTGCTGAAGTCCATAGGGTTGCAGAGTCAGACATACCTGAGCAACTGAACTGAACTGAATAGGTTCCTTACATGTGTGTGAGTGAAAGTCACTCAATTATGTCTGACTTTTTGCCACCCCATGGACTATATAGTTCATGGAATTCTCCCAGCTAGAATAACTGGATTGAGTAGCCTTTCTTCTCCAGGGGATCTTCCAAACCCAGGAATCAAACCCAGGTCTCCCATATTGCAGGCAGATTCTTTACCAGCTGAGGCACAAGGGAAGCATTCCTTACATAATTATGCAAAAAATATTTATCCACACTAATATTAACATTATTGGTTAGTTCTAGCATTAGACATTATTAATAGCGCTGTTATAAGCATCTTGGAATGCATGTTTGGAATACACATTTCTCTTGATTACTTGCCTACATGTTGAATTATAGCTTCACAGAGTATTATTTATTACCTTCAATAAATAATGCCAGTGAGTTTTCCAAAATGGTTTATACTACATACCTGCTTACATGTTTTTAAAATGTTTTTATGTCTCATCTGAATCTTAGAGAAATTTTGGCTCTGTTTGGTATTCAGATAATGGTTCTTGGTCTATTATACATAGTAATTTAAAATTTTACTTGGTTTTATTGTTACCCATCATCGTAGACGATAGTTTAAACTGTTCTTCAGCTAGACAGAAGATTCTGTGGAATTCAGCATTTAAGTCACAGAGGGTAAAAAAAAAGTTTTTCTGTCAAATATTGTATTCTATGCAGATGACAGGACCTGGTTCTTCTAAACAAACAAAGAAAATCTCCTGCTGATTGAAGTACAGACAAGAGTGGTGGTTTTTCTCAGTTGGAAGCAAGCTTATATATTGTACATCTAGTTCCCATTGTCTTCAGTCCAAATTTCCACTACAGTCAAAAGCTAGAATACAAAATACAAATGGTGATTTTTAAAATGCATACTATTGCAAAAATAGGCAAACCCAAGATGCATAAATAACTCACTAGATAAAAAGCTATATTTTTGTGCATCATTTCCATTTTCTTGTGCAGACTACATAAAAAATATCTTTTGATTAGGAACAATGAGGAAAAGCATATTTATTTAAAGAAATACCTTCCTTTCATAGTCATACGAGAATTTTAAAAACTAGAACAAGTTTAAAATTCTGAGTGTTAGGGTATTAAATTTCTTAATAAAGTTAGAGTTGACAAGAATATGGTCAATAAAAATACTTATCAAAGATGGTGTGTTTCATATTATACATTTAAAATGTTTGGTACTTTTCATGGTGAAATACTTGTGAACAATATTACACTAAACAAAATAAATTTTTAAAAGTATCTTTACAATCCATCATAAAGATAAACTGTAGGGAGAAGAAAAGTGGCTGAGACGCTGCGTGTTTCCTTTTCTTTAGGGGGTCACAAGCCTCCTCCCCCTTTCTGCCTCTCATTGGTCACCAATGCTTCATAGATTTACACATGACATTCATGATCTCATAGTAAAGACAATGACAATCTTGATCAGCCTAAACTTACACACGCGTTTTTAAGGGAAAGGGGGGAAACTCTGATGATTTGATAAGCTTAATTAAGATAACTTCTCCTTAATATCTGTACTTGACCTGTGTCTCCAAATAAGATTATATGCAGTTTTTAACCTCCAAATTGGTATCATTTAGTTAGTATGTTTACATTTTTAATGAATAATGATCTACACTGAGTTCAATCTCAGACAAGAGTGTTCTCAGCTATTTTGAAAAGCATTAATCAGTTACCTTGGAGTGAATTCTATTTTATTTATCATTTGAAGAGTTCCCCTAGTTATTATTTCAAAGCATTAAGGCTTGATAATTCTTCCTGACAGAACATAATACCTGATATATTCATTATTGGTTAGACTCCAATGACAATGTTGAATGCTTATTATTTCATACTGGAGAAAGAAATGGGAAACCCACTCCAGTATCCTGCCTGGAGAATCCCATGGACAAAGGAGCCTGGTAGGCTACAGTCCAAGGAGTCAAAAAGAGTCAGACATGACTCAGTACACACACACACACACACACACACACACAGTATCCTTATGTCCTTACTCATTCATATTTATGTTATCTGCTTATTAGCTAGATTTTATATTCCTTGTTTTAAATATGGGAAGTTAAATAATTCTGCCATAGCCAAATATCTAGAAAGTGTGCACAGGATGAATGGTGTATTTCTTCTGCTTTGTACTCAGAAAACATAACTTCAGGGAATCTTAGTAACATTAATGAGCCATCTGAAGGTAGATTTTATATGACTTCTGATGCAGCTGAAATCTAGATGATGTAATGATGAAAAACTTGAAGTTGAAATGATTAAATGTGGTTTCTGGTACTCAATAAGTTGAAACAATAAACGTTTGTGCATGAATGAATAATGAACCAAAAGATGTAGAATCTAAAACCAAACCTGCCCACTGAAGTAGTAAAAGTGCAGATGGGACACACCTCGCTCCTGATTTCGCTAGTGCAGAAAACGTGCAAAGTACACAGGATACAAAGTGAAGTGAAACTGAAAACCCTTCAGTCGTGTCTGACTCTTTGAGACCCCAAGGACTATACAGTCCATGGAATTCTCCAGGCCAGAATACTGGAGTGGATAGCCTTTCCCTTCTCCAGGGGATCTTCCCAACCCAGGGATCAAACCCAAGTCTCCTGCATTCCAGGTTGATTCTTCACCAGCTAACCCACAAGGGAAGCCCTGGTTACAAAGAGGACCAGAAAGGGCATAGCTGAGGGATCCATATCATCTTTCTTCTCAAGCACGCTAGACTCCATTTTCCTCTGACTTAGTTTCCAGTGTTGGTCTTGCCTCATATCCCTTCAAGAAATAAGAAGCAATGAGACAGCCCCCCTATGTTCATACCACTGTTGCTACAGAGGAAACAATACTCTTATCAAAGACCAACCTCTCCACATGTGGTCTGTAAAGTCTGTATTACAGCCTCTCCCACTTTCTCAAGGAAATCTTGCTCTATTTTGATGTCTAAAAGATGTCTCAAATTCAACTCTTTATTCCCCAGCCTTTCCTCCATAAAATCTTACTCTCCTCCCAATCTATGCCAGCACTTTCAATGGCATCCTTATCTGTGTAATTGCTCAAGATGAAAGTCAGGATCTATCCTTGATTTTCCTTCCCTAACTACCTTAATTAAATTTTATCCTTTTCCTCTTATCAGTTCAGTTCAGTTCAGTTCAGTTGCTCAGCCATGTCCTACTCTTTGCAACCCCATAAATCGCAGCACGCCAGGCCTCCCTGTCCATTACCAACTCCCGGAGTTCACCCAAACTCATGTCCATCGAGTGAGTGATGCCATTCAGCCATCTCATCCTCTGTTGTCCCCTTCTCCTCTTGCCCCCAATACCTCCCAGCATCAGGGTCTTTTCCAATGAGTCAACTCTTCGCATGAAGTGGCCAAAGTATTGGAGTTTCAGCTTCAGCATCAGTCCTTCCAATGAACACCCAGGACTGGTCTCCTTTAGGATGGACAGGTTGGATCTCCTTGCAGTCCAAGGGACTCTCAAGAGTCTTCTCCAACACCACAGTTCAAAAGCATCAGTTCTTCAGCACTCAGCTTTCTTCACAGTCCAACTTTCACATCCACACATGACCACTGGAAAAACCATAGCCTTGACTAGACGGACCTTTGTTGGCAAAGTAATGTCTCTGCTTTTTAATATGCTGTCTAGATTGGTCATAACTTTCCTTCCAAGGAGTAAGCGTCTTTTAATTTCATGGCTGCAGTCACCATCTGCAGTGATTTTGGAGCCCCCAAAAATAAAGTCTGACACTGTTTCCACTGTTTCCCCATCTATTTCCCATGAAGTGATGGGACCGGATGCCATGATCTTAGTTTTCTGAATGTTGAGCTTTAAGCCAACTGTTTCACTCTCCTCTTTCACTTTCATCAAGAGGCTTTTTAGTTCTTCTTGTTCTGCCATAAGGGTGGTGTCATCTGCATATCTGAGGTTATTGATATTTCTCCCAGCAATCTTTATTCCAGCTTGTGCTTCTTCCAGCCCAGTGTTTCTCATGATGTACTCTGCATATAAGTTAAATAAGCAGGGTGACAATATACAACCTTCCTCTTTTCACCTACATCCAATTCAGCAGTAAGTACTGTTTATTCTGCCTGCTAAAGTATCCCATACACATCTGTTTTTTCTCATTGCCATGAAATCCACCCTATATAAGCCACCCTCACATCTGGGTTCCTTCAGTGTCCTAGCTGGTCTCCTTACTTCAGCTTTTACATCCTAATAATAAGTTCTCCATATGGTAGCAATAGAAATATTTCTAAAATATGTCAGAAATAATACACATCTCTACTTATAATCTATTTGGAATAAAATGCAAATGTTTCTCCTGGCTTACAAAGCCCTATGTGCTCTAGCCCTCTTCACTTCTCTGGACATTTCTTTCTAGAATAGGAACATTCTATTTCTCTAACCCATACCTTCAATGCTCCAGTCATAACAGCTTTCTACTGGCTCCTATAATTTGCAACTGTGGATTATTTTACTAGGTCTTCCCTGATCACCTTAAAAACTACTTGGTCATTTGTTATCCTATCAGTCTACATATTTAAAAACTTAATAAAACTAAGAACATACAAACAGGTTGAAAGACTACTGATATTTGGACATACTTGGCTTCATTTTTAAAAGTGAGTTTCATACCATAGTCTGATAGCTATAGATAATACTTCAGGAAGAGATGGAAATTTGTAATATGATTATGTTGAAGGAGAAGGGGACATTACAGCACCTTCCTACTTAAGGTAAACATTTTATATTTTATTACATATGAGTGGTGCATTTGTCACTGACTCTACATAAAGCCTTTAAAATCTATATTCCCAAAGACAAAAACATAATTAGTTTTTGAGCCAAGCACAGCAGGTTTAAAAATGATCTTCTTTCCATTGTGCTTTAATTAATTTAATAAACTAAAATACATAACTAGCATTGTTAATGGAACATTATTTATTCTTTATGAACCATCACCTTGATGAACCAGGAAAAATAAAATACAGTATTATTCTTGTCCTTCAGTGAGCATGCATGATTTTCACAGTATCTTTTCACGAAGACAAAAACCCATTATCATTAATGACATTGAAATAATTTTGAGAGACATGTAAAAATGATAGCTATTTCCAGTGAATATCTAATAAGAAGGAAGTATTCCAAAAATGAACAAAATATTATTAATATCCAAAATAAGCATGCATTTTATCTATAGGAAAATGGATAAATTCTTTTCTTCATAAATAATTATAACAATTTTAAGCATTTTAATTCCAAATTATAGCAGTTTTAAGGAAACAATTTAAGGGGGACAATAGTACTGGAAACTGGAGTTATTTGCTGAGATAGTTTTAAATAAATTAACAGTTCATAATGTTATTGTATTTAAATCAGAGCTATAACTATACTAATAGTAAATGAGTTACAAAAATCAGTAAATTTATCATCTACATTCTGTGTTTGAGAATTTCAAATAAAAGCAAAATGTAGGTAAAGAAATTTTAAATGTCGCCTACAGAGAAATAAAAAACCCACATTACCTAAGGGTTGTGGATGGCTGAGTTTTGAACTACAATATTATCTTTGCTTTGCAGAAAGACAAGGTACAGTACGGTATGGCATGAAATGACTAAAATTAACCTTGAAAGTCTATAATTGGGTCCTGGGTTGGAGGAAGTAAAAGGAGAACATAAGCCATAGTCTAGGAGCTTAGTACTGCCTTGCCCTTGTTCAATAAATTTTCTGTATTCAACAACATTAAACCTACTCACTTTTACAACTTTTGCATGTTAGATAAAATTTACAGGAAAAAAAAAAAAAACAAAACACAGAATGATAAAAGAGCCTCAGTACATTTAGAATTCTATCTACTCATTATCCCCTTCCCTTTACCATTTAAAATGTATTACCAGGCACATGTTTAAAACAAACAAACAAAAAAACTACCAAAAATAGTTTTGTAAATGAACCAGATTTGTTGAAAAGCTTCCCTCCTAACCCTGAAAGTCCTGAAGTAAACGGTAGGAAAAACAGGTGTTCTCAGAACAGATTTCAAGAGCATATCTTCGTGAAGGTCTTTTCTTTGCTCAGTCTTGATACCAGGCACATTACTGCCGCCTCTGATGCTCAGAAAGACAGAGATGGATGAACCACCTGGGCAGAGAATAAGAGCAACTTCTCTCTGCTGCTGCTGCTGCTGCTAAGTTGCATCAGTTGTGTCCAACTCTGTGCGACCCCATAGACAGAAGCCCACCAGGCTCCTCTGCCCCTGGGATTCTCCAGGCAAGAACACTGGAGTGGGTTGCCATTTCCTTCTCTCTGTTAAGTGGCTGCTGCTGCTAAGTCGCTTCAGTCATGTCCGACTCTGTGCGACCCCAGAGACAGCAGCCCACCAGGCTCCCCCGTCCCTGGGATTCTCCAGGCAAGAATACTGGAGTGGGTTGCCATTTCCTTCTCCAATGCATGAAAGTGAAAAGTGAAAGTGAAGTCGCTTAGTCGTGTCTGACTCTTAGCGACCCCATGGACTGCAGCCCACCAGGCTCCTCCATCCATGGATTTTCCAGGCAAGAGTACTGGAGTGGGGTGCCATTGCCTTCTCTGCTGTTAAGTGGAGCCTAACCTAATTACATAAATACTTGAAAAGACATAAGAGACAACTCACGGTAATTTCATAAATGTGCAAAGATGTAGGGGTGGGCTAAGGCTTCCAAACAGAACAATCAGATCTCTTTTCTCAACAGGAGGAGCTAGTGGAGCATTTCTTAACACCAGTTACCAAAAGAGCAGGGACCTGATTTTATAAACGACTGGTGACTGCCAAGTTTGCCACCAAAATGATGTATGTGTTTAATTTGTTACTCCTAGGAAAGTAGTCCTGGATGTCTGACCTTAGAAGTTGAAGGGTCTATTAGTGAAGGATGAAAAGAAAGAGAAGGAGGGGTAAGAAGAAAAGGGAGTGGGTTTGCAAAGTAAAATGGATGAGGTGGGCTATTGTCCACACAGATAAATGGAATTAGGAATAAATCTGCTTTTCTCATGAATAAAATTTGAATATGAAAAAACAAACACGAATTTTTGGCATATGGATATACATGTATGCAGAGATAAAGTCATAGACTAGGAAACAAATACATTAAATAAAAAGTCATATGACACTTGCTTTAGCTCTAGACCATTCACCTTCCCAGCAGAACTACTAAAACATCTTTTGAAAGTTTTGAGACTCTACCTTAGGGAAAACACATATTTAGAGAACCAGGAATGATGGATTGCATAAAATATGTATCACCATGAAAAATAATAAAGAAACTACATTTGTCTCTTCCAACTTCACCCGTGAATGTTTTTTCCTATTTTGCCTTAATGTGAAATGTCATAATGTACTAGGAAGGGAGAAGTCAATTCCACATTATGACCTTAGAGTCATTTTTCCCTATTTGAAATAGGAGAAAGGTATGTTGAATTTAAATAGATCATGAAAGTTTTTAAATCCCTTCTCTCTTGAGAGAATTTTCTAGATTAGTGAAAATTGATTTCCTCAAATCCACTATGTATGTGAGCATTTGCCATATAAAAACTCTAATTATCAGAGCTGTATCCTCCATTTCACCTGAACCAAAAAGAAAAAAAAAAAAGAAATTAAAAGAATATTGTACCTTTCCCATCTTTTCAGGAGTGTTTGATAGGGATACTGTCAATGTTGCTATATTTCTGGGCGAAAATTGTCCTGGCTTTAGTACATGTATGGTTGGTCATTACCCAGATTTAGAAAATATAATTTGGCCCCAAGATATATGCAGGTTCATTAGCATTCACCATTTAGAATAAACATCTTTGATTATAAAATGATGTTTAAACCGTTTAAACAAACCAATTCAGTAACCAGTTTAAATCTGATTTATTATTGTTGCCACATCGTTCCTTACAAAGAAACTTGTAATAATCCCCAACAGCTGCTGGCCAACAGGTGCAGCCGAATAACATTGAAACACTGAGCCATAATCTAGAATCAATTTTGTCTCCTTCACTGTTACAATCAAGCAAGCAGAACAACTGGAGCATTTTTAATCTTACCTTAATATCCTTTAAAAACAGAGGTGGGGAACAGGACCCCACCATATAATCAAGAAAGCATACTCCCTGTCATTGATAATTGTTCTCCAGAGCCTTGCATTTTATGAGTTACATATAAAACTTAGAGGGAAGGTCATTTTCTGAAATCAGAACACAGCTGGAAGGCAGTAAGAATCACATTGTATATGTAAAAAACTCAGTGCCTGAGATATCATATTCAAGGGTTTAAATTTTAAGAAGTGCTCATTTGCAATCTGTGAACATATATTAAAGCAATTTAAACTATTTTTGTCCTCTGGCCCCAAATCTACATTCATATCTTTTCCTTCTAACTGCTTCTACCTTTTTGAAAATGGACATTTGAGAAGCCACTAAAGGTCAAATATTTAATTAATGACTCTGCTTTTCAAAAAATTTCTTCATTTTTCTGAAGACTCATTTTAATGTCTATCTCCAGCCTGGGTTTCTGGAGTAAGTTCATTGTGACTTTTAAAAATAATTATCCCAATTAGAGGAAATGGTGGAATATTAGTCAAAATTTGGGGGACTCTATTATTGAGTTTTTGTGATTCTCAGCAAGACTTGGTGACTCAGTTTTTACTATCTATGACACAGAAGTAACAGCAGCATGCTTTATCTTCTGCAGTTGTGGTCCCCTTAATTTGTGTGAACTGAAATTTGAAAAATAAAATTACAAGCTCTGAATACAGTAAGGGGAAAAAGTCAATATTAAAAAACCTCAAGATGAATCCTTCTGACAAGTGAAGAATCCTTTTATACCCTAATTTAAAAAATAAATTCCATTTTTAGTGTTTAAAAACTTTCACTATCTCCAAAGTGCTTGGAAGCAAAAAGAGATAATTCCTAATACTTCAGAGATTTTGGTCTGGGTAGGAAGATAGTTAACTTATTTCTACATTGATTCAAGTATTTTATAAGCAATTTTTATACTAAATGAGTCTTTATTTTACTAAAGAGTTAACATGTATACTCTCCAAAGACATCCAAGGGAAAAGATACACCACCAGGTGAGATTTCAATGGCATGTCTTTCTTAATTAATTGTAGTTGGTAGATACTGGTATGTTTAATAAGAATGAAGTTATTCTCCTATAGGAAGTTGTTTTACAGTAGAAGTGATAAAATCAGCCATTTCTGTTTAGGTCTTTGGGTTACACATGCCAAAAGAAAACTCTCAGACCACACTGCAGTAAGCACTCTACATCCTGGGTACAATGTGTATTTGTAGTCCCTACAATGTTTTCCAGAAGATTAAGTTGATTCTGTGTGAATCATTTGGAAAATTCCTACAAGTGATTCTATCCCAATGTAATCGTTCCCTGACAAAGATCCTGGCAATATACAGACCTTGACTCTATCACTATTTAGGGAACATTTTAAAGGTAGGGAAAAAAAAAATGAAAAGATTAGCTATCTTTGAATGTTTTGTCAGCATTCCTTTACTTGTGGAAACAGAAATTTTTGTATCTAGGTTTAACAAAAAGCAAGAATTTAATGCTTTGTGAGGAGACTCCATACAGTATGAATTAAAGCAACATCTTAGGATTCTAATAGACCTAGAATCAAATACAAGCAAAACTTACAGTTCTCATGGATATAATAGGACTATTTCCATTCTCCCAAAGTTATGATGAAATTGGATGATAGATGTCAACTCTTATGTCACTTTGTACTCAATTTTCAGTACTGGAAGAAAAAGAACATCTTTTACCTTTACTAACTTGGAATGTTTTTTTAAAGGTTGGCAGCCTTATATTACCTTATATCCTAAAGGAGTAATCTTACAATCAAAAAGATGGACAGCAACACTTACGTCAGTGAAGGCATGCAGGGTTTCTGCAAGCTCTGCCACAAAGATTAATACCAGCCTCTAAGGCAACATCAGCATCCCATCGCGCAGTTAATGACAGTATGTGCATGAACAAAATAAGCATGTTGTCACCATCTTCCATGATTTCAGTCCGTTGTATACATTGGTTCCTTTCTTTCAAACAGTACAGCTACTAAAACAGTAAGGGAAGTTTCTAGAGGATCTATTTCATTAGGTTTAAAACTGCCCATAAAATCTGACAATTTGTGTCAGCGACGCTGCTGGGAAGCCAATAAAGCCAGCGCACCATGGCAGGTTGCATGAAACGCCAGCAGTATCTCCATCATCTGATGAATCAACTGCACCCCAAAGACAAACTAATCAACACAGACCATTTTACTGACAATACTCTCGTGTTCCCATATTTCAGAAAGGCAATTTAGGTATACTTAATGTGTAGCAGCTCTTAGGAAAAAAATGGCAGCCTAAAATGGAGAAAGCTGGTTGTTAATGTTTTTAATGTATTCCTCCATCAGAAAAGCACTGGCCAAAGAGATTCCTTTCACTAAATCTCCATTAGTGGACAAAATGTTAGACTAGTTTTCATGTGTGATTTACATATATATGGCAACACTTTGATAATCCTGTTTGAGTCCACATATCTTAATCAAATAGTGGTGATCAGATATTTCATTAGGAAAAATGGCTGTATTTTCAATAGATTCCAATGCTACAGGGAAATTATGTTTTGAAAGCAATTGAGTAAGTTTCATGTATAGCATCTAGAATCCCCAGTTCACTTAACAGTTAGGAACCTACTGCATACCAGGCATGCAATCTATTTGCCCAACACTGTGAAGAAGGCTGAGCACTGAAGAATTGATGCTTTTGAACTGTGGTGTTGGAGAAGACTCTTGAGAGTCCCCTGGACTGCAAGGAGATCCAACCAGTCCATTCTAAGGGAGATCAGTCCTGGGTCTTCTTTGGAAGGAATGATGCTAAAGCTGAAACTCCAGTACTTTGGTCACCTCATGCGAAGGGTTGACTCATTGGAAAAGACTCTGATGCTGGGAGGGATTGGGGGCAGGAGGAAAAGGGGATGACAGAGGATGAGATGGCTGGATGGTATCATCGACTTGATGGACCTGAGTTTGAGTGAACTCTGGGAGCTGGTGATGGACAGGGAGGCCTGGCATGCTGCAATTCATGGGGTTGCAAAGGGTCCGATACAACTGAGCGACTGAACTGAACTGAACTGAACTGATGCAATGCTCAGAGGACACAGAGATGACAGGCACAGTCTCTGTTTTCCAGGAGATCATCTACAGTAGAGGAAACATCAGCAATGGTACCAAGAATTGCTTAGGATCCTCATACTTCGCCTTTCCCCAGTATTCTCTCTGAGCTTCCCTAAAACCATCTCAAGTAAATATGATTTAAATAAAACACTGTTCTGCCAATGTATCTTAGAGACAAGTCTCCTTGGCCCCCTTCTACCAGATTACTTCCCCTAAGCCCTCTGCAGAGCCACTTAAGCCCATGATGGGAAACAGACATAAACTTTCAGTGGCAATATCATGGGATAAATGACATAACTACGAAGACCACTGTAGCCCAGAGTGATGACTGGTAAGGGATTAGGATGTCAGGGGATAATTTCAGGAAATTTTTAAAGGGTGAGGACACATTACCCACATAAATAAGAGGAAATTTAGGAGAAGGGAGGCAGAAGGGGCAGCCTTTGAGAAGGTATACGCAAGTTGACTATACAATAACTACAAAGGGCTCAGCATGACAAGAGCTCGATGTGTCAATGGGAGGTGTGTCAAAGATTAGCTTGGGCTGATGAATAAAGGACCAGATTATAAAGGAGATGCATGTCTTATTAAAAGTCCAAATATAAATTTTATATTGAAGCTCATGATACCCACAGAATACTAAGCAAGAGAGATATTTTAATGGGAGAAGGAAGAAAGGGTGGCGGGTAACTAACTTAAGAGGCTGTACAGAAATCAAAGGAAGAAATATATTTAGATTCTGAGTGAAGGTACTGACTGTAGGATTGGAAAGCAGCAGATGGATTTTAGAAAGACGTTAGAGGCAATATCCACAGCATTTGGTGGCTGAGTGGGTGGCAGCTGTATAAACCAGCTCCCTGGTGTGGCTTGTGGTGTGGATAATGAGTGAATGGGGCCATTCACCTAGATCAGGAATACAGAAGAAGAAATAAGAGATCACAATACCCAGGTGGCACAGTAGTAAAGAATCTGCCTGCCAATGCAGGAGACAAGAAACATGAGTTCGATTCCTGAGTTGGGAAGACGGCAACTTCCAATAGAGTAGGAAATGGCAACAAGCTCAAGTATTCTTGCCTGGAAAATTCCATGGATAGAGGAGCCTGGTGGGCTATAGTCCATGGGGCTGCAAAGAGTCAGAACACAACTAAGCGACTGAGCACACATATGTTTATATATACTCTTTCCCTTCATTGAGGCATCTTTGGGTCAATCTATAAAACTTTAGAATGACTGGAAATCTTATCCAGAATGAAACTATTGCAACTATTCCTTCAAGAACAATTTATTAGTTTCTGTGTATTTAGCATAGGAGCTGGAATTAAAATTGTATAGTTACTATTACTGGAAATATTTTAAAGTAATGAGAAATCAGCAAGGTATCGATTACCCCAAAATGTGGTAAAATAGCAGTATTAAAATGTGAAAAAAGTAAGTTTTCTTTATATTGTTATTATGTAAAAAACAATAGATAATGTTAGTATTTTTTTTTTTAATTTCAAGGCTGAGCTTTTTGAGTGGGCTAAGAATGAGGCAGTCACTATCTACTCCTCCAAGAAAAATGTGTGAGATGTATATCTTTAAAAATTAATGAAGAAGGAAGAAAACAAAGAAAGAAGGATGGGGAGAGGAAAATGAAGGAGAATTTAAACTCATTGCATTATACAAATCTAGTCAACATAAACACAGTGGCCAACATTAACACTGTGAATAAACTCTGGGAAAGAAACTAGTATTTTTACACACACAAAAAAAACAATAAATACATAACTTACAGAAGTTTTTATCCAAAATAAGACACATTAAATAGAATTTTATTTCCATTATATTTCGTCTTTCCAAAATAAATTTCTGAAAATTCAGCAGATATTTTATAGAAGTTTGTAATGTTATTGAGGAATTTTATAATCCCTTAAGGTTTTACTTGAAAATTTGGATCACATAAATCGAAATCAAGATGAAATTATGTCAATAAGCACTAATTATGAGTATGTCCCAAAACGCGTTTAGTGGGAAATGTGTTAAATTTCAAATAATAGATTATGAACTGTCAAAGATATTAATAGTATTTATAATTTGACAATAATTAGAATGTGTCAAAACATGAGCATATACTGTAACAGGATATAAAAAATTTAGAAATAAAGCTAGAAAATAGGAAAAGTACATTGTTCTTAATTTTCAAATTAAAATAAAAATAAGAAAAACAAGAAACTCAGTCTATAATTTAGTCAATTAATTTAGGTCAAACTGTATTTACTGAAAAGACAGTATGTCAGGTTCTAAGAATTCAACAGTCCACAGAACAAACATGATCCCTGCTCTCACAAAATGCCTCATGCTAAATTGTTCAGAAATACATATGGGTGTAAATCAGTGAGTACTGAGACATGAGTTTATTTGACTGAAAATGACCATCATCATCATACCCCTGGTTTGGAAACTGCTTTTTCTAAAAGATATTTCAAGACCTAGCAGTAGTTTACAAGTCCATCTTGTTCCTCTTTACTGCTACTACCAAAGCAATGTTCTCTTTCCCTCCACAAATCTCACTTTTATTTGAATCTTCTATAATCAAGCTATCCCACCTAGTACGTCCCCCATTTGCTTTCAAAAAACCACCCTTTCAGGCCTTTCAAAGATATCGCTTTCGGTTCACCTTCCTTCCCGCCTCTGCTGCAAAATCGACACGTGACTTACCCAGTATTCAGGTCCCTGACTTCCTCGAACTGTTTTACTATTATCCATCGCTGGTACCCATTTCTCAGGGCTCCTCCCTAGACCTGGCATTCACCACACCACCTCATCCTTTCAGCTCACTCACTCTTGTACCCCATTACAACAAGTCCTTCATTTCTATTCTCCACCCCCTCCTTCTTGCCATCATCCCTCCTGTGGCTTAATGATTCCAAGATCCATCATTAAAATCACTGCATTACAGACCTTCACGCTTCTACTTCTCTTCTAAGAAATCTACTTTATTCATTTACTTAAAACTCATGGAAAATTCTGAACATCTTTTTATAGGTATGGACTCTCAAATAGCCAGCTTGTGTCTACAGTTCCAATCTTGACCCATATTATTCTTCCCCTCACTTATTAATACTTTGGCCACACTGGCATTTCTGGAACCCATCAAACCCTTTCTTACTATTATGCCTATCCACTTTTTCATCATTCTGTCTTATGAGCTTATCTCCCTAACTCTTGAATTGCTAGCCTCTTTCTCACTCTCTTTTGTGTCGGTTGCAATGTCATCTCTACACATAGTCTTCTCCAACCATTTCATCTAAAATAACTTGACACAATGACTTTCTATTACTCTGCTTTATTTCCTTCATAGCACATACTGAATATAGAGCTATATTGTTTAACTACTAACTGGCTATCTCCTGCACTTGACTTAAAAATTCCATAAAGACAAGGGCCTTTTTTTGTTCACTTTAATACTATATATTAACCTTAGGTCGCTCATTCAGTCGTGTACGACTCTTTGCGACCCCGTGAACTGGAGCCCACCAGGCTCCTCTATCCATGGGATTCTCCAGGCAAGAATACTGGAGTGGGTTGCCATTTCCTTCTCCAGGGGATCTTCCCGACCCAGGGATCGAACCCAGGTCTCCCACATTGCAGGCAGATGCTTTAACCTCTGAGCCACCAGGGAAGCCTTAACAGATATTAAATTCATATACAATTAACAGAATGAATAAAAGAGAAGATGAGGGTAAGGTTTTATTACAGACCTGTCAAAAATCTAAAACTAGTAAAAAAAAAAAAATAAAGGGAGGGGGAAGGAAATTGGATAAAGGCAATCAAAATGTAATAAAAACTTCCAGTTATAAGCTAAGTACTAGGAATGTAAGCAACATGAAAAATATAATTAACAAGGCAGTATATTAAATGTAAAAGTTTTTAGTTCTCTTCACATACAAATTTTTTTATTTAACTTTTTATCTCATGGATATTCACTAAACTTGTTATTATAATCATTTCATGATGTATGTGAGTCAAATTATTATGCTGTACACCTTAAACTTATACAGTGCTTTATATCAATTAAATCTCAATATAACTGGAAGAAAAATAAGTGAACAAGTAAAAACTGATTTAGAAAGAAAAACTAAAAATAGTTTAAAAAGAGTTCAATATTTATTTACCCATCAATACCCCCCAAATTAGTATACACACCAAGTCTACTAATTATGCTTTTATTTTGGTTGCTATAAAGAAGAAATTAAGCCATATAAATGTAATTTTATGCAAAAACTGGTTATAACAGACATAAAATTTCACTAATAAAAAAGGGAAACATCAGTCAAATGGGGGTTGTTTCATAACATATAGTAAGGAAGCGATATCTAAATTTAATTTTTGGAAAACTAAAATCAAAGTAGTATGAAAAATATATAAATAGAAATCAGAAATTCACCTATAAGAGAATCAGATCTAAATTATTAAATAACAAAGATGTGCTAAAGCATATTTCCATAAAATGCTGAGATTAACAAATATTAAGTAACTGAATATATCATTTATGAGTCACAAATATAAAAAAACATGAGATTTCTTTATTAAATACTAGATTCTTACCAACACCTCTCAAACTTATCCTACAGAAGTCTTCTTCAACTACTCAGGTAAATACAATATTATGCTAAGTATAATACAAGTATGTTAAATACATATGTCATCTGACATATGACATCTATGAGAATTTTCACTCACAAAATGATTTCTATTTGCTCTCTATATAATTCAATATGATAAACATTTACATGCTCATTTCCTCTGCCAAAAAACTATTCCTATAATGATAATTTTTAAGTATCTTTAAATTTCTACAGGGTAGAAGATTATACTATATACATTATCAGGATTTGTATAAGTGTTATTGATAAAAGTAACCTTGGCAAAATATTCAGTAGAACCTACATTCAATTTAATCTTCAGTTTCAAAGATAGAACTACATAGGTTCAATCAAATGGGAATAATACAAATCAATAAACAAAAAGTACTCAATTAAACACTGATTCAAACTACCATAAGGAACTCAAAGTGTAGCAGACTCTAAATAGCTCAGATTCAACCCTTCAGTATTCCTTTATAGCATTCATATTAGAAACTCTGGCCTATGGTCCTGGAATGGTTCCATAACCTTGGTGTGATACAATAAAAACATCTTCATTCACAAATCTGGACCATTCAACTAGTGGGAAACTGACTAAACTAATTAAATAATGAGTATCCCAAATCCTGGGAGTTCTTCAGAGAAAAATCTTTCATATTACTTGCTTTTCTCACTTGTATTTCTCACAGTTATAGGTATGTAGGAGAAGGCAATGGCACCCCACCCCAGTACTCTTGCCTGGAAAATCCATGGGCGGTGGAGCCTGGTAGGCTGCAGTCCATGGGGTCGCTAAGAGTTGGACACGACTGAGCAACTTCACTTTCCCTTTTCACTTTCATGCATTGGAGAAGGAAATGGCAACCCACTCCAGTGTTCTTGCCTGGAGAATCCCAGGGACAGGGGAGCCTGGTGGGCTGCCGTCTATGGGGTCGCACAGAGTTGGACACGACCGAAGTGACTTAGCAGCAGCAGCAGCAGTCATACCACAAAGATTCCTAATCTATCTTTTTGATTGGGACCATCAATTTTCAGAAGTTTCAGCTATCACAATCCATTATGCATCATTCATTAAAGCTGTACTGTCATAAATATCTAATTCTCTGGTTCATAGCGTTGACATAGCATTAACCCTTAAAATCTGATTCATAAAACTGTTAACGTTTCTCAAGCATAATATTCCTGCTAGAAATTATGCTATCAGTATATTAAATGCCAAAGAATATTGTTCAAAAAATCCAAGTTGATTAGTTTTGGATTTAATTCAAATATCCACAATTTGGACCTTTAATATCTCACTGGATTTAAACATTCTATTAATTTTTCCTCTGAATCTATAAATCTATAAACGAAAAGAGCATGTAGAATAAAGAGACAGCTCCTTTCTTTCACAAATTTCTTGTTTAAGAATCTTTCTCCCATGTATGCACAGAGACACATTACACACACACAAAGACACATTGTAAAGTTTATGTTTTTTTTTATTATTATTCTGCATCAAAAAAGTCCACATATTTTCTTTCATGTAGCCAGGAGACTCAACCATAACAATGTGTATATTAGGACTATGTTAATTTTCAAAACCAAAGAGAGGGGAGCAAAGATGCAAGTAAGAATGCATCTCAGGATACAGGTCCTGAGAAACTCACAGGAAAGAGAATAGAAATGTACAGCTAGCCTGTAATGATGTAATATATTCTCAATATAATATATTAATATATAAAATCTAACATATATAACTAAATTTGAGTGCAAATTCCCCATCCTCTTTTGAGTTGCCTAGTAACATGTAGGCACCCAGAACTACTGTCAAGACAATGTTACTGAAATTTGTGAGAAGTAACCATTCATTGTTAAGTCAGGAACTATCTACATTAAATCTAAATTCTTGGCGGATAGTCTTTCAGGTTTCTGCTGCTAGTAATGTTTTCATATGGAAAAGAGAGTGCTTTTTCATTTTCTTTTCAGCTTCCCAGTCAAGATGTTTTGGGCATGATCGATATATGTGCATAAAAATGTTGCTGTTGTCATTTAAAATAAATAATCCATGGCACTCACTGCTGGGGTTAAGTGATTTCATCCACAGAAAGATTTTGTAATGTATCACAGGGATGGTTCTCATTGACAGGTAGAGAAATCAAATAGTACCAGTGATGTATCTGGCATATGAAACCCAAACTATCTTTACTTAAGACAAAACATTATGCTATCCTAAATGAAATATCCATTCTCCTTTTGGATAGCTCTATATATAACTGAGAGTTGGACCTTACTATGACATTGTCTCAACTTTAGTTATAGTTTTTTCTTCACAGCAGTAGATTCAATGAGGTAATGTGTATGAAGTACCTACAACAAAACCGCCAATTAAAAGTGAAGACAAAAAGGACAAAGGCCATGAGGAAATGCTGAAATGTTACTGTACAAAATATACAGTTAGTTTCTTCCTACCCTAACCTAGCCAGGCAAGAATTATATTCATCATTCTCTTCACTAAACATAAATGTAATTGGATGCTGTAAAATATAGCCATTTTATTTACATTTAAATGTGAAAGCATGATGTGTGTGTATATGCACATATCGCTGTTGTCATGTAGCTGCTCAGTCGTGTCTGACTCTTTATGACTCCCTGGACTGTAGCCTTCCAGGCTTCTCTGTCTGTGGGATTTCCAAGGCAAGAATACTGGATTAGGTTGCCATTTGATTCTCCAGGGGACCTTCCCAACCCAGGGCACAAACCTGCCATCTCCTGCATTGCAGGTGGTTTCTTGACTACTGAGCCACCGGGGAAACCCCATGCATGTGTGTGGTTCTCCTTAAATGCCATTTCCTGGGTCTCATATACAGATACCCTAAGATTTTTATCAAAGATGATAAGTACTTGAATGCTTTGTAGTTGCAAACTACTTCTAACTTGCAAGTTTTCTAATTTAATGGAGAGCTACATTCCAACTACTAAAATAATCTGATCACAGAATAAGAAATGTCTCTAACTCCAGTAGCTCAGTGGGTAAAGAATCTGCCTGCAATTCAGGAGACTAGGGTTCAATTCCTGGGTGGGAAAGATACCCTAGAGAAGGAAATGGCAACCCACTCCAGTATTCTTGCCTGGAGAATTCCATGGACAGATTCAGACACAACTTAGCGACTAAACCACCACCATTAACTTTAGTAAAACCGTAACATTCTTGAGGGGTATATCTTGAGACCACAAATCTCATAACACATAAAACATTAAATAATTAATAGTTGAACTTTTTCAGTATCACTTCCTGCTATAAAACAAAGCTTTTATTACTTTTTAAAAGTTAATATAAGCTGCCAATTACTTCACTACCACACTGCGATATTGATATTGGGTAGTCAGCTGGTCTCACTTACAGGTTCTTAGTGACTAAAGTCAGAGCACAAATTACTGTCCTAGAAAATTTCAAACTGTTTTACATACTATGGCAATTTCTCACAAATATCTGAAACTAAAAGATTTACAACTGTAAAGGATAATTCTATAAATGCCAAGGCTCTATCACTGTATTAAAACTTTTTAAGTTGATTATGTCGATTGTTCTATAAGCTATAACATCAGATCAGATCAGATCAGTCGCTCAGTCGTGTCCGACTCTTTGGACCCCATGAATCGCAGCATGCCAGGCCTCCCTGTCCATCACCAACTCCAGGAGTTCACTCAGACTCACTTCCATCGAGTCAGTGATGCCATCCAGCCATCTCATCCTCTGTCGTCCCCTTCTCCTCTTGCCCCCAATACCTCCCAGCATCAGGGTCTTTTCCAATGAGTCAACTCTTCGCATGAGGTGGCCAAAGTACTGGAGTTTCAGCTTCAGCATCATTCCTTCCAAAGAAATCCCAGGGCTGATCTCCTTCAGAATGGACTGGTTGGATCTCCTTGCAGTCCAAGGGACTCTCAAGAGTCTTCTCCAACACCACAGTTCAAAAGCATCAATTCTTCGGTGCTCAGCCTTCTTCACAGTCCAACTCTCACATCCATACATGACCACAGGAAAAACCATAGCCTTGACTAGACGAATCTTTGTTGGCAAAGTAATGTCTCTGCTTTTGAACACGCTATCTACAAGGTTAAATAATTCACAAATAAATGTGCTCTGGACATAAAACACAGTGGCAAATTTATGCTGTGATTAAAATAATATGGACATAAAAGAATATTACAGACTATGAATGAATTTCTCAAGTTAATACTCAAATAAGCCTAATTCCAGGATTTTGCATTCATTGGAAATTAAACACATATCAAGAGTATATAGGAAATACTTATGAAAATTAAGACTTAAATGGTCAATTTGCTCAAATATTTCACTACTTAATTAGAAATGTAATTCCAATATCATTTTATTTTGTCCTAAAATAAATTTCATTGCCAACCATAAGATTCTCCTGAAAGGCCTCTTAAAGAAGTCAGCAACTGTCACAGACTTTTTTACCTAACCACACAAGAAGAGTTTTTTAAAATCACACCTTTTGCTTCACTAATATAAGAACCAGATTGCTTTATCTTCTTCAATTTTTTGTGAACAATTCTAAAATGAATTGTATGTAATGACACAAACATGAGTGTATTTGACTTTGAAAAAATTGTACAGCAAATAGGAAGATGTTTTTGCTTCCATAAAAGATTGTAGCATTTTCATCCATTTACATTTTGGGGAGTACTATAGCAATACTGTTTCACATTTCAGGACAGCAGAAGGAAAAAGGACTGTGTCAATTAATACAAATTTCTATTTGCAAACCAGTAATCATTATTAGTGGGGGAAAGCAGAAGGAAGCAAACCTAGGAGAATAAAATAAGCTTCCCAGCAGGATGCTGCTCTCATAAAAAAAAAAGATTTTCCCCTTGTATGGGACAGATTGTACAACAGCCCAGATGTCAAGAATTTACTCTGTGAATCAAAATTCAACCTAAATGATCATCTCTATATTTATACTTGTTTAAACTGACTGAATCACAACCTTCTACCCAATAATAAAGAAACAACATTGAAACTGTTCTTTTTATAATGATTACAAAGCATTTTTAACACCTATATTCTTAGCTCTGTACAGTAATTCTTTCCATCTTTAAATATTGGAACACATGCTAATTAAAATATCCTCTTTATGCTTATACAGGAGTATACAATATTGTGTGATTTATGCAGTGACAGGCCTTCACTTACAGCTCAATTAAAAACTATTTTTAGCTATTTGTTTTAGGTAGCAAACATACAACACAATGAAAGTGTTTTAGACTAAAGCATTCAACAATGAACTCTCTGATTAAGCAAGATAAATAAGAGTGAAAGTGGCCTGCTTGAAAACAAAACACAAATACAAACTAGTCTTTTTCCATGTACTTGGCTTAAGGCAAACTGATAAATATTTAATACCTCACCACAAAGAAGCCCACTTATTCCCAAACACAAAGCTCTAGCGGGTGTTATTACCTCTATCTGTAGACCCAAAGCTTCCATTAGCAGAATCTATTATAATAGGAAGTTGAAGCACAGAACAACTTAGGAGCTTGGGCAGCCAGCCAGGCTCTAAATGCATATTCATATTTGAAGATGTATGTTTTCATTGTTGGATACACATTTCTGAGATGTTTCACATGCATCTCATTTGTTGTTGGTTCATTCCTATGAGTTACAATAAAATGTTCCCCCATTAAACCATAAATAATCAATAATTGCACCCTTCAGGGAACCAATAGGAAATACAAAAGAGATTTTTTTTTTCCAAAATAGCACAGGCTAAGGAGGAGCTGAAAACTAAAAAAAAGCTACCTACATATTTTATACTGTGGAAGCCTGATAAAAACTCCTCAGAAACATGGTTATATAAGATATCCTGGCTGGTGCTACGACTTTGACCTTGGTAATATTTTAGCAGGAACCATAATAGATAGAAAGCATTTTAAAATAATAAATATTTATAAGAACTTTGAGTTCTATTCAGCAAACTATCAAGAAAGCTGGCTTTATAAATATCAATGAAGTTTATGTGAGGTGAAACATATATATATGAAATATATATAATATATAAATATATGTATATATTTATATAATATATTTAAAATATAAATATATTTATATATAATATTATATAATATATAATATATATTAAACATATATATATATATGATAAAAGTCACTCAGTTGTGTCTGACTCTTTGTGACCCCATGGACTATACAATCCATGGAATTCTCCAGGCAAGAATACTGGAGTGGGTAGCCTTTCCCTTCTCCAGGGGATTGTCCCAACCCAGGGATCAAACCCAGGTCTCTCACATTGCAGGCAGATTCTTTACCAGCTGAGCCACAAGGGAAACAAATGAAATATAGTTAAGTTATACTGTGTAAGCCCTTACTATGTGCCAGGTCCTTATATGTATTATCTGTAATCCTTAGGACAGAACTATGAGGCAGAGATTTCATAGAAAGAGAATCTGAGGCATGAGAGGAAAGTGTATTGCTTTCTAGTAGCCCAGCTAAGAAAGATACATCACAAATTTTAACACAGATTCAAAGGTCTATGCCTACATAACCTATTCAGGCAAATGGAATGCTATTTTGTAAACTGACATTTTATAATTTGAGCATATATGAGCATCATAATGATTTTCATTCACTCAAAAAAACCCCACTAAAATCCACATGATCTTTCTCTGCATTACTCCATTCTCATAATTTATATTTATTTTTACAATTCTTAAATTAAGAACAAATGTTTCACATGTATATTCTTAACTACAGTTCAATTGGACTAAACTAAAATGGACTGGAATGGGTGAATTTAACTCAGATGACAAAGCAATGCTCAAAATTCTCCAAGTGAACCATGAACTTCCAGATGTTCAAGCTGGATTTAGAAAAGGCACAGGAACCAGAGATCAAATTGCCAACATCCACTGGATCATCAAAAAAGCAAGAGAGTTCCAGAAAAACATCTACTTCTGCTTTATTCACTATGCCAAAGCCTTTAACTGTGTGGATCACAACAAACTGAAAAATTCTTCAAGAGATGGGAATACCAGACCACCTGACCTGCCTCTTAAGAAATCTGTATGCAGGTCAGGAAGCAACAGTTAGAACTGGACATGGAACAACAGACTGGTTCCAAATTGGGAAAGGAGTATGTCAAGGCTGTATATTGTCACCCTGCTTATTTAACTTATATGCAGAATTTATCATGAGAAGCGCTGGGCTGGATGAAGTACAAGCTGGAATCAAGATTGCCGGGAGAAATATCAATAACTTAAGATATGCAGATGACACCACCCTTATGGCAGAAAGTGAAGAAGAACTAAAGAGCCTCTTGATGACAGTGAAAGAGGAGAGTGAAAAAGTTGGCTTAAAACTCAACATTCAGAAAACTAAGATAATGGCATCTGGTCCCATCACTTCATGGGAAAAAGATGGGGAAACAGTGGAAACAGACAGACTTCAAAGTGACAGACTTTATTTTTGGAGGCTAAAAAATCACTACAGATGGTGACTGCAGCCATGAAACTAAAAGATGCTTGCTCCTTGGAAGAAAAGTTATGACCAACCTAGAGAGCATATACAAAGCAGAGACATTATTTTACCAACAAACATCTGTCTAGTCAAAGCTTCAGTTTTTCCAGTAGTCATGTATGGATGTGAGAGTTGGACTATAAAGAAAGCTGACTGCCGAAGAACTGATGCTTTTGAACTGTGGTGTTGGAGAAGACTCTTGAGAGTCCCTTGGATAGCAAGGAGATCCAACCAGTCCATCCTAAAGGAACTCAGTCCTGAATATTCATTGGAAGGACTGATGTTGAAGCTGTAACTCCAATACTTTGGCCACCTGATGCGAAGAACTGACTCATTTGAAAAGACCCTGATGCTGCGAAAGATTGAGGGTGGGAGAAGAAGGGGGACAACAGAGGATGAGATGGTTGGATGGCATCACCCTTCAATGGACCTGAGTTTGAGCAAGCTCCAGGAGTTGTTGATGGACAGGGAAGCCATGCATACTGCAGTCCATGGGTTCGCAAAGAGTCGGACATGACTGAGCAACTGCACTGAACTGAACAATTCAATTGTTAGAATTTTGATGGACCCTATTTCAGCCATTTAAATAAATAAAAACACATATAAAGTATCAACAAACCTGTTTAACTAAATACTACAGAATTCAAGAAGCCAGACTCAAACATAGTCACAATGTCTTCTATATAATCGTTATTCAGCAGGCTTCATCCATACGTCACTATCACTGCCATTCTTTATAAAATGCTTTGTGTGTGTGAAGACAATACTTTCTGCTCTAGAAACTAAATATGTATTACTTTATAAAATAATTTTATCTTATTTTTTCATTTAATTGTCTAGGAAAGGAAATTTAATTTTAATTCTATATCCTATTAATTTGAACTGAATCTAATAGACATTATTTAGCCAAATATTTAGACACTTTTAGTCATTATTTAGCCACAAATATTTAGACATTATTCAGACAAATTTAGCCTAAAGAAATCTCTGAGTTTTCTAAATCAAATGCTTCAGTTTTCATTTATTTGGCTCATCTCAGATGAAATTTATTCTCCATTAATATCAAAAATAAATGTGGAGAAGCAAATTTCTCTTAGTCTTTTGATTTCAGAAATTTAAAGAAAAATTTCTAATTGACTTTAAATTCTGATAACTTGTGACAATACCAATCCTACTTAATTGTCCAGGCAATGCTTGGGCAATATTCAGGCTTAGGCTCAGTATTCAACGCTTAGGTATTCAGGGCTCTCGAGCCCTTCTTGTGCGTACAGCAGCAGATGTCATGTATGTTATTCTACTGCCTTAGTCTTAGGCTGGCCTAGCAGGTTTCATTTAATAACTAAAGCTTCTTTAGTAAAACATTTGTCCATGAGTAATCTTTACTTCATGTGTTTTATTTTTTATTGAAAAATGCATCTGATGCGGAAAAGAAAATGTTACTTGACCAGGATCACAGTTTCATAGCCTATGCATGGGTTTGGCATTAGCAAGCCTATTGTGTTACACAAGTGAACATTTTATTTTTTCCCCACTAAATCTGCACTGGGCATGCCCCCTCTTAAAACTCCTTCACGTGTCCTTTCATGGTGCACTCTCTAAATTGATTAACATTTCAAGTGTTAATTACCAGATCAAATGTTCAGCAGAACTTGCACAAATTAAAAGTGACAAAGAAAATGAAGCTATGACTAAACAACAAGGCCCTACTGTCACAACACAGGGAGCTGTTTTCAATAGACCATGAAAAACCATAAAGGAAAAGAATATGAAAAAGAGTATATGTGTGTGTGTGTGTGTGTGTGTGTGTGTGTGTGTGTGTATACAGTTATATATAGAGACAGCATATTAAAAAGCAGAGACATTACTTTGCCAAAAAAGGTCTGTCTAGTCAAGGCTATGGTTTTTTCAGTGGTCATGTATGGATGTGAGAGTTGGACTATAGAGAATTATGTATCATTGTGAGAGTTGGACTATAAAGAAATCTAAGCACTGAAGAATTGATGCTTTTGAACTATGGTATTGAAGAAGACTCTTGAAGAGTCCCTTGGACTGCAAGGAGATCCAAGCAGTCCATCCTAAAGGAAATCAGTCCTGAATATTTATTGGAAGGACTGATGCTGAAGCTGAAACTCCAATACTTTGGCCACCTGATGCGAAGAACTGACTCACTGGAAAAGACCCTGATGCTGGGAAAAATTGAAGGCAGGAGGAGAAGGGGACGACAGAGGATGAGATGGTTAGATGGCATCACTGACTCAATGGACATGAGTTTGAGTAAACTCCAGAAGTTGTTGATGGACAGGGAGGCTTGGCATGCTGCAGTCCATGGGGTCCCAAAGAGTTGGACACGACTGAGTGACTGAACTGAACTGATATATACTTGTAAAAATGGTGACATTTTTCTCTGAAAGAAGAGGGTGAATTGATGTGAATGTACCCATTTAGGTGAGTATTCAACTTAAGTGTGTACTCTGGTTAAGTAAATTTTGATCTTCATCAAAGCAGCAGTTCAGTTCAGTTCAGTCGCTCAGTTGTGTCCAACTCTTTGGGACCCCATGAACTGCATCATGCCAGGCCTCCCTGTCCATCACCAATTTCCAGAGTCCACCTAAACCCATGTCCATCAAAGCAGCAAGAGACCAATTTAAGAGTCTCATTCTTCATTCAAAAAACATTAAGTGATCAGTCCATTGACCAGCATGCAGAGCAGCCTGCTTTGTTTCTTCTCTCCTTCAGACTGAGCCCCATCAGGGACCCAAACTCTAAGGGGATGTTTATCACAGTTACAGGCTGAATTAACCCCCAGCTACTATAAAGAAGTTAACAGACCACCCACCAGGAGGGTGATGTATCCAAAGGTCTTCCTTTAATTTAGGAGAGAAGATTCTTCCACCGAACACTTTGAACAACTATAACATTAAACCACTTCACAAAGTGTCTACAGGGTTATAGTGTCTTTTCACTCATAAGTAGGATCGTTTCTAAGAAAGAGAGCTGGTGCTGCTGGCAGGTGTGTTAGGTTGTCAAGCTTATTCAAGCATGGTCCCAGGCAAACAAGGACATACAGTCATACTACTTATAAGGCACTAAATTGGTTTTGATTTGTTGAAATGAACTTTTTTCTTCCCCTAAACCCAAACACACACACACACACTCATGTATGTACATTTGCAGACTGTCAATTTCAAAAACTGATTCAACCATGGTAGTTATATGAATCTGTGAAATTACTAAGCCTTTCTTATCCCAGTTTACCTATCTGTCAAACAGGGTTAATAACACCCTCTATATGAAAGAGTTCTGTGATAATTATAATTATATAATTTTTATTTCAGGAAAAGTGTTTGGCGTGTAAGTTTTACAAGTAACATATTTATTTTAATCAAACATGTATTACTTTTAAAATGCACAAGTAATAATTAAACTTTATTTATTTAAAATAATTACTTTAATTATTGTTCAACATGGACTTTGGCCTTTTGAGGCGGCACTAGAAATTACCATAACATCCAGGACAGTGGTGATCCTAAAATCACTGGTCAGTAATAGACATTACCTTATCTGTTCTCATCAAAAGACTTTTGGAAAATTCCAGATAGTTAAAAAAAAAGTCTCAGTTGCTTTACATTTTAAAAACTGCATGCTGAGTATCTACTATGATAAGGTATTCTATCATATATTTGATAATATCACTCCATTCAATTGTCACATACAAATTGGCACTTGCCATTTACCTCTATAAGAATTAAATTACAAGCTGCTGCAGCTGCTGACCTTCAACACCCCCTGAAAGGAGTTCAGGGTGGAGATCAGGAAGGAGGCCCTCTGTGCTCTGAGGAAAACTGGTAGAACAAGTCTTCAGACAATCAAGATATTTTCAGGAGAAGATGTTATAAGCCCAATTCTTGCTTGTATCTCCTCATACCTAGAAAAGCACTAAAATTCTTCATGCTGATGTCTGTTTTTTATGACTAGTAGTAGTCTTCATGAGACTAACAGCTGCTGCTGCTGCTAAGTCGCTTCAGTCATGTCCGACTCTGCATGACCCCATAGATGGCAGCCCACCAGGCTCCCCCATCCCTGGGATTCTCAAGGCAAGCACACTGGAGTGGGTTGCCATTTCCTTCTCCAATGCATGAAAGTGAAAAGTGAAAAGGAAGTCACTCAGTTGTGTCCGACTCTTAGCGACCCCATGGACTGCAGCCTACCAGGCTCCTCCGTCCATGGGAGTTTCCAGGCAAGAGTACTGGAGTGGGGTGCCATTGCCTTCTCCGAGACTAATAGCAGCCTTCTGCAAAAATGTGTGTACTTCTTATTCACCAAAAGCACGTATATACTGACCTTCCCACTTGCCTCTCTGGAGCAGTTTCTCAGAGCTATCTGAAATGCTATCCCCTGGGGTACAGTTCTCATTTGCCCCAAATAAAACTTAACTCACAACTCTCACACTGTGCTTTTTTTTTTTTCCTTCAGTCAGCACAATCTTCACCACATATCTATGGGGCAAATGAGAAAAGATAACTAGCCTGTCTAAGGTCGAAAACATCATTGACTGGCTAGGAATTGAACCTGGGTCTTCCAACTTGAAGTTATTCTTTTCAAATTGAGTTTTCCCTTTTTTATCTTCCCTCACCATCAGACATACTCTGAGAATCTTTGGAACATAGAGTTTAGACACATGATTTGTTAGATAATCTGCAAGAGAAAGTACACTATCACATACTGATCTTGACCTTGGAAAATGGTCCTAACACACATAGAAAGGAATTTGACAGTATCTAATTTATATCCACATTTATCCTTTGACTAGTCACATTTTTAGGAATCTACCTAAATAGATACTGAAAAACAGATGAGAGAGACATACACTAAACAATTGCTTCCAGTCTACTTGTAGGAGCAGAAGACTGGAAAACATACCCTTAAGTGGACTCTGTAAAACTATTTTGAGATAACCCCCAAACTGGAAAGATAATCTAAAACTAAAGAAAATGGTTACACATCAGGGAGGGAACAAACAAGATGGATGGAGAGAGATGGAGTCTAGATTTCTCTGACTTTGGAACTATTAAAATGTTTATGAAATAAAACTTTAAAAATTGTAATGCCTTAAAGAAAAAAAAATCACATAAAATAAATGAAGCTGTGATTATAGAGTTGGTACTTTCACTTTTCACTTTCATGCATTGGAGAAGGAAATGGCAACCCACTCCAGTGTTCTTGCCTGGAGAATCCCAGGGACGGCAGAGCCTGGTGGGCTGCCGTCTATGGGGTCGCGCAGAGTCGGACACGACTGAAGTGACTTAGCAGCAGCAGCAGTTTAACTATAAAAGAATTTTTTCAAGTGAATCTTTTTTTAAAAAATTTACTTTGACTGTAAATGCCTAGTTACATATTTAAAAAATACAAAATAATGACTAGGAATTAAAAAAAATAATTTCAGTAACTATGTTGTATATGATAATATTAGTATTATTCTGAAACCACATATACAGACAGAGAACATGACAGAGCAAATAAGTTATTAGGAATGAAAATTTTCAGTAGATGAGAAAATAAATACAATATAAAATATAAAAGGTTAAACACAGCCTCATAATCCTAAATGGACATACCAGCATGAACTCATGATGTATTTTCTCTATCAAAAAATACATATTTCCCACATGGTCCACTACAAGACCTAAAATCTACCAACATATTAACAGTGAATTGCCCTCCAGGCCCAGTGTGTATGCGTGCGCATGCCCAGTCACTCAGTTGTGTCCAACTCTTTGCAACACCTTGGACTATAGCCCACAAGGCTCTTCTGTCCATGGCATTCTCCAGGCAAGAATATACTGTTGTGGATGCCATTTCCTACTCCAGGGGATCTTCCTGACCCAGGGATCAAATCCCCATCTTTTGTGTCTCCTGCACTGGCAGGTGGATTCTTTACCACTGCACCACATGGGGAGGTCCATAGGCCTAGATGCGGCCTCTAAACATCATTCCCTAAGGACCAGAGTTATTCGTGAAATGACTGTTTCCAAGAGTAGGGCAGGAAATCAGTAAGACAATTCTGCAGCATTTTCAGATGCCAGAAAGCACGGAAAACAGCAAAGGAAATTGAGCTTAAAAGACTAAAAAGCTAAGTCAAAGACATTCCCACTAGACAGGAAGTGAAGGTGCTCAGTAACGTTCGACTCTTTGCGACCCCATGGACTGCAGCCCACCAGGCTCCTCCATCCATGGGAATTTTCAGGCAAGAATACTGGAGTGGGTTGCCATTTCCTTCTCCAGGAGATCTTCCCGACCCAGGGATTGAAGCCAGGTCTCCTGCATTGTAGGCAGATGCTTTACTGTCTGAGCCACCAGGGAAGTCCCACTAGACAAGGGAGGGGCAACTTAAACATTGAAAAGGATAATTACAATAAACTGAAAGACATCAAATATGTTCAAAATCCATGAGTTCAAAAAGATTTGTGGAATCTAAAAACAGGGGTACAGATGAACATATTTACAAGACAGAAATGGAGTTACAGATGCAAAAAACAAACTTATGGTTACCAGGGGATTGACATATATACAGTACCGAATACAAAATAGATAGCCAGTAAGGGTGGCCTTAGTAGTAAAGAACCCATATGCCAATTCAGGTAGACATCAGAGACACGGGTTCAATCCCTGGGTCGAGAAGATCCCCTGGAGGAAGGCATGGCAACCCACTCCAGTAGTCTTGCCTAGAGAATCCCATGGACAGAGGAGCCTACTGGGTCACCATCCATAGTGTGGCAAAAAGTCAGACACAACTGAAGCGACTTAGCACACATGCATGCAAGGACCTATGTATAGCACAGGGAACTCCACTCAATACTCTGTAATGGTCTATGTGAGAAAAAGAGAATATATATGTGTATATATATTACTGATCACTTTGCTGTACACCTAAAACTATAAATAACACAACATTGTAAATCAACTATGATCCAATAAAAATTTTCAAAAAATACATAAAACAAACTGCCCACCATTTAAGGTTATTAATGAACCAACTAACTGATTTTTCCAGAAACTTGGAAAATAAAGAGAAAATATCAAGTATTTAATCAGTTTTCCTGTGTGAACTCCACCTGGGTTTCAAAAAATAGTTATTGATGAAAAGTTTGTTTTTTTTTTAATATAAGTATTCCAGCAAAATACATTTAAAAGGAACATTCGATTATCACTGACTACTTATGATACAAAATAATTATTGTTTACTTTTTAGTGTGTAATGATATTGGGATTATATTTTTTAAAATAGCCCTTCTTTTTAGGATTCTGACAGATTATAGACATTCTTACATATTTTCAGATTATAGATTATATATGATATGTTATTCAGGATTTCTTTCAAGAGAATCCAGAAAGGAAAGAGGATAGTCAGTAAGGTTTCAGACTGAAAAAAAACTAGTTGATGAGTAGTACTTATTTAAGTGACTAATATTTACTTATATGAATCGACCTACAATGCAGGAGACTTGGGGTTCAATCCCAGGGTCAGGAAGATTCCTTGTAGAAGGGAATGGCTACCCATTCCAATATTCTTGCCTGGAGAATTCCATAGACAGAGGAGTCTGGTGGGATACAGTCCATGGGGTCACTAAGAGTTGGGCACAACTAAGTGACTAACATAATGTATACTTGGGGAGCTCTGTATATACATTCATTATTTTTAATGTTTGAAATTTTCCATGATAAAACATTTTTTAAATATTGGAGGATTAAATCAGCTTATCCAGTGGGATACAAAAAGCAAAAAGTGAAGTTTTGCTTTGCTTTCGTGTGCCATTTGTTGATATTTCAAGATCTTAAGAGTCAAAATTTCTTATTAAAGTCAATCCCCTTCCCCAAAACCACCCAGTGTTTTTGTCTTTATTTTCACCTCATTTTCCAATACAACATCTACCCCTTTCCCAACATCAAAAGGCCAGAATTTTGCCATAAGCACGGAATAGTTTAAAATTGCTCAGTGGTTTGAAGTGTTCAGGCTGGTAACTGCACTATAAGTCTTGACTAATCCATATTATAAAACAGCGCCCTTCAAAAGAGCCCGGGAAGCTATCAGTTTCTCCTCAATCTGCACAAGCAACTGTCTGACCCACTTTTCTTCAGAGAGACCCATTCCACATTCAGGACCATGCACGTCATGGATATAAATCTAAAAGGAATGAAGCAGGCTATGAACAAGAGTTTTTTAAAAGCTGTACTTACAAGACACTACATTATGATTTATATCAAATGAATAAAAAGTGATACAGTCTTTGAATGCATAATAAAAATCATGAATTTCAGACCTACTAATTAATTTGTAGAAGAGCAAGAAAATGATGGTTTCTAGTAAAGTTTTGAAATATTCATGAACTTTTATTTTCCATCCCGATTCAATTCAGTCAAGTGATGCCCAAGGTGTATATAGGCAACTTATGTTGTTTTGTAATACAAACACAGCCCAGGCACTCCCCCAGAAAACTAAGGAATCGAATAAAATGTAACTAAGCCATGTCTGTCATCATCTAAAGTGACTATGAAGATTAAATTACCAAGAAATTCAGAGGGAAACCAGTAAGTTTCATGAGAAATGTCTTTCTCATTGTGAAAACTTCATTAACTTTTTCATCTCTACAAAGGTACTTTGTTTCTTCCATAGAAAAATGCTTTTCACCACGAGAAATTTGTAATTTGATCCTGCAGAATTTGTAAGGTACAGCATTTTTCCTTTAGAGGTATCCAGAAAGTTGAAAGATGGCCATGTTTTAAACAGAGAAAATGAAAAGCCTGGAGAAAAGGAAAGCAGGAGAGTTCACATCTAGACACCTGTTTATAATGATCTTCATGTTTAAACACATATGAATATATCCTCAAGGAGAGAGATAAGTTTTTAAACATCTGGCAGGAATGAGGAAGCATTAGTCAAACAGCTTATACTGATACATAATAACTATAGCACAGCAAGAGCCTGAGCAGCTGATAAACAGAAAAAGATCATGTCAGACTAAATATGAGAATTTGCTAGTAGTTCTGAATTGTCCCAGCATCACAGCAGGAAAGAAATAAAACAAAACAGAACCATGTGTTTGTTGAACCATATCTGGAGCATGGGGAAATGAGAAGGACTGAGAAGAAAGGAAAAGGTGCAACTTGCAAGGATAACCACAATTTACAAAATGCAAGCAGTTATGGCATGTGTCTATTATATTAATTCATTGTACACTTTTTCTATATTAGCGCTGGATATAAAATAATTAACAGAGGACAATATTTAATAGGGTCTGATTACCCTAATTTTCAGCTTAATGAAGGAAAAATAACTGTCAGTGGTACATATTAAATAAATGTCACAATTAATATTTGTATTATGTGCACAAAATATTTACCTGTGTACTTGAACCAACCCAAATCCCTGAAATTCAATTTCTTATATAATTGGCAAGTGCAACCATTTGTCTCCACTCCCTTTGCTCATTGCACACCATTATCATTTCTTGTCTGGTCCACTGCAATATTTTCCTAAGCCCTTTTCTTGCCTCCCCATTGCCTTGACCTTCAAAGTATCCTTCAAAACTCATTTTTAAAAACTCAGCTCTGAAGCTGTTGCTCCCCAAGTTAGGTCCATCAATAAATTTCCATCACCAGATAATAAAATTCAAGCTTCTTAGCATCATGCTCTTCCATCTTCCTCACCATCCTCTCCTATCATTCTTTCACAATAAAGTGATTACTGACCACACTGCCTGCCTATGCATATTAGAATACTCTCACTTCCTCAAACCTACAAACATTCACTTTTTCATTCTCTAGGAAAAGCACATGAATTTGCAGGAAACTCAGAGTCAGCAGCATCTCACAGACCAATGGGAAAATGCTCAATCCATTACTAATCCAAAAGGTAAATGAAGACCACAATGACATAACATTTTCACTGATAAAACACAAAAATTAAACTGTATGCAACATTCTACTTCTTGACATATTCACTCAATATTATATTTTTGAGAATGATACATAACAGAAGCAGAAGATATTAAGAAGAGGTGGCAAGAATACACAGAATATACAAAAGAGGTCTGCTGCTGCTGCTAAGTCACTTCAGTCGTGTCTGACTCTGTGTGACCCCATAGATGGCAGCCCACCAGGCTCCCCGTCCCTGGGATTCTCAAGGCAAGAACAGTGGAGTGGGTTGCCATTTCTTTCTCCAATGCATGAAAGTGAAAAGTGAAAGTGAAAAGGTCTTCAGGACCTGGATAACCATGATGGTGTAATCACTCAACTAGAGCCAGACATCCTAAATGTGAAGTCAAGTGGGTCTTAGGAAGCATTAATATGGACAAAGCTAGTGGGGTGATGGATTCCAGGTGAGCTATTTAAAATACTAAAAGATGATGCTGTGAAAGTGCTGCACTTAATATGCCAGCACATTTGGAAAACTCAGCAGTGGCCACAGGACTGGAAAAGGCCAGTATTCATTTCAGTCCCAAAGAAGGACAATGCCAAAGCATGATCAAGCTACTGAATAACTGCACTCATTCCACAAGCTAGCAAGGTCATGCTCAAAATCCTTCAAGTTAGGCTTCAACAGTACATGAACCAAGAACTTCTAGAGGCACAAGCTGGATTTAGAAAATGCAGAGGAACCAGAGATCAAATTGCCAACATCCACTGGCTCACAGAAAAAACAAGGGAATGCCAGGAAAATATTTACTTCTGCTTCATTGACTACTCTAAAGCCTTTGACCATGTGGATTACAACAAACTGTGGAAAATTCTTAAAGAGATGGGAATACCAAACCACTTTACGTGCCTCCTGAGAAATCTATATGCAGGTCAAGAAGCAACAGTTAGAACCGGACATAGAACAACGGACTAGTTTAAAATTGAGAAAGGAGTATGTCAAGGCTGTATACTGTCACCCTGCTTAATTAACTTATATGCAGAATATATCATGTGAATGCCGAACTGGACGAAGTGCAACTGGAATCAAGATTTCTGGGAGAAATATCAATAATCTCAGATACGCAGTTGACACCACCCTCATAGCAGAAAGCAAAGAGGAATTGAACAGCCTCTTGATTAAAGTGAAAGAGGAGAGTGAAAAAGCTGGCTTAAAACTCAACATTCAGAAAACTAAGATCACAGCATCCAGTCCAATCATTTCATGGCAAATAGATGGGGAGACAATGGGAACAGTGACAGACTTTATTTCCTTGGTCTCCAAAATCACTGCGGATGGTGACTACAGGCATTAATTAAGCCTCTTGCTCTTTGGCAGAAAAGTTACAACAAACCTAGACAGCATATTAAAAAGCAGACATTACTTTGCCAACAAAGGTCTGTATAGTCAAAGCTACTGTTTCTCCAGTAGTCATGTACAGATCTGAGAGTTGGACCATAAACAAAGCTGAGTGCCAAAGAACTAATGCTTTTGAACTGTGGTGCTGGAGAAGACTCTTGAGAGTCCTGTGGACAGCACAATCAATCCAATCAATCCAAAAGGAAATCAACCCTGAATATTCATTGGAAGGACTCATGCCGAAGCTGAAGCTTTAGTACTTTGTCCACCTGATGCAAAGAACTGACTCACTGGAAATGACTCTGATGTTGGGAAAGACTGAGGGCAGGAGGAGAAGGGGGTGACAGAGGTTGAAATGGTTAAATGGCATCACTGGCTCAATGGCCATGAGTCTGAGCAAGCTCCAGGAGATAGTGAAGGTCAGGGAAGCCTAGAGTGCTACAGTCCGTGGGGTCGCAAAGAGTGGGACATGACTGAGTGACTGAACAACAACAACATATGTGCATCATATTGAAATAAAATTGTAAATGGTATCTTGTACAATGTACAAAATCATTTTAAAAATGGTGAAAATATAAATGTACAATATTACTATGTTTATATAATACATATGTAAAGGTATTTTTAGTGCAATGGAAAATCTCCACAAACTCATGATGGGGCTTTTCTGTAGGGGAGGCAGAAAAGGAGTCGGATTTAGGATAGAGATAGAGGTTAGTTGAGTTTTGATTCTTTTGTAAGAAAAAAAGAAACATGACATGTCAAGACTTCTTATTTCTAAGAAGAATGTATTTCTTTTTTCTGTATTATTAAATTTTCTCAGTATAAAAAACAAATAAACAAAGAAAACACAGTTGATATCCTCAAAGAGCAAGGCAGTGAAAAACACAATCAAGGAAAAGCACAACTCTGGAAATGTGTGACTAATGCTAGGCTAGAGGGCTAGACGGAGCTGTGATAACAGAGAGGGCAGCTTCCAGACGAGTCACTACGTATTTAAATATAAGATGAATAGAAGTTGAAGAACGGGGAGCTGGGGGTTGTGTTTCTGCACTGAAGGCCGTACCAACAGCATTTACAAAGGAAAGGCTGCAAGAAAGAACAGGATATTTCGGAGGAACCAGAAGTCATTTTTAATGTCTTAGGTTCAGATAGTGTGTAGACAGGTAAAGAGAGTTGAGGCTAGAAAAGCAAACAAGGATGAGATCCTGAAAGGAAATATATCCAACTCTCAGGAATCTGAACTGTATCCTGACAAATGAAGAGCAGCCAAAGCCATTTAATCAGAGGAAAGATAAAACTAGGTATAGATGATAGAAAGATCACTGCAGGGAGACCGAACATGACTTGCACTGGCCGAGAAACAACAGGGCAAAGGGAGGGGAATCAAGACGTATTTAGGAACTGAAAACTACAGAACTAAGTTACACACGACTGGATGGGGCAGAAAGAAAGAAAAGAGACGCCAGACTCTGGCTTAGGCATCTGAATGAATGAGATTTCCTTCACCAAACATGGAATATGGGAAAGAGTATGTAGCTTGGGGTTTGGGGAAAGTGTTGATCACAACTGTAAACTAGAAGAATAAGAACTAAGACTATCTGAATACTATGTTTTTTCCAATCCTACATTTGTTCAATGATTGGTATCCCAGATTTATTTTCACATTATTAGTCCTGGTCCAAAGAAATCTTAAGATATACACATTAAAATTAAATCTGCTTTTGTTGTTGTTGAAAGTCCTCAAGCAGCAAGAAAAAAAAGTATCTACTCCAACTTTCTAAAACAGACACACAGTTCACTATTTGCGGAGGAAATATCAGAATAACAATCATGATATTTCAGCTGGTAGAAATATTTTTACATAAAAGTTTCATTATCTCTCTGGCACCATGGAAAAATAAGCTTACTTATTTATAGATGTGAAATTCTTTTAACAGATATGTGGACAGCTTGATAAACACAAATTTCCTAAACTTAACCTAATATGACCCATTATTCCATGAGAAATGTCCCTCAAAAAAAAAAGTGAATGGACTTTTTTGGTTACAAAGAAAATGCAATACCAAAGAGAACCTCTTTAATCAATATGAAAGTCTAGAACCTGGCATGTTATTCATGTACTTGAAGTATTGTCATTTCAAGTAGGCTACAGTGCAGGAAGTCTGTGGATCTACAGGTCAAACAACAAAACGTTTTAAAACATACAACAAATGTTACTGTGTACGACACCAATTTAGGAAAGAAAAATAACCATTTTCCCTTGCACTATTCTAATATATGACATCAAAAATGACTCTTTGATATCAATTCATAAAACGTCTCCCCTAATAGCAGACAGAGTTTTCACTGTTTTGTTCCATAACAGCAGCAACAGCCTGTATTTATTAGGACCAGCCATGACTCTAAAAATCCAATTCATTTCCTCTTTGAAACTCTTCCTATCATTTTATTATCATATCAGTTACATTGATAGTTTTTGCAAGCCATGACTGAGCTTCTCTATCCCTTATGATCTGAACATGTGTTTGTTTTCTAGGGCATTCCATATCCAAAATAAAACCCCCACAGTTATAAAAGTAATCCTCCACATATCTACATGTTAATATTTAGACCTTTCAACTATCTCTGTAGAGATTATCTGTTTGGTAGAAAAAGTGGTGCTCTCCAAATATCCCATCTGCTCTTCCATGTCACTCAGATACCTTGAATTAGCTGAGGTCATGTGATGGGATTCTGGCCAGTGACCTACAGGTATAAGTGATACTTATCATCCTGGCCAAGAAAGGAGGACATGCATGGGACCCTCCAAGTGTCCCTACATCAGTCAAGGGGTCCAGCAACTGTCCATTAAGTGGAGCACCCATTAGTTTCGGTCCTAATGTGGCCATACTGGGCAGAGGTCCTCTTTCTACCTCCCTAGTAATCCAAGCTGGACCAGTAATGAGAGAGAGAGAGACAGAGATAAAACCCTTGCTGTATTCAGCAACTAAAATTGAGGGATTGCTTATTACAGAAGAATAATCTTGATTAGCATGAACAAATAGAGCAAACCCCCTAAGGTCAAACGTGCCACCATCTCAACTGTTTCCCTTGTTATCATGGGAAAAAGGTGGATATTTAAAAAAATTAACCTCAATTCCTTCTAAAAAACATCTGTTTTGAAGAGAAACTATAGGGCTACAGTTTTCAATAGTGACTTTACATCTACTTTGAGGATAATATTACACAGAACTCCTATTTCTTAAGACTTTGATGACAAGAAAGGGCACATTATCTTGCATGATCTATTATCAAGGGCTAAACTAGATAAATAGTTTCATCCACTTAACAGCTATTTTTTGAGCCCCTTATTGTGCCAGGCACTGTTTTAATACACCACACAGAGAAAACTGAGCAAAATCAACTACAGCCTCTGCTCTTATGTTATTCCCTATCAAGCTAAAGAGATAGCATTAATAAAACAGTTGTACAGGCAACTATAAAACTGTGTCATGGCCTAGAGTCTTGTTTGCCAAATATTCCCAGCCTTAAACATTCTGGGCATATGGATAGTAAGGCTGTATATCCTGGTTCACTATGGGTATGTAGGGGCCATTTAACTAGCTCTGGCCAATGCATTGTGAGAAGCAATATAAGTCACTTCCTGGCTAAGCATTTAATTGCTCCAGAGTCAGCTCTGTCTTTCGCCGTGGCCACCTGCAACTCTGAGACGATAACAGCTCCACTAGGGACTAGGACTGAGAGAGCCGCGTGCTGACTATAGTGAACATATATTGTGAGGGACAAAAAAAAAAGTTGCTTGCTTACAGCCACTGAGATTTTAGGGGTGTTTGTTTTTGCAGCATAACCTAGGCCATGCTGAGTAATACATGTCTTCTCTACATTGTACCCAGTGTTATAACTCCAAAATATCTTTATTATACTATGTGATTTTGACAAGCATTTTATGAACTGGACACTTGAGCATAAAAAGTTTTGTGAAATTACTCTAAAAAGTTAGTACTATAATTATAAGGGCAACTCAAACTCACTTTTTAAAAGTCTTTTTAGTTTTACCAGACTTCATCTGAACACTACATCCTTCTCTACAGCATGAGCACTAAACTCAATATTTTTCAAGTACAGAGTCTGCTATCTATGGCGACCATGGGTGCTGTATAACAGACAAGCTGGAGCACAGCCTGGTAACATAGTTTGTTCTTGTGAGAGGCAAGTTAATGCATGCTTTGAACAAGTTCACCTCCCAACTGATTTTTGCCTTTCAAGAAAACTTTTTAACATTTTCTTAGTATTCATTCCCTCTAGTAATCCAGTTTCTGGCATTTCACTTTGTCTCTTATGCTCTTTCTCTTGACAGATGAATCAGGTTGCCACTTTCTTCTTGCGAGATGAGTTCAAAGGAAAATCAAAGGAGTCCAGCTTTTTTTTCTTAACCCAATTTTCCACATATAAAGTGCATTTATGCTTGCTGACTATGCACTATTAATGTCCTCCCAAATATCCCTGGGCCACTTCCAGTGGAGAAACTTGGAAATAAGGCAGGAACTTTACCCCGTTGGGGAGTATGCAGGATACCACACTTGAAGTTTTATTGAAACACAGCCACAGGACTCACACACCTGTTGTCTATGGCTGCTTCTCCCTTACAAGAACAAAGTTGAATAACTGCAACAATGTTTATTATCTGACCCTCCACAAAGTAAGCTTGTCTACTGGGACCTAAATGGTCAACATTATTTAATTAGGATAATGAAAGAAATCCTTAATGTAATCTTTAAAACGTCTCTCTCTAAACACTCTCTCTTCCCCAAGCCACTGTCCCAATTTGCTTCCCTAGATTCTACTCACACTCAAGAGTCACTTTCTCAGAGAAGTGACTCATGACTATTGCCTGCCCTGAAGATCATATTCTTTGGTGACACACTCTGGAGAACCCCAATTCTCATCATACCTCATGTTGAATTATACTTCTGTTAGTTTGAGTACTTGGGTATAGCCTGTTTCTCCCACAGGCTGCAAAGGTCTTTAAAGAAAGAAGAGGTCTGCTTTTAGTTCAATGTCTGGACTTAAGACACAGAGAAGGTGCTCCGAAAAGTAACTGCTGAAAGAATACTTGGATTCTTGGGATACACAGACTTATTTGAAGTTTCAACTATCTACAAGCAATTACAATAATCTATTACAAATATTCACTGGAAGTTCCTCTCAGGCCCTACTCTGAATCTCAAAATTGTTTGGTTAATGTGTGAGTTCATTAGCTAGTCAGTGAAGCTGCTGGTACCCAGGACACTTTTTCTACTGCAGACTTGCTACTCCATACTCATCTTCCCTCACAGAGTAAAACCGGAAATAATTTTAATGGGTTCTTTTTAAAAGAGAAGTTCCCCTTAGAAGAAAGTCAACTGATAGTGGTAAAGCTTCTTAACTAGAATAGATACATGTGGGATTTATGCAAAAGTAAAACATTGGTTTTACAGTATTTCCACTCTGGAGGGGGAGTAAATAAAACATATTCTCTGAGGCAAACAAGAAAAACTTTTTAAAGTCTTGAAATTGTTTCAATATGTTTGCCTCTGCTATAAGACTATTTATCTAAATAATGGTAAAACTATAGAGAGGTTGAAAATAAATTAATTGTGAGAAGTGAGGACACAGTCAAAAAATGATTGTCCCAACGGAAACCTAAATCAGGTGAAATGTAAAGTATACGTAATCACTCCTCTGAAACAACAGAAGCTAAAAGTAATATTGAAGCCAGTGAACCATTGACTATTATAAGTATTGATAAAATTTAGTTCACATAGTTTGAGGATCTTTCTCTCTCAAAAAAAGAAAAAATAAATAAGAAGAGAGGCTGAAACGTGATCATGTAGACTTGTGAAGTTTTTTCACAAAAACTGATCATACAGGAAAGGGTTATAGGCCAAAAAAAGGCATTCATCACAGATATCACCAGAATAAAATACATCTTTGAACATATCCAAAGAGGAGAAATAACCAAATTATGTCTTCTATTTTGTAGCACCTAGTAGTTTTGATCTATTATACTGGGAATCCCAGTTTGGGATTATAGAAATAATAACTTAAGTCCATATATTGGCACTGGATCACAGGCTACTGTATGGATTAGTTTCATAAGTTATATATTGGAAGAATATCTTGCAATACGACCATGAACCTAAAACAGAATTTCTTGGGATTCATGTGTACCAAAATGACATTTACAGATGTGAAGGCCCCACAACACATTTCTCCTGAATGCTAACAGCATTCACATTATACATTTTTCATCAGTGAGATACTGCTGTAAAATAGCCTGAAATATGGAAATAAAGTAATTACCTTTGTTATGATGCTTCTCTCAAAGGGAAAAATCAAGATGCAGACTATATCCTCAAGCAAAGCATCTTCCTCTTCCATGCTGATGTCTTTCACAGTGCTCCTATCACGATTTCTATCACCCTACGAATTTGCCCTGGGCAACATCTCCCATTCCCCTGGGCTCCAATGACTATATGTTGAAATTTCCCAAATCATTATCACCAGTTAGAGTTCTCCCCTGAGCTTTGACTTTGTTCAACTAACACTTAAATACTTGCCTGTGAGTATCTATCAGGCACTGGAAATAAAAAGGAAAAAAATCCCAAGTGGAAACTCTGTTTCCTCTTGAAATCTTTCTGTGTGTTTTTTTTTTTTTAAACCAACAGTAGACATTTGAGTGTCAAGCCTAACCCCTTCTTCCTCATATTCTACATCTAATCAGTTACCAAGTTTCTTTGAGTCAAACTACTAAAAAACAATTTGCCAGTCCATCCATGCCTGCCCATCTCCTTCATCACCATCATAGTTTGGGTCACTATCATCAATTCCTTCAATTACTTCAAGAACCTCTTAATGGATTGTCCCATCCTGACCCCTCTGACTCATTTTCCTCACCACCATCAGAGGGATTTCCTGAATCTCTTTATCAAGAGTTTTATAAAGTAGTTCATGATCAGATTGTTCCATATAATTCCACTTCTTTCCCTCTGATCCCTGCTCCTCCTCCATCTCCATCATTGTCCCCACACTTAAATTTCAACCATTCCAAACTACTCTCTGTTCTGGGAAAAGTTAGACACTTTCTCACCAAGGGCTCTCCTCACAAGATAAAGTGCTAAATGATCTGCCTGAAACATTCTGTCCCATCCTCCCATCCCCAACCTCACTGCAAATTCTGCTCACTTGAAATTCTGTTCATCCTTAAAAATCTCAGATTAGTTGTACTTCCTCTGGGAAATCTTCTCTAACTCTTCTAAAAACATATTATTCTCCTGTCATATGTTTCTACAACATCTTGTTTCATTTATGGCTGTACTTTGCTCACCATATGCTGTTTACTTTAAAAATTGTTTCTCAATAGATTGCATCATGGAGCAGACAGAATTCCTATTTGATTAATTTTTATAGTCTAAGTTAATAAGAAAAAGATTTAGCCCATAGAGTGACTTGATAAATATATAGTGTGAAGGAACAGAGAGATGGATGGATGGATGGAATGGATCAATGGATGAATACATGAATCAGTGAATCCATAGCTTTATTTCTAGTAGGTCTAATTGACTTACTCTGCAAATATTTATCTGAAAATCAATGATGTCCAGAACAACGCTTCTCAAACATTTCTGCATTAATGCTACTGGCAGAAGAGTCTATGAATTAGTACCTCAGAAAATTTATTAAGTTGGAGGGTTATCTGAAAATTGCATATGAGTGTAGAATTATATACCATAATATGTTTGAACATAGCTTAATATAAAAATTTTTATATTTTTCTTACCCCATGCATGCATGCTAATTAGCTTCAGTCATGTCTGACTCTGCGACCTTATGGACAGTAGACCTCCAGGCTCCTCTGCCCATGGGACTCTCCAGGCAAGAATACTGGAGTGGGTTGCCCTGCCCTCCTCCAGGGGATCTTCTCCACTCAGGGATAGAATTCACAGTTCTTACATCTCCTGCATTGGCAGGGTCCTTTCCCACTAGTGCCACCTGGGAAGCCCCAACCCTATACTTAAAGGGTCCTTTGTCTCAGAGACCCTTTCAGCTCTTGTCATTTGAAGCTTCTTTCAAGGGTCAAAAAGGCTGTTTACATTCTTCCTCCATCCAAACCTCCTTTCTCCCTCCTTCAGCTTCTAATTCTCAAGAAGCAACCCAGCAAACTCTTATAATTAATATTATCTAGAAACAATTAAGCAAATATTAAACCATTTAGCTACAGAAGCATATAGTGAGATGGAGGATTTTTAAATCATGCCATAAATACTGTTGTGCTTTCAATATTTGTAGTCACCAGAATAGTTTTTAAGTTGTTCTAAAAGAAAGAAAAAGGCACGAAATACTGTATTTCAAATTAGGCTTCTATTTTTTTAAATAACTTCATTGTTATTTTTGACTCAAGAATTATAAAGTTCTGCTGAGAGAAGAAAAATTATAAAAATGTCAAGCTCTGTTATTATCAGTGTCCTTCTCTGTACGGCTATGTCTTTGAGCCAAAGAAGAGGTAGGAGCACTGCACAATAAAGAAATCATGAATCCTGCTCTCAAATGAGCTCTAATGTCCTGGGCTCATTAGCACACGAGCCAAGCTATTAAGAGATCTGTAATGTCTTACAAGGACTTTGATTTAGGATTGCCCCACATAAAAATGACTTCAGCTATTAGGGCAGCAATTGTTGAATCGCCAGTCTTAATTTTTTTTTCTACTGCCATATAGTAACTTACTAGTAACCACCTTTAAATTAATAAGCTAGTTGATTACATTGTATCCATTATTTTTCTATGTATTTTCAACTCCTGTTCTCAGTTGAAATTTTGTATCTCAACAGTGAAAGTATATTAATACTAAAGAGATCATTAAAAAAGACACAGAGACATAGACAAGAGGCACAGATATCATTTGGAATCAGAGCTATTCTCAAAGTATCACTAAAATCATCTCATTATTAATATTTTTACCTTTGCAATGAATTTTATGGATGCTCTAGCATATCAATAAACCATTCTTGTCAATGTAATTTTATCTAATTCAGCATAAAGATTTACTTTTCAATGATGAGGTGAGGGAAGTACCCTATGACACAAAATTTAAGAAGGCAGATGCCCGAGGCATCTCATCCACCTCACCTTGGTCACAGTCTTTGCCAATAAAGCCCCAGAAAGAATCAGCAGAGGCTCCAAACACCTAGTATTGAAAGAATAAAGTTTTTATTCACTTTAAGTAATAAATGGCATTCACTGAACATTTACTATGTACCAGGCATTCTCTCAGAGAAGGCACTGGCAACCCACTCCAGTACTCTTGCCTGGAGAATCCCAGGGACAGGGGAGCCTGGTGGGCTGCCGTCTATGGGGTCACACCGAGTCAGACACAACTGAAGCAACTTAGCAGCAGCAGCAGGCATTCTCTTGAATGCTTCACATGGATTACTGTTTTAATACAACAAACTGGAGGCAGACATAATAACCCACACATTACAGATGGAATCTGAGGTTCAGCATAGTTCAGTAACTCACCTAAAGTTATTTATACAGCAAGAGATAAGCCAGGGTTTAAGTAAAATGCTCTTAATCAATAAGCCATTCGATCTACAAGGAAGGGAATGATATGGATCTTTTACAAAGTAAATTTTTTTTAAAACTCTCATTTCTTCAAAATGCATAAGGGAACAGTAACTAATGTTTAATATAGTATTATAGTATTATCAGTTAGAAGCCTTGACAAACCTGCATTAATGGATACTGCCCAGCAGGCTGGACTCGTCGCTTACACCTAATACTCTATGTTCCCAACATGAATTTCCCCAGCATGGGAAATTCCGTTGATGCCATGCCCAGAACACTTAGCCAGGCCTGAGAACTCGTCTCCTAGCTGCAGCCAGGGTTGGCTGCTAGTGGCATGAGGCTGCGCCCATTCCAAAGACCTGCCCTCTGTGGGCGAGAGTCACCTGGCCTGTGACACCCAGAGAGGTACATCACTTGCATTAACCCCATCCCCTAGCTTGTACCCAGTGGCTGACTGACATGGAGTATAGAACCCTCACACCCCATTCCTTGATGCAATTCTCTCCCCAGATCACACCGTGGAACAGGCTGAGGCTGAGTGTCACTCAGCCTGTGAACACTCATTTATTTTCCTATCCATAATATAATTATGCAGCTGACCTTTGAACAACAGCACAGTTAGGGGCACCAAAAATCCATGTATAACTTTACAGCTGTCCCTCCATAGCCACAGTTCCTAGCTATCTTCAGTGCTGCACCTGTGGATTCAACCAGCCAAGGATCATGCACTACGATAAGACTGATCCTTGAAAACAGGGGTGTGAGCAGTGAGGAGTTTCTTTTTCAGCAGTAAATACTACAGTACACACAGTCCACGGGTTGATAATCCAGTGATGCAGAGGACCCTCAGATAAGGAGAGCTAACTGTAAGTTATATGTGGATTTTCAACTGTTTTGGAGATCTGTACCCCTAACCCCACCAACTCATTGTTCAAGGATCAACAATAGCATGTCAGTCAGTTCAGTTCAGTTGCTCAGTTGTGTCCGACTCTTTGCGACCCCATGAATCGCAGCACGCCAGGCCTCCCTGTCCATCACCAACTCCCGGAGTTCACCCAGACTCACGTCCATCCAGTCAGTGATGCCATCCAGCCATCTCATCCTCTGTCATCCCCTTCTCCTCCTGCCCCCAATCCCTCCCAGCATCAGTCTTTTCTAATGAGTCAACTCTTCGCATGAGGTGGCCAAAGTATTGCATGTACTTATTGAAAAAAATAGGAGTATAAGTGGACCAGCACAGCTCAAATCCATGTCGTTCAAGAGTCAACTGTACACTTTCTTAAGGGTAGGTAACCTACTTCATTTATACCTACAACAACTCTAAGTACATAAAATATGTTAATAAGTGCCTGCTAAAATATAATGTGTTGAATTTTAGGTTAACAATAGAAGTATCATGTTAAATCTTATATACAGGAAACAAAATGCTGTAAAATGCTTTCTCCATACAAGAAAGTTAAATATTTTTTTCGTTTAGTCTTCACTATGCTTTTCCAGTACCAAGTGAAGGAGGGCAAAGGAGATGGGCTCCTCCTGATTACAAAAGCCTTGGGTACCCAAACTGTCCTGAGTCAATGGAAAGATTAGAAGACAGGATACCACTGCTAGGAAATGACAGGAGTAATCTGGACTCCTATTCAGACCTTTCCACACAGTCATTAATAAAACCAGCCCTTCAGCAAACGAATCCTGCTTCAAGTGACATGCAAAAGAAAGCTAGCACCTCTCACAAGCGACACTTTAGCTACCTGTTTTCATAGTTGTAGGCTTGTGTGTGATCAGTCGCTCAATCACGTCTGACTCTTTGTGACCCCACTGACTGTAGTGTACCAGGCTCCTCTGTCCATGGAACTTCCCGGGAAAGAATACATGAGTGGATTGCCATTTCCTCCCCCAGGGGATCTTTCTGACCAAGGAATCGGACCCAAATCTCCTGTGTCTCCTGCTTTGGCAGGTGAATTCTTTACCACTGAACCACCTGGCTACAGTCATTCTAAATTAAAACTTAATTCATTTCGCCAAAAGATAGCTAGCTAGTATAGATAAAATCACATGGAATGATCAACTTAGTGATGACAATTATCATTAATCATCCATCATATTTTAAGAACAAGTATCCTAATGAGTAAAGAGAAATAAATTATCACAATAAGACAGAATATGATTTCTGAATTTTCTATCATGAATGAAATTTTATTTGTTAATGTTCAGGAATGAATTTTAGAGAAAAGCTGTTTGAGTAATTTTTAATATAATATTTTTCTTAATTAAAGTGTGTTTATATCAGTTGAACCTTTGAACCTTATCCAATTTCAGTTATAAGCCCTAAATAAGCCATCTTCTTAACTGTACCCACAGGCAGTTGGTAAAATCAAATGCGGCTGCAAAAACTCATAGACTCTTAACACTGGTAGGTCATGCAATATAGAAGAGAACTATTTAAAGTGACAGTATATTTGAAGGCTCTTCACACTTTAATTTCCACCTTTACTTCCTGAATTCAAACTCTATGATAGTCTATCCAGAAGGAACATTTTTAAAATACCTTGTAGCATAATGAAAGTCACCAAAAGTTTGCATTCTTTCAAATACTGATTATTAAACAAGACAAAAAGACTTGTGACTAAAATATGATGTGGGACTAGAAGATTATTTCAGTTTTCCTAAGAATTAAACTTGGTAATTTGCAATCATAATAATACCAGTGATTTGCAGCTTATAACTTATACCTTTTTTTTTTAATTTTATTTTATTTTTAAACTTTACATAACTGTATTAGTTTTGCCAAATATGAAAATGAATCCACCACAGGTATACATGTGTAATTAAATACCTTGAGTGAAATAAAGAATCTGGTTTTTTTGGGAAAAAGTATGATGCCATTTTCTTTAAAAGGTATAAGTTAAGTTAGCTTATACCTTTTAAAGAAAATGGCATCATACTTTTTCCCAAAAAAACCAGATTCTTTATTTCACTCAAGGTATTTAATTCTGAAATAAAAATTATTTCTAGTAATTCTCTATCCAGATTCTCAATGTTTATTATCTCTTTCTGGACCTCAAAATAACTGCATACCAGTTGTAATTGTATTTGGTGTTGATCTTCATCCAGCTTTAGACCTGAGCCCACCTATGTGGCAACACCAATGTGATACCTTCCACTTACAGAGCACTTGTGATTTTCCTTGTCTATATAAATAACAACATTATTGCAATGGCTTCTGTAAGCAGAATGTTAATTTTCATTAAAATAAAAAATAGCAACCCAAGTATTCAAAACTACACAGTAAGCTGTAATAACTAAAATATATTCAATGAACTGGTTTTAGAAATTGGAACACCAGTGATAAACTAAGATTTCAAAAGTTCTGTTAAATTGCACAATTAGGATTATTTTTTAAAGTTATTGCATATTGTAGAGACCAAAGTTTTTTTTTTTAATAAATAAAAGATCTCCCTTTGTCATTTCCCTTATAGTTGCATTAACCCTGTTAAACTAGGTTTCCCTCTAGCTCAGTCAGTAAAGGAGTCAATGCAGGAGACCTGGGTTTGATCCCTGGGTCGGGAAGATCCCTGGAGAAAGAAATGGCAACCCTCTCCAGCATTCTTGCCTGGAGAATCCCATGGACAGAGGAGCCTAGCAGGCTTCAGTCTATGCGGTTGCAAGAGTTGGACACGACTGAGCGACTAAGCACACCCAGCATTGTTCAACTGTCCAAGGTGTGAGCCAGAACTAACAGTTGTAGTTGATCCCAAATTTTGTCTGCTCAGTTATCTTGGCCTGTAACAAATGACAACAATGAAGGAAGAAGTCCTAGTGGTCTCCTTCAGAATGGGAATAACAGAAACTGAACTTGGCAAAGTCTCCCATGGAGTCTTTGACTACAAATATTGCCTGCTTCTCAGAGAAGGCAATGGCAACCCACTCCAGTACTCTTGCCTAGGAAATCCCATGGACAGAGGAGCCTAGTAGGCTACACAGTCCATGGGGTCGCGAAGAGTCGGACATGACTAGGTGACTTCATTTTCACTTTTCACTTTCATGCATTGGAGAAGGAAATGGCAACCCACTCCAGTGTTCTTGCCTGGAGAATCCCAGGGACGGGAGCCTGGTGGGCTGCCGTCTGTGGGGTCGCACAGAGTCGAACACGACTGACGTGACTTAGCAGCATCAGCAACAGCATTGCCTGCTTCAAATTCTTTTGTCTCCCTATAAAATGATTTCCAGAGAATACTTGTTTAACACAGTATTAAACAAGTGCAGTTTCAAAACCTTCTATTGGTTTCCCATGTACTTATAACAAGACTCAAAGCCCCACCATTTAAAAAACCCTACAATATCGATCTGACCCCTGTACGTCTTATGAGTCTACCTCTTAACCACCCTTGCCCTGACTCTTAGTATTATAGCTTTTATGGCTTTGTTTCTGTTCATCCCACATGAGACATTCTTTCACATCTTAGGATCTCTGAATCTTCTGTTCATGCAAAACCACCTTCACCTTAGATTTCTCATAGCTGGAAAGTCCTTTAATTGAGCTTCAGCTAATCTATTGCCTCTTTTAGCAAAGCCTTTCTTGACCACCCAAACTGACTCTCACTCCATGAACTATCACAACACCTGTGTTATTTTCTTCCCACTCCTTATCACTACAAAATTATTTTGTGGATTGACTGTGTCCTTGCTCTTTGACTTGTTCCCTGGTCCCTATCCATTCAAAAATGAAAACATAACAAAACCAAAGACTTGTCCATTCCTCTTTTCTCACTGCTTAGAACAGTGGCTGGCATATAAGCTCAAAAGTATTTACTGAACAATGAATGAGCTAGTGAATGAATGAATATGCTTTATATCCCAATATGCTTATTCATACATATTCACCCAGAGTACGCAGGTAAGCCTGGGACATTCAGTTCAGTTCAGTCGCTCAGTCGTGTCCGACTCTTTGCGACCCCATGATTCACAGCACGCCAGGCCTCCCTGTCCATCACCAACTACCAGAGTTCACTCAAATTCTCATCCATAGAGTTGGTGATGCCATCCAGCCATCTCACCCTCTGTCATCCCCTTCTCCTCCTGCCCCCAATCCCTCCCAGCATCAGAGTCTTTTCCAATGAGTCAACTCTTCGCATTAGGTAGCCAAAGTGCTAGAGTTTCAGCTTTAGCATCATTCCTTCCAAAGAACACCCAGGGCTGATCTCCTTTAGAATGGACTGGTTGGATCTCCTTGCAGTCCAAGGGACTCTCAAGAGTCTTCTCCAACACCACTGTTCAAAAGCATCAATTCTTCGGCACTCAGCTTTCTTCACAGTCCAACTCTCACATCCATACATAACCACTGGAAAAACCATAGCCTAGACTAGACAGATCTTTGTTGGCAAAGTAATGTCTCTGCTTTTGAATATGCTATCTAGGTTGGTCATAATTTTTCTTCCAAGGAGTAAGTGTCTTTTAATTTCATGGCTGCAATCACCATCTGCAGTGATTTTGGAGCCCAAAAAAATAAAGTCTGACCCTGTTTCCACTGTTTCCCCATCTATTTCCCATGAAGTGATGGGACCACATACCATGATCTTCGTTTTCTGAAAGTTGAGCTTTAAGCCAACTTTTTCACTCTCCTCTTTCACTTTCATCAAGAGGCTTTTTAGTTCCTCTTCACTTTCTGCCATAAGGGTGGTGTCATCTGCATATCTGAGGTTATTGATATTTCTCCTGGCAATCTTGATTCCAGCTTGGGATATTAGGGCAGCTATAACTTCATTTCAGTTATTGTAAAGACCTCCCAGGGTAGTCAGCAAGGAAGCTGCTCACCAGACTGAAGGAAAAGCCCTTCCTTAATAGCTTTTTTTTTTTAATTGAATAAACCCATTTTATCTGGAGAAAGAAAATAAAATGAATGATTTCTTTAATGTAAATCCTTAAGTACCAAAACTGATCTTCACAATTTGGGCTGGAGGAAAACAGTGCAGGAACAAGCTCTGCAATCTTATCCTTGAGCAATGCTAGACCCGAGGCTGAGACTCTTAATGCTCTTTGGAGACTGAGTAACTTAGAAACAACCTGAGATGCAAAGTTCAGACTCAAATTTGCATCATCCACTGAGCAGTAATATGTTTGCTTTCCTGGGTAGAGAATCGAGTCTTGTTTCTGCAAACCTTGTGCTCTTGACTGGCAGGGATTCCCCTACATTCTTGAGCATGAGAGAAAGTTTTTTAAATGCCTAGCAAATACATTCATCAGACATTGCTCAGTATAGATTCTTCTGGTCTCCTCAGCACAGTATCAGACAGGAGTCACATGTACCATGAAAACTAGTCATGTATGTCTCCAAGTTTGACTTATAGCAAGTGGGTATTCATGCAAAGCACCGGAGATCAATCTAATAGTGCCCATACAGATATCTGGCTCAATCAATGAATAAAAAAATAGATATTGACTGTTGTTTGTGTTGTTCTTTGATAACTAAAAACAATTCTTTTCAAGATTGATTTCATTAATATTTCTCTTTTTATTACTGTTTGATCATATATGTTCTGGGGAATGGTAGAGAGCTTCAATCTATGCTCATTAACATTCACAAAAATCCCACTGGGCACGCATGGTAAGGAAAGCTTTCCTCATGCTGCTGTCTATCTCAGTGCAAAGAGCCTAACCCTCAAAGCTCTGCAGCATCAAGAGTGAATGGAGACTGCTGACTCCTAGCTACATCCCTGGTCCCTATTTCCAGTGACCTTATGTAGGTTTCTCTAAAAATCCGCATAAAGTTTGGGAGCACATTTTCCCACCTACAGTTGAGTTAGTCATTGAAATTTGGATCTTCACTAGCTTGTGTAATGAGAAAGAATTTTGCCCGTGAAATGTGTTTCATGCAATGCTTCTACAATGAAATTTAATTAATCAGTTCTAGATTCAAAATGAAAGGACAGTTTCCCTGTGTACTGTACTTTCATTATTCCAAGTACCTTATTTGCCGAACTGATCTTTGCTCTTTCAAAAGAGCACAGAATTAACCATTTGATAAAGAAAAGCTCATTTCTCAGCACATTGACCTACTTTTTCCTTAATTTATCTCCTTTTTAAAATGTGAGTGAATAGATACTTTTTATGAATATTTAGCATTGAGACAACAATTGAACCATTAATCAAAATAATAAGGATTTTTCCATCTATTCAGCTAACCTCGGCCTTTAAATACAATGCCTTTCTTAAAAAGAGTTGGCACATTCTCTGAGGCCTTGCCCAAGAAAATCCCTTGAGTTCAAATTAGTTTTCTTTTATTTTCAGTCTTTGTTCTCATGCATTGTTTTAGTTTATGTATCTGAATTGAATGGCCTGTGTGCTAACCAGGAACAATAGGAGAGACCTCCAGAAGTTGTCCGTGAAAGGTAAAAATTACAGAGGAGACCTGTATTTTCTAAAAAGAATTTAACTCAGATATTCAGTTGCTCTTAAACAAGTGTCTAATGTCTAAACTTATACAACTGGCCCTTGAATAATTTGGGGGTAAAGAGCAAAGGGGAACTTACCCCCACTGCCTCAGAAACAAAAGAATTGATAAATGACTCCCAGAGGCAGGAAGTTGAAACAGTTTGAATAGAATCATGACTCAAACTCTAGTTGTTTGGATTCTACATATTGTGATCTCTAATTGAAAACCTTTTACTACACTTAAAGAGGTACTAAAATCCATGTACAAGTGAATCCATACAGTTCAAGTCCATGTTGTTCAAGGGTCAGCTGTACTAATAGAGAATATAACAGTCACATTCTAAAATCTATGAACAATTTCTGATCATTATTTAGCAAAAAAGCAAATCAAAACATTTGTATTTCAGACACCAGGTTGAACCCAATGTGAAGTCCTGGCCTTAAGTAATAATGCCATTGCTATTGTTTGTTTGTATGCAAATACGTACACTCAGAAACCTATACACTTTAAATTACTTCTCATTTCCTTTAGAGAACTCAGCCCCTCTGAGCTGAAAGAATAAATGAATGATTCAAATAAATAAGAATGAAGATAGGAGTAAAATAATATTTGACATATCCCAAGTTTCTTTCACAGCGTTATCTATTTAATTAATTCATATTTCAAATAATTAAATAAATAGAATAGTTTGGCTGATGACCACATTATTAAATCTGATTCATATCTCAAGGTAAATTTTCCTCAAAATATAACAGAGTTTGTGTTTTCCAAAAGATAAACTAATTTTATCAAATTTGCACAAGAGAAAAATAAAATGATACTGGCACAGCCGTATGTCACCCAAATGTCAAACACAGCAAAGTATCTCACTCAAAACAAGAGATCACTGCCCTGCCTGCTTTATTTTTCTAATATATGGTCCACTCAGTACTTATAAAAAAGTATATAAACTCTTCTTTCCAACTGTTATTTACAAAATATATATATATGTATATACTTGGAGTAAGATTAATAAATCCTTGAAAGTATATATATATATATTTTTCCACGATTTAAAGGACCTTAACAACGCACTAGTCAATGCAGTTACTTGTGCTGTTGGTGAGCCTCACTTTATGATCCTCTCATATAAATTGTTCATGAGGGGACTTCCTCTTATAGACTCTTGAAACAAGAATGTATCTTGTACATTTATGTTACGGGTTTATGATGATAGATTGTTCTTGCCACAGAACTGGAAACTACCAAGCCAGTTTATAAAATCTGTTGATAAAAACAGTGCTCACACTAAAGCAGACTCATTTACCAAGCAACCCAAGCCTACTCAACAAATATTCAATTTCCCAAATAAAATCAGAAAGGTTCTGCTACATGAGAAGTATGTGTAATAAGAGCAAACATGTTTTTAATTTTCTTATTAAACCTAAATGAAGATGACTCTGATGAAGCAGCATGTTTTTTGAATTTCAGGTGATACACCTGTGACCCAAGGTTGTATTTTTTCACCATAATTGAAAGAGACATAAGATTTATCCTACAAAGTGCTGTTTGAATGCCAATGTTCATCTACTCAGATTCAAATCTGTTCTTTAATATTTGCTTCAGTGTACTCATATTTGAAAGTAGATATTCTAAACACTGTAGAAGTTCTGTCCATGATGAAGAAAACTGGAGCTAAATACGATGACAGCAGGGTTCTCTGCAGTCCCTTGTCCTATAAAATTATGCCAACATTCACTATGGAAGAGGTGAATTGTATTTGACAACATATTCCCAGCACTGTGTAATAAACCTTCAAACTTCAATTAGAACCTATCAGAAAGAAAAACAAACACAATTTCACAAAATGCCGCCTTCGTAGGAAAAACAAGTCAGTTGGAAAATACAGCAAGTTCAACATCATTGGCTACTCATCAAGCATTCCTTTTCCATGTTGGGCATCACATAAATGCAGATTCTCTGAATAACAGGCGAGATCGTTCCCATTTTAGAAACACAGGGCATTCAACTCACTTGATACACTTTCAGTCAACAACAACTCTACACTCCAGTCTTTAATGATTGTTCTTTCCCACTGCTTACATCAAAAGATAGACTGTGTTTTTAAGTGCATTGAATGGCACTGTTAGTAAGAGGTGATCAGCATATTCAAAACTCAAAGGGAAAAACCACAACCTTCTGGGATACCACACATGCCGCATATAAAACATCTACATGTTGGTTTAAACAAAGACAGATATATAGATCAATGGAACAAAATAGAAAGCCCAGAGATAAATCCACGCACATATGGACACCTTATCTTTGACAAAGGAGGCAAGAATATACAATGGATTAAAGACAATCTCTTTAACAAGTGGTGCTGGGAAATCTGGTCAACCACTTGTAAAAGAATGAAACTAGAACACTTTCTAACACCATACACAAAAATAAACTCAAAATGGATTAAAGATCTCAACGTAAGACCAGAAACTATAAAACTCCTAGAGGAGAACATAGGCAAAACACTCTCTGACATACATCACAGCAGGATCCTCTATGACCCACCTCCCAGAATATTGGAAATAAAAGCAAAAATAAACAAATGGGACCTAATTAACCTTAAAAGCTTCTGCACATCAAAGGAAACTATTAGCAAGGTGAAAAGACAGCCTTCAGAATGGGAGAAGATAATAGCAAATGAAGCAACTGACAAACAACTAATCTCGAGAATATACAAGCAACTCCTACAGCTCAACTCCAGAAAAATAAATGACCCAATCAAAAAATGGGCCAAAGAACTAAATAGACATTTCTCCAAAGAAGACATCCAGATGGCTAACAAACACATGAAAAGATGCTCAACATCACTCATTATCAGAGAAATGCAAATCAAAACCACTATGAGGTACCATTTCACACCAGTCAGAATGGCTGCGATCCAAAAGTCTACAAGTAATAAATGCTGGAGAGGGTGTGGAGAAAAGGGAACCCTCTTACACTGTTGGTGGGAATGCAAACTAGTACAGCCACTATGGAGAACAGTGTGGAGATTCCTTAAAAAACTGGAAATAGACCTGCCTTATGATCCAACAATCCCACTGCTGGGCATACACACTGAGGAAACCAGAAGGGAAAGAGACACATGTACCCCAATGTTCATCGCAGCACTGTTTATAATAGCCAGGACATGGAAGCAACCTAGATGTCCATCAGCAGATGAATGGATAAGAAAGCTGTGGTACATATACACAATGGAGTATTATTCAGCCATTAAAAAGAATACATTTGAATCAGTTCTAATGAGGTGGATGAAACTGGAGCCTATTATACAGAGTGAAGTAAGCCAGAAAGAAAAACACCAATACAGTATACTAACGCATATATATGGAATTTAGAAAGATGGAAACAATAACCCTGTGTACGAGACAGCAAAAGAGACACTGATGTATAGAACAGTCTTTTGGACTCTGTGAGAGAGGGAGAGGGTGGGAAGATTTGGGAGAATGGCATTGAAACATGTAAAATATCATGTATGATACGAGTTGCCAGTCCAGGTTCGATGCACGATACTGGATGCTTGGGGCTGGTGCACTGGGACGACCCAGAGGGATGGAATGGGGAGGGAGGAGGGTTCAGGATGGGGAACACATGTATACCTGTGGCGGATTCATTTTGATATTTGGCAAAACTAATACAGTTATGTTAAGTTTAAAAATAAAATAAAATAAAAAAAAAACATCTACATGTTGGTTTAAATTAACCTAGAAGGAGAACGTTGAAGGCAAATTTCTCATCAAGTAGGTTACATTCTTCAGGGACTTTGATTTAGACTATTCAGATGATGAATTTCCCAGTACTTCACATGGATAACATTTCAATAAATATTCTCTCAGCTAAAATGAAATGGTTTGTCTGTTTTTAACCTCTCTCCTTGCCAGTGTTTATTAGTAATTTGCAGAATTTTGGCAACGGGAAAAGCATACATGAAAGGACTAAAGTGAAGAGTCTAGTTAGCTTATAAGCTGGGATAACAGGGCTGTCTTTGCTAAAGCATTAAACAGATGAATAGAGTGTTTGGTTGTTTTCAGGTTTCACTGAGGTTCTTTTGATGAAAGTTTTCCTTTGATGTAACATTTTAAGGTCTTTTAAAAGTAAACAAAGCACTTGGTGAAAAATACTCAGTGAATTTTACATAACATAGGATCTAAAGATAACCATATGTGAAAGATCTCAGTCATATGAGAGACTATTTTAATTACATTTTGATAACTGGAAGTAATAACTGCCTTCGGAGAAGGCAATGGCACCCCACTCCAGTACTCTTGCCTGGAAAATCCCATGGACGGATGAGCCTGGTAGGCTGCAGTCCATGAGGTCTCTAGGAGTCGGACACTACTGAGCGACTTCACTTTTTTCACTTTCATGCATTGGAGAAGGAAATGGCAACCCACTCCAGTATTTTTGCCTGGAGAATCCCAGGGACAGAGGAGCCTAGTGGGCTGCCGTCTGTCGGGTCGCACAGAGTCAGACATGACTGAAGTGACTTAGCAGCAGTAGCAGCAGGGTAAGAAACAAGATTTTGTAAAAAAAAAAAAAAAAATAGTACTTATCACCCCAGAATTTTCTACATATATTTTTATAGTAATAATGTGGCCATATGATATTATTTATTTGTATACTTTCAATAATATGTACCAACAATTTTATCCCTAGAATGTAAGCCAGTTGACAGCAAGAGTCATATCATAATATCAAAAAGAGAAGAGAGGCAAAAACACAGAAAGGGAGGGAAAATGGAAAGAAAGGGACCTTATAGATCATCTAGTCCTACAGTTATCTGTGGTCACACATCAGGGACTAAATACATCAGCTGGTGAAAGAACTGTCCCTGAAATGGCCAGTTATTTCTCAGGCCAATATTTTTCCCCTATGATGTTTCTTAAAAAATATATAAAAACACTAAAATAATTATCATAATCTCTCATCATTAGTTTGCTTTATTTGGTAGGAAGAAAACTATGGGTATTTGTTGCTCTTTCATTAATAATGAAGGTAGATGACAAACTTTCTTTTTGCCATTCCAGAAGATTCAGTTGTTAAAGAAAGGGAGGCATTAAACTTGACATAGTGTTAACTGATTCTCTGTGCCATTGGCTACACACATACATACATATATACATACAGAACTCTTTAAGTTAAATCTAGATATAATTTGTATTTATAGACCTCTTTAAGACCAAGAGGTCCATATCACATGGATGATGAAGTCCTGGACTAAGTTACTCAGGGTTCTTTGTCTTTACAAACGTGGACTAAAAAGAAATTTTACTTTGTTGTTTAACAACTTAAAACCACTACCTAACTTCTTTTTTTTTTCATTACCTAACTTCTAATGAAAACTTTAATGTAGTTATACTAAATTTTCATTGCCCTTGTCTCCATGTAGATGAAGAAAAACTCGACATCTTCCTCACCACAGTCACACAACTGAAAAATCTGTGAAGTCATCATATACTTCTCTGTATTAATGAAATTTACACAGAATTAAGCAGTGTAACACTATCTGTACATAACTTGATTGAAAATATAGGGTTCAGAATCACAGACTCTCACAAGTAACGGGATAGGGAAAAAAAAAAACAAAAAACGTATTCTATCTGTGCTTCACATTAAAAACCCATACCTGGGAGTTTAGTTAAAAATGGTCACAAACACAAACACATTCAAATCCTACATAACCTACAAAACCTTCTAAAGTAAGAGGCTTCCTTGGTGGCTCAGACAGTAAAGAATCTGCCTGCAATGCAGGAGACCCACATTTGATCCCAAGGTCAGGAAGATCCCCTGGAGAAGGGAATGGCTACCCACTCCAGTATTCTTGCCTGGGAAATCCCATGGACAGAGGAGCCTGGTGGGCTACAGTCCATGGGGTCTCAAAGAGTCACACACAGCTGAGGAACACACACACACACACACACACATACACCCTACAAGACCTTCTAAAGTAAGAGGTAAAGTAATAATAATAATAAAAAAAGATATACAGCCACTTTAAGATAACTAGACAGAAGAAAACAGCAGAGGAGAAATTCACAGAGAATGAAATAGACTGGATTGAGTGAATGGTCCTAACTCAGAGCAGAGACAGCTGGGGTGAGGACATGTCTGCCAGGACAGGGAAACAGAAAGGATAGCTTGATCCCTAGAAAGTCTCTGAAATGCGAAGCAGCAAATAATTTATAAGACAACAGTATGAAATGAGGTTTCAAATCTGTCTTTAAAAACTAGCCAGGCCACCAGGTGCTCTCACCAACCCCATAAAGTCTAGCTACCACCCCACTGCTGACCCAGCAGGATATAGGGGATTTAGTCCCCAGAAACATTAAAACAGGAAAGTCTCAATTCCCCACATAGTGGAGGATAGGGATGAAGGTAGAATGTATGTTAAAAAAAAAAAAAAAAGGAAGAATCAACACACTGAATAGTATGATTGTGATCATCCTAACCCTTAGTCCTTACTCTATTCCCAACAGGAATGTTAGCAGACAAAAGTGGAAAAAAAAAAAAAGGTTGAAAACAAAAGAGCCTTCAGATGAGGAATTTTATGTGTGTTCAGTCACTTCAGTCACTTTAGTGGTGCCTGACTTCTTGCGACCCTATGGACTGTAGCCCACCAGGCTCGTCTGTCCATGGGACTCTCCAGGCAAAAATATTGGAGTGGGTTTCCATGCCTTCCTCCAGGGGACCCTCCCAACCCAGGGATCAAAAACTGTGTCTCTTGCATTACAGGCAAATTCCTTACCCACTTGGCCACCTGGGAAGCCCAGGGAATTTTGGAGCCTTCCAATTAAATTACATCTTGATCATACTCTAGGGAATTAACAAGATTTTCTGATGCCCACAGATCTAACAATTTTGTGTCTCAAATATTTTTGGACAGTCACAGTTCCCCAGACATTTTACATCTAACAAAGACAAGAAACAAAAGAGAGAAGAGAAAAGGAACTCAGAAAACAAAGCAAAAGAAAAAAAACTGTAAAAACTCTTCAGTACCATCAGAAATCTAGGAAAATACATTTTGTGCATGAAACAAGAACAGGATGATATATTAACTTTTAAAAGGGCAAAGTACAATTGATTTATTAAAAATAAAAGCTATAAAAAATAATCTTGTAAGAAAAAGATGAGGAAGTCTCTCAAGCAGTAAAAAAAAAAAAAAAGTAAAAAGAAATAAAAATATTAGAGAAAAGATAGAAATTTAGAGGACCAATCCAATATCCAACTATGAGATCCATAAGATAGATAATACATCATTAAATAATTAATAATAAAAATTAAAATCCAAGAATAAAAGGTATGAGTTTCCAGTGTCAAAACATTCATACCTATCACCATCAAATTGCATAATAATGGGATCCATAAATAATCTTAAGACTTACAGAAGGAAAAATATGATCACAAATATGGAATGGGGAAAACTGGCAAGTCCTCAGCTTCAACGTAGAAAACCAGAAAATCATTCATTCAACAAATATCCTTTTCATTCCTACATGCACCAGACATGTTGCCAGGTATTCAGGAGTACATCTTAGTCACTCAGTCGTGTCCACTCTTTGTGACCCCATGGACTGTAGCCCTCCAGGCTTCTCTGTCCATGGGGATTCTCCAGGCAAGAATACTGGAGGGGGTTGCCATGCCCTCCCCCAGGGGATCTTCCCAACCCAGGGATCGAACCCAGGTCTGCACTGAAGGAGGATTCTTTACCATCTGAGCCACCCAGGGAAGCCTATGAATACAAGAGTGGGCAACCTATCCCTTCTCCAGGGGATCTTCCTGACCCAGGAATCAAACTGGGATCTCCTGCATTGCAGGTGGATTATTTACCAGCTGAAATACCAGGGAAGCCCTTAGGGTAAGTATAGGTGATAACAAATGTGCAAAATGTATATTTGTAAATAGAAATATTACAACATATGCTAAAGGCTGCTGCTAAATCGCTTCAGTCACGTCCGACTCTGTGCAACCCCATAGACGGCAGCCCACCAGGCTCCCCCGTCCCTGGGATTCTCCAGGCAAGAACACTGGAGTGGGTTGCCATTTCCTTCTCCAATGCATGAAAGTGAAAAGTGAAAGTGAAGTCACTCAGTCATGTCCGACTCTCCCTGACCCCACGGACCACAGCCTACCAGGCTCTCCTGCCCATGGGATTTTTCAGGCAAGAGTACGGGAGTGGGGTGCCCATCGCCTTCTCTGAGGCTAAAAGCTAGGAGACATTATTTTTGACTGGTGGGATTACTTATTTCTGCTTTTATGAATTTTCAAAATTTTAATGTAAATATGCAATATTTTGTCACCAAGAAAAGGAAAACATGCTAATTTTTAAAAGCAATAAATAGATTAGCAATAGGAAACAGAAAAGGGAAAAAGAGAACCAACTCAAGATGAACTGAATTATCATCCGTATGAGCTGAGAGGATTTTCAAGTGAAACCTTATATTTGCAGATGACACAGCTTTTCTTGATAGCCAAATACAAAGACAAAAACACATTTCAGGAAAAACTCTCAATAAAATAGGCAAAAAATTGGTATGAAATAGTACACCCTAGGAAAAATACTTCAAACTCTACTTAATAAAAACTGAGCTCTGAGCTCTCAGGGACCTCATGCACACAGTGTCAACTGCTGCTCAAAGATAACATATCTAAGCCACTGAGACAGCCAATAAGATCAATGAAACACCAGGAATCCTCAGGAAGGATAATACAAACCAAAGAGAAACTATTATTCTACATTTGTTGCCCCAAAAAGTGCCCCTCACACATCTGTAAGTAACCACAAATTTGAGAGGACACTGACCTAATGGAAGGCTCAGAAGAAAAGACAAAAGCAATGATTACAATCCAGGGGTTGCTACAGAACAGATTTTAGAAGGCAATTAATGATGTAAATACAAAAGATAGAAACAGTGTATCAAACTCCAGCTGCATAAAGGCATGCTTCAATTTTTTTCACTTTGTAGATACTGATTTTTGTTGTTTTGCTTTTTTTTTTTTTTTTTAAATAAATTGAAGGTTTGTAGCAACTCTGCTTCGAGTAAGTCTATTGGCGCCACTTTTCCAACAGCATTTGCTCACTTGATTTTTGTGCCACATTTTCATAATTCTCGTAATATTTCAAACTTTTTCATTATTACTTACTTGATGTGTTATGGTGATTGTGATCAGGGCTCCTTCATGCTACTAGTGTAAAAAAACTCGCTTAAGGCTCAGGTGATGGCTAAGATTTTTTAGCAGTAAAGCATTTTAAATCATGCTGATTATTTTTTAGGCATAATGCTATTGCACGCTTAGTAGACTACAGTATAAACATAACTTTTATATGCACTGAGAAACAGAAAACTGTGTGACTTGCTTTATTGTGATGTTTGCTTTACTGAAGTGGTCTGGAACCGAACCCACCATATGTCCAAGGTGTACTTGAAAAATCCCTTAAACTGTGGGGCAGGTAAACGAAAGAAAAAAAAGGAATTCTAAGCATAAATCTCTAGGATTTGGTGGTTTATAAATTGACACTAACTAAAAATGGCCTCAAATGGTTGCCAATGGGGGGAGTGGGTAACAAAAATGGATGGGCTAAGGGCTAAATTGCTTCAGTCTTGTCCAACTCTTTGCAATCCCATGGGCTATAGCCCACCGGGCTCCTCTGTCCACGGGATTTTCCAGGCAAGAACACTGGAGTGGGTTGCCATTTCCTTCTCCAGGGGATCTTCCTGACCCAGGGATGGAACCCATGTCTTCTATGTCTCCTTCACTGGCAGGCAGGTTCCTTACAACTAGCACCACCTGGGAAGCCAAAAAGTGGGTGAAGAGCTCAAAAAGTACAAGCTTCCAGTTATAAAATAAATAAGTCTTAGAGATGTAATGTACAGCATGATGACTACAGTTGACAATACTGTATGGAATATTTTAAAGTTGCTAAGAGACTAGATCTAAGGATTTTATCACAAGAAAAAAAATTATACTGTATAATATGAAGGATGTTAACTAGATATAATTTGTGGTGATCATTTCACAATGTATACACATATCAAATCATAAATATCAAATCATAAACCTGAAACTGACATAATTTTACTTGTCAATTATACCCCAATTAAAAAAAATTATGACAACAAAGAAAAAACTATGTGCTCGAGAATAGTACTGGAATCCAAATACCTTTATATCTAACCAGCAAGTAGCCGGTGCATTGTCCATAACAGACACTTTCTGGATTTCCCCAGTTGTCCAGTGGATAAGAATCCACCTGCCAATTTAGGGGACACAGGTTCTATCCCTCGTCCAGGAAGATTCCACATCGAAGCCCATGCACAACAACTCCTGGGCCAAGTGCAGTAAATACTAAAGCCCCACACCTGGCGCCCATGCTCCACAACAAGAGAAACCACCACAGTGAGAAGCCCACACACCACAACTACAGACTAGCTTCTGATCTTCACAACTGGAGAAAGCCAGGACGCAATGAAGACCCATGGCGGCCAAAAATAAAATTAAAAAATAATAATTACTCAATAACTTGAATGAATGTTTGGGAAAACATTCCGAATTTGATGAGACAGACACTATGAAGGCAAATCATTTCTCTTCCTGCAAAGTCTTTTGGTGTCACAATAAAAAATAGAAGAGAGGCCTCCATCAAAATGTTATCTTCTGAATGAAAGTATAACCTTTCATTTATGGAAGAATTGCACTGTTTTGCTCTTTCCATGCAGTGTGTCCTATAGAGCACTTTAGTTTGAATTTCTCTTCACTCCACATACACTCAGTCATATATAAAATTCATTCACACCGTCATTCAATTTCAGTGTCCTTTACTTTTCAAAAAAAGTTCTATCTGTGGTCTTCCAAAACAGTAATATTTGAGAAGTGAACATGAATTTGTATGGCATGGCAAATAAAATGAAACCAGTAGATGATGATATCAGAATGGGCCATGATATCTTTACAGACAGAGAAAAACAGTAAAAACGCATTGATATTTTAAAAAGCAATAATTATAATGTGAAAAAAATTACCAGACATACATACATTTCAATTCTATGTAATAAAAATATCATATAACTTTAACCTATGTTTACTATATATGAGTTTCTCTTTATTTTCTTTCACTAAATAAACTTTTCATCTATCCATCCTATTCAAATAACATAGATCAGTACATACAAGGTATATAAAAATTTTCAGCCCTATGTTTCACCTTCATTCTCAGCTTCATAATAAGTATCAAAAATTTATTAGCAATCCATAAACAGAATAACTATGGAAAGCTGCATTATCTGAGTGCTTCTCAAACTTTTTTTTTCAAAATTTCCCTCAAGGTAAAAAATAAATTGGATATACCCTGGGGTCTGGTGGCTTAGCCCCAGTTTGACAGTAACAACTCTGAAATTTTTTTGGAAGAGTCTGACTGGATCTTGCAAAAATTCAAATAAACTCCGGTCTACTCTTATATAATGTGTTTTCTTTAAATAAAAATATTATTTAAAATTGCCCTTGAAAAAAATCGATGGCCCAAAAAGATGTGCCACATTACTGTTGTGGCTTTATAAACTCAAGGCATATCACTGAGTCATGGGTATCTTTCATTCCTCTCCACATTGCAAATTGAATTTTTTTCTCTAAAAGTGATAGTGAAATTTGTGATAATATAAGAATTATTAACTCAAATGAATTCATATATTTTATTCAGATGAGCTTTTATTTTTTCCTTTTTGCCCCAAATATTTTTTATTGAATTTTTTACACACTAGAGTTTATTTAGATATACTAATCAACCACACCACCTACTCTCATATGAGAAATATAAGCATTTTAAATGTTTCTGAAATGATTAGTCAATGGCTCCATTTAATGTTAAAACTTTGTATGGGTAGCTCTATTTTTGCCCCTCCTTAGACAAAACTTGCCAAAGGAGATAAATCGGTAGATGACAGATTTCTTTATTTTAACAAAAACCAAATATAGAAATCCAAACTGGATACAAATGCTCATAATTGGAATAGTAAAAGTCATATATGCTAGATGGATGAATCATAAGCTGGAATCAAGATGTGGGGAGAAATATCAACAACCTCAAATATGCAGAATATACCACGCTAATGGCAGAAAGTGAAGAGGGACGAAAGAGCCTCCTGATGAAAGTGAAAACGGAGAGCGAGAAAAGCTCGCTTAAAACTCAACATTCAAAAAACTATGATCATGGCATCTGGTCCCATCACTTCATAGCAAACAGAAGGAGAAATAGTGGAAGTAGTGATGTTTTATTTTCTTATATTCCAAAATCACTGAGAACAGTGACTGCAGCCATGACATTAAGACACTTGCTGTTTGGAAGGAAAGCTATGACAAACCTAGACAGCATATTAAAAAGTGGAAACATCACTTTGCTAACAAAGGTCCATCTAATCACAGCTATGCTTTCTCCAGTAGTCATGTACTGATGAGAGAGTTGGACAGTAAAGAAGTCTGAGCAGCGAAGAAATAATGCTTTTGAGTTGCGGTGCTAGAGAAGACTCTTGAGAGTCCCTTGGACTGCAAGGAGATCGAACTAGTCAATCTTAAAGGAAATCAACCCTGAATATTAATTGGAAGGATTGATACTGAAGCTGAAGCTCCAGTATTTTGGCCACCTGATGCAAAGAGCTAACTCATTGGAAAAGACCCTGATTCCGGGGAAGACTGAAGGTAAAAGGAGAAGAAAGCAACAGAGGATGAGATGGTTAGGTAGCATTCAATGGACATGAATTTGAGCAAACTCTGGGAGATGATGGAGGACACAGTAGCCTGGCACGCTGCAGTGCATGGGGGAACAAAAAGCTGAACTCACCTTAGTGACTGAACAACAAAAGTAACATAATGAAATAATGAGAAAACAGAAAGAGAAATTAAGAAAACAATTCCATTCACCATTGCAACAGAAAGAATAAAATACTTAGGAATATATCTACCTAAAGAAACTAAAGACCTATATATAGAAAACTATAAAACACTGGTGAAAGAAATCAAAGAGGACACTAACAGATGGAGAAACATACCATGTTCACGGATTGGAAGAATCAATATAGTGAAAACGAGTATACTACCCAAAGCAATTTATAGATTCAATGCAATCCCTATCAAGCCACCAATGGTATTCTTCACAGAGCTAGAACAAATAATTTCACAATTTGTATGGAAATACAAAAAACCTCGAATAGCCAAAGCTATCTTGAGAAAGAAGAATGGAACTGGAGGAATCAACCTACCTGACTTCAGGCTCTACTACAAAGCCACAGTCGTCAAGACAGTATGGTACTGGCACAAAGACAGAAATATAGATCAATGGAACAAAATAGAAAGCCCAGAGATAAATCCACGCACATATGGACACCTTATCTTTGACAAAGGAGGCAAGAATATACAATGGATTAAAGACAATCTCTTTAACAAGTGCTTCTGGGAAAACTGGTCAACCACTTGTAAAAGAATGAAACTAGAACACTTTCTAACACCATACACAAAAATAAACTCAAAATGGATTAAAGATCTCAACGTAAGACCAGAAACTATAAAACTCCTAGAGGAGAACATAGGCAAAACACTCTCTGACATACATCACAGCAGGATCCTCTATGACCCACCTCCCAGAATATTGGAAATAAAAGCAAAAATAAACAAATGGGACCTAATTAAACTTAAAAGCTTCTGCACAACAAAGGAAACTATAAGCAAGGTGAAAAGACAGCCTTCAGAATGGCAGAAAATAATAGCAAATGAAGCAACAGACAAACAACTAATCTCAAAAATATACAAGCAACTCCTACAGCTCAACTCCAGAAAAATAAATGACCCAATCAAAAAAATGGGCCAAAGAACTAAATAGACATTTCTCCAAAGAAGACATACAGATGGCTAACAAACGCATGAAAAGATGCTCAACATCACTCATTATCAGATAAGTGCAAATCAAAACCACTATGAGGTACCATTTCACGCCAGTCAGAATGGCTGTGATCCAAAAGTCTACAAGCAATAAATGCTGGAGAGGGTGTGGAGAAAAGAGAACCCTCTTACACTGTTGGTGGGAATGCAAACTAGTACAGCCACTATGGAGAACAGTGTGGAGATTCCTTAAAAAACTGGAAATAGAACTGCCTTATGACCCAGCAATCCCACTGCTGGGCATACACACTGAGGAAACCAGAAGGGAAAGAGGCACATGTACCCCAATGTTCATCGCAGCATTGTTTATAATAGCCAGGACATGGAAGCAACCTAGATGTCCATCAGCAGATGAATGGATAAGAAAGCTGTGGTACTAATACACAATGGAGTATTATTCAGCCATTAAAAAGAATACATGTGAATCAGTTCTAATGAGGTGGATGAAACTGGAGCCTATAATACAGAGTGAAGTAAGCCAGAAAGAAAAATGCCAATACAGTATACTAACGCATTTATATGGAATTTAGATAGATGGTAACAATAACCCTGTATATGAGACAGCAAAAGAGACACTGATGTATAGAACAGTCTTATGAACTCTGTGGGAGAAGGAGAGGGTGGGAAGATTTGGGAGAATAACATTGAAACATGTATAATATCATGTATGAAACTAGTCGCCAGTCCAGGTTCAATGCACGATACTGGATGCTTGGGGCTGGTGCACTGGGACGACCCAGAGGGATGGTATGGGGAGGGAGGAGGGAGGAGGGTTCAGGATGGGGAACACATGTATACCTGTGGCGGATTCATTTCAATATTTGGCAAAATCAATACAATATTGTAAAGTTTAAAAATAAAATTAAAAAAAAATAATGCAACTATTAAATGTGGCTTTTTCTATGCATTTTACTCTATTGTTACTGTATTTCCAATTTTGAGTGCTTTCACATTTTTTTTTTTTGAGTTCTGATAAAGCTAAAATTTGTCATTTCTCTAACTCAGTTACTGTGGTCAAATAGTCTAGTGGTTAAGTAACCAAGATTACACCACCTTTTTATATGTGCCCAAATCCTGGATCTGCCACTTAATAGCTGTGTGGCCTCACTCCAGTTATTTAACCTCTATCTCTATGACTTCATCTGTAACAGGAATAACAACATTCCTTATCCCAGTTAGTGAGAAAATTAATAAATCATCTGTAAACACAAGATTTACCACCTTAGAATAATTGCATTAATAATCAGATTGAACTTTTTATCTTTCTAAAGACAGTAATTCCTGTAAGTGTGGAAAAAATATTGTGTGAAGCTTTTCAATAATTTTTCTTTGTATATTGCTTTTTTAATGCAACCTTGGAATAAATAAAACATCAAAATACACTCAAACAACTTTATCAAGTTGGAATTGTTTTAGCTCTATTAGATATAATCAACAAATAAAAATGGCATATATTTAAAACATACAACTTGTTTTTAATAATATGTGCTTGTGTGTATTAATCGCTCAGTTGTGTACAACTCTTTGTGACCCCATGAACTGTAGTCAGCCAGGCTCCTCTGTCCAAAGAATTCTCCAGGCAAGAATACTGGAGTTGGGTGCCATTCTCTGTATTATAAAATTGTCTTTGTGGAACACCAGGTTAAGGTGGACTCTCTACATGTTATTACTTACAACTGCATGTGAATCTGAGCTGTGCTTAGTCACTCATTCGTGTCCGCTCTTTGTGACCTCATGGACTGTAGCCCTCCAGGCTCCTCTGTCCATGGGAATTCTCCGGGCAAGAATACTGGAATAGGTTGCCATGCCCTCCTCCAGGGGATCTCCCAACCCAGGGACTGAACCCAGGTCTCCTGCACTGCAGGCAGATTTTTTACCGTCTGAACCACCAAGGAAGCCCATGAATACTACAGTGGGTAGCCTATCCCTTCTCCAGGGGACATTCCTGAATCAGGAATCACATGTGAATCTACAATTGTCCAAGTAAAATTTTCTACTAAAAAATTGAAAGAAATATATACTTTTTTTTTCACTATATTCCTGCACTGTTATCAGGAAAGGAACTGAGATATATATTAGAAACACAATGCAGTTGGGGCATTTGGATTCAATAAGGTCTTTTATGAAATAGTCACATATTACTGAAGTATAAACACATCCAAATTAAGCTCCTCCTCTGATCTTATAATATGAATGAAGATTTTTCCATCTAAAATTCACAGCTAGTGACTGAAAGCAGATGCCTTGTAGCTAGCACAACTTGAGTTAGAATACGGACCCCATCAATGATATCTGTGACCTTGTGCAAGGTCCTTACCATGACTTTTCTCTGAACTCCATGCCCACTTGGTCATCCCACCACTTCATTTTCCCAGCAATCTGAGCTTAGCTCTAGCAGCACTCAGGATCCTGTTTCCAATTCAGTGTTCTCTTTTACCAATCTTTCCCACTAGGATTGGGTTCAGTCACTAAGCTGTGTCTGACTCTTTGGGACCCCATGGACTGCAGCACACCAGGCTTCCCTGTTCACTATCTCCCAAAGTTTGCTCAGGTTCATGTCCATTGAGTTGGTGATGCTATCTAACCATCTCAATTCCTCTGTTGCCCTTTTCTCCTTTTGCTTTCAATCTTTCCCAGCATCAGGATCTTTTGCAATGAGTTGGCTCTTCATATTAGGTGGCCAAAGTATTGGAGCTTCAGCACCAGCATCAGTTCTTCCAATGAATACAGAGTTGATTTTCTTTAGGATTGACTTGTTTGATTTCCCTGCTGTCCAAGGGACTCTCAAGAATCTTCTCCAGCACAATTTGAAAGCATCAATTCTTTGGCACTCAGCCTTTTTATATGGCCCAACTCTCACATTCACACATGACTACTGGATAAACCATAGCTTTGACTATAGGGACCTTTGTTGGCAAAGTGATGTCTTTGCTTTTTAATATGCTGACAGGGTTTGCCATAACTTTACTTTCATTAGGAGTTTCCTTCCACTAGCATTATGCCTCATTTATGTTTTACTAAATAACTTTATCATTTATTATTTCCCTGTGAAGAGAAATTCTTACTTTTAGTACTTTCCTTGCTTCCATCTGTTTCTTACAGGCTTATCGAGCTCATAAATCATAATCTTCTTCTGACACACTGAAGGATGCTTATTAATACTGCTGAAATTTAAATTAATGTGGAGAGTACTTAGAACAATAAAGAAAATTAAGCTGGAACATGCACAGACTCATCTCATGCAGTCTAGTGTTTGATGGTAGAATACTTCTCTGCTTTAAACCAAAGGATTGTTTGAAAAAGCTCTTAAATAGATACCCTTATATGATTTTATAATTTTCTTCATTCAAATGTGTTATATCTGGCAATGTACTTAAGAACAACAGAGCTTTGCTGTGTAGATTTATCTCATATGACAGGTTAGCACTGAGAGTAAAAATTAAATCAAGGAATTGGTAATGTAAAATGAAAACAAACCCCCCTTTCATAAAAACAACTATATGTGTTTAAGAAATATTAAAATCAAATATGATGACTGTTAGTAATCTTTTGCTGATACAGATAGTCCTTTAAAAGAGCTATAAAAACCAGAATCTTCTTTCACTCAGACACAAAGAATTTCCAGAGCTTGCAATTTCTTCCTGAAATAATATAGTATAAAAAAAAACACAGCCTAATTTAAATATTCATGTCTTCACTTTATTCAATGGTATGCTACTGTGGCTACAGATATTATATTTTAATGTTCCATGATGTTACTTCCTGTTTGTAACAGCTAAAATAAGAGCCACCTTCAAGAGTAATATTATGTCATCATTATGAGGTTCATATTTTCTTCTTTGAAAAATGTGTTCTGCTCCTAAAAATTACAACACACTTATACTCAAAATAAGCATCTTTTTTAACATGCAGACTACATTCTTAGAAATTAGGAGATAATCCACTTGTCTAGGAGAAGGAAATGGCAACCCACTCCAGTGTTCTTGCCTGGAGAATCCCAGGGATGGGAAGCCTGGTGGGCTGCCGTCTATGGGGTCGCACAGAGTCAGACACGACTGAAGCGACTTAGCAGCAGCAGCAGCAGCAGGAGACAAACTTCAGGGGCGAAGTCTACCTTCAAAGTATCTTGATCTAACATTCCATAGAACTAAAGCATAAGAGATGAAACATGGAATTTAGCACAATAATAACAAAAAATCTGCAGGATATAATTTGGTCCCTGAACTTTTTAAAGATCAAGAATAATCAGCTGGGATTCAACATTTAAAGGATATTGCCAAAAAAATATACCCAAAATAATGAAAATGTAGATTTGTCATTTTGACTAGAAACATCTAAGAAATGAACTTCTTTTAAAACTGCCTTCAGAAAAGGGTGGGAACAAATTTATCTCCTTTAAACAGTGCACTCCAAATCGTCTTTTTATCAGTTTGGAAGAGAACAAAGAAATATTCAACAAAATGATCATAGTAGCTCAATAAGCTAATATCATGCTCTCTTTCCCTCTTCTCCCTGACCCTCACACACACAGTGCATACACATCTACTGACACACACACACACGCACACACACACATCCATATGCATACACATTCATACACATATATACTACCGACAAACTGTTGTGTTTTTCCTAACAAGAGGCATATTTAGAGGTTGGGAAACGGATCATATGGGCTGTCAATTATGTTAGAATTCAGGAGGCATTAAATATTAAAGGGTGTTCTCATATTTTATAAAAACTATGTTTTTCTTCCTTAAATATAAGCTCTACTTGTGAAATTCACCCTATGTAAAAGCTAGTTTCTTTGTCAGAAGAAAATATTACGGGGCCTTTTTTATTGCTTTTACATAAAATTCAGAATAACAGGTTTTCACACAAAATTAAAGAAACAGGGTGATCTTTTGGAAGGAGTTCCAATCCCAGTTGATATTGACCAGCTATGAAATACATATCAGGCACTTTCACCTATCTGATGCTCAGGGAAATATGACCTAAGCTGGCCAAGTATCTCAGCCCTTGTGAACAGATGTTTGGACACAGGATCTATGTAAGCCCATCCAGAGCCTGGAAGCAGAAAGACTTTCTCTTTCTAAGATTTAAAGTGCTGAAGATCACCTATCCCTGTAACTTAGGCACCCTGTGAAGAGAGCCTGAATGAAATTAAAAACAACAAAAAGGAAAGCTGAGAAGAGAGAAAGGCGAGTCCCAGTGAGGTGACTATAAACCCTAGTCAACACATGGTTAAATCAGGTCTCCTTTGCTCTCTCTGGACAAAATACCAAGAGTTGTCAACAGAGACCAAATTGTGATTTCTGTCTCCTGGAACTGAAGATTAATCAGAGAAACTACCTATATTATAAATCTTATATAAGTCTAGAAATGAATAATCTAAGACAGTAAACTGAAGGTATCTGAGTATGTTAAATACTATTACTACTATTAATATAAAGTAATTTTTTCACAAAGGATGTGCCCTGACTTTGCATTAAATTCAACACCTATTTGGGCTCCAAAATCACTGCAGATGGTGACTGCAGCCATGAAATTAAAAGACGCTTACTCCTTGGAAGAAAAGTTATAACCAACCTAGATAGCATATTGAAAAGCCGAGACGTTACTTTGCCAACAAAGGTCCGTCTGGTCAAGGCTATAGTTTTTCCAGTGGTCATGTATGGATGTTAGAGTTGGACTGTGAAGAAAACTGAGCGCCAAAGAATTGACGCTTTTGAAGTGTGGTGTTGGAGAAGACTCTTGAGAGTCCCTTGGACTGCAAGGAGATCCAACCAGTCCATTCTGAAGGAGATCAGCCCTGGGATTTCTTTGGAGGCAATGATGTTAAAGCTGAAACTCCAGTACTTTGGCCACCTCATGCGAAGAGTTGAGTCACTGGAAAAGACTCTGATGCTTGGAGGGTTTGGGGGCATGAGGAGAAGGGGACGACAGAGGATGAGATGACTGGATGGCATCACTGACTCGATGGATGTGAGTCTCAGTGAACTCCGGGAGTCGGTGATGGACAGGGAGGCCTGGCATGCTGTGAATCATGGGGTCTCAAAGAGTCGGACACGACTGAGCAACTGAACTGAACTGAACTGAACAAACACAGGATAGATACCTAACCAAGGGCTGATGAGCAAAATGAATAAACAAAGTTGATGAGTTTGCATTTTGAAAAGCTATCTGTGGTATAATGTTTTATTTTCCAGCTCAATATAATAGCAAATAATTTAACAAGCCATAGAAGGTGAAGACCACTAGATTAGTATACAATGTTCTTGAAGTAGAGGGGTCATACAAATTATAATTTTATTTTCCTTGGCTAAAGAAGGAAATGGCAACCCACTCCAGTATTCTTGCCTGGAAAATACCCTGGACAGAGGAGCCTGGCAGGCTACCGTCCATGGGGTCGCAAAGAGTTGGACATGACTAAGCTACTTTGCTTTTCCTTGGTTAAACAGCAAATCTCTCATTCTTCTTAAATAGTTTAATTTTTGTACCCAATGAGACATATTTATCAAACGTTAACAGAATTACCAATAGGAAAATCTCAACTTTCAGCAGTTTACAACCTGAGAATTAAAACTAGGCAATGTCAAAATTTGGTAACTTGTAAAGCAAAGAAAAATTATATGTATATAATTATATATATATAATATATATTAATATAATATATATTAATATACTATAATATATATTAATATAATATATTTTATTATATTATACATATTATATATTATTATATAATATATATAATAATATATAATATAATATATTTTCATTATATTATATATAATATATATTAATATAATATATAATAATATATATAATATATATTTTTATATATATATATAAATATATATATCGGAGAAGGCAATGGCACCCCACTCCAGTACACTTGTTGGAAAATCCCATGGATGGAGGAGCCTGGTGGGCTGCAGTCCATGGGGTCGCTAGGAGTCGGACACGACTGAGCGACTTCACTTTCTCTTTTCACTTTCATGCATTGGAAAAGGAAATGGCAACCCACTCCAGTGTTCTTGCCTGGAGAATCCCAGGGATGGGGGAGCCTGGTGTGCTGCCATCTCTGGGGTCACACAGAGTCGGACACGACTGAAGTGACTTAGCATAGCATAGCATATATATATATATATATTTATATGTATATATATATAAATATTTATATATATATTTATTTATATATGTGTGTGTATATATATACACACACATAATTATTCAAACTTTTCCATTCTATTGTCACCGAATTCTCTTAAATCCACAATCATAGAATAAATAAATAGAACCTATATATATTCAATATTATAAAGAAAATATTCAGTGTTTTAGTACAAATGTTAACAGAATTACCAATAGGAAAATCTCAACTTTCAGCAGTTTACAACCTGAGAATTAAAACTAGGCAATGTCAAAATTTGGTAACTTGTAAAGCAAAGAAAAAAATATATATATATATTTATATATTTTTTAATATATATTTATTTATATATATATGTATGTGTGTGTGTGTGTATATATATACACACACACACACATAATTATTCAAACTTTTCCATTCTATTGTCACCGAATTCTCTTAAATCCACAATCATAGAATAAATAAATAGAACCTATATATATTCAATATTATAAAGAAAATATTCAGCGTTTGAGTATTGGAATGTTGATTTGTAGTATTGTTTTTTTAATCTTGATATATTTGGTTTCTATTACTATATAGTAATTACCAAAAGCCTCATGACTTAAAACAACACGCATCTAGTATCACAAGATTTCTGTGAGACAGAAGTTGACATTGCTTAGCTTGGTCCTCTGCTCAGTGTCTCACAAACCTGCAATCCAGGTCTTGACCCAGCTGGGGTTTCTTACTGCTTATCAATCATGGACTGTTCTTAGGTCCCTGAGGCCTCTCCAAAGTTCTCCATCATGTGACCCTCTTACAACCTGGCTATTTGCTTCTTCAAGGCCAGCACAGGAATCTTTCTGACCTCTAGGTGCTCTTTTAAGTATTCATTTGATCAAGTCAAGCCCTTTGAGGATAATCCCTCCTTTGATTAATTCAAAGTAACCTAATTGGAGATCTGAATTATGTCTGAAATTGCCTTTTCTTCTTTGTCATAAGATGGGACTTGATTATGAAATTGATATCCCATCATATTCACAGGTGCCACTCACATTCAAAAGGAAGTAATTATATAGCACATGTAACCCCCAGGTGCTCATCATAACAAATAACTTAATTGCCCCAAAATATGATTGTGTACAAACAGAATCCTCAGACATCCAGACCAATCATTTAAAAGATTTAAATTTCAACTCCAAATATTAAATCTGTTTTTCACTATTGAAATTGACACTCAAGTTTGGGGCTTCCCTCATAGATCAGTTGGTAAAGAATCCACCTGCAATGCAGGAGACCCTGGTACAATTCCTGGGTCAGGAACATCTGCTGGAAAAGGGATAGGTTACCCACTCCAGTATTCTTGGGCTTCCCTTGTGGCTCAGCTGGTAAAGAATCTTCCTGCAATGTGGGAGACCTGGGTTCGAACCCTAGGTTGGGAAGATCACCTGTAGAAGGGAAAGGCTACCCACTCCAGTATTATGGTCTAGAGAATTCTATCAACAATACAGTCCATGGGGTCACAAAGAGACGACTAAGCGACTTTCACTTTCATTTTACCTTACCTTTCTCCTATGGGAAATGAGTTGGGATTTGAGTTCCAGATATTGTAAAAACTCTTTTTGGTTTTTGACATGCCTATCACTGGTTATTAGCACATGGATGCTATGACAGATAGAAGGAGAAATGAAATTAGAACAGCAGCTCTGCTCCACCTGCTGCTGAATTAGTGGGACCTGGATCAAATGGATTAGCAGGCAAGCTGGTTGGTGAGTCTGATGGTAATGATGCTGATTAAAAATTTCAGAAGTGAAAAGCTTGCTGTAACAAATGCATCTTACTGACATCAAGTTTTTCGTAGGTTGAGGCATTTAAAATTCAAACAGGTGGTCATTAGAGGGAAAAGGCACAATTACGTCTACTAAAAAGCACTTTTAATAATTTGTTTTTATCCCATGAGTGTTTGTTGAGAGCATTCCTAGCTTCACCACAAATACAGTATAATGAGTAAACATTATAAAGTCATACCTCCTCCCTAAAGTTTTCAATGAAAAGATACAGGTTGAAAAGGATTTTTTAAGGCTGAGTCATCTCGCAGTTAATAAAAATTTGTAAGTAAATGAGGCACACCTGGCTTCACACAGCTGCGCAGGGCAGGAGTGGAGCGGCCGAGAGGAGATGCCCACGTCCAAGGTCAGGAGCAGCAGCTGCGCTTTGCTGGAGCAGCCGTGAAGAGACACCCCATGTCCAAGGTAAGAGAAACTCAAGTCAGATGGTAGGTGCCAAGAGAGGGCATCAGAGGGCAGACAGACTGAAACCACAATTACAGACTACTAGCCAATTTGATCACATGGACTACAGCCTTGTCTAACTCAATGAAACTAAGCCATGCCATGTGTGGGTCCACCCAAGATGGCCAGGTCATGGTGGAGAGGTCGGACAGAATGTGGTCCACTGGATGCAATCTCAAAAATGACAGAATGATCTCTGTTCATTTCCAAGGCAAACTATTCGATATCATGGTAATCCAACTCCATGACCCAACCAGTAACACAGAAAAAGTGGAAGTTGAATGGTTCTATGAAGACCTACAAGACCTTCTAGAACTAACACTCAAAAAAGATGTCCTTTTCATTATAGGGGACTGGAATGCAAAAGTAGGAAGTCAAGAAACACCTGGAGAACAGGCAAATTTGGCCTTGGAGTACAGAATGAAGCAGGCCAAAGGCTAATAGAGTTTTGCCGAGAGAACACACTGGTCATAGCAAACACCTGTTGCCAACAACACCGAGAAGATTCTACTCATGGACATCACCAGATGGCCAACACAAAAATCAGATTGATTATATTCTTTGCAGCCAAGATGGAGAAGTTCTATACAGTCAGCAAAACCAAGATCAGAAGCTGACTGTGGCTCAGATCATGAACTCCTTATTGCCAAATTCAGACTTCAACTGAAGAAAGTGGGGAAAACCACTAGACCATTCAGATACGACCTAAATCAAATCCCTTATGATTATACAGTGGAAGTGAGAAATAGATTTAAGGGACTAAATCTGATAGACAGAGTGCCTGATGAACTATGGACAGAGCTTTGTTACACTGCACAGGAGACAGGGATCAAGACCATCCCCAAGAAAAAGAAATGCAAAAAAGCAAAATGGCTGTCTGAAGAGGCCTTACAAATAGCTGTGAAAAGAAGACAAGTGAAAAGCAAAGGAGAAAAGGAAAGATATACCCATTTGAATGCAGAGTTCCAAAGAATAGCAAGGAGAGATAAGATAGCCTTCCTCAGTGATCAATTCAAAAATAGAGGAAAACAATAGAATGGGAAAGACTAGCAATCTCTTCAAGAAAATTAGAGATACTAAGGGAACATTTCATGCAAAGATGGGCTCGATAAAGGACAGAAATGGTATGGACATAACAGAAGCAGAAGATATTAAGAAGAGGTGGCAAGAATACACAGAAGAACTGTACAAAAAAGATCTTCACGACCCAGATAATCACGATGGTGTGATCACTCACCTAGAGCCAGACATCCTGGAATGTGAAGTCAAGTGGGCCTTAGGAAGCACCACTACGAACAAAGCTAGTGGAGGGGATGGAACTCCAGTTGAGGTATTTCAAATCCCGAAAGATGATCCTGTGAAAGTGCTGCACTCAATATGCCAGCAAATTTGGAAAACTCAGCAGTGGCCACAGGATTGGAAAAGGTCAGTTTTCATTCCAATCCCTAAGAAAGGCAATGCCAAAGAATGCTCAACTACCACACAATTGCACTCAATCTCACACACTAGTAAAGTAATGCTCAAAATTCTCCAAGCCAGGCTTCAGCAATATGCGAACCATGAACTTCCGGATGTTCAAGCTGGTTTTAGAAAAAGCAGAGATCAAATACCAACATCCTCTGGATCATCGAAAAAGCAGAGAGTTCCAGAAAAACATAAATTTCTGCTTTATTGATTATGCCAAAACCTTTGACTGTGTGGATCACAAAAAACTGTGGAAATTTCTGACAGAGATGGGAATATCAGACCACCTGACCTGCCTCTTGAGAAACCTATATGCAGGTCAGGAAGCAACAGTTAGAACTGGACATGGAACAGACTGGTTCCAAATAGGAAAAGGAGTACATCAAGGCTGTATATTGTCACCCTGCTTATTTCACTTATATGCAGAGTACATCACGAGAAACGCTGGGCTGGAAGAAGCACAAGCTGGAATCAAGACTGCCAGGAGAAATATCAATAACCTCAGATATGCAGATGACACCACCCTTATGACAGAAAGGGAAGAACTAAAGAGCCTCTTGATGAAAGTGAAAGAGGAGAGTGAAAAAGTTGGCTTAAAGCTCAACTTTCAGAAAACTAAGATCATGGCATCCGGTCCTGTCACTTCATGGCAAATAGATGGGAAAACAGTGGCTGAATTTATTTTGGGGGGCTCTAAAATCACTGAAGATGGTGACTGCAGCCATGAAATTAAAAGACACTTACTCCTTGGAAGGAAAGTTATAACCAACCTAGACAGCATATTAAAAAGCAGAGACATTACTTTGCCAACAAAGGTCCGTCTAGTCAAGACTATGATTTTTCCAGTAGTCATGTATGGATGTGAGAGTTGGACCATAATGAAAGCTGAGTGCCAAAGAATTGATGCTTTTCAACTGTGGTGTTGGAGAAGACTCTTGAGAGTCCCTTGGACTGCAAGGAGATCCAACCAGTCCATCCTAAAGGAGATAAGCCCTGGGTATTCATTGGAAGGACTGATGCTAAAGCTGAAACTCCAATACTTTGGCCACCTCATGCAAACAGCTGATTAAAAAAGACTCTGATGCTGGGAAAAATTGAGGGCAGGAGGAGAAGGGGATGACAGAGGATGAGATGGTTGGATGGCATCACCGACTTAATGGACATGAGTTTGGGTAAACTCTTGGAGTTGGTGATGGACAGGGAGGCCTGTCATGCTGCAAGTCATGGAGTCGCAAAGAGTCGGACACGACTGAGCGACTGAACTGAACTATGAATACACTCTTCTTACTGCATGTGTGCTCAATCACTCAGTCCCGTCTGATTCTTTGAGACTCCGTGGACTGTAGCCCACCAGGCTCCTCTGTCCATGGGACTCTCCAGGCAAGAATACTTGAGTGGGTAGTCATGTCCTCCTCCCGGGGATCCTTTACCACTGCAGGTGGATTCCTTATAATTGGATCCACTGGGGAAACCCCTACTTTCTCCTGAATGTTTGAAGACAACTAGTATACCTTTCCTGAGCCTCGTCTGATATATGATAATTATTGGCCATCTTCCCTGGCATTACTCAAACAACCCTTCATTTCCACATCTACATGCCTCCTAAGAGGTATGGTATCTGAAGTTTATGTCCTCCAGATTTAACTCAGGAAACCAAAGATAAATCAGAGCTATCATGTTCCTTATTTTAAACCAAACTTGGGGGTACCCGTAATGATTTTGGTAACCATGCAAATTACTGAAGATGATGATTATTTAATCTGGATAGGGTCCCTTGAAAGTGCATCTTCAAACCACTCAGGTGAGCCATAAGCCACTATTTGAGAAAATTTCTCTCTTGAAATTATGTAAGATTCCATTAGCTACTGTGTAATCCTATTAGAGGACTGACACCTAATGAACTTCCTGTTCACTAAATCCCGTAAGATTGTAAATATGAGATACCAGGCAATATGAAACTATCAGTTTGAGGGACAAATCATAAAGGCTTTGACATAGTACTACAGAAGTGCCTCATGATAGATGTCTCACTCTAACCTTTGATGATCTTCTGAGATCTTGATTTCATATTACATATATACCTAATGAACTTGTCACATAAATATATTTTATAAGTGGCCCCTCTAAATCTTTATTAAATTGTGGCTCTTTCTTCACAAGGGCCTCCTACCCAAAGAGCCTCTCATTTGACATATGGTACTCTCACAAGGTAGGTATGTTTCTCCTCCTCTTCTTATTTATACCATAGAACTGTTTTCATCTACATTATTCATGAGAAGTATTGGGTGATTTCTTTTTAATGTTATTTCCACTAATTTTCTCTGAGAAGCAAGTGAGTAAACAAAAACTTAATGAAACTCTCATTGTTTCCTAGTCCTAGGGAAAATGTAATTTGTACAAGCCCACATTGAAAACCATAGTTACTTCCAGGACATAGAAATTGCTCAAGATACATTCTCTGATTACCCTGAAATGAAAACTAGATGTCTTAAAAATAGTTTGTGTTTTAAAAAAATGCTAGAGTATGTAGAAATTCAGGACAATGAGAGCCCAGCCTAGGAGCATGCACATATGGCAGTCTTCCTAATCAAGTGTAGAATCCAGCCAGTAAGGACATTGCCCACAGGTCTCTGTATGTCTTTCAGCCAACCTTGCAGTCAGTCCTGCCACCTCAAGTGGGTCCTCTATGAAAAATATTTGGGCTTAATTGCAATCAAGGCAGTTACCAATGGAACTGGTATTTGTTCAATATGCTCCATAATACACAGTATAAAAATGTGATTTTTTATTTTTTTAATATAAATTTATTTTAATTGGAGGCTAATTACTTTACAATATTTTATTGGTTTTCATCAATATGAATCTGCCACGGGTGTACATGTGTTCCCCATCCTGAACCCCACTCCCACCTCCCTCCCCCATACCATCCCTCTGGGTCATCCCAGTGCACCAGCCCCAAGCATCCTGTATCCTGCATCGAACCTGGATTGGCGAATCATTTCATATATGATATTATACATGTTTCAATGCCATTCTCCCAAATCATCCCACCCTCTCCCTCTCCCAGAGTCCAAAAGACTGTTCTATACATCTGTGTCTCTTTTGCTCTCTCGCATACAGGGTTATCATTTTTAAAAAAATGTTATCCAAATAGTACTGCTGCTGCTAAGTCACTTCAGTCGTGTCCGACTCTGTGCAATCCCATTGATTGCAGCCTACCAGGCTGCTCCGTCCATGGGGTTTTCCAGGCAAGAGTACTGGAGTGATTTGCCATTGCTTTCTCTACCAAATAATACTACATGTTAACAATTCCATTGACATATCTCCATTAACTAAGATGACCCCATGGACTGTAGCCTGCCAGGCTCCTCTGTCCATGAGATTCCCCAGGCAAGAATACAGGAGTGTGTAGCCATTTCTTACTACAGGAGATCTTTCCAACCCAGGATCTAATCCATGTCTCCTACATTGGCAGGTGGAATCTTTATCACTGCACCACCTGGGAACCCCAAGCTTTTTAAAAATTCTATAAATGATCAACTAGATGGTTTAATCTACAGAATTCTGCAGACACCAATTTTTTTTAATTCCACAGAAGCATCAACTAGAAGAAAACTGCCATCACTGGGTGGAAAAATAGAAGAAGTCTGCCATTCTCAGTATATACAACTGAAAGATAAATATTTTAATCTCCATGACAACAGTGTTCAGACACACACACAGGAAAAAAAAACTTTTAGAACCCATTTAAATAAGTCAATGCATAGCTTTAAAAATTAAATAAAAAGGAGAATAATTTATTCAATGTTTCTGGCTGTTGTTCATCTTTTATTACTTTTTTCTTTTAAACTGAGCTGAAAGTAAAGGATTTGTTTAGACTTCAGAGAAGTTTCAATAAGCAGTAACTTAAATGACAATAGACTAGACATTTTTAAATGATACTGTAGACACATGTTATTTTAAAAGCACTTGAGTGAAAACCTTTGTTGATAAATTTTTTTTTTCAAGTTTCTCCTCAAAGAACTCTATAAAAATCAAAGGGGAAACATTATATATGGGATGGGTGAATAACTACAAAAGTTATGGCTATGAACAAAGCTTAATGTCCAAAATGGAACTTGAATAAGTGGAGCTGTGAAAGTAGAAGTCAAGGGACGGTCATAGTATTTGTGTTTCAGTTGTTTGGCTTGCTCTTAACCATACATCTTGGAGTTGTTTTCCAAGCTTGTTTTAATGTGATTGTTTTTTCTCCTCTTTTGTGGTGGAGAACTTTAAACACAGCTAAGTTTGGACAGTGTTCTCCAGGGATGATCTCTTCAAGCTAAGATTAACAGAGGCCAAGAATGTCCCCCTTTATCTTCTACCTCTTAATTGCTCAGTGACAGAGATATATATAGGTTGTGTGATGACCCCTAGCTACACGGTGTATTTGAAAAATCACCATCAGTAGATCATAGCATACCAAGCACAGAGCATAAGACTACCATACATATGAGAATATGTTTGTGTTTAATGGTATATCTTGATGATGAAACTCATTATCGTGTTTCTCACTTATATATTTATCATTTGATTACTTTTCATTTAGTTCTGAGCTGATTTGTTTGTTCATAATGTCATTTATTTTTTGTTGTTTTGTTTCTTATAAATCATATTTTGAAAATTGCTTAAAACAAAGAGACCCAAAGAATTAGTGAAATACAAGGCCTAATTTTACAGTAAAGAGAACTAAACTAAATGAGGATGCAGACAATACTCATGAAAAGAATGACTTATTTACTTAATTTGATTTACTGATTCATTCATTCAACAAACCTCCTCCCTCTCCCTGATCTGTCTTTCAAAAGCTTTCAGATTAATCTCCTAACACAAATTTAGATTGTGTACTTTACTATTCAAGAGCTTATAATAAATCTCTCCCACCTCATTCTATTTTTCTCAATTTCCCTAGCATCTAATATTAAATGGCTGGAAATGAGTAGACATTAAGTCAGTATTTGTAGAAAGCTTAAGATAAATTCATTCCATCTAAATTTCTCTTCCTGACTGAAATTTTTCCACTTACGTGCTTTACTTCAAGCCTTATTTTCCACCATCCCCAAAGAAAACCTTCTTTTAGGCAACTTATCTTAAAAGCCCCGGTCTTAATTCCATGCCATTGCTCTTGACGTCTTCCTCTATGGAATATATTGTTCTGCATCTTGGTAAATATTATACAGCTCTCATTAAGATTTAAAATAACAGTCTGCATATCTAGCATACTCCCTGTGTTTTCCATGGCTTCTAGGTCATATTTAAGGATATGGCACACGTTTAGGTTTAGCCATGGAGGTAAAATATTTAGCACAAAATTGTGATACATTCTTTATGCATTCATGAATGCATTATCTGTTTATTACCTCATTCAATGTTGATTCATTCCAACAAATATTTGTTGGGTGGATACCAGTGCAAAACAATGTGCTAAGCACTAGAGAGAGACATGGTAAGGAAAACAGAAATCGTTCTTTCCCTCTTGTAACTTATAATAGAGAAAGAAGGGACAGTGATAAACTCATTCAAAAAAATGAACAATGACATGTGTATACCCATGGCTGATTCATGTTGATGTACGGCAGAAACCAACACAACATTGTAAAGCAATTTTCTTCCAATTAAAAATAAATAAATTTTAAAAGAAAAAAGTCAACAGTTAAAATCTATGAAAAGTGCAAAGAAGGAAAATCATAGGAAAAAACAGCACCCCTAATAAGGGAATATAATCTAGTTGGGGGGAAGGAGGCAATCTAAAGAGACCTTTCCAAGGAAGTCTGAAAAATAAGTAAGTTAGGTGACAGTGATCTTCTGAAGCAGTAAGAAGGCTCATAGATAAGGACTTTTTAACTCAGAGAGAACAAAACATATTTAAGAGATCAAAAGAGTCTAGTATGAACAAGCATAACTTGAAAAATAATGTCAAAACCCACTACGGCAAGAATGGTGGAGACTTTTTTGGTGTGTCTTACAGCAGTAAAGGTAGATCATTATAAGTTTAAAACAGAGGAGTGACAAACAACTCTGGCTACTGTGAAGAGAACAGATTGAAGTTGGCAAGAATGGGGGGTCTTTTTATAGAAGACAATGATGGGGGCTTGCTCAGAGCCTTTAGAGAAAACCAGGAAGGACAGCTGCAACTGCATAGGAGAGACACTTGTTCCTCAGATGAGGTGTGCTTGAGTTAATTATCTTACTAGAAGTAGGAGTTGGTCACTAAGATAAGGGAGGGGTGCATATTTTAGTCTCTGCTACTGCTGCTGCTGCTAAGTTGCTTCAGTCATGTCCGACTCTGTGCGACCCCAGAGACGGCAGCCCATCAGGCTCCTCCGTCCCTGGGATTCTCTAGGCAAGAACACTGGAGTGGGTTGCCATTTCCTTCTCCAATGCATGAAAGTGAAAAGTGAAAGTGAAGTGGCTCAGTCCTGTCTGACTCCTGGCGACCCCATGGACTGCAGCCCACCAGGCTCCTCCATCCATGGGATTTGTCAGGCAAGAGTACTGTAGGTTGCCATTGCCTTCTCCATTTTAGTCTCTACTCAACCAGATAGATCATTTCTTTCTTTTGACCTTCCTGCTCCTCTCTCCTTTGGATTATGACACTACACTTTGGACTCTGCTTTCCTACTGGTAACCATGATAACCATCTGCTCTTTCATCTCTGAGTAGACTTCCTGGATACTGAAATCTTTTCTGCCTCCCTCCAGAATAATTGGGGATTTAACCTTTGTTTATTCAATGTGTTTAAGTTTTGTACTGTCTCAGATACTCTTCTAATTAGATGAATTAGAAGCGGTTGCAAATCTTATAAAACTCAAAGTCAAGTGAAGAAGGTATTATAATTAGATTCATGCTTGCACTCAATACCTATTTATTGAATAGCTACCATGTACCAAGCATATGGATACAGAAGTAAAATAAGACAGTACCTGATTTGGGCTTCTTTCCTGCCATAAGGACGATATATTGTAACACATTGTGATAAGGGCTGTTATAGAGACAGGAACAAAAAAGAAAACTGTTAAATATCAAAAGGATAGAAGAGTGTCCATTTTCATGAAAAAGCAACACTTTTGTTGAGTCATAGAAGAGGAAAGAGTTTCCCAAAGATAACTGTGGAGGAAGGCCTTTCTAGACTAGGTAATGAGCATGTGAAAGATCTGAGTGGGAAATGAGAAGTTAAAAGTTGCAGAAACTTTGTTTTTTAGAAAAAATAAGTAAATAACTGTGGACTTAGGGTAGGGTAGAGGATTGCTCAAAAGAAAAAAAAAAAAAAAAAAAGGCTCGCAGCAGCAAGATGAGTTCAAAGTCTGTAGTGAAAGTACAAGGAGAAAATACTGAAGTCTGGACTGTAAAGATGTAACAAGCTATGCAGATGGAGAGAAGAGAGTAGGGTCATTCTGAGGTTTCTGAATCAGGCACCAGGGGTCATTAACTGAGACTAAGACCACCGGACATGGAAAGCTTTGGGAGCCAAGCTAACAGAATTCTAGTCTTTGGGCTGGCTCTTCTCTTGCTCACTTTCAAATTGTGGTACTCCCAGGGACTTCCTTGTGGTATCTTATAAAGCACCAACAGATGTTTACAAATAAGGAAACAAACAAAAGCAAAAAAAACACAAATAAATAGGAGGAGGAATACTTCTGAAAATGACATATTCTGCCAAGTTTGAGTTGTAAATTTTAACGCCCAGTGCCTTAGTCCTTTCTTATTTCCATGGAATTCAGGCATTAAACTCATACTTCCCTGGGGAGGCAGATGAGGTGGTGAAGTGCTCAGATTCCTGGGCTAAATAAAAAAAACCTGAGGTTTGTATACCAGCTCCTCCATATGCTAACTAACCTAAACTTTCCAAGTGTTTCGGCAACACAAACACAGGACAACAAAACTTTCTTCATATAAATGTGGTGGAGATCACGTGAAATAATCCATGCAAACAGTGCCCAGCACTGTAAGGGGCTAATAAAGCATTATTTGTAAGGAATAATAATGAACACTATATATTGTGTGCTGTTCCAACTACTTTCTTTCTACTAGTTCATTTGATTCCCATAACAACTCAATGAGATAGGTATTCATATTACTATTAATATTATTACAATCATCCCCATTTTAACAGGTAAAGGAATTGAGGCACAGAGTTCTAGTGACTGGATTAATCTTACACAGTTTGCAGATGCTGAAGCCATCATTTGAACATACTTTGGAGTCAGAAATATTAACTCCAAGAGATACTAAAGTTCCCACATGGTTCTAAGGAGATTCTTGCTTGTTCCCGTAAGCTTTCCTCACGTGCTCACCTACAGACACCTGGCCTCTATGAAGGATTTCTCTCCTATATGATTCATGCTCCATACTGATTTCTCATTTTTCTCAGTTCTTTCCACTTATAGGCTGTACAGTACAATTTAGAATTTAGTCATTTACTTCTACATTTCTCTGTAATATATGTGAATCTTGTCTTGAACATAAGCCCTTAAGGCAGGGATTATATCCCATACTTGGTATTCTCTCTATTGATAGCTTTAGGTCTGAGTATCAGTAAGCTCTCAGTGAATACTTGTTGAGTGACTGACTGTCAGGTTCCAAGGCATCATTTCCGGAAGAAACAACTAGAGAGATTTGCATAAGGTCTGGTCATTCATACTAAAGATTTCACATTAACAAATATGCAGTCAATGACACAGAGCTCCACTTGTGAAAATATCACCAAAGCATTCATAGAGAAGAGGCAAAGCTCTTGTAATCTGTGATGAAGAATGACTTAATCTTGTTATTGTGTCTAATTACTCTGAAGATTACTTTTACAGTCTAATATAGAGGCATATTTAAGGATGATTTTATGGAATAAAATTTTTTAGATTTTTATCTTTTAATAATCACAATTAGGGCAATGTATCAATAGAAGACTGTTCACTGGCATAGGTCATTATAGTACTCAGAAAAAAATGTGTATGTATTTAAAGCAGGTTGAGGAAAAAAAATAATGAGAAACCACTGTTTTTTAAAACAAAGTAATAGATTTAAAATGAATAATAACAGATTTTACAGTAACCATCCAAGTGTACTATTTAGAAAGTAACAGCTTGAAAATAATAGTCCTCTGCAATAATTGGTATGCTTAATTGTTTAAAAACCAGAGTCATAAAAAAATGCTTAAAAGTCAAATACGTCAGGTAAAAAAGTAAATGTCAAAGCAGATCTTAGGAAAAAAATATATTTTAAGAAGATCATTTCAAAGGCAATGACTAGCATGGGATTTATATTTTTCTAACTTACGAAATAGTCATTGTAGCACTTGTCTCATTTTTGCCAATACCACTAAGTTTCTTTAGAGCAAAGTAGAAGTTTTAAAATGTAATGGTAATCTATTTATTCATATATTCAATTTTAAGATATTTACTGGTATCATGCAAGAAATCTGCAATAATATGGAAGTCATAGAAGACAATTTCCAGCTTGAAAATAACTAGAAACCTACTAAGTACAAAGTGCCATAGCTATAATGGAGATTCAAAGTCCTTCAGGAAACAAGGGAGTTATCGCTTATTCTTTTTGCACAAGAGTCCAGAAAAGCCCTCACAGCAGTGATGGCATTTGCACTGTTACTTAAGAATCGGCAGCACTTGGACAGCACTAGATGGGAATGGCATCCTGGATCAGAGAAACAGAAAAGCAAATGATGTAGAAAGTGTTCAGTGAGTGTGGCATGTAGAAAAGCAGCAGGGTTGTTTAAAAGGAAGTTAAGACACATATGTGATGTGAAGACGACAAGAAATACTGAAAGATTTTAGCAAGAATTTATATAATTAGACATATTTTAGAAAGATAATTTGTCAGTGATAGAGAATAAGTGGAAGGGGAAGAGAGACTGCAAAATCAGTTAGGGTATCCTCTCTCTCAGGACAGGTTGCTGCTGCTGCTGCTGTGAAGTTGCTTCAATCGTGTTTGACTCTGTGCGACCCCAGAGATGGCAGCTCACTAGGCTCTGCTGTCCCTGGGATTCTCCAGGCAAGAACACTGGAGTGGGCCTCAGGACAGGTTAGGATATTGTATAACCAGAGATTCCCAAATTTCAGTGGATTAAATTAACAGAGACTTATTCCTTGCTCCTGCTCCATGTGATGTGGGGGCCCATGGAGTTGGGGGTGGGTAGTACCCCATTCCAGTACTCTTGCCTGGAAAATCCCATGGATGGAGGAGCCTGGTGGGCTGCAGTCCATGGGGTCGATAAGAGTTGGACACTATTGAGTGACTTCCCTTTCACTTTTCACTTTCATGCATTGGAGAAGGAAATGGCAACCCACTCCAGTGGTCTTGCCTGGAGAATCCCAGGGACGGGGGAGCCTGGTGGGCTTCCGTCTATGGGATCGCACAGAGTCGGACACGACTGAAGTGACTTAGCAGCAGCAGCAGCAGCAGCACTTTCACTTTTCACTTTCATGCACTGGAGAAGGAAATGGCAACCCACTCTAGTACTCTTGCCTAGAGAATCCCAGGGACAGGAGCCTGGTGGGCCGCCATCTATGGGTTCGCACAGAGTCGGACACCACTGATGTGACTTAGCAGCAGCAGCATTCATCCATATCTTCTCCACTCACATATCCATTTGTAAGATCATTTGTCTCTATAGTATGGTGAACTGTGCACTGGATTTTAAAGGACTCAGTCTAGGAGTAACACATGCCCCTTCAGTTCACATTGCATATGGCTATGCCTACCTTCAGGGGATGGACAAATACAATCCTACTATGAATCCAGGAGAATGGGAAATATCCATGAACAGTACCAGTGACTGTATCAAGAGGCGACTGCAACAATTCACATAAAAGGTAATAAGGATGTAGGCAGTGGGAATCAAAAGAAGAAGAGTAAAATTAGAACCAGAATCAAGGCCTTGCTAACTCATACAGGAGGAAAAAAGGGGATCTAGAATGACTCTAAGGGCTTAAACCTAGAAGACTAATGGTGTCTTTAGCAGAAATTAGGAAGTAAGAAGAGTTGATCTGAGGGTTGGGGAGTGGTGAAGAGGATGGAGAACTGCAAACAGAGAATGCTTAGTTATTAAGTTTAGACTCCATGGAAGTTATAAGCCCTGCCAGGGATATGTAAATAAGGATATCCAAAGGACAGTTGAAAATTAGGAACTGAAGTTGAAAGAAGAGTTCAAATGTGGAAACAAGGAATTTATATTCAATGACATAGAAGTAATGTGTAATGTTTAAATCTATGGGCTCAGATGAGGCTATAAATTTTGCTTTGTTAGACTGACCTTACCACATTCTTGAGCCAATAGAGAATGTTGATCTTATTTTACTGGCTTCATAGTCCCAGAGAGAATAAACTACCAATGATTAAAAAAAAAAAAAAAAATGCAGACAGGAAAAATTTGTAGGTGTTCTGGAGGAAAATACACTTCTATTTTAAGTAATAAAATTGGTAAGAGTTAGGAATTTCAAATCCTTCAGGAGTCTTTCTTTAATATAATCTTACAGCTTTTATATCTCATTCCTATAAGGTCATCATGCAAATAAAAATGAAGGCTGCTAATCTCCACTGGGATAATTAATAAGCACACACTTAAGATAATCCTCTGGATGGCACTGTAACAGTTTTGCACTTTTTAAAATTAGGCTTCCCTTTCCTTTTTCCTTAGCATGTACTGCTACTGCTAAGTCACTTCAGTCGTGTCTGACTCTGTGCGACTCCATAGACGGCAGCCCACCAGGCTCTGCCACCCCTGAGATTCTCCAGGCAAGAACACTGGAGTGGGTTGCCATTTCCTTCTCCAATGCATGAAAGTGAAAAGTGAAAGAGAAGTCGCTCAGTCGTGTCTGACTCTTCACGACCCCATGGACTGAAGCCTACCAGGCTCCTCCATCCATGGGATTTTCCAGGCAAGAGTACTGGAGTGGGTTGCCATTGCCTTCTCCATTAGCATGTACAGGCATAAGCTTTTAGTAGAGAAGTAACAAGGTAAATCCTTTATAAAGAATTTCAAGCAAATTTCCTGAACACAGCTTCCAGCTCAATATTTTACTTGTCTGTGCAGGTAAATATGAAGCAATCCATTACTCAGTCAATACACATTCAATTACTCTCATAGGGAAGTCAAATATATACAATGAAACACTCTGGGGAAGATTTCTCAAATTGACTTTATGATCTGTTAGTGGATTATTTAAATCAAGTTAGTAGGCCAAAGCTAATATTAAAATGAAGAATATAGAGTTAAAATACTAGAGTGCACTGACTTTAATAAGTCTAAGTATTGCTTGAAGACACATTATGACCTTTTCATTGTGTATGCATGTGTATGTGTGCATCTGTTAGAGAGAACTGGTCATAATTTAATTTTTTTTTACCAGAAAAGAGTTTAAAATCCACTACTCTACTGGAGTGAGGACAAAGGAGAAAGACTGCTATGTTAATCAGAAAATGCTTTGGTCACCTTATTTGTTACAGGAAAATATCACCTATGGCTAACACTTCAACAGCCATAGAATAGTCTCAGTCCTTTAAAATCCACCAGGTCTTTGTGTCTGCAGCTTTCAACTTCACCATTTTCTGCTTGGTTGATGATTTATACCCAAACTATACCTTAGAGAATGAATGTATTCAAACTGGATGTCAACCTTAATCAGATTCAGCATATACATACTTCATTCTCCATTTCATCTTTGTTAGCAGAGCTTAAGTGTACTGGGATTTGTTTCACAATCTTACCAATAATACTACATTATTTCTGTTGAATACTAAACCACCTTATTGACCCTGAAATTTACTACTATACTAAATATTTCTAATTGCCAGAGTAGTCTCTATCTACTTCAAAAGGAGTGAGAGGTTCAGAAGAAAGGTCAAATTTCCCAAACTTAGAAAAAGATTATCAATTTTTAAAAGGAGCATAAATATTCAAAATGTTATCTGTAATATATTTTATTAATGAAGACAATATTAGAATCAAAAAAGGATTAGATATGGAATATCTCACTGTTCTATTTTTAGTTTTTTTAGAAACTGCCATACTTTTTTCCCAAACTAGCTGCACCATTTTATAGTCCTATCAACAGTATACAAAGGTCCTAATTTCTCTACATCCTCACCAACACTTTAAGATAGCCATTCTAATGTGTGTGAGGTTACATTTGAATTTTTACAAGCAAAATATATTCCTATTTGACTTTTGCAAGCACATATCTTAATTTTGCTGAGAGACATAAGCATATATATTCTGTAAAAGGCTTTTTAATATTAACTCATTAAATGAGTTTCTTCCCTAAAACAGATGTATTCCTGTAAAGAGTAATTGCAACCACCTTGATATGAAAGGGTGGCTTGGCTTGTGGTGGAGTCAGATAAAACATCTACATGCTGGATAATAACCCATTGGAATACACTGCACCTACAAATCTAGGGGGGAGTTAAGGGAACCCTAGACTTCTGTGCATTGAGATCTTACAGTAATCTAACAGTGGAGTGTAAAATTTGTATGAGTCTAAGAAGAGTTCTGGGTAAAGTTTCAGTTTGTTATATAAGGGAATTTTTTCCTGAAATTCCGATAACTGATCATTCAATTGATAGACAAAATAATACACGTAAAACGTCAGGATGTTTATTTCACCCTAAAAATTTTTAGTGGATGCCTCCTCTTCCCCCTCACTTCTTTTCCTTTTTCTTCTTTATTTTCACTTCTCATCTCCTCCTCCTCCCTTCCTCCTCTTCTTCCATCATAAACATTTCAAACATATTAAAATTGAACATTAATGAATATTACATGAGGAATGATTTTAGATGGAAAAGAATGTTTATCAATGTTGTCAGTAGTCCTAGCATAGACAAATATAAAACTGATGGCAATGAAAGGATGTGTAATAGTTGTATGTATGTGAAAAGAAGCTTTTAAAAGATTCTTACTAGCATAAAAAGAAACCAAAGTTAAGGAGTAACTGGAATCTTTGAGAAGATAGTGTGATATTCAAAGATGTTGAAAACTATTTTCCTTTGCCATTATGATTAAACAGAGATAGTTTTTCTCACCAAATATTCCTTGTGACCCCTACACCTTCCAGCCTCTTGCAGTTATGAGAGCATATGACTATTTATTGATAATAAAATGTGGACCAGAGAAATATGTATGACTTCTTAGCTGAAGTACTGAAGAATTAGAATTCTGGTTCCCCCGTCCCCCATCCTCTCCTCTGAACCATTCCCTGAGTTAGACACATCACAAGAGGAGGAGCACAGGGGCCCTGAGTCATTGGATGGACCTTTCTTGGGTATTGCATGACTGAGAACTAAACCTCTGTCATGTTCAGCTATTACAATTTGGGGGTTGTTCCTATAGCATGACCTGACCTTAATCAGACTACTATGCTGCAACTGGTTATTTAAAGAATTAGCAGTGGGATTGAGAGCAATAAGAAAACATAGAACATAATTTAAGTCCTAAATAAGTATACCTCTGATCATTCTACCATTTCTCTCTCCATCTTTTCCATGTCAAATATATTGGATATACTTTTCTTTTTAAAATAGCTGTATTAGTTTCCTAGTGCTATCATAACAAATTACCACAAACTAGGTGGCTTAAAACAATAAAAATTGTGTCTCTTATGGTTCTTGAGGCTAGAAATCTGAAATCAAGGTAGAGGAATCTATTCCATGCCTCTTTCCTAGCTATGGGTGGTGGCTAACAATCTTTGGCATTGGTTGTCTTGTAGGTGCCTAACTCCAATCTCTATCTCCATCTTCACATGGCCTTCTCCTGGTATCTCGGTGCCTCTCATCCTCCTCTGATAATGGCACCAATCATACAGGATTAGGGCTCACCCTAACCCAGTATGATTCTCATCTCAGTTTATTACATCTGCAAAGCCCCTAATCCCAAATGCAGTCACATTCCCAGGGACTGGGGGTTAAAGTTTCAACATTTCTTTTTGGAAGATACAATTGAACCCACAAGAATAGTTTGCAAACCATAGCTTTCAACAATAGCTTACAAACAGCTTCCCATTTTCATTTTCTGGAAGTGAATGCTATAAATTGGATTTAAACAGCTCTTACTTGTAGTCACCATTTCAGAAATTGTTTTGTTTTTATTTGACATAACTGTTACCAACTTTTAAAAGGAGAAATTATCAGAGTTCCATACTTCCTCAAATTCAAGCATAATTACTTCCCTGCACTTACTGAAAATTATGTTATTATATATGATACTCTAATAAGTCTGCATGCTGCAGGCAAAATATCATGGGTTTCAGGCTTTTTAAGTGCCCCTGCTAAGATAAGTGGGAGCAGCAGGGCAAAGACAGGATCAGATGATCAGAAATGGAATATAGGTGTCCCTCCAAATGGTCAGTTCAAAGCCTCTCAGTTTTTTTCATTTGTTTTTCTCTTGATATTCAAGACTTGGTCCCTCTCCTGGCCTCCCTTTCTCTTATTCTGCCTTGTTATAGTGGATGGTCTCTCAAATCTCTCTCATAACATAGAGTCAGGAGCAAATGTCAAAGTACGAAGGCTCCCTAAAATTGTTTTTGTCTCATAAATTCATTAAGCACATATAAGTATATTTTTAGTAGCATCTATCACCCACCACCACACCATGACCATGATATAATAAGCACTTATTAAACCTATGGGGTCACACAGAGTCGGACACGACTGAAGTGACTTAGCAGCAGCAGCAGCAGCAAACCTGGGAAGGACTGATGTTGAAGCTGAAACTCCAATACTTTGGCCACCTGATGCGAAGAGCTGACTCACTGGAAAAGATCCCGATGCTGGGAAAGATTGAGGGCAGGAGGAGAAGGGGATGACAGAGGATGAGATGGTTAGATGGCATCATCGACTTGATGGACATGGATTTGGGTAGACTCCAGGAGTTGGTGATGGACAGGGAGGCCTGGCGTGCTGCAGTTCATGGGGTCGCAAAGAGTCGGACACGACTGAGCGACTGAACTGAACTGAAACCTGGGAGATACAGTAGTGAATAAACTGAGAGCTTTGTCATGCCAGAACTAACACTCTGAAAGGAAGCACAGAAATCAGATACAAACCTGATTTAATGGGAAAAAGATTTGACTTGGGAGTACAGAGCAAGTATGAATACAGAAAACCAGGGAATTCAAGCAGGTCTAGACCATGGGAAGAGGAGCCTGGTAGGCTGCAGTCCATGGGGTCACAAAGAGTCGGACACGACTGAGCAACTTCACTTTCATTTTTCACTTTCATGCATTGGAGAAGGAAATGGCAACCCACCCCAGTGTTCTTGCCTGGAGAATCCCAGGGACAGGGGAGCCTGGTGGGCTGCCGCCTCGGGGGTCACACAGAGTTGGACATGACTGAAGCGACTTAGCAGCAGCAGCAGCAGCAGAAATCAGGACGTGCTTCTAGTGGTAAGTATATAAATGCAGTTGTGACACATTGCCATGAATTAGGCTAACAGAGGGGTATTGTAGGCAGCAATACCATCATGGGCCCACATTCAGAACTGAGAGAGGGCATGACCTGTTCTATAAATCCAGTGGAGTATAGGATGGCCACAGCTCAAATTATAATCTAAAAAGTAGTGAGAGATGAGACTGGAGAGAGATGCAGAGGCCATAAGGCTCCTTATAAATAAGGTGATCATATAATTCATCATCCAAACCAGACCATGTGTGAGACTAAAAGGGGCACCTTTAATAATTAAGCTGGGGCAGGAGGATGAACCAGGGCTGTCAGAGACTAACTGGGATGTGTGGCTACATGACTTATAAACCACATTAACTGAGCTTGGATTTTATACTAAGGTCAATCAGATGCCATTACAGAATTATATACAAAGAAGTGGCTCAATATTCAATATATATGATAAATCTTACTCTAGCTGAAGTATAACAAACAAGTGGGAGAGAGTAAAATGAGAAGCAGGAAGATGCATTAAAACATTGCTGTGATATATCTAGTTAGGAGGTAACGGTGCCCTGAATCATTGTAATAACTGGGAGCCCTGTAAGGAAATTGATGAAGTGATATTAGGCTGAAGCACATGAAGTTGCTGCACTCACCATTTTTAATGTACAAAAGTGGCATTTTCATAAGTTTCAACTAATAGATTTGCAGGAAATCAGATAGATTGGACTTCTTCGGTGAGTGTGAACTAGACAAATTAACAATTTGAAACATTAATACCTTCTGGTTTTTCTCCCATGTGACCAATACTGGCTGAATCTTAGACTATAAGGGCATCCTTTTACTGGGAGGAGTCAGAGTCTAGCGGTAAGAGGAGGAAAAGAACAAATAAAGAGCTCAAATCTGGTTTCTGCATGGAAAAGGTCAGAATTCAGGTGAGAATTAGTGGAGTAGTATTGAAAGCAAATGACATTTTCTCTTCCCTGAACAAGTTCCTCCACAACTCATCACCACCATCCCTCGGGCTAGATCAGCCCCTAAACCACTGAGGATAAAATAATTGGCAGAGGTGAGAAAAAAAGTCAAACATATGGGTGTTCCACATCAAATTTAGGAATTAAAAGGGCAGACCCTAGTGTCAGATTACCTTCTGTCACTTAATAAGTTATTTAACCTTATGCCCCAAATTTCTCTTCTACAAAATTAAAAGAATACTATCTACATCATTACACTGTTTTGAGAATTAGATGAGTTAATATGCTTTCATCACTTTCAATAGTATATGGCAAATTTTAATCACTGTACAAATTGTTAGATGATTGCAATAGTAATAGTAGCAGTATGAGTAGTATTATTAGGATCAATGATACCGACAACACCCAGATAACAGGAGAACAGTTGATTGCATACGCAGGCACAAGCAGGGAACCAATCTAAACAACAATCCCCGAGTGCTCCACGGTTCTCAAAGCAGGAAGGAGAAGAAAACTCTCAACACTCTCATGGGCCAATTACTGAAGAAACAGAGGGGAGTTAGTTCATTTGCTAGAGATGACCAGAGTGCAGTGCAAAGTGACCAGTTTAGGAGAAAACCATGTGCCAGATGAGATGTGTGGTTGAAGCAAATAGTGAAGTTACTTTAAGAGAAGGCATTCCTTATTCCTCAGCAATAAAAAGGAACACGTTTGAATGAGTTCTAATGAGGTGGATGAACCTAGAGCCTATTATACAGAGTGAAGTAAGTCAGAAGAGAAAGATCTATATCATACACTAATACATATGTACGGAATCTAGAAAGATGGTACAGAAGAATTTGCAGAGCAGCAATGGAGAAACATGCATAGAGAACAGACTTACGGACACGGGGAGAGTAACATGGAAACTTACATTACCATATGTAAAATAGATACCCAATGAGAATTTGATGTACGTCTCAGGGAACTCAAACAGGGGCTTTGCATCAACCTAGAGGGCACAACTGAGTGACTTCACTTTCACTTTTCACTTTTATGCACTGGAGAAGGAAATGGCAACCCACTCCAGCGTTCTTGCCTGGAGAATCCCAGGTACAGGGAAGCCTGGTGGGCTGCCATCTATGGGGTAGCACAGAATCGGACACGACTGAAGCGACACAGCAGCAGCAGCAGCAGCAGAGGGTGTGATGGGGAAGGAGACGGGAGGGAGGTTCCAGAGGGAGGGGACATATGTATACCTATGCCTGGTTCATGCTGAGGTTTGACATAAAACAACAGAATTCCTCAAAGCAATTATCCTTCAATTAAAAAATAAATAAATTTGAAAAAAAAAAAGAGAGAGAGAGAGAAGGCATTCCCAAGCTCCACAAGTTGAGGCAATCACAATATACTCTCTATGTTGATACATTTAATCAGGATCCAAAATGCACAGCTCTCTGTTCTGACACCCTGGATGCTATACATGGTCACCCAGATCTTATATCAGGAGAAATATCAGAAGGCTGACTCTTGTAAAGACTCAGTTTTAAACTGAAAAGTGACCCCTCCCCCAAAAGTACTAGCTTGGATTGAAATTATCTGAAAATACCTAAATTAAATTGCTTAGCCTAAGCACCCTGAAAGCTCAGAGTTACAAATAAATTCTATACTAGAAACATGAAATGTATTCATACATTTTTTGCACAACACTATGAAGATTATTCCTGTTACAAGGAAAAACTGGGTATAATGGGGAGGATGAAGAAAGTGAACATTACGAAGACTACAAGGTTTCCAGCTGAACAACAGCTTGGTTGACAGTGCTTTTCTAGTGCTTGGTGGAGGACAGCTGCAAGAGGAGTAGAAGATGATCAGTGTGCCAATTCAACTTCGAACATTCCTCTGTTTCTTTTCATTAACTCCTACCTCTCTTCAGATAACTCAGCATTATGTAGCTTTTTATAGTTTCAAACACAATCAGATTGGAATGCAAATCTATGTACCTTCATTTTAGTAAGCTGCTTTATATCCTAAAGTGTATGTTTCCAATATTTCTAAAACCAAGTACAGGATTACTACTTCACTAAACTGAATTATAAGTTTAGAAAATATACAGTAATGATGCTAGTTTGGTAAACATCATCCATCTTGGGAAATCACTTTTGTTCCCAACCTTTCATTCGTAAGAAAATAACAAAACTCAGCTTTCTGTCACACTAGGTTGACTCATACCACTCTATTAACAATGAGGTTAAATGAAAGGGAATAAAGAGGACAGATAAGGGATATTAAGATGAAAGGAAGACAGATCTAAGGATGTCTAAAACAGAGAGAAAAATAGATGTAAGAAAATGAAATAAATTCACGATTGTACACATTCAGTAAATGGGTTGTAGTGAAATTAAAATTCCAGGGGTAAAAACTAGTGCTAATGTCAACCTCTTATTTTCCTCACCTCCAAAACTAAACACAAAATCATAAACCCTGAAGCAAGCAAGAGGAGCTTCTTTTTACCATTGAGGTTAACAGGCCTTATATAAAGCAAATAAAATTTAATTTAGCTTTTGCAGCATGGAAAAGGAGGAAGATGAAAGCAAAATAAAAGACAAAATGAAGTTTTAAATTGTGAACATAGAATAAGACCTTAAATAGCTAAGAAAACAAGGTAAATTATACTTCTGTATATAAAATTACAATGCTTCAAAGCTTTGATTAATTTCTAGTTTGGAAAGATGAAAATTTTTCTCCTTTTTGCTTATAGTTTCTAACTGTAGTGAATAAGTAATAAGCATACATTACTTTTATTATCAGGTTTTTTATTTTTAAGAGGGAGATTCAGTTTCATGTTCTATTGTGGAAGGGGGAGGACAAGGAGAGGCAATGAAATATCAAGATATAGAGGAAATGGAAAGAAATCCAACACAGGAATGAAAGAGAACAAGAATGAAGTGGGTTGAGCTGGAGAAGGCGGGGAAATAGACATAAATGTAAAGATAATGGGATAAGGGGAGGAGTGGTCAACATTCCTCCCCTGTCTTAAACCTAATGCTTAAAACTTTCTACTTCCCAAATCTCCACCCCTTCAGATCCACTTATCACCGACACAGTGACTTACTCAAATCATTTCTTTTAAAACAGAGAAAAGATCCAGCTTGAGAACCAACGCGTTTCCAATTTTACTTGATCGATCAGATGGGAAAGAAGTTGGGTGGGAAGACTTTGCATCACCTCCAGCCCTAAGTCATGGGCTGGCCTCACAGCCTGTGTTGACAGGATACAACAGCTTCTCAGAGTTGTGTGATGCCCCCTAAACTTCTCAATGTTCACACTATTGGAGTAACCCCACCCTATAAGGGATGGATCTTAGAGCTGTATGCAATCAGATTCTAACATAAAAAGCAGTCATTGAATAAAGACAAAGTAATCACAAGGAAAGAAGAATTAAAGTGCTGGTTATTTTACTGAAGCATGATCATAGTGATGAGACTTCTTAGATTATATTGCTCGATTGCCATGCCCAATTATAAGAGCATTGCATACACTGTTTCACAAGTAGTCATGTAACTACTGAGTTATTCGTATATCAGAAACTCAGTGATTCATATACCAACTAATTCAGTTGCTAAAATTGATATCAACACTTAGCACTCTTTCTGATCATTGCATTTATTTTGGAGTGCCTACAGACTCAATGAATAGAGCATGAATTAACAGAATTGAAGTCTTTCAAAAAATTTGCCAAGGACTTTGAGAATTTTGGTCTCCATTCTCATATCTCAACTAGCCAAACACACTTTTTAGTTACCTGGCTATTATTCTGCCCAGCTAGAGTGATGAGATTACTATTGGAATTTGCCAGAAGCAGCAGGACTATCATCACCCAGGGAGATGGATGGCGACAATCCAGCAGCAAAAAATGGCACAGCAGTTAGATCACAAATAACAGCAAGCAAAAAGTAGATAATCAGGTATTAGGTACACATGCAATTAAATGCTTCAATTTCATCAAAATTATATTCAGAAAAAAACAGTGACATTAATTATATTATACACCTTATTTTAGAAGTAAAGAACAGGGAAGTTCTCTCTCATCACACATACTCGATGGACTATGGCTAAATGATTGAGTTTACAATATTTACCCACAAGGAACAATTATAGTTTTCACTACAAATAAAGACTTGGGTTTTATATTGTGGCCTCGGAGGTCCGTTTTTAAAACTGCAAATAACTGGCATACTATCCGCTTGCATAAACATCACTCCATATTGAGAGACAATTCTTGTCACACAATGTATTTCACACTGTTTAAGTAATACTCCCATTGAGTGGAGTTATATAAGACACTGCCAAGTTTACCTGCTGAGAAACACACTTCAATAGTTCTCACACAGCATGAAGGCATTTATCGTTATTTAAATACAGAAGAAAAGAAAAGGTTCTGATGTTTTTGACATTATAACTGGCTTGTGGTAAACTGCTGTTAAGAAGTATTCAGTGGGTTGTACTTATCCTACACAATTGGAAAGTATCTCTCATGCTGTTCCACAAAGTAGTAAGGGGAACAGAAAGGGTTTCGGTAAAATGTCTTCCTTAGCTCCTTACCTTGTGCTCCCATAACTCTTCAAAGTCAACCACAGACTACTCTGAAAAACAGATTAGCAATTAAAAGGGGAAAATATTTATATGAGTATGTATGCATGTGTAATCATTTTCCTAAGAAAATAACTACACTTTTCCATTATCTTTTCTTTCATTTTTCATGTGAGTGTCTAAATAGAATGCTTATGTTTTGACAGAGGAAAGTATATATTGACTTTCAGCTGTTGGCCAAATATTGAATATATAGCTATGGCACTCAGGCAAAGTTCCATGTGAAGCTAAGTATTTTGAATTAGATCAACTTTTTCCCATCTCAACCTTATCTCTATCACCTAATAGGGTCAAGTAACAAACCGCTCCAAGTAGAACTATTCACAGATGGATCTAGCCATTTAAGTGTTCTTGTATGCATGCGGCTGCTAAGTCATGTCCAACTCTGTGACTCTGTGGACCATAGCCCGCCAGGCTCCTCTGTCCATGGGATTTCCCAGGCAAGAATACTGGAGTGTGTTGCCAATTCCTTCTCTGGGAGATCTTCACCACCCAGGGATCAAACCCACATCTCTTGCATTGGTAGGTGAGTTCTTTACCACTGAACCACCAGGGAAGCCCTTAAGTATTTTTACTATTACACAAAATCAATAATGTATATGAAGTATAAAAACATTTGGGGGGAAATGTTTTTATTACTGTTAGCAGAAGAGAAACAAATTCAAAAGTACCATATATTATGAATATCCTGTTGAATTTGGAAATTTGTAAAATACTAAACTATAAGAATATCCTACCAAATTTAAGAACAGATTTTAGATACTAAAAATTAAAACATACTTAGATTCAATAGTAATGGACTCATGAATGACTAACTCATGATCAATTATCAGTCTGTTTTAAAGAATATGCTATCTTAACCCTAAGGCTCAGGTAAAGGAATTTTCTGAAGCCTCTTTTGTGGCTTCTCTGGTGGCTCAGATGATAAAGAATCTGCCTGCATTGCAGGAGAACCAGGTTCAATCCCTGGGTCAGGAAGATCCCCTGGAGAAGGGAATGGCTATCCATTCAGTATTCTTGCTTGGAGAATTCTCATGGACAGAGGATCCTGGTGGGCTACTGCCCATGGGGTTCCAAAAAGTCAGATGCAAAACAGGTCAAGAAGCAACAGTCAGAACCAGACATGGAACAACAGACTGGTTCCAAATTGGGAAAGGACTTCGTCAAGGCTGTATATTGTTACCCTACTTATTTAACTTACATGCAGAGTACATCATGCAAAATGCCATCCTGGATGAATCACAAGCTGGAATCCAGATTTCTGGGAGAAATATCAACAACCTCAGTTATGCAGATGATACCACTTTAATGGCAGAAAATGAAGAGGAACTAAACAGCCTCTTGATGAAGGTGAAAGAGGAGAGAGAAAAAGCTGGCTTAAAACTCAACATTCAAAATACCAAGATTATGGCATCCAGTCTCATCACTTAATGGCTAACAGAAAGAAAAAAAGTGTAAACAGTGACAGATTTCATTTTCTTGGTCTTCAAAATCACTGCAGACAGTGACTACAACGATGAAATTAAAAGATGCTTGCTCCTTGGAAGGAAAGCTATAACTAACTTAGATAGCATACTAAAAAGCAGAGAAATCACTTTGCTGACAAATGCCCATATAGTCAAAGCTATGGTTTTTTCCAGTAGTCATGTATAGATGTGAGAGTTGGACCATAAAGAAGGCTTAACACAGAAGAATTGATGCTTTTGAACTGTGGTGTTAGAGAGGACTCTTGAGAGTCCCTTGAACTGCAAGGAGACCCAACCAGTCCATCCTTAATGAAATCAGGCCTGAATATTCACTGGAAGGACTGATGCTAAAGCTGAAGCTCCAATATTTGGCCACCTGATGCAAAAAGCCATTTCATTGGAAAAAACCCTGATGCTGGGAAAGGCTGAGGGCAAGATGAGAAGTGGGCAACAGAGGATGAGATGGTTGGATGGCATCACCGATTCAATGGACACAAGTTTGAGCAAAGTCAGGAAAATAGTGAAGAACAGGGAAGCCTGGTGTGCTTGGGGTTGCAATCATGACTCCACGGAGTCGAGAAGAGTTGGACATGACTTAGCAACCAAACAATAACTAGATGCTTCTAAACAGAGGTGTCCATGAATGCTGACTTTGTTATCTAGCTAGGTGGTACATCTTTAAAGCTAAAACAAATAAAATAAAAACAACGCAAGTTCTTCTTTTTGAAGTAAGCATAGCTATTTCAAAATTAGACACACTCGAGACCAGACTAGGATGTACAGGGCCCAGAAGCTATGGTGAATTGAAGCAAGCATTACAGACTTATGTTATGGAGGATTACACAGCTAAATTTAAAAGGTCAGCTCTTATCATTAGTAGTACTTCTTTGTCACTCACTTCACATTTGATAAGTTCAACATTTACCTTTCTAATAAACACACACATAGTTTCTAAAGTGTAAAATCAAAAGCACCTAAAGGCTCCTTAAATAGCATTTATTTCCCTATTTACACCGAGAAGGCAATGAGCATAAACCATTGGTTTGAAGTATCTAACATAACGTGCCCCAAACATGTGGCTTTTGGGAACTGTGACAGTTAAACAACTGAAAAAAAACGAGGTATATAGACCCATTTTCTAAATAAAAATAGGTTGATTTTTTTCTATTTTTTCCATGACTATTAAGGTTGGAAATTATTTGGGCTAGCAACCTTGAGAAAAGAAAGGATGAGGAAGCTAGTTTTCCTCTTCTAATTTTGTTTCCCATTTTCCCACAATACCTTTTTAATTTTTCTAGTTTTGTTCCAAGTTTGCCATATATCCATACCAACAGCCGAAGAGCACAGCTGCATTTAACAGCATCCACACTTACTCTCAAAGGATACCTAAAACTTTGGCTGTGATATTAAAAACATATATAGTCTACAGAACAGATCAATTTTCCCTTTTTTCTGCACACAGATCTCAATTATAAACTCATTTAATTTAGATTAACTATGTGCTGAGGTAATTCCACCACATAAAAATATGTTTATACCTGGTATATTGTGACTATATTTTATTGTTAATAAGCATGCCTAGTCTTCTATGAGAGCTTAACTCTGATTGCTTTATTAGTGCAGCTTTCAAATACACCGTATGCTGCAATAAACTACAAGTACACAATTTTTAAAGGAATTTTCTATTAAAATACCTCTAGTTAATACCAGTAAGTGAAAAACCATATTATTAAAGGCATCTAAACAACTGGGATAAAGAAACAGCTTAGGTTCCTGTGGTTGTTTATTCAGTGTAAAAAGAAGCCTGAGTAGAGTAAAACTGATCTTTTTTTTTTTTTTCTTCATAAGAATGTGTCATTTAAAGAAAAAGTACACCAGTAAAATAAACTATTGTAACATGTGGTTAAATCAATGACCGCATGTCTTTTTCTTTGCCTAGAGTAATCAAATTTGAAAAGGTACTCAAAATGTGAAATTTCAAAGTTTAAGTCTCCAGCCACTTAGAAATGCTGACATAGTGGTGACCTTTCTCACGCCTCCCAGATATTATCAAAGCCAGCAACTGGTATCTCTGCATTTCATTTCAATAACACAGAAGGAGACCTCACTGTTCATTTTTATAATCTCTCCAAGTGAGTACATTTTCACAATTTCACTTTGAGCTTCTCTTTCTCTCATCACAAACTAACCTCTTTCCTTAAAAGATGATGCCTAAACTTCATCCTTTGTTCTCTGCTCCACAACGCTGTAACTTGCCCCTCTGCTCAGTCACACCCCATGACCTACCCTTCCCTCTCCTGAACTGCTCTTTTCCTGATCTGCCCATTAAAATTCTTCACTTCTGTTGCTGGTGCTACTGCTAAGTCGCTTCAGTTGTGTCTGACTCTGTGCAACCCCATAGACGGCAGCCCACCAGGCTCCCCCATCCCTGGGATTCTCCAGGCAAGAACACTGGAGTGGGTTGCCATTTCCTTCTCCAATGCATGAAAGTGAAAAGTGAAAGTCAAGTTGCTCAGTCGTGTCTGACTCCCAGTGACCCCATGGACTGCAGCCTACCAGGCTCCTCCATCCATGGGATTCTCCAGGCAAGAGTACTGGAGTGGGGTGCCACTGCTCTCTTCTGTTAGGCCAGCCAAATTCCTTCTCTTTGAAGCTGTCTCTACTCCTATGAGCTGAAAATCTTTGTTTCACTAAGAATTTTTAAGCATTTTAAATAGTTTTAGTAAATCCCTTTCCACATACATACTTCCTGTATTAATATTATTGTATATATACATTTACTTTTTTTCTCTACTTAGACAATTCTTAGAGGAAAAGATTATGTCTCTCTCATCTTACAGTATAGGAAACTTACAGTACATGTTCAATGCACTCTTGTTCAATGAATAAACTCGGATTCTTCTTCTCCCATTAATATTATTATGGCTTTACACATGATCATAGTACATGCAAAATAGATAAGATGAACAATAAACTACTTTAAAAGTCAAACAAAGACTATTCTGCTTTATCTGCCTATAAAATTTTAAGTCTTAAATTTATCACAAAGACTTAAAGAATAAGATCCCCGAAAATAAGGCAAGATTTTAATCCCTGTGTTTTTTTAATTTTCTTTAAAAAAGAGAAAAGAGAGAAAAATGATCAATTGTCATGTCATTCCTTATCTCAAAATTTAGCTTAACAAACATTTACGTTGCTTTATGTAAGTAAACATCACTAGAATAAGACCATGTCTTTGTTTTGGAAAAGTAAAGCAATACAATCACACTGGAAAACAAGTTTCCCACTTCTTATAAGATTAAATGTATACTGACCATGTAACCCAGGAATTCTACTCCTAGATAAATATGAGAAATGAAAACATATGCCTATAGAAAGACTTGTACGTGACTCATATATAGCAGGGGCTTCCCAGGTGGTATTGTTGGTAAAGAACTCGCCTGCCATTGTAGGAGACATAAGAGATGCGGGTGGGATCCCTGGGTTGGGAAGATGCCCCTGGAGGAGAGCGTGGCAACCCAATCTAGTATTTTTGCCTGGAGAATCCCATGGACAGAGGAGCCTGGTGGGCTACAGTCCAAAGGGTCACAAAGAGTCGGACACGCCTGAAGTGACTGAGCATGCATGCGTATATAGCAAATTTACTCATAATAGCTAAAAACTGAAATCTAAAAGTTGTCAACAGGTTTTAAATCTTAAACTGATATATACTGATACACTGTAAATGCTTAGGAATTAAAATGATCAAATAGTGAAGAACACAAAAATATGGATGACTTTTATAGACATTGGGCTGAACAAAGGAAGGCAGACACAAAAAAGAACATAGTTGGTGATTCACATAAAGGAAATTCTAGAACAGATGAAACTAAGCAGATAAGTGGGAGGAGATGCAAAAGAACAAGCAGGACCTTTCTGAGAAAGTGGAATGTTTTATTTCTTGACTAGGATGGTGGTTACACAGGTGTGTACATTTGTCAATTGTCACCCAAAAGGTATAGTTATATGTGAATTTTATTTTCTATGTAAATTATACTGCAAAAAAAAAAAAAAGTTGTTAAAAAAAAGAGATTGTGGCTGTATATCATACTGCAAATATTTTACAGTCATATGAATTTCATTTTCTCAGCCTCATTCTCTAGAATGGTAACCAGTCCTCAGGGATCTCAGAAATAGTAGAAACAAAGAGAATACAAAGTCTGATATATAACTGGTACTATCCCTTCTGTAGAACAGGAAAATAGTTAAAGCTTATGAAAGTTAAATGGAAACGGGTTTAAACTCAACATACAAACTATATTTTCCAAAGAAATCTCATTACACACATCTACATAAATGTGTTTAATGTAGATAATTATCAAAATACATCACCAGAAAACAGCAGTGTTTTAACTGACAGATGTCATTTAGGCCAAGGTTCTAAATAATGGTTATGATGAAGGTTGGTTCTAGAAATAGAGCCTCTTTATCTGGCTTAATAGTTGTATTGTAGGAAGCCATGACCAGAATACATGACCACTAGAAGCGATATGGTTTCTAAAACTATATAACATCATTCAGATGAGTACCTGTTGATCAATTTCCAATTAACATTATAAAATAGTTGATTATTTCATTTAGCTCATTAATTCAATCATCAAGTAAATCTGCATACAAGCAAAAGAAAAACATGCATATCTTGGGAAAGAGATGTTATTCTGTTAACTCACACACACACAAGGCTAAACTTACACAGCTGTTTTTTTCTAACTAAATTAACAATGCTTATTATATTCTGGATTCCAGACGCAAAACATCATGTTTCATGTTAACAGGCCTCCTTTCTGACCTGGCAATAATGCTAAGGAACTCAGCTAGAATTCTGGCCTCCAGACACTCTTATCTTGGGAGATAGAGACAAAGGAATACAATTCTCTGAATTACTTTATGGTGAAATTTTAAGTGCTCATTAAAATGTTGTCAAGGGCATCTCTTTCTGTGCAAAGAAATAGAGGAAAACAATGGTACGAGAAAGATTAGAAATTGCTTCAAGAAAGTTGGAGACGTCAAGGGAACATTTCGTGCAAGGTTGGTCATGACAAAGGACAGAAATAAGAAGGACCTAACAAAAGCAGAAGAAATTAAGAAGAGGTGGCAAGAATACACAGAATAATGATACAAAAAGGCCTTAATGAACCAGATAACCATGATGGTGTGGTCACTCACCTAGAACCAGACAACCTGGAGTGTAAAGTCAAGTGGGCATTAGGAAGCATTAATATGGTCAAAGCTAGTGGAGGTGGTATAATTCCAGCTGAGCTATTAAAATCCTAAAAGATGATGCTGTTAAAAGTGCTGCACTCAATACGCTAGCAAATTTGGAAAACTTAGCAGAGACTACAGGATTGGAAAACAGTTTTCATTCCACTCCTAAAGAAGGGCAATGCCAAAGAATGTTCAAAATACTGTACAGTTGTACTCATTTCACATGCTGGCAAGGATATGTCCAAAATCCTTCAAGCCAGGTTTCAGCAGTACATGAACTAAGAAATTCCAGTTGTACAAGCTGGGTTTAGATAAGGCAGAGGAACCAGAGATCAAATTGTCAACATTTGCTAGATCACAGAGAAAGGAAAGGGATTACAGAAAACATTTACTTCTCTCATTGACTATGCTAAAGCTTTGAATGTATGGATCACCACAAACTGTGGAAAATTCTTGAAGAGATGGGAATACCAGACTACCTTTCCTGTCTGTTAAGACCTGTATGCAGATCAAGAGACAACAGTTAGAACCAGACCTGAACAACAGACTGGTTCAAAATTGGGAAAAGAGTATGACAAGGCTGTACACTGTCACTCTGCTTATTTAACTTATATGGGGCTTCCCTCCTAGTTCAGGTGGTAAAGAATCTGCCTGCAATGCAGGAGACACAGGTTAAATTCCTGGGTTGGGAAGAACCCCTGGAGAAGGGAATGGCAACCCACTCCATTCTTGCCTGGAGAATCCTATGGACAGAGGAACCTGGCAGGCTACAGTCCATGGGGTCGCAAGAGCTGGACACAACTCAGTGACTAAACCACCACCACCACCATGCAGAGTATATCATGTGAAATGCCAGGCTAGATGAATCACAAGCTGGAATCAAGTTTTCCAGGAGAAATATCAACAACCTCAGATATACAGATGATACCACTCTAATGGGAGAAAGTGAAGAGGAACTATCTTGCCTCCTGATAAGGGTGAAAGAGGAGAGTGAAAAAGCTGGCTTCAAGCTCAACATTCAAAACAGTAAGATCATGGCATCTGGTCCCATGACTTCATGACAAATAGAAGGGGAAAAAGTGGAAGCAGTGGGGAAAAAATGGGAAAAAGTGAACAGATTTTATTTTCCTGAGCTCCAAAATCACTGCAGACAGCAACTGCAGCCATGAAATTAAAAGACACTTGCTCCTTGGAAAGAAAGATATGACAAACATAGATAGTGTATTCAAAGCAGAAACATCACTTTGCTGACGAAGGTCTGCATTGTCAGAGATGTGGTTTTTCCAGTAGTCATGTACAGATGTGAGAGCTGAACCATAAAGAATTGGTTTGAGCACCAAAGAATTGATGCTTTTGAACTGTGGTGCTGGAGAAGACACTTGAGACTCCCTTGGACTGCAAGGAGATCAAACCAGTCAATCCTAAGGGAAATCAGCCTTGAATATTCTGTTGAAGGATGGGTGCTAAAGCACCAATAATCTGGCCACCTGATGTGAAGAGTCTACCCATTGGAAAAAACTCTGATTCTGGGAAAGATTAAGGGAACAAGGAGATGTGGGTGCAGAGGATGAGATGGTTGGATGGCATCTCTGACTCAATGGACATGAGTTTGAGCAAACTCTGGAAGGTAATGAAGGGCAGGGAAGCCTGGTGTGTTGCAGTCCATTGGGTAGCAAAGAGTCAGACATGACTTAGTGACTGAACAACAACAAGGGCATCTCTATTCCAAATCTGTTACCATAAGTTACAACTGGATACATCCAAACAAAGCTGGAAAACTAAGACTACGGGTGGCATAATGATTAAATATAAATCTCTCTCTCAAGGTGGTTACTAACACTCCCCTCAGGAAGAGTATAAAGAAGAGGTGTGGGAAAGTTTAAAAACAGCTGTAGAAGGTAATCTTTACCTATGTGCTTAGTTCAGTTGTGTCCAACTCTACGACCCTGTGGAGTGTAGCCTGCCAGGCTCCTCCTTCATGGATTCTCCAGGCAAGAATACTAGCGTGGGTTTCCATGCCCTCCTCCAGAGGATCTTCCCAAACCAGAGATTGAACCCAGGTCTCCGGCATTGCAGGCAGATTCTTTACTGTCTGAGCCACCAGGGAAACCCAAGAATACTGGAATGGGTAGCCTATCCCTTCTCCAGGGGATCTTCCCAATCCAGGAATCAAACTAGTCTCTCCTGCATTGCAGACAGATTCTTTACCAGCTGAGTTACCAGGGAAGTCCTAGTTGAATTTAAAACGTCCTTGACCTGGTTGAATTTAAAATGTTCCTCCCCTCAAACTGGACTGAGGTGATGTGTCCCAGGCCTTGGTATTCCCTGGGTCCCCTTGAGGAAATGGTTCTAGAATTAATGGCTTTTAGACTGTTCTAAGGACAATTTCCCCTTTGAGTCTAACACTCCTTACCAAAAAAAAAAAAAAAAGGGGGGGGGGAGGTTATCTACAACTGGATACCTACATCTGAGATTATTATCTATGGTAACAGATAAGGAGGTCTCAACACCAGGCCTCTTAAAACCAAAGTCCATTGTCTTTGTCATCTTCTTTGTCACCTTAGCCCACCCATTCTTCTGCCTCCACAGCAGTAGCTCTGCTTTCAAGTCCCTGAAACAGATCTCCAGATAAAAGAGTCTATTCTCACTAAGATCTCTCCCCTGAGCTTGAAACAAAAGAAATATTTTAATTTCACTCTTTAGAAAAGAAAGGCTTTCTCAGCACTATGTAAAATACTTCATTTTCTACAAGAACTTTCATAATAAAATATAAAATAAAAGACAGTTAACAAGAGAAAGCTACAATTACAGCTTAAGATCCGCAAAGACTTTATAAAGACCTACTGTTAGAGAAACCGCCCACAAATATATTTATAATCCATAAGTTTTATCTAATTTTTACCCGATAGTTGCAAAATACACTAAGAAATATTTCAATTGGTTTTAAAAAGGAAAAAAAAAAAACAAACATGAAATTAAGCAATGGAGTTTAACAGAATTCTTCTCTACAACAACTATGTAAATCGAGAGTAGTTTCTTTGAAACAGAATTGAAAACACACATAATGCATTTTAACGCAGAGTGTACAAAGACACTAAGATCTGTAATCCTGCTAAATGTCAACAATACTGTAACCCACTTATTGTGGAGTCACACATAATGAAATTCCATTTATAGTGAAGTAGAATGGAAATTTAAAATTATGTCAATGGAATGTAATGCATAAAACATAATTCCAGTAATGTTCATGTCTTATTAGAAAGAAATCTTAGTGAAATGATGACTTCACTATAAGTCTCCAATGTCTCTCAAAGGGGATATTCAAAATAACATGAGATTTTAAAATCAATATTTTACTCAGTGTATTATAATAAACTCAGTTTATAATTCCTTAATAATATGAAACTATACACAAGTCTATTGGAAAGATAAAAAGGCATGTATATTAATATGAAACAATTTGACATATGTATTCTAAGCTGTATCTGATACTTATGAATAGAATGTTAAAAAATCAATTAAATAATACAATTAAGTGACAGAAGAAGTAAAATTATCTTAAACACACAGAAAAAATGATGAATTTTTCTCTCTGGAAAAGATGAGAAACCATCATTTTTTTGAGTGAATCAAAAAAACGTTTTTATAGATTATCTATAGAGTCAGTGTTTAACCCTACCGTCCCTAAACTGTTACAAAGCTTCAGTTTTTATATTAGCTTTCTCCATTTAAAAATTGCTACTTTCCATATCAGAGAGAAGATTTATATAAAACTGAAATACATGTCTGGGATTTAGAAAGTCTGGGATTCTATTTCTATTCATTCTTACTTTTATCAAGTTAAATCATTTATTTTAAGTACTGACACCCATGTTACTCCAAATCTAGGAATACACTGCTACAAACAAGACTCAAAAGTTTTGTGTGGAGGCACAGACATGGTGGTGAAAAAATAAAACATCCTAGATACCAGATGCTACACAAATGTAAAGCATATGAGAGCAGCACAGTGGAACAGGATGCTGTAATTAAGTCCATCAGAAAGAATTTGATTTTCTCTACTAGTCAGTTCAGTTCAGTTCCTCAGTTGTGTCTGATACTTTGCAACCCCATGTACTGCAGTGTGCCAGGCCTCCCTGTCCATCACCAATTCCCGAAGTTTACCCAAACTCATGTCCGTTGAGTCAGTGATGCCATTCAACCGTATCATCATCCTCTGCCATCCCCTTTCCTCATGCCTTCAATCTTACCCAGCATCAGAGTCTTTTCAAATGAGTTAGTTCTTCACATTAGGTGGCCAAAGTATTGGAGTTATAGTTTCAGCATCAGTCCTTCCAATGAATATTCAGATTGATTTCCTTTAGAATGGACTGGTTGGATCTCCTTGCAGTCTACAGCACTCTCAAGAGTCTTCTCCAACACCACAGTTCACACCCATCAATTCTTTGGCACTCAGATTTCTTTACATTCCAACTTTCACATCCATACATGATTACTGGAAAAACCATAGTCTTGACTAGACTGACCTTTGTTGGCAGAGTAATGTCTCTGCTTTTTAATATGCTGTCTAGGTTGGTCAAAACTTTTCTTCCAAGGAGCAGGCATCTTTGAATTTCCTGGCTGCAGTCACCATCTGCAGTGATTTTGGAGCCTAAAAAAATAGAGTCTGTCAGAGTTTCCTCTGTTTCCCCATCTATTTGCCAGGAAGTGATGGGACCAAATGCCATGATCTCAGTTTACTGAATGTTGAGTTTTAAGCCACCTTTTTCACTCCCCTCTTCCACTTTCATCAAGAGGCTCCTTAGTTTTTCTTTCAGTTCAGTTCAGTTCAGTTCAGTCACTCAGTCGTGTCTGACTCTTTGTGACCCCATGAACCGCAGCACACCCGGCCTCCCTGTCCATCACGAACTCCCGGAGTTCACTCAGACTCACTTCCATCAAGTCAGTGATGCCATCCAGCCATCTCATCCTCTGTCATCCCCTTTTCCTCCTGCCCACAATCCCTCCCAGCATCAGAGTCTTTTCCAATGACTCAACTCTTCGCATGAGTTGGCCAAAGTACTGGAGTTTCAGCTTTAGCATCATTCCTTCCAAAGAAATCCCAGGGCTGATCTCCTTCAGAATGGACTGGTTGGATCTCCTTGCAGTCCAAGGCACTCTCAAGAGTCTTCTCCAACACCACAGTTCAAAAGCATCAATTCTTCAGCGCTCAGCCTTCTTCACAGTCCAACTCTCACACCCATACATGACCACAGGAAAAACCATAGCCTTGACTAGACGGACCTTTGTTGGCAAAGTAATGTCTCTGCTTTTGAATATGCTATCTAGGTTGGTCATAACTTTCCTTGCAAGGAGTAAGCATCTTTTAATTTCATGGCTGCAGTCACCATCTGCAGTGATTTTGGAGCCCCAAAAAATAAAGTTTGACACTGTTTCCACTGTTTCCCCATCTATTTCCCATGAAGTGATGGGACCAATGCCATGATCTTCATTTTCTGAATGTTGCCTTTGACTGTGTGGGTCACAATAAACTGTGGAAGATTCTGAAAGACATGGGAATACCAGACCACCTGACCTGCCTTTTGAGAAATCTGTATGCAGGTCAGGAAGCAACAGTTAGAACTGGACATGGAAAAACAGACTGGTTCCAAATAGGAAAAGGAGTACGTCAAGGCTGTATGTTGTCACCCTGCTTATTTAACTTATATGCACTGGATTGGAGATCCAATCCAGAGATCCAATCCAAACGCTGGATTGGAAGAAGCACAAGCTGGAATCAAGATTGCTGGGAGAAATATCAATAACCTCAAATATGCAGATGATGCCACCCTTATGGCAGAAAGTGAAGAGAAACTAAAGAGCCTCTTGATGAAAGTGAAAGTGGAGAATGAAAAAGTTGGCTCTGCCATAAGGGTGGTGTCATCTGCATATCTGAGGTTATTGATATTTCTCCCAGCAATCTTGATTCCAGCTTGTGCTTCATTCAGTGCAGCATTTCTAATGATGTACTCTGCATATAAGTTAAACAAGCAGGATGACAATATAGAGCCTTGACGTACTCCTTTTCCTATCTGGAGCCAGTTTGTTTTTCCATGTCCAGTTCTAATTGTTGCTTCCTGACCTGCATACAGGTTTCTCAAGAGGCAGGTCAGGTGGTCTGGTATTCCCATCTCTTGAAGAATTTTCCACAGTTTATTGTGATCCACACAGTCAAAGGCTTTAACATCGTTAATAAAGTAGAAATAGGTGTTTTTCTGGAACTCTCTTGCTTTTTCCATGATCCAGCGGATGTTGGCAATTTGATCTCTGGTTCCTCTGCCTTTTCTAAACCGGCTTGAATATCTGGAAGTTCCCGGTTCATGTACTGCTGAAGTCTGGCTTGGAGAATTTTGAGCATTACTTTACTAGCATGTGAGATGAGTGCAATTGTGCAGTAGTTTGAGCATTCTTTGGCATTGCCTTTCTTTGGGATTGGAATGAAAACTGACCTTTTCCAGTCCTGTAGCCACTGTTGAGTTTTCCAAATTTGCTGGTATATTGAGTGCAGCACTTTCATAGCATCATCTTTCAGGATTTGAAATAGCTGCACTGGAATTCCATCACCTCCACTAGCTTTGTTCGTAGTGATGCTTTCTAAGGCCCACTTGACTTCACATTCCAGGATGTCTTGCTCTAGGTGAGTGATCACACCTTTGTGATTATCTTGGTCATGGAGCTCTTTTTCATACAGTTCTTCTGTGTATTCTTGTCACCTCTTCTTAATATCTTCTGCCTCTGTTAGGTCCATACCATTTCTGTCCTTTATCGAGCCCATCTTTCCATGAAATCTTCCCTTGGTATGTCTAATTTTCTGGAAGAGATCTCTAGTCTTTCCCATTCTGTTGTTTTCCTCTATTTCTTTGCATTGATTGCTGAGGAAGGCTTTCTTATCTCTCCTTGCTATTCTTTGGAACTCTGCATTCAGATGCTTATATCTTTCCTTTTCTCCTTTGCTTTTCACTTCTCTTCTTTTCACAGCTATTTGTAAGGCCTCCATAGACAGCCATTTTGCTTTTTTGCATTTCTTTTCCATGGGGATGGTCTTGATCCCTGTCTCCTGTACAATGTCACGAACCTCCGTCCATAGTTCATCAGGCACTCTACCTATCAGATCTAGTCCCTTAAATCTATTTCTCACTTCCACTTGTATAGTCATAAGGGGTTTGATTTAGGTCATACATGAATGGTCTAGTGGTTTTCCCTACTTTCTTCAACTCATGTCTGAATTTGGCAATAAGTAGTTCATAGTCTGAGCCACAGTCAGCCCCCAGTCTTGTTTTTGCTGACTGTATAGAGCTTCTCCATATTTGGGTGCAAAGAATATAATCAATCTGATTTTGGTGTTGATTATCTGGTGATGTCCATGTGTAGAGTCTTCTCTTGTGGTGTTGGAACAGGGTGTTTGCTATGACCAGTGTGTTACCTTGGCAAAATCTAACTATGGTGGAGGTAATGAAGATAATGACAACCTCTTTCAAAAGGCCCCAAGCATGCACTGCTGCACTCAGTGCCCCCAACCTGCAGCAGGCCACCCCCGACCCATGCCTCCACCAGAGACTCATGAACACTCATGGGCAAGTCTGGGTCAGTCTCTTGTGGGATCACTGCTCCTTTCTCCTGGGTCCTGGTACACACAAGGTTCTGTTTGTGCCCACTAAGAGTTTGTTTCCCAGTCCTGTGTAAGTTCTGGCAACTCTATGGTGGGGTTAATGGCAACCTCCTCCAAGAGGGTTTGTGCCATACCCAGGTCTGCTGTACCCAGAGCCCATGCCACTGTGGCAGTCCACCACTCACCCATACCTCTCTATAGAAATCATGATAACCATGTTATGTCCTTACTTAAATTTAATTTTTAGGATCTGCTCTGTTAAATTTATACTAATTGCTGAACAGAAATTTTAGAAGTGTTTAATATTCATTCCCAGTTACAGTGCAATATTTAACTTGAAAGAAATTTGCCAGTATGCTAATAATTCTATAGTTTTGGGAAAAAAAATAGCTGAGTGCAGAGTATTTTTATTATCTGATTTATATTGTCATTTCAATCACTTTACTGTTTCTTCATCTATGAATAATACACACCAAGAGAATAAAGATTGGAGTAGCATGTCAGTTTTCTATTTCCTTTAAGTAAATTTTCAATTGAAAATATTGCCATGGCCTAATGAGTTCTTGTAGACTAGGGCTTCATCTGGTATTAAAAGGAAGAAAACATAGCTAATTGCAACAGAAGTTCCTACTCCTCCCTCCCACCCTCTCAGCTCATAAACACAGAAATCAATCAAGAAACCTAAGAAAATTTTACATATATAATAGGATGAATATTTTTACACTATACATAATGATAAGTGGGGCTAAAGTTACAGAAGTGATAGAGGTGTATTCACACCTGAGGACCTGGAGGAAATGAGCTTTTAACTCCATCTTAAAAATAAAGAGAAAGAAGCATGTTCAAAAGTAGGGCATGCTGAAGAAAAGGAAAGATTTCTTGATGGCTCAAAGAGCTCAGTAAAGGCATAGAGGGTGAGGATTACCTTTTTGGAAAAAAATGGGTGAAAACAGATTAATATAGAAAAGCTAAAAAGGAAAATCCTTTCCAAATGATGAGCTTAGAAAATGTTGACGGGTTAGGGACAAAACTGGTGGAGAACCTGAAATATTAGTGTCTAATATATATTTTAAATGATAGCTGGTAAACATTTTAATCTTATGTTTATAATCCTCATCCAAAAAAGACCCCACACACAGAAAAGTCCTGAGTAAACAAAGAAATACGCATTCCTCATCCAAAGCTTAAAAATTGCTCAGCTCTTACTGGAATATCCTAAGAAAGAAAGTATGCCTCAAAAGCATAAAAAGCATTCTAAATTATTTTATTTATCACATTAGTGGTATCGATAACAACACCTCATAATTGCACATACTGTGTTTCAGTATTTTTTGAAAGATATATCTTATAAAAATACTCATTCTGTCACCCTGCTTTTTTAACTTTTATGCAGAGTACATCATGAGAAATGCTAGGCTGGAAGAAGCACAAGCTGGAATCAAGATTGCTGGGAGAAATATCAATAACCTCAGATATGCAGATGACACCACCCTTATGGCAGAAAGTGAAGAGGAACTAAAAAGCCTCTTGATGAAGGTGAAAGAGGAGAGTGAAAAAGTTGGCTTAAAACCCAACATTCAGAAAACAAAGATCATGGCATCTGGTCCCATCACTTCATGGCAAATAGATGGGGAAACAGTGGAAAAGTGTCAGACTATTTTTTTGGGCTCCAAAATCACTGCAGATGGTGACTGCAGCCATGAAATTAAAAGACGCTTACTCCTTGGAAGAAAAGTTCTGACCAACCTAGATAGCATATTCAAAAGCAGAGACATTACTTTGCCAACAAAGGTCCGTCTAATTAAGGCTATGGTTTTTCCTGTGGTCATGTATGGATGTGAGAGTTGGACTGTGAAGAAGGCTGAGTGCCAAAGAATTGATGCTTTTGAACTGTGCAGTTGGAGAAGACTCTTGAGAGTGCCTTGGACTGCAAGGAGATCCAACCAGTCCATTCTGAAGGAGATCAGCCCTGGGATTTCTTTGGAAGGAATGATGCTAAAGCTGAAACTCCAGTACTTTGGCCACCTCATGCGAAGAGTTGACTCACTGGAAAAGACTCTGATGCTGGGAGGGATTGTGGGCAGGAGGAGAAGGGGATGACAGAGGATGAGATGGCTGGATGGCATCACTGACTCGAAGGACGTGAGTCTGAGTGAACTCCGGGAGTTGGTGATGGACAGGGAGGCCTGTAGTGCTGCGATTCATGGGGTTGCAAAGAGTCGAACACGACTGAGCGACTGAACTGAACTGAACGATAAAAAGATTAGGAAATATAGTACATGTACAGCAATTTTTAAAGGCAATTCTTTTAGTCTGCCCAAAAAGAGTAGCTTCATTTTACAATTTTTATTGTGTGCCTACTATATGCCAGTCTAAAGACAAGAAATAGAGCAGTAAATTTTAAAAGTCCTATTATTATAAAACTTACCATATTAATTTCTAAACATTACACAGCTGAAGATCTTGAAAGAGTAACTAGTTAATTATGTGCCCTTCTAGCTTTTTGAAATAACAATAGCTCTTGAAGTTTGTACAAGATTGGATTCATCGTTCTACTTATTACATAAATGAAAATCATAAACAGGTTAGACTCATTATATACATGAGCCAACTTTGACCTTAATCTATGGACTCCTGGATAAATATGGAAACTTAGGATAGGTTTGCTTTCTCAGAACATCTTAGGTAGCACATACTAGGAAGCCTGTGGATAAAATCTGCCCTTGAAAGTTGATTGGAAAATATTTTGTAAAAACTTGAGAAAGATCATAAAGAAAATAAAAGTATTTTGAAGAATTTTTCAACATATCATTTCTACATACAGAGTGTATCAGTAACTATTTGCAAAACCAATGAAGATAGGATGTGCATTTTAAATATTTCCTTTCCATACCAATTTACTTTTTCTGTGTTACTGGGAGGTACGTGACAAAAAATAAATAAGTAAATATAAAAAAAAGGAAGATGTGCCAAGGTTTTCAATACAGAAGAACTAAGTGTATTAAGAGTCACTAGGGAAAAAAATCAAGGAAAGGGGTGAAGAAAAACTTTATATGTCAGTGATGCCTTTGACCAAACCTATCATTTATCATAATACAGAGTAGTATTATTAACAATACTATTTGTATGGCATATTTTATTTAACCCTTACAACAACCCCATGAGATAGAGTTGAACGTTATGTTCTCAATCTTCTTTATTAGATGGCAATTGAATTTCAGAATAGTTAAATGAATCTAAAGTATTGTTTAAGGTCGCAGTTTTAGCAAGGACTAGAGGCAAAACTTGTATCCTGGAGTCCCAATTACAAATCTAGTGATTTTTTTCCAATTTACCACAGTGAAAAATTAACCAGTTGTACATTACATGTTAAACATGATTGAAACTTTTTAAATAGGGAAGGAGACTATAGCAAGTCTGTTGTTTAGTCGCTAAGTTGTGTCCGACTCTTTACGGCCCCCTAAATCATAGACTGCCAGGCTCCTCTGTACGTGGGATTTCCCAGGTAAAAATACCAAAACGGGTTACCATTTCTTTCTCCAAGGGATCTTCCTGACCCAGGGATCCAACCCGGGTCTCTTGCATTGCAGGCGGGTTCTTTACGGCCAAGTCCTAGGAAGTGTTTTGTCTGATTTTTTTTCTTTCTTCAAAATCTGATGTCCCCAAGCTAAAAAAAAGCAGGTTTTCCTAGAGATCTGTTTGGGTTCCATGATTTCCTGAGGTAGTGTTTATTTGTTTCAGAAATTTACAACTAGACTTACTGCACAGGTAGACAAACTAAAACTTCTCCCTATTCAGACTGTTTTTTCACTTTAGTGAATAGAGACAGTCCAAATAAAGAGAGTCTATATTGAGAGCTTTTTAACAATCCAATTAGACTTTTCATTGAAGACCATCCTAAAATTAATTCCCATTGTGTGTCAAACATGCTGAATTGTCACCTCTACCCAAGAAGATGTTAATGAAGACAGATGCTTCATGTGTTGAAAATAATAACTAATCTTTATGAAGCACTTGTCAAGTGCCATACATTGAGGTCTTTAAAGAGTAGTTTATCAATCCCTAATAAATTCAGCTCAAAAAAGGAGAAATTCCTTTTATTTTTTTTTAATTTTTTAATTTTTTATTTTTTTTACTTTACAATATTGTATTGGTTTTGCCATACATCAACATGCATCCGCCACGGGTGTACACGTGTTCCCCATCCTGAACCCCCCTCCCACCTCCCTACATGTATAATATCATAGAAACAAATCGCCAGTCCAGGTTTGATGCAGGATACAGGAAGCTTGGGGCTGGTACACTGGGATGACCCAGAGGGAATGGTATGGAGAAATTCCTTTTAAAAGTTTATTATATCATAATTAAAATATAAATAGCCACAAAGTACTGCTAAAATTTCCATTCTGTTGCCTGCTTAAACAAGTTCTCATATTGGGCTACTAGCATAATCATTAGCTAATTATAGGACTTTGTGTTCCTTCCTATCTCTATTATTGACTTGGGTGACCTTGATAGAATTCTTCAATTGCTCTGCAGTGACATAAATAGTTTCTCATCTATAATCTCTTAGGGTCTACTTGTAGAATATTTTGCTCTTCTATAGCAAAATGTCCTGGTGGTCTAGTGGCTATGATTCGGTCCTTTCACCACTGAGGCCCCAACACGAGTCACTGGTCAGCGAAGGTGTGTTTCTTGGGGCTTCCCTGGTGGCTCAGATGGTGAAGAATCCAGATGGTAAAGAATCCATCTGCGGTGTGGGAAAACTAGGATGGATCCTCGGGTTGGGAAGATCCCCTAGAGAAGGGAACGGCTATCCACTCCAGTATTCTCGCCTGGAGAATTCCACGGACAGAGAAGCCTGGCAGGCTACAGTCCATAGGGTTGCAAAGAGTTGGATACAACTAAGCGACTTTCACAAAGCAAAAGGGGTGTTATATGCACTGAAAGTATTTTGAGCTTTGTGATCAGGTAATAAAAGAAAGAAGAAACTGGCTAACATTTACTGATTAACTGCCAAGTATTTTCACAAATGAGGATGAGGAAGGCATCACTGATTCAAGGGACATAAAGTTGGGTGAATTCCAGGAGATGGTAAGGGACATGGAGGACTGGTATGCTGCAGTCCATGGGATCACAAACAGTTGGACATGAATTAGTGACTGAACAATAACAACAATTTTCACAAATATTATCTAGCGTAATTCTATTTTATGAATGGAAAATTTAAACTCTGTTGACTCAGGTTTTTGGTCTCAGTAAGAAAAATGGCAACATGGCTATGAATCCAATTCTTTCCATCTCCCAAGTCTATACTTTTTCTGCTAATTCAAGTTATCTCCAAAGCAGAGGAATATATATGGAAATTGAAGACATAAAGAAATATATGTTGTAAAGAACAGACTTGTGGTTGCCAAGGGGCAGAAGTGTTCGAGAGGGATGGAGTGGCAGTTTGGGATTAGCAGATGCAAACTAGTATATACAGAATGGATAAACAACAAGGTCCTAGTGTGTAACACAGGGAGCTATATTCAATGGCCTGTGATAAACCATAATGGAAAAGAATATAAAAAGAATGTATACATGTGTATATAACTGAACCACTTTGCTGTACAGCAGAAATTAACCCAACATTGTAAATCAACTATACCTTTAAAAAAAAAAGTATATGTTAATAAGAGTCTTTTTTATAACAAGCTATGAAGTTCACAATAGTGAAATACTACAACATAAATTCCAATTAAAATTGAATTCATACATTTGTGTTTTTAAGTATATGAGCAAATACTTTCATAAACAGCCTCAGCTGAATTTGATACACCACAGGGCTGGAGGAAAAAAAAAGGCTGCTTCAAGCCAGAGACACCAAGACAACTTTTAGGCCTAATTCATTTTTCTTGAGGCACTTTGAAAATTCACATTTATTGAGTGCCTAATAGATGCACCATGCTTTATATTCATTGTTTTATATACTCCTCACAATAAACCAATGAGATGAAGTAGCTACCTGAAATGGCAATTGCACTCCTTTGTGTTCTCCTTCACACTTTGAGCCTCATTCGGTAATTGAAAAAGGCATAGCAGGCAATAAGCCAGAAAATTGGGGCAGCTACTACAGGCTTTTGAAAAAATATACTTGATGTGGCAAATTCGACTAACCTTATTTCCTCTTTAGAATAGGACCTTATATGTTACAAGCAACTTAAAACGAATTACACTTTAGAGTTTTAACAGTATAGCTACCAGACTGAAAACTATAAATGATCCCATTTACAGCTTATTCTGTGGTCTATAAGCATTTATCAAGGCAACTAGGTTTTTTTGAAAATTCAGAACCCTAGAAGTTTTTAGATTCGTTTATTCTATATTTTTGCTTATAAAACTGAAAATCTAATGATTAAACAATCAAATAATATATTAAATATATTAAGTACTGTGAGAGCATTAAACTATAAAGGATACATAGATACACATACAAATCCTCTCAAACTCTAGGATGTTTGCACAATTTTCTGTCTTAACTGAGAGGTTTGACTTCAAACAGAACTCTTTAAATCTTTTTATGAAGATGCCAGGGTTCTGCACTTTTCAGAAGGAATTTTGAGATTAACTCTGCTCTTATTCTTATATATATCATTTGATTCTTGCTCTTTTCATTCACAGACATATACAGTAACTATTTTTTAAAGAATCTGTTATAAAGACAATTGCTTCTAGCCTACTGAAGTAATTTCTGTAAGGTGACTCACAGAAATAATCAATTAATTTTTTGTTATAGTCTGCTGCTGCTGCTAAGTCGCTTCAGTCGTGTCTGACTCTGTGCGACCCCATAGACGGCAGCCCATGCTGTCTGTCCTCTGTCCCTGGGATTCTCCAGGCAAGAATACTGGAGTGGGTTATAGTCTAGTACCCAATAATCCAAATCCTAAAAATTTAAAGACTAAAATTTGATGGATACTTTGAAATTTATGCATAGCTTTGAGTATTATGCATGTGTATTTCTGCATACTTTTAAGTAGTGTGTGTGTTTAAATGAAAATGAGTTTCGAAGACTATATGTTTTATTTTTCTTGTTCTTCCATGAGACCTAGTGAATCTTCAATTTAAAACTAGACTACTAACATAATTCAGAAATAATATGATTTTTAAGGTATTTTATAAAGGATCAGAAAGGATCTAAAGCTCCAAAAGAGATGGCAACTCAGGGTCCACAAAACCAAGAAAAGGAACATATTCTAATTTCTAAAACTAACAGTGGAACATGTGTTTGTCCTTGACAAATTTCTCCTTCTCTAAAATGAGGATAATTATATTAACCTGTTGGAAACTTTTGCTGTGCAAATGAATGCGTTAACACTCACAAGGCACTAGATACTATTAAACCAATCTAAAGCATCTGGCACGCAGACCTAGTTGAACAAAGAGCCTTGGGAAATCGCACAGCCCAGTAGTCAATTGAGAAGACCATAAGAGGAGAGATGTCGATAACTTCCTACAAGGTGCCTCTACCAAGAGCCAGACACGAAATAGCTGCTCAGGTGTTCATCATTCAGAATTTACACAGATTAACTTGCTATTTGTACTAGATTAGGCCTGCTACAGAAAGCCAGCATTATGAGTAATAAACCACTAATAGACTAGCCTCTACAATCTTCTTCTAAATGTCATGTGCCAAACAGGATAAAGCTCCCATATTAAAATCCACATTCAAGATGACTGGAAAAATACTATATTTTTATTCATATTAAACATCTTTGGAAGGCAATCCCCTAGCTTTAACTCTCAATGTAATTTTAGATTATGTCTCAAAACTATCTTTAGATGATAATTATCTGTGACTTTTAATAAGATGAAATATGTAGGTAAAGTTTATCCTTTCATACTTTCTAAAAAGTTAAATTTGTTAGAATCATCTCTTTGAAAACCATATTGTATTCAGAATCAGGATATTAAAGGAAAAAGAAAGGGAGGGAGGAAGGGGATGAGGGAAGGAAAGAAGCAGAGGTAGGGAGAAAGGGAAGGGAGGGAGGAGGCAAGAAGGAAGACAGAGATGGTTTGTTTTAAATGATAAAATTAGGTCAGCCCAAAATTGAGTTACTTTATTCCAAAGATTACTGCAAGACTTACAGAGATCCTTAAAGAAGTTATAAAAATCGAAGTAGAGCATCGAGTGCTTCTAACTGTAAAAAGGTTGATAACATTTCAAAGTTCCTTTCATAAAAGAAGTCATCAGATCAATACATCACTGTGTCATTTTTAATAATAGTACCTAAACTTTAGCTCTGATACTGAAATGAATGATAAAAAAAAAAAAAAGAGAACTCTACGGTACATACATATCCATGTGGGATTATAGAGAATTTTTGTAACAAGTACATTAGCTAAAAATGCTCCAAGAAACCTAAGGCATATTTCTAGGAACACTGGGACAAAATAAAAGGATATGTAGAAGTTCCTTGAACTTGGGCAGTTTTGAGCTATTCATATTCTTTAATAGTAGAATGGAAGTGAGATGCCAAAAGCAAAAAAAAAAAAATTTTTACAAAGATGCCTCTGAGCCTCCTGATGGTAAGATTGTTGAAGTGTAATACTCTGAAATGGATTCTCTTAAACATGCTCTACAAATGAAAGGTTAGGGGCAGGAGATGAATTTAAAATAATCCTACGTTTATCCTATGTGTCTACCCCAATGGATTAGAGCTTGCTTGAGATGAAAAATATTAATTTATTCAATTCATTCATTTTATTCTGCTCAAAACTCTTCAGTATCATCCACCTGAGTTAGACTAAAAAGCAAAATCTTTACAGTGATCAAGTCCACATTACTTTTCTAGCCCTTCAAATTGTGCTTTAGACCTTTGTAAGCCTGTTGCCTGTGCTCAGAGTACTCTTCCAGCTGATATCTGTATTAATCATTCCCAAAACCCCAGCAAGTGTTCACTCAAGGGTGACCTGCTCAGTGAGGTCAACCTTTATCCCTTTATCACTATTTAAAAATAGAAACCATCCTTCATTCTTAGAACTCCTGACTCCTTTTTGTTGTATTTGTCCAGAAATCCATCACTGGCTACATTCTACACAATATAGGTATTCATGATATTACTTATTCATTATATATTCATCATATTTGTCTCAACTAGAATATAAACTCCATAAGAGCAGGGATATGTTGAGTTTGTTGTTGTTGTTGGGCGGGGGGAGCTCTCTTTTGCTCACTGAATACAATCATTCTTTTTAACCACATTCCAATACACATAGGCCCAACCCACCAATTTCTTGCAGAAATTCTGGCCTTGGAATTCAGTTTTACCCATGGGTTCAGCCCAGAATCCATCTTCTTTCTGGCTGCCTGGTATACACTGAGCCTGGCATGAGTCTTGGAGAATCATGTGCCTATCTAATGCTGTCCTTCTCTAAGCCCCACCTTCTTTTCCCATTCACCTCAGTTGGCTTCTGCCTTAGTTCCTGCTTAGCTACCCATTTCAAAGTTGTGACTAAGACTCCTAAACTCCAGTCTTCCAGATTAGAAACTAGACAATTTGGCCACTGACAATGTTTTCTTCCTCATCTTTTCCATAGGGTCTCCACGTGCTAAATAAGGACATAAAGCATATTGGACAGATAACCTGGAGTCACCTATTTTATTTAAGTACTCTCTTGGAAACTCTTCCAGACATGTTCTACCCACAGGATAAAATCCTACTGGACAGCTAATGCTGGCTGGACTCAGGTGTGCATTTGATAAATCCTTTGGACTCTATAAGGACAGATAACCACCCCACTAATCTTGTTATGCACAGGCTAAACAGAAATTAGTATTCCCTGTTCTGGGCCCACGAGGCCTTGATTCCTCCTCTTCCATTGTGGCCCACCATCATAGTTCCAAAATTCTGAAGTAGATTATGAAAGGAGATGTCAGACCCCGTATAAAGCTTAGATGAATTTCTTTTTATAGGTCACTGCTAAATCTATTTGGACTAGAAGAAAGAACAATGATTCATTCTCAGCAGTCCACATTGAAAAGTCTAGCACATTAGTCATTTTCATGAATAATCAGTATTTATTAAATATATGAATAGAAAAAAGAGTGGCAATGATCTACTTTAGATAAATGGGGCTGGAAAATACTGGGAAATCTACCAAAAAAGGAAACTTTTTTGAGTAGCAGCTATTACAGTATAACTGAAAGGTGTAAAAAATCCAAATTCTACTACTTCAGAAATCCTTCTTATTTAACTAAAACCATGTTTTAGTTAAAAAAAATCCATGTTTTTCTTACAGCAACCATATCTGGGTAGAACTCTTGGGGTATCTATTTGAGTTGTTAAATAATTACATCTAAAGAAGGTGAAAAGTGTAGTCATTACAGTGAGGTGAAATCTCATCTTTTAGGAGCTACAGTAACTGAAGTGAATTAAGAAACAATTGGACAAAATAAACAAATGCAACCTAATTAAACTTAAAAGCTTTTGCACAGCAAAGGGAAACCATACATAAGACAAAAAGATAACCCTCAGAATGGGAGAAAATATTTGCAAACCAAGCATCTGACAAAGGATTAATCTCCAAATATACAAGCAGCTAAATATAAAAAGAAAAAAACCCAATCCAAAAATGAGTGGAAGACATAAATAGACATTTCTCCAAAGAAGACATATAGATGGCCAACAAATCCATGAAAAAATGTTCAACATCATTAATTAATTATTAGAGAAAAGCATATCAAAACTACAATGAGGTATCACCTCATATCAGCCAGATTGGTCATCATCAAAACATCTACAAACTATAGATGCTGAAAAGGATGTGGAAAAAGGGAAACCCTCCTGCACTGTTAGTGGGAATGTCAGTCAGTTCAGTTGCTCAGTAGCATCCGACTCTTTGCGACCCCATGAACTGCAGCACACCAGGTCTCCCTGTTCATCACCAACTCCTGGAGTTCACTCAAACTCATCTCCATCGAGTCCGTGATGCCATCCAGCCATCTCATCCTCTGTCGTCCCCTTCTCCTCCTGCCCCCCAATCCCTCTCAGCATCAGGGTCTTTTCCAATGAGTCAACTCTTCCCATGAGGTGGCCAAAGTATTGGAGTTTCAGCTTCAGCATCAGTCCTTCCAAAGAACACCCAAGGCTGATCTCCTTTAGAATGGACTGGTTGGATCTCCTTGCAGTCCAAGGGACTCTCAAGAGTCTTCTCCAACACCACAGTTTAAAAGCATCAATTCTTCAGCACTCAGCTTTCTTCACAGTCCAACTCTCATATCCATACATGACCACTGGAAAAACCATAGCCTTGACTAGATAGACCTTTGTTGACAAAGTAATGTCTCTGCTTTTCAATATGTTATCTAGGTTGGTCATAACTTTCCTTCCAAGGAGTAAGCGTCTTTTAATTTCATGGCTGCAATCCATCTGCAGTGATTTTGGAGCCCCAAAAAATAAAGTCTGACACTGTTTCCGCTGTTTCCCCATCTATTTGATACAAATACTATTAAGAACAGTATGGAAGTTCCTTAAATCACTAAAAATAAAACTACCATATGAGCCAGCAATCCCCACTACGGGGTATATACTCTGAGAAAACCACAATTCAAAAAGACACACGTACCCCAATGTTCACTGCAGCACTATTTACAAAAGCCAGGACATAAAAGCAACATAAGTGTCCATCAACAGATGAACAGAAAAAGAAGATGTGAAACATATATACAATGAAATATTATTTATCCATGAAAAGGAAAGAAACTGGGTCATCTCTAGTGATGTGGATGGACCTAGAGTCTGTCAAAAAGTCAAAAAGAGAAAAACAAACATTGTATATTAACTCGTATGCATGGAATATAGAAAGATGGTATAGATGAGCCTGTTTGCAAGCCAGGAATAGAGACACAGACATAGAGAACAAATATGTGGACACAGGTGGGAAGGGGAAGAAGGTGAGATGAACAAGGAGAGTATGACTGAGATATATACACTACCATGTGTAAAATAGATAGCTAGTAGGAAGCTGCTATATAGCACAGGGAGCTTAGCTCGGTGCTCTGAGATGACCTAGAGGGGTGGGATGTGGGGCGTGAGAGGGATGTTCAAGGGAGGGGGGATGTATGTATACATATAGCTGATTCACTTCACTGTACAGCAAAAATTAACACAACACTGTAAAGCAATAATACTGCAAATAAAAAATTAAAATAAAAAATAAGAGACCCAGCTAATACATCATAAAAAGAGTATGATGTGTATTAATAAATATTAACCAGAATTATAACCAAAATTTATTCAAACTTTTGCAAGAAAGGTCCTATATCTTTCTCATGTGCATATTACAGTGTGCCTAGAATAAGATCCTATTTGTTTACACAATAAAATGTTAAATATAAAAAATTTAGAGAGACAGAATTGGCAAAGCATGTGCAAGGTTTTCATAATCCCAAGAAACTCTTGATACAGATTCAGTTCATTACTTTATTACTTTGCAGGAAATCTTAAAATAAAAAAAAATTTAGGAATAAGATATATCAGCAATTTGCATACACCGATAAGTGAGATTTTAAGAATATATAAAGTATGTTATTTAAATAAACTCTAACACATCCATAATATAACAGTCAATGGTGAATATGTTCATATTCTTACTCATACACTTTACATGTTATAAATCATTTTTACCAAACTAGTCGGCCAATACGCAGTGAACAAGCCAACAAGTTACAAATGTAACAAAAGGAAATACCATAAAAAAAAAATCAATTACAGCTTTACAGCCACAATAAATCCCCTGAAAAGTTCTCAGGTAATTTATAAAGTGTTCTCACATTTTATAGCACAGGATGTTTTAGAACTGTGCAATTTATGGTGATGTGGAAATTACATATTAAATTTTTAAGTATTCTTGCCAAACATGAGTGACAATCATCTCAAAGATGTTTTTATTTTAAATCTCAGAAGACATCTAAAAACACATTTATATTCATTGAATATTTTCTTGACATTTTTTAAGAAATCAGAAGTTCAAATACAAGTATGCATTCTCAAAACAATAGAATGTAATACTAGAATCCTGGACTTGGTTAAGGACTGGAGACTTGAGTCTTAACTTCCTTTCTGCAGAGGCATTCCTTCCTAAATCATCTCTGACATGTTGCACATTTGATCACTGCATGGACATTTCCAGAAGCTGGGTGTTCCAGCACAACCCAATTATTTCTGAACAGCTCAGAACAGGGAAGGGAGAGGAGGGAGGAGAGGTTTCCTCCCATTTTATTTAACTTAAACCTTCCTCTTTGTCACACTCTTCTATGCATTCAAATTCAGGCTTTAGAAACAATATTTTAGTCTCTCTTCCAAATAACAACCTTTCCAAAAATTCAAGGATATCTCTTATGATTTCCTAAGTGTTTCTTTCTCCAAATTAACAGTCTTTACTTGGAATAATCCTCCTTTAAAAATCTTTTCAGACTTCTAACCTTTCTGCTCTCCTCCTCTAGATTTGCATCCATTTGTCAATGCTGCATTCAAATGTGTACTAAACCAACCAACCAACCTGCTTCTAAGTTTTTTATGAGTTAACTATTCTGTCACCATATCGCACTGAATGTTCATATTGAATTGGCTGCAGTTCAGACTGCCTTTCTCATCCTGTCTTTGTACTCATTCCTATACATATAAAGTACACAACAAATGTCTAAAGAGGGCAAGATGAAACTACTTAACATCTGGATACAAATAACAAAACCAAGTTCATGTAGGTTCTGTTCATGGATCAGCCTATAGAGACCTTTATAGATTCCTGAATCTGATAGTCACCAGCTTAGCCATCTCAATCAATTTTGGAACACCGGCAGTTATCATAAACTTGGATGTTATATTTTCCATCAAGCCATTACCAAGACAAATGAGCATAAGCTCATTTGTCACAGCCCTAAAGACTTCTTCCTGGATTGATCTTGATCTTCTATGCAATAGTCTTTGGAAATTATTTTCACTCAGCTGCAATTTACCTATGATTACATTTCCATTTCCACACATTGTTCACACAAATATCAGGATAAGATCTTATCTACTGCCTTGCTGAAATACAGACCCACTTTGTATCATTTTCCTATTCTGTCAATCTTAAATTTAGTTAAGGAATTTCCTTAGAATATCTTTCCTGCTGAGTCAATACTATTGATACCACAATTCACTGTGTTCTAGAAACTATACAAGATTTCAAAGAAAAAAACAAACAAAAAAAATCTGATTAAGTTTCCAACTTAGTTACAATATCTAAAAATGTTTCCTCATGTCAACATTCTTAGTAAACTGGTACCATACTATAAGGGAACACAGAACTCATTCTAAATTAATTCTTGGCCAGGAAGGTCAGCGCTAGTATAATTGAAAAGAGAAAATTGATGATAGCCAAGAGAACACCTCTTCAGTCAAACTCATATCCAATAATCTTCACTGAGACCTTGCTTTAACCGAGCAGTACTGAAAAGGAAACATGGCTTCAAAAAATTAAATGGAAAAAAAAAAACCTTTTGTACTATAAAATGGGAACTTGAGCATAAAACAATACTAGAAGTGCTCTTAGTTGTTAAGAATTAAGTTATTATCAGTTGCATGAACTTAAGTCACAGCTACTCCAAGCCTTAAATTTTAAATTTGTCTAACAATACATAACGACTGGAGGTAGAATAATCTCACATATATAAGGTATTTTAAAAATATAAAGCACTATACAAATTTAAGGCATTATGAAATATATTTTATGTAAACTTTAATATTAACAAGCTTTAACCATTTATCCATGAGCCAGTCTCTAAATATATTGCAAATAATCTATAAAATACACAATAATTGATGCTAGAATGCAAAATATAGCAGTGTATAGTGGACTCTATGTTATATTTTGTACAGAATTCCTTATTGTGCATAATGTTCAAATGATGTCTCAACAGAATGGCAGTATAATTTCTCCATTCTGAATTCATTTCATCTTGTGCCTGGACCATAGAAATCAGAGTTAATTTTACCTCAAATAAAACTGGGGAGAGGGAGGAGACAGGAGAGAGAATAAGAGAAAAAAAGGGGGGACATGCCATGGAAAACTGTCAGGAACCCACTTGATCCCTACTCTGCATGCTTTGAGCTTCAGGTGAACAGAGGGTTGGTGATCTTGGTATCTTTACTCCCAGCTGCCTAAGAGTATTAAAGTATTATGTTTTGTTAAAACATCACATAACTGAGTAAAGTTAATATTTAAAAGTAGTATTTTTTTAAATCAGCTGCCAAAGATATTCTCAAAATCATTCTCATAAATTCTATTAATTAAGCCACATTGACCCCATTTGACTTCTCAGAAAAGCAAAAGCCAAAATAGAAGGGAAAAAAATGTTATATAGTGAATGTAAGGTCATTTTTATTCTAGGAATTTTAATCAGGGGGTTATTATTATAGCTAGGAGCTTAGATTCCTTTTTTTCCCCTCCCTTTAAAATAAAGTAGCAATGCTAGAAATGCTAGATTGCAAGCAGAAAAACTATCAGAACTGTTGACATAGCTTATTCCAGTTAACCAAAAGAGGGATAAGTATTCTTTAAAATTCTGGCAGATTCGGTCTCATCAAAACTTTCAAAAGCTACTAATCTCCAGATTTTGTACTCTTAGGGTAAACATTTTGATGTTTGAAACCAAACCTTAAATATTTCTTAAACTTTTTTTTTACTTTGATACATGTTTTCCAACTTACAGAAAAGTCTGCTCAAATGTTGTATTATAAATTATTGTGTTAAATGCTGCACGTGCACTTCTTTTAAAATTCATGACCATAAACTAACCCTGCAAAGTCTCCCCAGGGTTTTAGAAATCATATGCATATAAACATTAAGGCGCTCTGAGGAGAGTTATTTGTGTTACATTAAGTATAACTGTTTTCCAAAGTCAGGCGAAAAGTGTTTTCTGGGCACTGTGGTCTTAATTAAAACACAAATGACATAGAGGTTTCATCCGTGTTTAAGCAAGGGGAGGCATTTCACTATAATAAAATAGCATACCCAAAATAGGATGTCGGTAAATAAAAGATGAGTCTGGGGGCACCACTGCCAAGAAAGAAAATCCACATACTTAACGACTTACCGACTGAACAACAAAAAACGCCTTTACACGCCTTGTTCAAAGAGTTAGAAACAAAGTCTCTAAAAATAAAGATGTATCAGCTGCCCTCCATAAAGCTCCAAGACTAGCCACAGCTTGGGAAATCTTTCTCTGCGGGGATGGAAACGGATTTGGGGAAACTTTTTAAAGTTTTTTAATTGGTTGAAAGTTTGCCTCTTAGAAAAACTTAGGAAACTAATTTGCAGGATGTTCAGTGATAGCAAGTAGACACAGAAACGCATGGAAGATGAAAACACTCCGTTTTCTTTGGGGGGAGGTAGGCAGACCGTGGGTGAACTCGGGGAGCTAAAAGTGAACTTGCATCAAACTTAGACCCTCTCACCCCAAAGCGCGCTCCCCAAAGGCAAAGCAAGAAAGCGGTCCCTCTCCAGCAAGTGTAGGACGAAGGGACCAGAGAAGGTCCGCGGGCCCCAGCAGAGCGTGTGACCTGGAGCCCGTGCCTCGACTGTACCTCTTTGCTGATGCGCGGGTGGCTGCCACCGATGATGCTGCTGCTGCTGCTGCCGCTCCGAGCGCTGCGCCTGGCCGCCCCCGAGGCCTCCGCTGAGCAGCAGGACCAGGAGCACCCCGAAGGCTCGGGGCATTGCGGTAGCCCCCAGAGCGGATTCACTTTTCGGGAGCTGGAGTCGCTGCCGCCCGGTTTCCTGGCCCGGGCTAGTAAACTGAGTGTGCAGCAGCTGCTGGCTAAAGGAAGGAGCCAGCCCCCACCCACCCCAGCTCGTTCGCAGCCGGAGGGTGGGGGGAGAAAGAGGACACTCCCCCACCCGCCCCTTTCCCTGGCCGTCGCCCCACAGACTTCCCGGCCCAGGCCCTTAAAGGGTTCTCGGTGAAAGAGGCCTTTTCCTACAGCCTAGGTCCTTCACTGCGAGAAAAGATTGGCTTCATCTGTTAGCTGAACTTCAAGTTAAAGGAAGTCATTGATAAGAGACCACTTTGTGACCTGTAAAATCCCTCCACGTGGAAAGCATTCAATTTTGTGGGAAATCAGCCCAGCTAGGATCTTTAGCGAAGCTCAGAAGATGGACCTCGTGAGAAAGGCCTGGCAAAGCTGTGCTAGAGCACTGCATATCCAGGTGATCCACGCTGGGGACAAAACTGTCCCAAAGGTCCAGATGACTGCCAGGGTACTAGGAGGCAGAGGGTGAACCGGATGAGGCAGTCAGGCCAGGAGACTTACTGCTGGCTAGGCAGCAAGAGGAGGGGCAGGGGGAGGGGATCGCAAACTAAAACAAGCCCCCTTTATCCACTGCGATGTCTATGACGAATGTGAAGGTGAAAATTAAGGTTTTTCCATTCAGTCAGGTAACATGCATTCAAAAAGAATAAAAGGTCTTTTCGTTTCCCTTCAGATTCAAAATGTCTTGCTTGCAGTCCCCATTTCTTCCCTGTAACTCAGCAGAATTTCTGCAAGGTTTTCTGCCACCCCGTGTTCAGATGACAGTTCCTTACTAGTTTTTTGTTTGTGTGTGTGTGTGTGTTTTATGGTCTGTGGCTCTCATAAGATTTGGAACAGATCTTTACTGGAGTTTTATGAGACATCCAGGGTGTTTTTTGGTGGAGCCAGTGAGGAGGGGGACTACTGGCATCAGTACACAGTGAGGTTAGAGTGCTATGAGTGGGTCAGTCCCACGCCGTAAATTGCCCCCCACCCCACGCAGCTCTGTAAGGGCCACTGGACATTCATTTCGATAAAAACCCTCACATATTTGAAGCCTAATTTAAGTCTATTTTGCACACAAGCAAAAGTTTTTGCATCATTTTTTTTCCCCTGGATGTATCTACTATGTAAATCGAGGAAAGAATATATCTGTGTTTTTTAACCTTATCAAGATTTGTTTATTCCAGAAAAATCTCATAACTGAAAACACCTCTGCTGGTGGTATTGACACCAGTACAATATCTACACCCTATCTGTCACGTTGACATTGACTCCGAGTAGGTTCAGGCTTCTGTTTCATTTTGCCTGCTAGTTTTACCCAAGCATTTACACATTGAACTACATGTTGTTTTATACAGATAACTTTTTCCTCTCTATTTTATACTTGATTTTATATTTTTTTAAATATTATGAAGTTAAGTGATAATATCTATGGATTTCCTGTCAATAAAATAAAGGAGATATTGTTCCTAATAGGATTGATTGAGACCCCTTGGCCAAATGTGCTTCCCAGGTGGCGCTAGAGGTAAAGAACCAGCCTGCCAATGCAGGAGACATAAGAGACACGGGTTTGATCCCTGGCTTGGGAAGATCCCCTGAAGGAGGGCATGACGGCCCACTCTAGTATTCCTGCCTGGAGAATCCCATGGAAGAGGAACCTGGAAGGCTACAGTCCATCATGCTGCACAAAGTCGGACATGCCTAAAGTGATTATGCACGCAATGGCCAAATGGTGCCGAAGTGAATGGATATCCTTCAATGTTACCCATGTTTCCAAGTTTTATTAATATTAGTACTAGGTAAATTTAAAATCATTTTTTCTTTATTGTAGAAGCAAAATGGAAAATGGCCTAAACCTTGAGAATAGAACTGATCTCATCTCTCAACTTGTTTGTCAACACAGGGATAAAAGAAATACAAAATGATTTAACCAAAATTAAGATAAAAAAGTATTATCAGAACTATATATTTTTCAGATAAACCTCATTGAGATACAATTTACACAAAATAAATACATCTGCTTGATATGTTTAAAAATGTAAACACCCATTTGACTGAGTGGGTGTTACCCCATGTACTAAGACAAGTTTGTGATGCTATAACTGCTTAGGAGCAATTCTTAATTCTAAATTCCATGTATTAAGCCTTTTCTTTTATGCTTAATTGTTTTTTTAACCCCATATTTGTGAATATTCTTCTATTTTTCCCTAGAAATTTTATAACCTTGGGTTTATGATTTACTGGTGTTTGCTGTAAAGGCCTTAGATAAGGGCTTTTTTTCTTTTTTCTTTAATGCAGATATCCATTCATTTTAGTACCATTTGTTGAGAGAATTATTACTTTCTCATCTGATTATTTTCCAGAAGTCAGTTGAAAATATGTGGGTCTACTTTTGGACTCTGTTTTCATGTATACAAATATATATGTACACACATACATATGTATATAAATAAATTTGATAGTTTGCCAATATCATAGTCTGTATTACTATAGACTTATAGTAACCTCAAAGTTAAGTAATGTGAATCCTACAATTTTGTTTTACAGACGAAACTCTTTTTTTCTATTCTAGATCCTTTGCATTTCCATACAATTATTGGGTTGGTACAAAAGTAATTGTGGCTTTGGACTCTGAATTTTAAATCACTATCACTAGGCTGAAACACATCTTTATTAATCAAAGTAGGAACCATTACAATCAACACATTTTTGCCAACAAGAAATAAGTTTATTTCTGTAGCATAAAAATCCATGCCTTGGGATTCAGTGAACTCAGGGAAAGCATTTTCTGCCTCCTGCTGGTTGTGGAAGCCTTTTTCCTGCAAAAAGTGGTTGAGATGCTTGAAGAAGTAGCGGTTGGTTGGCGAGAGGTCAGGTGAATATGGTGGATGAGGCAAAACTTTGTAGCCCAATTCAGTCAACTTCTGAAACACTGGTTGTACAACAGCATGCAGTCGGTCCTTGTGGAGAAGAATTGGGTCCTTTCTGTGGACCAGTGCTTGCTGGAGGTGTTAGTTTTTGGTGCCTTTCATCAATTTGCTGAGCATAGTTCTCAGATGTAATGATTTTGCCGGGATTCACAAAGCTGTAGTAGATCAGACCAGCAGAAGACCACCAGTGATCATGACCTTATTTGGTACAAGTTTGGGAAGTGCTTTGGAGCTTCTTCTCAGTCCAACCACTGAACTGGTCATTGCCAATAGCTGCATAAAATCCACTTTTCATCATATGTCAGAGTCCAATCAAGAAATGGTTCATTGTTGTGTAGAATAAGAGAATACTTCAAAATGATGTTTGTTTGTCTTTTTTGGTCAGATCACAAGGCACCCACTTACTGAGCTTTTTCACTTTTCCAATTTTCTCCAAATACCTAACCCCCACAGAATGGTCGGTGTTCAGTTCTTCGGCAACTTCTTCTAATGCAGTTGTAAGAGGATCAGCTTCAATGATTGCTCTCAATTGGTTGTTGTCCCCTTCTGATGGCTGGCCACTATGTTAATCATTTTCAGGGCTCTTGTCTCCTTTGCAAAACTTCTTCAACTACCACTGCACTGTATGTACATTTGTTAGCAGTTCCTGAGCCAAATCTTTTGTTGATGTTGCAAGTTGTCTCCACTGCTTTACAACCCATTTTGAGCTCTAATAAGAAAATCATTTGAATTTTCTTTTTGTCTAACATCATTTCCATAGTATAAAATAAATATAAAATACACAAGTAATAAGTCATTAGCAAAAAATCATTAAGCAAGAAATGCACTTTGTGTTTGCACTGTTCTCAGTCACTCAGTCGTGTCTGATTCTTTGCAACCCCATTTGCAACCCCGTGGACTGCAGCCCACCAGACTCCTCTGTCCACAGGGATTCTCCAAGCAAGACTACTGGAGTAGGTTGCCATGCCCTCCTCCAGGGGATCTTTCCAACCAGGAACCAAACCCAGGTCTCCCACTTTGCAGGTGGATTCTTTACCGTCTGAGCCACCAGGGAAGCCCAAGAATACTGGAGTAGGTAGCCTAAACCTTCTGAAAGGGAACTTGCTGACCCAGGAATAGAACTGGGGTCTCAGGCATTGCAGGTGGATTCTTTACCAGTTGAGCTACCAGGGAAGCCCGTTTAATTTATTTCAATACCAAATAGCAAAGTTCAACAATGCAAAACCACAATTACTTTTGTACCAACCTAATATTAACGGCAGCTTTTCAATTTCTACCCCCCAAAAATAGTGTAGTAGGGAGTTTGATTGCAATTGGATTGAATATATAGATAAATATGTGAGGAAATTGATATTTTAGTAGTACCATGCCTTCTAATCCACAAAAATATGTTTCCATTTATTCACATTTTCATTATAAGTATATAATATAGTAAGTATTATAAGGAGTCCTTTGTAGTTTTTTTTTTTTTGAGTTTTTATTTATTTATTTTTTAACTTTACAATATTGTATTGGTTTTGCCATATATCAACATGAATCCACTACAGGTATACACGTGTTCCCCATCCTGAACCCTCCTCCCACCTCCCTCCCTGTACCATCCCTCTGGGTCATCCCAGTGCACCAGCCCCAAGCATCCAGTATCGTGCATTGAACCTGGACTGGCAACTCATTTCATATATGATATACATGTTTCAGTGCCATTCTCCCAAATCATCCCACCCTCTCCCTCTCCCACAGAGTCCAAAAGACTGTTCTATACATCAGTGTCTCTTTTGCTGTCTCCTATACAAGGTTATTGTTACCATCTTTCTAAATTCCATATATATGCGTTAGTATACTGTATTGGTGTTTTTCTTTCTGGCTTACTTCACTCTGTATAACAGGCTCCAGTTTCATCCACCTCATTAGAACTGATTCACATGTATTCTTTTTAATGGCTGAGTAATACTCCATTGTGTATATGTACCACAGCTTTCTTATCCATTCATCTGCTGATGGATATCTAGGTTGCTTCCATGTCCTGGCTATTATAAACAGTGCTGCGATGAACATTGGGGTACACGTGTCTCTTTCATTTCTGGTTTCCTCAGTGTGTATGCTCAGCAGTGGGATTGCTGGGTCATAAGGCAGTTCTATTTCCAGTTTTTTAAGGAATCTCCACACTGTTCTCCATACTGGCTGTACTAGTTTGCATTCCCACCAACAGTGTAAGAGGGTTCCCTCTTTTCCACACCCTCTCCAGCATTTATTGCTTGTAGACTTTTGGATAGCAGCCATTCTGACTGGTGTGAAATGGTACCTCATAGTGGTTTTGATTTGCACTTATCTGATAATGAGTGATGTTGAGCATCTTTTCATGTGTTTGTTAGCCATCTGTATGTCTTCTTTGGAGAAATGTCTATTTAGTTCTTTGGCCCATTTTTTGATTGGGTCATTTATTTTTCTGGAATTTAGCTGTAGGAGTTGCTTGTATATTTTTGAGATTAGTTGTTTGTCAGTTGCTTCATTTCCTATTATTTTCTGCCATTCTGAAGGCTGTCTTTTCACCTTGCTTATAGTTTCCTTTGTTGTGCAGAAGCTTTTAAGTTTAATTAGGTCCCATTTGTTTATTTTTGCTTTTATTTCCAATATTCTGGGAGGTGGGTCATAGAGGATCCTGCTGTGATGTATGTCGGAGAGTGTTTTGCCTATGTTTTCCTCTAGGAGCTTTATAGTTTCTGGTCTTACGTTGAGATCTTTAATCCATTTTGAGTTTATTTTTGTGTATGGTGTTAGAAAGTGTTCTAGTTTCATTCTTTTACAAGTGGTTGACCAGTTTTCCCATGCACCACTTGTTAAAGAGATTGTCTTTAATCCATTGTATATTCTTGCCTCCTTTGTCAAAGATAAGGTGTTCATAGGTGCGTGGATTTATACTACCCAAAGCAATTTGTAGTTTTTAATTTATATGTTTTAACATTCTTTGTAAACTTTACCTCTTAATGTTTCATGATATTGGATAGTATCATAAACAGTATTTTAAAATTTAATTTTCATACTAACAGTAATACAGTGATTTTGGTTATATATACATTGGATCTAGCAAAATTATTAAAATGTCTTCAAGTAGATTATATGTAGGATGTGTTAGTATACCTCATGTACAAGATCATGCCATTTACAAATAAAAGTATTTGACTTCTTCCTTTTCAATTTATATGACTTTCATATTTTTCCCTTACCATATTCCAGGAAATATGTGACCTCCAATGAAAAAGTTGAATAAAGTAGTGAGAGTAGACATTTTCACCTTATTTCTGATCAGAAGGGAAGTCACTCATTCACCATTATATTGTTGGTTACTGGTTTTTAGGCTTTCCCTTGTGGCTCAGCTGGTAAAGAATTTGTTGGCAATGCGAGAGACCCAGGTTCGATCCCTGGGTTGGGAAGATCCCCTGGAGAAGGGACAGGCTACCAACTCCAGTATTCTGGCCTGGAGAATTCCATTGACTGTATAGTCCATGGGGTCGCAAAGAGCTGGACATGACTGAGAGACTTTCACTTTCTATTGGTTTTCAACAGGTGCTTGTTCTAAAGTTGATGAAGTTCCACTCCTGCTGGAAGTTTTTGTGACAAAAGTGTATCCAAGTGGGGCAATGCTTTTTCTTCATCTATTTAAATAAATATACATTTTCTCTATTTGGTTATCTCTCTATTTGGTGAATTACAGTAACTGAGTTTTCAGTGTTAATCAAACTCACAGTCCTGGCATTAAATCTCAATTTTCCATGGTAGATTATCTCTATTATCCCTAATTATAGATTATCCCTATTATATGTTGCCAATTTTTATTTACTAAATATTTCATTAAGTATTTTTATGTCTATGTTCATGAGGGCTATTAGTTTATTGTAATTTTCTTATAGAATTTATATCTAGTTTTGGTATCAGAGTAATGCTGGCCTTATATAATTAGTTGGATTATGGTCCTTCCTGAATGTGTTTGTATAGAATTTATGCAATTTCTTCCCTTAGTGTTTTATTGAGCATACTAGTGAAATCATCTGGGCCCACAGTTTGGGGATTTTTTTGGAATATTTTGTTACATATTTTATGTTTTAAGTAGATATAGAATGATTCAAATTTTCTTGTGTGACTCAAATTTCTTTATTGTATCAGTTTTGATAATTTGTATCTTTCAAGGAAAGTATCTTTTTGGCTGAGTTGTCAAGCTTATTGGCATAAAGTTCTCAATATTCTCAATATTTTTATTATTCTTTTAATGTCTATGGCATCTGTAGTAAATTATATTTTTCTCCAATATTAGTAATTTGGTATCCTCTATTTTTTTAAAAAAATCAGCCTTTTTTAGAGCATTGTTAATTTCATTCATTTTTTCAAAGAATCAACTTTTGGTTTCATTTATTTATTTATTTTCAATTTTCTGTTTCATTGGTTTCCCCTTGTATCTTTAAATTTTCCTTCCTTCTACTTATTTTAGTTTATTTCACTGTTCTTCTTAGCATCTTCTGGTAAGAAGCTTAGATCACTGATTATAGACATTTCTTTTTACATGTGTGTGTGCATGCTCAATCATGTCTGACTCTCCAATCCCAGGGACTGTAGCCCACTAAGATCCTCTGTCCATGCAATTTTCCAGGCAAGAATACTGGAGTAGGTTGTTATTTCCTACTCCAAGGGATCTTTCTGACCCAGGGATTGAACCTGCATCTCTTGCACCTCCTGCATTGGCAGGTGGATTCTTTACCACTGGCACCACCTGGGAAGCCCTCTTAAATGTGTTCATGTGTCCTAAGTCACTTCAGTGTGTCCAACTCTTTGCGACCCTATGAACTGTAGCCAACCAGGCTCCTCTGTCCATGGGATTCTCCAGGCAAGAATACTGGAGTGGGTTGCCATGCCGTCCTCTTCTTCTTATATAATGAATCACTATTATAACCTTATGTTAATATTTATTAAAAGACTTTAAAGTTCAGCATATTTTCTAAGCAGAGCCTGAGCTACAACTAACAAATTTGGAATTAAAAAAATTTTAATTCCAAATCTTTTTTTGACTGAAAAGTTCAATTCAAAATCTTATTTAAAATTTCTTCTGATTTCTTCTTTGGCATATGTGTTATTTTGAACTGTGTTGTTGCTGTGGTCTCAATATCTGTATCTCCCCAAGATACAGATATATGTGTTATACGTTGACATTCTGAAGCCTACAATGATGGTATTAGGTGGTGAGGCCCTTGGGACATGATGTGGCCATGAGGATGGTGATTCATGAATAGGGTTAGTACTCAAAATAGACTTGAAAGTTTCCTTGTTCCCTTCCACCATACGAGGACACAACAAATAGACTTGGACACAGGTCCTCACCAGATACCAAATTTTCTGGCATATTACTTAATCTTGTGCTTTTCAGTCTCCAAAACTGAGAGATAAACGTCTATTCTTTATAAGCTACCCAGTCTGATATTTTGCTATAGCAGCTAGAAATGGATTAAGACAGTTGTTAATATCCAGTTTTTTGAGGTCTTTTTAGATATTTTATTGTCATTAATTTCTAGCTTCAGTCTCTTATGGTCAGAGAATACATTTAAATACTTTAAAATTTATTAGGACCTGTTCTTTATTCTAGCACACAGTCTAAGTGAATGTTCCATATTCAGTTGAGGAAAATGACGTTCTGCTGTTCCGAGTTGGAGAGTTCTATAAAGGTTAATGGAGAAGGCAATGACACCCCACTCCAGTACTTTTGCCTAGAAAATCCCATGGATGGAGGAGCCTGCTAGGCTGCAGTTCATGGGGTCGCTAGAGTCGGACACGACTGAGCGACTTCACTTTCACTTTCACTTTTCACTTTCATGCATTGGAGAAGGAAATGGCAACCCACTCCAGTGTTCTTGCCTGGAGAATCCCAGGGAGGGGAAGCCTGGTTGGCTGCCGTCTATGGGGTCGCACAGAGTCGGACACGACTGAAGCGATGCAGCAGCAGCAGTTCTTTATTCTAGCACACAGTCTAAGTGAATGTTCCATATTCAGTTGAGGAAAACGACGTTCTGCTGTTCCGAGTTGGAGAGTTCTATAAAGGTTAATGGAGAAGGCAATGGCAAGCCACTCCAGTACTCTTGCCTAGAAAATCCCATGGATGGAGGAGCCCGGTGGGCTACAGTCCATGGGGTCGCCACGAGTCGCTCGCGACTGAACGACTTCACTTCCACTTTTCACTTTCACACAATGGAGAAGGAAATGGCAACTCACTCCAGTGTTGTTGCCTGGAGAATCCCAGGGACGGCAGACCCTAGTGGGCTGCTGTCTATGGGGTCGCACAGAGTCGGACACTGACTGAAGCGACTTAGCAGTAGCATAAAGGTTAATTAAATCAAATTGGTTGATAGAGTGGTTTTTTATGCATATTCATTTGTTGTTTATTTGTTCTATCAATTATTAAGAGATAAATATTTAAATCTCCATGGTAATTAATGGTATTTCTATTTAACCTTTCCAGTCTAAAATTATCTATTGTTTCATAACAAATTACCCCCACATTTAGAAGCATAAAAAATAAACACTTATTATCTCAAAGTTTTTGTGGATCAGGAATTCAGAACCCATTTTTTGGGTGTTTTCTTCACTTGGGTAGGTCTCTTATGGAACTGCAGTCAAGACATTAGTCAGGGCTATAGACTGACTATAGCCTATAGCCTATGGTACCATAGGCTATGGTACCTACCTTATAGCCTATGGTAAAGAATCCTCCTCCCAATGCAGGAGACATGGATCGATCCCTGGGTTGGGAAGATCCCCTGGAGGAGGAAATGGCAAATTGCTCCAGTATTCTTGTCGGGAAAATTCCATGGACAAAAGGAACCTGGAGGGCTACAGTCCAGGGAATTGCAACTGAGCAACTAAGCATGCATACATGCATAGTCACCAGCAGGCTATAACAGGACTGAAGGATCCACTTCTAAAGTGGTTTTTGACAGGAGGCTTTAGCTCTTGCCTCATGTGATGTAAACTACTTCCCCTCAAGCATGTGATCTGAGAGGGAGAAAGGAAGGAGGAATCTACAGTACTATTTATTATCTAGTTCCAGAAGTTACATACCATCTCTTTTGTGGAATTTTAATCATTAGAAGCAGGATAAGATCATACTCAAGGAATAAAGAATTAACCTCTACCTGTTGAAGGAAGAATATTAAAAAATTGTGGGTATGTTTTAAAATGACCACAATCCTGTAAGATTCTGCTTTGTATATGAAGCAGTATTATCAGTGTATACACATTAGTATTATTATGTCTTCTTCAAAATCTAATATTTTATTACTATGAAATGCCTCTATCTCTAATGATATTTTTCATCTATAATCCATTTTCCTATTGTTCATATCAGTTCAGTTCAGTCACTCAGTAGTGTCTTTGCAACCACATGGACTGCAGCATGCCAGGCCTCCCTGTCCAAGGCCAACTCCTGAAGTTTACTCAAACTCATGTCCGTTGGGTCAGTGATGCCATCGACTCAATGAGGTTAGTCTATGTTCATCAGTGATATTGGCCTATAGTTTTCTTTTTTTGTGGCATCTTTGTCAGATTTTATTGTCATCAGTATTAGGGTGATGGTGGCCTCATGGAAATACAAAAAACCTCAAATAGCCAAAGCAATCTTGAGAAAGAAGAATGGAACTGGAGGAATCAACCTGCCTGACTTCAGGCTTTACTACAAAGCCACAGTCATCAAGACAGTATGGTACTGGCACAAAAACAGAAATATAGATCAATGGAACAAAATAGAAAGCCCAGAGATAAATCCATGCACCTATGGACACCTTATCTTAGACAAAGGAGGCAAGAATATACAATGGATTAAAGACAATATCTTTAATAGTGGTGCTGGGAAAGCTGGTCAACCACTTGTAAAAGAATGAAACTAGAGCACTTTCTAACACCACACACAAAAATAAACTCAAAATGGATTAAAGATCTAAATGTAAGACCAGAAACTATAAAACTCGTAGAGGAAAACATAGGCAAAACATTCTCCAACATAAATCACAGCAGGATCCTCTATGACCCACCTCCTACAATATTGCAAATAAGAGCAAAAATAAACAAATGGGACCTAATTAAACTTAAAAGCTTCTGCACATCAAAGGAAACTATAAGCAAAGTGAAAAGACAGCCTTCAGAATGGGAGAAAATAATAGCAAATGAAGCAACTGACAAAGAATTAATCTCAAAAATATACAAGCAACTCCTACAGCTCAATTCCAGAAAAATAAACAATCCAATCAAAAAACGGGCCAAAGAACTAAATAGACATTTCTCCAAAGAAGACATACAGATGGCTAACAAACACAAGAAAAGATGCTCGACATCACTCACTGTCAGAGAAATGCAAATCAAAACCACAATGAGGTACCATTTCACACCAGTCAGAATGGCTGCTATCCAAAAGTCTACAAGCAATAAATGCTGGAGAAGGTGTGGAAAAGAGGGAACCCTCTTACACTCTTGGTGGGAATGCAAACTAGTACAGCCACTATGGAGAACAGTGTGAAGATTCCTTAAAAAACTAGAAATAGAACTGCCATATGACCCAGCAATTCCACTGCTGGGCATACACATTGAGGAAACCAGAAATGAAAGAGACACGTGTACCCCAATGTTCATTGCAGCACTGTTTACAATATCCAGGACATGGACGCAATCTAGATGTCTATCAGCAGATGAATGGATAAGAAAGCTGTAGAACATATACACAATGGAGTATTACTCAGCCATTAAAAAGAATACATTTGAATCAGTTCTAATGAGGTGGATGAAACTGGAGCCTATTATACAGAGTGAAGTAGGCCAGAAAGAAAAACACCAATACAGTATAATAACGCATATATATGGAATTTAGAAAGATGGTAACGATAACCCTGTATGCAAGACAGCAAAAGAGACACAGATGTATAGAATAGTCTTTTGGACCCTGTGGGAGAGGGAGAGGGTGGGATGATTTGGGAGAATGGCATTGAAACATGTATATCATCATATGTGAAATGAATCACCAATCCAGGTTCAATGCATGATACAGAGTGCTCGGGGCTGGTACACTGGGATGACCCAGAGGGATGGGATAGGGAGGGAGGTGGGAGAGGGGTTCAGGATAGGGAACACATGTATACCCGTGGCATATTCATGTCAATGTATGGCAAAACCAATACAATATTGTAAAGTAAAAAATTTTTTAAATAAAATTATTTTTTCTCTTTGTTTGGTTACTGTCTATTGTTGTATCTATGTGTCTTTGTTTGGGCTGCTGTAACAAGTTATCATACATTTAGTGCCTTATAAACAACAGAAATTTATTTCTCAGAGTTCTAGAGGCTAGAAAGTTCAAGATCAAGAGGTTGGCAGATTCTGTGTAAGATGAGAGTTGACTTCTTGGTTCATAGACCATATGACAGATGGGTAATTGAGCTCTCAGGGTTCTCTCTTAGAAAAACACTAATTTCACTCATGAGGTCTCTATTCTCATGACTTAGTCACCTCCCAAAGGCACCACCTCCAAATTCCATTACATTAGAGATTAGGTCTTATCATATGATTTTTTGGAAGGACATAAACATTCAGTCTCTAGCACTATGCGTTATCTTTTCTTTGTAACATATGTTTTCAAGCCCCTTTACATTACATTTTTTTATGTTTTATATTGCATTTGCATTTTTTTTAGATTCTGTAAGTTTTAATTTTATGATTTCCTTTTCTATTGTTCTTGTATTCATATTTAATTTCTAATGCTTTGAAAATGTTTACAGTGGAGATTTTGAAGTTCTTATTTGCTTACTCAAACATCACTGCTATTTCTGGTTGTTTCTATTACTGTACTTTTTTTTTACTACCATGGATCATATATTTCTACTTCTTTGTGTGTCCATTAATTACTGACAGATTGCTAAAATGATGAAGTATTAAAATTTTATGTTGTTGAGTGTCTGGACTTTGATTTCTTCGTTCCAAATATTATGTTTTTTGTTTTGTATATTAATCACTTCTTGGCCTTTTGGCTAAGATTAGGTGTTTTGTGGATCACCATAATCCTTTCAGTGTTAGTTGTTAAGATTTTTTTTTAAGGGTATAAATACAGTAGCCTTCACTTTAGGTCTAGTTTGCTGCTGCTAAGTCGCTTCAGTCGTGTCCGACTCTGTGCGACCCCACAGACGGCAGCCCACCAGGCTCTGCCGTACCTGGGATTCTCCAGGCAAGAACACTGGAGTGGGTTGCCATTGCCGTCTCCATTGTGTGAAAGTGAAAAGTAAAAGTGAAGTCACTCAGTCGCGTCCGACTCGTAGCAACCCCATGGACTACAGCCCACCAGGCTCCTCCAATCCATGGGATTTTCTAGGCAAGAGTACTGGAGTGGCTTGCCATTGCCTTCTCCTTTAGGTCTAGTTTAGCTCTTCTATTAATGCATGACTCCTCTAAGGTAGGTGTAGGATTATAGAACTGTAATACCTCTTCACTGTAACTGGCTGGAAATGACAGTTCCAGCCAGTAGATTGACAGTCTTCCAATTTTGTATGTTCAACTTCAAATTTACATACACGGTTCCTCCATAACTAGAATTCTTCCATGTAATTCTTCATGTGATTTCATAGAATTTCAAGTTTCCTGGAAAAACTTGATATTCAGTCAAAAATAAAAGTGGACCAACAAATAGATTCCTGGAGGTTTATACCTCAAAATCATTCTTCACCAGTACTCTGCTTTGCAAATTTAAGTTGCCTCCCCAAACTCTGATATTTATCTTGCAACTCAGTGGACTGCTGTGCTTTGCTAGGGTTTTCTCTGCCTGACCTACAGTTCATAAACTGTCTCCAGCAGAAAGCTGGTTCAATCACTGGCACCAACTAGTGTGTTTCTTCTTTCTCAAGACATTCTTTTTCTCAAGGTACTATTATCTAGTGTCTTAAAATAGCATGTTTCCATTTTCCCCTGTTGTTCATATTTTTCCCTAGTTGTTTATATATAGGAAATTCAGTACCTATTAGTTCCTCATGTCTAGGAGTAAATGTCTCAAAGTTACAGTTTTAAAATAATTTAAAAAAAAAGACTGGATATTTAATACAAATAATGATAATCCATCCTAATGACTTAAGAAATGCAACGAGCAGAACAATTTTGAGGATCACAGCCTCATACTAGTCTATTACTTCTTCGTATTTGATAATATGATCTTTGAATTGGCTCACAAGGTTTAAAATTTTTTCAAACTATACTTAATAGCTTCTCACAAACTCTAACAGGAGAAGATCACGAAAATAATTGGGAAAATAATTTCAGCTAAGAAAGTTAACATTTCTTACAAATCTATAAAATTATGTCAGATTATTTATTGAACTTATCCATTTTATAAATAATGAGGAAGTCAAAGCACTACTTATTAATAAGCTAAGGACTTTCAAAATGTATTCTCTAAATCATTAATCACTAAATATTTTATTGGCAATGAATGTGGGAACATTTTATCCTACAAAGTAGTATTAAAGGTCAGAAAATTAAAGAGTTGATTTAAAAGGTAGGAAACTTTTTTTTTTTTAAAGTATGTTTTATCTGTATACAGTTGATCCTTGAACAATACAAATCTGACCCAGGTGTGGGTCCGATTGTACATGGATTTTTAAAAATACTAAATATTCTGGTGCTGCACAACCCACAACTGGTTGAATCTGAGAATGCAGACTGAAGATATGGAGGAACCATGTATGTAAAGAAAACATCAACATGGAGGGTTAGTTATAGGTATACATGGATTTTTTAAACTGAACAGAGAGGATTGAAACCCTCACTCCCACATTGTTCAAAGGTCAATGTAATTTAAAAGACTAACTTAAAAAGAAAAATGTATAGGTTAGAACAGCATAGATCTGAAAGGAACAAATTATAATTCAAGACAAAACTGTTAAAACACTCTGAAAACAGAAAAACTTAAAAATACTATTTTAATATTTTACTTAGGAGGAATTAATTAAATCATGCCATTAAACTGGATGGAAATAGGGACTTCCCTGATGACTCAGTGGTAATGAGTCTACCTGCCAACACAGGAGACACGGGGTTCAATCCCTGATCCTAGACATCCCAGTTACCTTGGGGCAGCTGGGCCCATGAGGCACAATTATGCCTGGGAGCCACAAGTACTGAGACCACAGGCAACAACTTCTGAAGCCCAGGTGCCCTAGAGCCCGTGCTCAGCAATGAGAAGGCCACTGTAATAAAAAGCCTACACACCACAATTAGAGAGTGGCCACCACTCTCTGCAACTGGAGAAAAGCCTGTGCAGCAGCAAGGACCCCACACAGCCAAGAATAAATAAATAAAATTAATTTTCTAAACCTGCATGGAAATAAATGTAGTAATAAAAAAGTTTCCAAAATATTATAGGACCAGTACAATACAGAAAACTAAGTCAGTTACATGGCCAATACAAAAGCTTCATGTCAATTATGTATGCTTTTTAAATTATTTTTGAGGCAAAATATATTAAAATGTAAATTTTTAGTAATTGCCACACATAAACATGTAATCTGCAGAAGAAAGAATGGCATAAGAGAAATTAACCCCACAGACTAATCACAAAATACAATTATTTTTGGTGTAATTTCTATAGCTCTATCTAGAAAATGATACTGTTTAATTGTTAAGATTCTAAAATATGAAAAAAAAGAAATTTAAAAATAGCAAATAAAAGAAACATTAAAAATAGAAAAAAATTTTAAAAATCTATGAAAAACTTGTCAAAAACATCTATGGAGAAAGGATAATCTAGACAAATTCATGGGCTTTTTAAATTCCAAAACTATGGAGGATCGGGTTTTTTCAATGAATAATTTGAGACTGAATATGAATTATAATATTTTGACCTAGTACTATACATTCAATTCTACTAAAAACCTCATTTAAAGGAGACTGAAAGTAGTTCTAGGGCTTCCCTGGTGGTTCAGTGGTAAAGAATCTGCCTGCCAATGCAGGAGACACGGGTTTGATCCTTGGTCCAGGAAGATCCCACATGCTTTGGAGCAAAAGCCCAAGCACCACAACTACTGAACCTGTGCCCTAGAGCCGAGGAACTGCAACCACTGAGCCCACAGGATGCAATACTGAAGCCCACACTCTAGAACCTGTGCACCACAACAAGAGAAGCTGCCACAATGAGAACCCCACTCACTGCAGTGAATAGAAGCACCAGCTCACTGCAACTAGAGAAAAGCCCGTGTACCTGTGAAGACCCTGCACAGCCAAAATAAATATATAATTTTTTTAATATAGTTTTAGTTTTTTGAGAAGCCTCCATACTGTTTTCCACAATGGCTGTACCAACTTACATTCCCTGCAACAAGGTACAAGGGTTCCCTTCTCTTCACATACTTATAAGTATTTGTAATTTGTAGTCTTTTTTATGATAGCCATTCTTACAGGTGTGTGGTGATATCTCATTTTGGTTTTCATTTGCATCTCCCTGATGATTAGTGCTGTTGAGCATCTTTTTTATTTCCCAAGCCTGTTGGTCACCTGCATTTCCTCTTTGGAAACAATGTCAGTTCTTTTATTTTTTAATCAGGTTTTTTTTTTTTTTTGATGTTGAGTTTTACAAGCTGTTTATATATGTTAGATATTAATACCTGATTGGTCATGGCATTTGCAAATATTTTCTCCCATTCAGTATGTTGTCTTTTTGTATTGCTGATGGTTTCCTTTGCTGTACAAAAGCTTTTAAATTTAATTAAATCCCATTTGATTATTTTTTGGTTTTATTTCCATTATTCTAGGAGATGGATCCAAAAATAAAAACTGCTGTGATATATGTCAAAGAGTATTCTGTGTATGTTTTCCTCTGTTTTATAGTATCCAATCTTGCATTTATGTCTTTAATCCATTTTTGCTTCTTTTTATAGGCTGAAGAAATTGATGTCTATCTTGTACTTATGAAAATAAAGATTTTAAATCGGGAAGTAACATGATCAGATCTATGTTTTAGATAAACAATTCTATCAGTGTAGAGGGTTGATTAGAACAGCTGAGTAAGGAAAGTGGAAACAAATGACCCTAATAAGAAAGTATTGTATTCCTCAGTCATCCATTCTTTATAGAGACCCTGCTATGACTAGAATAGACACTGTGGCTACTACAGAAAACATAGCACTTACATTCCAATGTAGAAACAAATGATAAATTAGTTAAAAAGGTTTAAATGAGTCATTAACAATTTGTTATAACACTGTGAAGGAAATAAACAGGGTACAACATCTATAAAGTGAAGGCTCTTTAAATAGGGTGTCAGGAGAGCTGCTCTGAGTACGTGACACTTAAGCTGACATCTGACAGAGCACAGAACTCCGATGAATGCAAGGTCATTAGGGAGAAGAGAAAATATTTTGGAGATGTTTGAGCAAGTGCATTAAAAAGATTGTTAACCAACCGGATATGGGGATTTAAGGATTATTCTAAAGTTTCAGGTTGAAGCAACTGGCTATCTGGCAGTGTTAATACTGAGATAGGAAATACAGGAGGACTGTCAGATGTGAGTTAGAACTGTTGAGGTAACTGCTATTGGAGATGCCAGTTGGTTATTTTTAGTTGTTTTATCATATTTCACAGTCCTCCCATGAACAGTTCACATATTCAAGGGAACAGATTTCTCTATGACATTGAGGAATGGGTATGAAGGGAATAACTAGAAGACATAGCTAGCCTAGAAACAAATATAAGCATACAAAATAATTAAGAATAAATATTTGCACTAAGTGTTCCACTAGAAAACAGACTCTGAAGGAAACATATTTGCTAACATTTTATTGGGAAATACAATCCCTGGGAAGCATGAACACTGGGAAAATGGAATAGAGATGTGTGTGTGACAACTCAGTTGTCTCTGACTCTTTGCAATCCCATGGACTATAACCCACCAGGCACCTCTGTCCATGGGGGTTATCTAGGCAAGACTACTGGAGCAGGTTGCCCTTCTCCAGAAGATGCCCTTCTCCAGGGGATCTTCCTAACTCAGGGATCAAACCCAGGTCTCCCACACTGGAGGCAGATTCTTTACCATCTAAACCACCAGTGAAGCCCTAATAGAGGATGAGATAGGACAAAATAAGGCAGAGTGTTATGGATTGGGATACAGCTTTATGTAAACTGACGCCTGGGTCATGTAAGACATCTTTAGAAAGATCACATAAAGCTACAGAATTTATCCACTCACTCCCATACCCCTTCAGTCAAAGTTCCATCTTTTATGAATTAGCCCCTTACACTTCCAAGCTGCACATGTGTGGTGCTTAATGAAATGGAGAGCTGCAACCCATATCTTGAGAATCAGTGACAACATGGAACATAGAAACAGGAAGTAAGAGGAAGTTGTATCCAGGTATTAAAGGGAGATTAGGAGCAGCAGGCACAGTAGGAATATCAGTCTAAAGCAGAAGCAGCTGCCACAGCAGCAACCTGGCTCTAGGCCAGTGAGACACAGCAAGTCACTACTGTAAGTAGAAAGCAGGGCAGGTGAGCAGGCCTGGGGTGGTGTATAAACTGAGGCTAAGGCACAGTGAAAGATGGTGAGGGGCAGAAGCACGGGTAGACAAAGAGGTCTACCCTCTTTGACACATAGGAGGAGATAAGGCCAGATCGTTTTAACCTTAAAAACACTGGTTTCACTCTTAGTAAAAAGGGCAGCTATAGGTATACTGCTTTTTGAAAAGATGTCTCTGCTAGGTTGTGTTGAAAATAGCCTCTCAGAAGCAAGTGTATACATAAGACAATCAGGGAAGCAGAAACCCAGAACTTGTGATGGTGTTTTGAACCAGAGGAGTAGCTTGGTAGAGAGCAGTGACAGGTGTGGATATATTTTAAATGTAGAGCCCACAGGATTTCCTTGCTTCACACTTCTCAAAAACTCAAATTTCCAATAGATTAAGAAGCTAGCTTTTAAAACTGTTAAAACTAAAATTAAAAAAAAAAAGCATTAGAAGGAAATACAATCAAAAATAGGGAAGATAACTTTTTAAAATTCAAAATTCATAAACAGATCAACATTAAAATAAATAAAATGCACATACAAGCAATAGTCAAGTAGAAAATATGTGTAATATATAAGATATTAGAGTTTAGTACTTCAGTTCAGTTCAATTCAGTCGCTCAGTCGTGTCTGACTCTTTGCGACCCCATGAATCGCAGCACACCAGGCCTCCCTGTCCATCACCAACTCCTGGAGTTCACCCAGACTCACGTCCATCGAGTCAGTGATGCCATCCAGCCATCTCATCCTCTGTCGTCCCCTTCTCCTCTTGCCCCCAATCCCTCCCAGCATCAGAGTTTTTTCCAATGAGTCAACTCTTCACATGAGGTGGCCAAAGCACTGGAGTTTCAGCTTTAGCATCATTCCTTCCAAAGAAATCCCAGGGCTGATCTCCTTCAGAATGAACAGGTTGGATCTCCTTGCAGTCCAAGGGACTCTCAAGAGTCTTCTCCAACACCACAGTTCAAAGGCATCAATTCTTTGGTGCTCAGCCTTCTTCACAGTCCAACTCTCACATCCATACATGATCACAGGAAAAACCATAGCCTTGACTAGACAAACCTTTGTTGGCAAAGTAATGTCTCTGCTTTTGAATATGCTATCTAGGTTGGTCATAACTTTCCTTCCAAGGCGTAAGCATCTTTTATAGCCTTATAAATTCAATAGGAAAAAGCAAACAATTCAACAGAAAAGTGGGCAAAATATACATGAAGAATATTCACATAAAAATGAAACAATAGCAATATATATACAAAAAAGCACTCAACCTTTTTGGTTAGCAGGGAAAAAAAAAACAAATTAAAACATGAAATGTAGGTTTTTATCCATCAGGTTGAAAAAAAAGAAACGTTGAAACATTCACGGATTGGACAAACATGATAATGGGATGTTCATATACTGTCCAGGGAAGTATATAATTGGACAATGCATTGAAAAGCACATACTGATAAAATACATTAAAATGTAAAATACCTATCATCTCAACACAGCAAGTCTACTAAATAGTTATTCTAGAGAAATATTCTCATATCACTAAAAAAGGGTATGCAAGATACTCATCATATTATTGAAAAATAAGTTTCACAAATTTTCACCAACAAAGACTAGATAAACTCTGAGGCATACATACCAGGTAAAAGAATAAAGTATATCCATAGGTCCTGACATGGAAAAATATCCAATATATAACTTACCCAAAAAAGGAAATTTCTAAAAAACACATAACATTTGCATGATAAAAGGATGTGATGACTATCTGAGTAGAAATTTTCTGAGTCCACACAGTTGTGAGGTTAGATAGGGAAAAATAAAGTAATTATTAATTATGGCATTAAAATAGCCTATTTGAATAGCTTAATCGTTCCTAAGTGAATTATATATTCCTAAATGTCATACTGCATTATTTGTCAGTCTCTTATTATCAGATATTACTTCAAATAATACAATCAAAATACAGTGCAAGTCAATTATAATGTAAAAATTTAAATCATACAAAAAATATAGAATGCCATGAAATCAATAAAAGTGACTTTGGGAACTACACAAGTCACAGAGCAGACCATTTGATCAGTCCAGTTAGCAATTAAAGAAAAGAAAATGAAGCATGGGAACAAGAAAAATGCTTTAAACAACATTGTTTTAAAATCAAAATTTTAGCAAACAGAGCTTGCATATTTTAGCAAAAACTACCTGCTTTAGAACCCTGTTGCAAAAGTCAGACATGAAGCAAATTACTTCATATTGTGTTTTTATATAATTTTGTCAGAAAAAAAATTACAGCAAAACACTCTAGATTCATACCTTGGGAATGCCAAGAAATAAAGCAATTAAAATGATATCCCTGCCAATATAGAGGAACTGTGGCTCCCGAGGCATGCTGGATACAGAGAAACTGAAGATGTAATCGACCAGATTTTGGAAATAACTACAACAGGAGGTCTGAAAAACAAAAAGGTCATTTTCATCTCATCAGTCTTAGATGAAGAGATCAAGCCCTGAGCCTTTGGAGTGGGAGCACTGACTCCAAGACCATAGACTACCAGAGAACTAACCATAGGGAGTATCAAATAGTGAGAACTCACACAAAGGAAACCACTTGAACACAAGACCTGGCATCACCCAACCACCAGTAGCACCCTGTGCAGGATGCCTCATTTAAACAACAAACAAAACGAAAATACAAACCCAATCATCAGCAGGATTACCACCTCACTCAGCCTTGCCCATCAGAGGGGGGAATAAAACAACTCAGCTCAAACCTCACCCTATATGAAGCTTACACAAACCACTGGACCAACCTTATGAGAGCAGAAACCAAAAGAAAGAGAGAATATAAACTTGAAGCCTGGGAAAAGAAGATCTCAAACACAATAAGTTTCTTTTTAAAAATGAAAAGGCAGAGAAATACTACACAAATGAAGGGACAAACTAGAAACACAGAAGTCCAAATAAATGAAGAGGAAATAGGCAAACTACCTGAAAAGTAATTCAGAATAATGATAGTAAGGATGATCAAAAACCTTGAAACCAAAATGGAGAAAATATAATAATCAATTAACAAAGACCTAGAAGAATTAAAGAATAAACATACAGAGATAAACAACACAATTACTGAAATTAAAATACTCTAGAAGGAATCAATAGTAGGATATCTGAAACATAAGAATGAATCAGTGAGCTGAAAGATAAAATGATGGAAATAACTTCTGAAGAGCAGAATAAAGTAAAAAGAATGAAAAGAACTGAGGACAGTCTCAGAGACCTCTGGGACCATATCAAATGTACCAACATTCAAATTATAGGGGTCCCAGAAGAAGAAGAGAAAAAGAAAGGATATGAGATAATTTTAGAAGAGATTATAGTTGAAAACTTCCCCAACATGGAAAAGGAAATAGTCAATCAGGTCCAAGAGGCACAAAGAGTCCCATACAGGATAAAGCTAAGGAGAAACACGCCAAGACACATACTAATCAAACTGACAAAGACTAAACACAAAGAATAACTATTAAAAGCAGCAAGGGAAAAGCAACAAGTAAAATACAAGGGAAAACCCATTTCGTTTAACAGCTGATCTTTCAGCAGAAACTCTGAAGGTCAGAAGGGAAAGGCAAGATATATTTAAACTACTGAAAGGGAAAAATCTACAACCAAAATTATTGTACTCAGAAAGGATCTCATTCAAAATTGATGGAGAAATAAAAAGCTTTTCAGACAAGCAAAAGTTAAGCGAATTCAGTACCATCAAACCAGCTATACAACAAATGTTAAAGGGACTTATATAGTCAAGAAATACAAGAAAAGAAAAAAAGATCTACAAAATCAACCCCAAACAATTAAGAAAATGGCAATAGGAACATATATATCAATAAATACTTTAACCATAAATGGATTAAATGCTCCAACTGAAAAACAGACTGACTGAATGGATACAAAAACAAGACCCATATATATACTGTCTACAAGAAACCCACTTCAGACCTAAAGACAAATATAAACTGAAAGTGAGAGAATGGAAAAATATATTCCGTGCAAATGGGAAGGAAAAGAAAGCTGGAGTAGCAATCCTCGTATCAGATACAATAGACCTTAAAGAATATTACAAGAGATAAGAAAGGACACTACATAATTATCAAGGGATCAATCCAAGAGGAAGACATAACAATTGTAAATATCTTGGCACCCAACATAGGAGCACCTCAATACAGAAGACAAACACTAATAGACATAAAAGGAGAAATTGACAATAACACAATAATAATAGAAGACTTTAACACCCCACTGACACCAATGGACAGATCATCAAAAGAGAAAATTAATAAGGAAACACAAGTCTTAAATTATACATTAGATGAGATGGATCTCATTGATATCTTCAGGACATTCCATCCAAATGCAGGAGAATACATATTCTTCTCAAGTGCACATGGAACGTTCTCCAGGATAGACCATATCTTGGGTCACAAATCAAACCTCAGTAAATTTAAGAAAATTGAAATTGTGTCAAGCATCTTCTCTGACCACAACACTATGAGACTAGATATAAATTACAAGAAAAAAACTGTAAAAAAACACAAACACATGGAGATTAAACAATATGTTTCTAAATAAACAACAAGTTACTGAAGAAATCAAAAGGGAAATTAAAAAATTTCTAGAAACAATTGACAATTGAAAACACAACAACTCAAAATCTATGGGATGTGGCAAAAGCAGTTCTAAGAGGGAAGTTTATAGGAATACAACCCTACCGCAAGAAACAAGAAAAACATTGAATAGACAACCTAACTTTACAGCTAAAACAACTGGAAAAAGAAGAACAAAAACACCCCATAATTAGTAGAAGGAAAGAAATCATAAAGATCAGAGCAGAAATAAATGAAAAGAAATGAAATAAACAGTAGTAAAGATTAATAAGACTAAAAGCTGGTTCTTTGAGAAGATAAACAAAATTGACAAACCTTTAGCCAGACTCACCAAGAAAAAAAGAAGAATCAAATCAACAAAATTAGAAATGAAAAAGGAGAGGTTACAACAGACAATGCAGAAATACAAAGGATTAAGAGTCTATTATGAACAACTATATGGCAATAACACGGATAACATGAAAGAAATGGACCGATTCTTAGAAAAGTTCAATCTTCCAAGACTGAACCAGGAAGAAATAGAAATTATGAATAACTCAATTACAAGCACTGAAATTGAAGCCGTTATCAAAAATCTCTCAAAAAACAAAAGCCCAGGACCAGATAGCTTCACAGAATTGTATCAAGCATTTAGAGAAGAGCTAATGCCTATCCTTCTAAAACTTTTTCAAAAATTTGCAGATGAAGGAACACTTCCAAACTCATTCTATGAGCCCACCATCACCCTGGTACCCAAACCAGACAAAGATAACCCAAAAAGAAAACTACAGGCCAGTTATCACTGATGAACATAGATGCAAAAATCCTCAACAAAATTTTAGGAAACAGAGTTCAGCAACTCATCAAAAAGCTCATACACCATGATTAAGTTGAGTTTATTCCAGGGATGCAAGGATTCTTCAATATTTGCAAATCAATCAATGTAATACACCATATTAATAAGTTGAAAGATAAAAACCATATGATAACCTCAATAGATGCAGAAAAAGCCTTTGACAAAATTCAGCACCCATTTATGAATAAAACTCTTCAAAAAATGGGTATAGAAGGAACTTACTTCAACATAGTAAAGACCATATAGGATAAGCCTACAGCAAACATTATTCACAATGGTGAAAAACTGAAAGCATTTCCCCTAAGATCAGGAATAAGACAAAGGTGTCCACTTTCCCGACTATTATTCAACACAGTTCTGGAAGTCCTAGCTACAGCAGTCAGAGAAGAAAAAGAAATAAAAGGAATCCAGATTGGAAAAGAAGAAGTAAAACTCTCACCGTTTGCAGATGACATGATACTGTACATAGAAAACCCCAAAGATAGTATCAGAAAATTACTAGAGCTAACCAGTGAATTTAGCAAAGTTGCAAGATTCAATATCAATACACAGAAATCACTTGCATTTCTATATACTAACAATGAAAAATCAGAAAGAGAAATGAAGTAATCAATCCCATTCACCATTGCAACAAAAAGAATTAAATATCTCAGAATAAACTTACCTAAGGACTGGAAAAGGTCAGTTTTCATTCCAATGCCAAAGAATGCTCAAACTACTGCACAATTGCACTCATCTCATCTCACATGCTAGTAAAGTAATGCTCAAAATTCTCCAAGCCAGACTTCAGCAGTACATGAACTGTGAACTTCCAGATGTTCAAGCTGGTTTTAGAAAAGGCAGAGGAATCAGAGATCAAACTGCCAATATCTGCTGGATCATCGAAAAAGTGAGAGAGTTCCAGAAAAACATCTATTTCTGCTTTATTGACTATGCCAAAGCCTTTGACTGTGTGGATCACAATAAACTGTGGAAAATTCTGAAAGAGATGGGAATACCAGACAACCTGACCTGTCTCTTAAGAAACCTATATGCAGGTCAGGAAGCAACAGTTAGAACTGGACGTGGAACAACAGACTGGTTCCAAATAGGAAAAGGAGTACGCCAAGGCTGTGTATTGTCACCCTGCTTATTTAACTTACATGCAGGGTACATCATGAGAAACGCTGGGCTGGAAGAAGCACAAGCTGGAATCAAGATTGCCAGGAGAAATATCAATCACCTCAGAAATGCAGATGACACCACCCTTATGGCAGAAAGTGAAGAGGAACTCAAAAGCCTCTTGATGAAAGTGAAAGAGGAGAGTGAAAAAGTTGGCTTAAAGCTCAACATTCAGAAAACTAATATCATGGCATTTGGCCCCATCACTTCATGGGAAATAGATGGGGAAACAGTGGAAACAGTGTCAGACTTTATTTTTTTGGGCTCCAAAATCACTGCAGATGGTGATTGCAGCCATGAAATTAAAAGATGCTTACTCCTTGTGGCTTCCCTGGTGGCTCAGAAGTTAAAGCCTCTGTCTCCAATGCAGGAGACCTGGGTTCGATCCCTAGGTTGGGAAGATCCCCTGGAGAAGGAAATGGCAATCCACTCCAGTATTCTTGTCTGGAGAATCACATGGACGGAGGAGCCTGGTGGGCTACAGTCTACAGGGTCGCAAAGAGTAGGACACCACTGAGCGACCTCACTTCACTACTCCTTGGAAGGAAAGTTATGACCAATCTAGATAGCATATTCAAAAGCAGAGACATTAATTTGCCAACAAATGTCCATCTAGTCAAGGCTGTGGTTTTTCCATTGGTCATGTATGGATGTGAGAGCTTGACTGTGAAGAAAGCTGAGCACCAAAGAATTGATGCTTTTGAACTGTGGTGTTGGAGAAGACTCTGGAGAGTCCTTTGGACTGCAAGGAGATCCAACCAGTCCATTCTAAAGGATATCAGTCCTGGGTGTTCATTGGAAGGACTGATGCTAAAGCTGAAGCTCCAGTACTTTGGCCACCTCATGAGAAGAGTTGACTCATTGGAAAAGACTCTGATGCTGGGAGGGATTGGGGGCAGGAGGAGAAGGGGACGACAGAGGATGAGATGGCTGGATGGCATCACCGACTCGATGAACATGAGTTTGAGTGAACTCCAGGAGTTGGTGATGGACAGGGAGGCCTGGAGTGCTGTGATTCATGGGGTCGCAAAGAGTTGGACACGACTGAGCAACTGAACTGAACTGAACTGAAGGAGACAAAAGAACTGTACAGAACTGTACAGAAAATTACAAGACATTGATGAAAGAAATAAAAGATGACATAAACAGATGGAGAGATAGTCCATGTTCCTGGGTAGGGAGAATCAATATCATGAAAATTACTATACTAACAAATGTAATCTACAGATTCAATGTGATCCCTATCAAATTATTAGTGACATTTTTCTCAGAACTAGAACAAAAAGTTTCACAGTTCATATGGAAAGACAAAAGATCCCAAATAGCCAAAGCAGTCTTGAGAAAGAAGAATGGAGCTGGAGGAATCAACCTTCCTGACTTCAGATTATACTACAAAGCTACAGTAATCAAGACAATATGGCACTGGCACAAAAACAGAAATATAGACCAATGAAACAAGATAGAAAGCCCAGAAATAAACCCATGCACTTGTGGATACCTTATTTTTGACAAAGGAGGCAAGAATATACAATGGGGCAAAGACAGCTTCTTCAATAAATGGTTCTGGGAAAACTGGACAGCTACATGTAAAAGAATGAAATTAGAATACTTCCTAACACCATACATAAAGGTAAACTCAAAATGGATTGATGACCTAAATGTAAGACCAGAAAGTATAAAATTCTTAGAGGAAAACATAGGCAGAATCCTCGATGACATAAATCAAAGCAGGATCCTCAATGACCCACCTCCTATAGTAATGGAAATAAAAACAAGTAAACAAGTGGGACCTGATTAAACTTAAAAGCTTTGCACAGCACAGGAAACTATAAGCAAGGTAAAAAGACAACCCTCAGAATAGGAGAAAATAATAGCAAGTGAAACAAGTGACAAAGGATTCATTTCCAAAATACACAAGCAGCTCATATAACTCAATACTAGAAAAACAAACAACCCAATCAAAAAGTGGGAAAAAGGCCTAAACAGACATTTCTCCAAAGAAGATATACAGATGGCTAACAAACACATGAAAAGATGCTCAACATCACTCATTATTAGAGAAATGCAAATCAAAACTACAATGAAATATCTCCTCACACCATTCAGAATGGTCATCATCAAAAAGTCTACAAACAATAAATGCTGGAGATGGTGTGGAGAAAAGGCAATACTCTTGCACCATTGATGGGAATATAAATTCATACAGGCACTATAGAAGATGGTATGGAGAGTTGTTAAAAAACTAAGAATAAAACCTCCATATGACCCAGCAATCCCACTCCTAGGCATATACCCTGAGGAAACCAAATTGAAAAAGACACATGTATCCTATTGTTCACTGCAGCACTATTTACAATAGCTAGAACATGGAAGCAACCTAGATGTCCATCGACAGATGAATGGATAAAGAAGTTGTGGTACATATACACAATGGAATATTACTCAACCATAAAAAGGAACATATTTGAGTCAGTTCTAATGAAGTGGATGAATCTAGAGCCTATTATAAAGAGTGAAGTAAGTCAGAAAGAGAAAGATAAATATCGTATTTTAACACATATATACAGAATCTAGAAAAATGGTATTGAAGAATTTATTTACAGGGCAGCAATGGTGAAAATGGAGAAGGCAATGGCACCCCACTCCAGTACTCTTGCCTGGAAAATCCCATGGATAGAGGAGCCTGGAAGGCTGCAGTCCATGGGGTCGCTGAGGGTCAGACACGACTGAGCAACTTCACTTTCACTTTTCACTTTCATGCATTGGAGAAGGAAATGTCAACCCACTCCAGTGTTCTTGCCTGGAGAATGTCAGGGACGGGGAAGCCTGGTGGGCTGCCGTCTACGGGGTTGCACAGAGTTGGACACGACTGAAGTGACTTAGCACAATGGTGAAAAAGACATAGAGAATAGACTTACAGACATGGGGAGACAGGAGGAGAGGGTAAGATGTATGGAAAGAGTAACATGGAAATTTACATTACTATATGTAAAATAGACAGCCAATGGAAATTTTCTGTATGGCTTAGGAAACTCAAAAAGGGGCTCTGTATCAATCTAGAGGGGTGGAATGGGGAAGGAGTTGGGACGGAGCTTCAAAAGGGAGGGGATATTTGTATCAGATCAGATCAGATCAGATCAGCCGCTCAGTCCTGTCCGACTCTTTGCGACCCCATGAATCGCAGCACGCTAGGCCTCCCTGTCCATCACCAACTCCTGGAGTTCACTCCAACTCACGTCCATCGAGTCAGTGATGCCATCCAGCCATCTCATCTTCTGTCGTCCCCTTCTCCTCTTTCCCCCAATCCCTCCCAGCATCAGAGTCTTTTCCAATGAGTCAACTCTTCCCATGAGGCGGCCAAAGTACTGGAGTTTCAGCTTTAGCATCATTCCTTCCAAAGAAATCCCAGGGCTGATCTCCTTCAGAATGGACTGGTTGGATCTCCTTGCAGTCCAAGGCACTCTCAAGAGTCTTCTCCAACACCACAGTTCAAAAGCATCAATTCTTTGGCGCTCAGTCTTCTTCACAGTCCAACTCTCACACCCATACATGACTGCTGGAAAAACCATAGCCTTGACTAGACAGATCTTTGTTGGCAAATTAATGTCTCTGCTTTTCAATATGCTATCTAGGTTGGTCATACTTTTCTTCCAAGGAGTAAGCGTCTTTTAATTTCATGGCTGCAGTTACCATCTGTAGTGATTTTGGAGCAGAAAAATAAAGTCTGACACTGTTTCCACTGTTTGCCCATCTATTTCCCATGAAGTGATGGGACCAGATGCCATGATCTTCATTTTCTGAATGTTGAGCTTTAAGCCAACTTTTTCACTCTCCACTTTCACCTTCATCAAGAGGCTTTTTAGTTCCTCTTCACTTTCTGCCATAAGGGTGGTGTCATCTGCATATCTGAGGTTATTGATATTTCTCCTGGCAATCTTGATTCCAGCTTGTGCTTCTTCCAGTCCAGCGTTAAACTATGGCTTATTCATTTTGAGGTTTGACAGAAAACAACAAATTCTGTAAAGTGATTATCCTTCAGTTAAAAAATAAATTAATTTAAAAAACAAAATAAAATTAATGATCCAAAAAAATTATATCCCTTATTTTAATAAAATTAAGAAAAATATTTATTCTTTAATTTTTATCTTATTTTCAAGATAAAATGCAAATAAAACTTTTCCCCTCCATTTACAATGAAATGTCCTTTTTCTTTAAAGAATTTATATTGAATGACATCTTGTACAAATTGTATTCAATCAATAGATAACGTGTCCCAAATATCTTGGTGCTGCTTTAAACTTTGATAACTTCAGATGCATAAACTTTACAAACTTACCCCAAGAAACTCATTTGAAAGTTTATTTATTTACATTTCCTATATATGCATTTAATTTTGCAGAAGGCAAGTCAGAGTGATGAGATATGGAGGGTGGGGAGTGATGGGGGATGAGAATTTTGATCATATATCACGGGTGATCAGATAGCATAGGTAGGGGAAATGTTTCTAAACTGACTCAGGAAGATTATTGCTAAAACTTGACTCTACAAGGATGGTGACTAAAGCCCAAGGTTGAGGCACAGTCCAGAAAAGACCTCAGAAACACCTGACTACAGTTTGGTCAAGCAGAGTGTCTTTGTCACTCTGAAGGTTTTTAGGGGAAAAAAGAAATGTTTACAATTAGTCAAACAAAATTTTAATTTAAAGATACAGAGTCTCCAGGTTCAGCTCTGCTACAGCAGAACAGGAGTCATCCACATCCCTCTAGCTTCCTGAACTTAGCTGACATCCAGAGCACCTTCATTGCCATCAGATGATGTGCACCGAGGCCTTATGGGCAAGATCATCAGGCCTTTGAACAAGAAGGATTCTATATTGTGGCCATGATGTTCCTTCAGGTCTCTGATGAACACTTTGAGCAGCAATATGTTGCTCTGAAAGACCGCTCATTCTTCCCAGGGATAGAGAAGTGCATGGACTCAAGATCAGTTGCGGCCATGGTCTGGAAGGGCCTGGATATGGTTAAGTCAGGGAAGGCTCATGTTTGGGGAGACAACCTGGCAGACTCTAAGTTGGGCACCGTTCTCGGGATCTCTGCACTCAAGTTGGCAGGAACATCATTTGTGTTAGTAATTCAGTAGAAAGTCCTGAAAAACAAACCAGCCTATGGTTTAAGCCGGAAGAATTGGTTGATGACATGTCTTGTGCTTATGACTGGATCCATGAAAAAGAAGTGGACAAAGCAGGAGCCTCCTGGGCACCACTTGATGTGTCCCTGGATACAGCTCTTCTTACTTAGATGCAGTAGGATTGATCATTCTTCTGTAAAGCTAGTTTACCAATAAAACCTTTGGAAACTGGAGGAAAGAAAAAAGAACCATGGAACACTTTAGCCATAGGGAAACAGATCAATTTAAGTTTATTTTCAGATTTATAAATATACATGAACAAAGAAAGGATAGCACCCAGAACTGATTATCAGTTGAGAAAAAAAAATTAAATTATGACTGCATAGCTTACATAAAAATAAATACCATAGGAATTCAAATTATAACAAAACAAAATCACTTAAAAAAGTATAAACGAAAATATCAGAGATTATGTAGATAATATGGGGCTTGAAAGTTCTCTATAAACAAATCACAAAGCTCAGAACCACAAGAGAAAAATTACTTGAACTCATAAAAATGTAAGAAGCCACATGCAAAGTTAAACTATAGGTCAAAGACTGTGAGAAATTGTTTTCAAACCATTCATGGGTACATGGTTTATGTACATTTTTTTGAGTTTCTATGAACCACTGACAGGAAAGTAAACAATCCAATATAAAAGTAGGCGAAGAATATCAACAAATAACTCATAAGAAGATTCAGTTTTTTAAAGATATAAAAATTGTTCAACCAGTTATCTCAGAAATCTAAATGAAAACAGTAAAATATTTTCCACTCTAAATCAAATAAATTGATCACAAAATTTAAAGGTTAATTCAATTTAGTGCTGGTAAAAATAATAATAGCATAACAGACTTTCTCATATTCTTTGTTCATGAATCTTATTATTCTTTTGAGGAACAGTTTGACAGGATCCACACATGTGAAACATACATTGCCTTTGGCCCAATTATTCCACTTGCAGAAATGTATGTTTCACAAACACAGTCTGTTTTACCTCAGCCCTTGTTTCTCTAATGTGAATCACTCATATTTGATTCATAAGGGAGAAGATGCAAAACACAGAAGCTGTGTAGATTTATACATTATTTTTCCAGACAAAGGAAGCAGAGAAAGCAAGAGAAAAATACAACCTTAAGCAGAAAAGGGAAAAGCCCTTAGCTGGGCTGATGCAGTAGTATCAGGACTCCAATCAGCTTTATTTTAGAAAATAAAGTAAGTGCCTGAGCCCAGGCCTCCCCCTTGATGGCTCACCATCCGCCTCATGTCGCTTTCATCTTTGGCAATTCGTATTGCTGCCTTCGTGGCATACACCCAGTTTACAGCTCCAGTTAATCTGTATGCTTTCAGCACCACCAGCCCTACACTTATCGATATTGTTATTTAGTGATTTTGCACATTTTTAATCTCCACTGTGCAGCCACCAGACACAAAAAGCTCTCTTGCCCAGACCATCCACATGATCTCCCTAAGTATCAATTTGATTTTGCGGTGCTCTAGTTTCAAATGTGCAGAGGTACTGAATAGTCTGCCACAACTCTATGTTATGTTCTGGTATTTTAATTGCACTGTTTTGAAGAACATGTGGTTTTTTAGGTTCTCATACATAGCATTAAGAAGAAAGCCTATTCTTGCACAAGTGAGCAGGAGTGATTGCAATGGTACATAATCGGAAACCTAGTCTATCCCTTTGGGAATGGTTAGATAAATTATGATCTGTCTTTTCTATAGAATCCCATATCATTATCAAAATGAGGCATGGAAATTTCACCAAGATATATTGTTTACAATTTCTCTAAGCAATATGTATTTTTACATTAAAATCAGGAATATAAAACTCTATCTACAAGTACCAGATTATTCTCAATGGTTATATATAAGGATGCAAATTTTATTAGTGGAGAGTTTTCAAGTTTTAGTAAATATGTTTCTATATGATTTAAAGCTTTTTTAAAACAATATGCATATATTCATGGATAATTTTGTAGTGATCTTAAATAACCTACTTTAAATTCAAATACTAAAAGTCTACAAGAAAATTTTTAGCTCTTAGGAGAGAAAAGGATAGAAATGAACAAAAGATGAAAAAGGACAAATAACCTTTCTTAGTAAATTTCATGTTTATCTCAAAATTCATAAATAAAATGAGAATACAAGCACAAACTTTAAAATATACACAACAGATACAGCTGATATAAGTCAGTATCTCCTTAACTTAGGAACACATAAAAAAACATGTGTTTTTCTGAAAATATAGATGCCAGCTCCATCCTCATATCTTCCAGTTCAATCTGGCAAAGAGGAACAGAAAAGTTGGAAAGAATAACATGGTGTTGTAGAGCCACTAATCCACAGAAGTGAGCAACGTGTGGGAGTGGTTAAAAGAGGCATAGATGGTTAGGGTTTGAAGAACAGCAAGCTTTTCCTTACCTAAACTCAGAATCAATTCAAAGTTATACAAGGAAGTCAGGCAGAGGGGTAGTGGGAAATCGGTATAACATATAACATGACAGTACTGTTGGAGAATGTAGCTTAATTGTGTAGCCGCAAATTCTCAAGCCCCAACTCGGAGGTAGTTAGATACTTATGCACCTATTGACAGTCAAGTGGGGAACTACAAGCACTCCATGGAGCCCACCCAAATAAAACTTTGTTATGGGGCTGAGAACCTGAGACCAGGCAGACAAACACCAAGAGCAAAAGGCCGAAGCTTCACATGCTTGAATCCCACTCACCAGTTTATCAACCAGATAGTTCACTCCACCTCCCATGGAGAAGAGAGAATAAGGAGACAGAGAACAGAAATGTCAAACCACATCTCTCGCTGGAGAAGAACAAGGCAAGTAAAAGGAAGGCCCACGCCTTCTCACAGAGACTAGGAGAAAAAGCGGAGATTTAAATGTGTAATTACCATCTCTCTTCTTAAGAGAAGAGATGAAATATTTCAAAGAATAATTAACTCACAGTTACAAATATAAATTATAAAGCATACTATAAAACAGTTTCTACTATTTTAGAGGAAATTTGTTCCTTTCAGATTTTTTAATGTAACTTCTCTAGCAGATAAACTTGAAAATCTTATATGAAATATAAAATGCATCATTAAACTTGACTTACAGAGTTTTAAGAATACAGAATGATCCTTGAATCAGCACTCCTCTGAGGAGAAAAAATAGGGTTTAAATTTATATGTTAATGTCTAATAATGTTCTTTAGGATCAATGTCTTACCAACCTATTTTCCCCACATTGTATCATAGTTTAACTGAGAACAAAATATTCCCATGATCTACATGAAGGCAAAAATTATAAAAAGGAACATATGAAGAATAACAAAGTACTCATAGGTTCATTATAACTAGTGTAGTACTACAGAAATTTTCCACTAAAAGAACACATCAAAAGAGGTATTCAGAAAGAAAATGATTTGACAGACTCTCTTAATTTTAAATCACTGAGCAAAATGCCCTTACAAAATTCTGACACTCTGTTCTTGTCAGGACACATAGTCTCAAAACACTCAGAGTAATTTGGGAAAGGCTAGAAGAGATATTCACGATAAAAGATCAATTTTAACTTTCTCACTTCTCATTTGATCTTTTCTACCCCTTCCACTCTAGAGAAATGACCAACTTACAATTAAAATTCTTCTCTTCTTACACATTTTTAATGCAGGCCTACAATAAATTTTTCAAGACCTCTTTTTGCTGTATTTGTGGCAAGTACCAGAAAAGATATCAACCCTATCAGTGAGGAGATTACACCTCCCCACTGTGTTGAACTCAGGCTTGCCGTGAGACTTGTTTTGGCCTGTGAAGTGGGAAAATGTGATATTTGTCATTCTGTGCTTCATTATCCTTCTCCTCCACTCTGTCATGAAGACTAGCAATGCTCCAAGTAAGCCAGGAACATCAGCCTGGGTTTTAGAGTGACATGCAGTGCAAGTAAGACATAAATATTTACTATTGTAAGACCCTGAAAGTTTGGAATTGTTGTTGACTACATTAGACTATACCTATCCCTACAGGTCCCGGAGAAGGCAATGGCACCCCACTCCAGTACTCTTGCCTGGAAAATCCCATGGATGGTGGAGCCTGGAAGGCTGCAGTTCATGGGGTCGCTGAGGATTGGACATGACTGAGCGACTTCACTTTCACTTTTCACTTTCATGCATTGGAGAAGGAAATGGCAACCCACTCCAGTGTTTTTGCCTGGAGAATCCCAGGGACGGGGGAGCCTGGTGGGTTGCCGTCTATGGGGTTGCACAGAGTCGGACATGACTGAAGCGACTTAGCAGCAGCAGCAGCATCCCTATAGGTACCAAGAATCATCCAAGAGAAGGGAGGAAAAAGGCCTTCGGTATACTTTCCTCTGCTGTATTAAAAGTAAATAAAAGTCACTCTTTAAAATTCATCTTTAAGTGCTTGACTGATTATATGAGAAAATGATCATTTGTTCTAGACAATAAACTATGGAAAATTCTGAAAGAGATGGGAATACCAGACCACCTGACTTGCCTCTTCAGAAATCTATATGCAGGTCAGGAAGAAACAGAACTAGACATGGAACAACAGACTGGTTCCAAATAGGAAAAGGAGTACGTCAAGGCTGTATATTGTCACCCTGCTTATTTAACTTACATGCAGAGTACATCATGAGGAACGCTGGGCTGGAAGAAGCATAAGCTGGAATCAAGATTGCCAGGAGAAATATCAATAACCTCAGAAATGCAGATGACACCACCCTTATAGCAGAAAGTGAAGAGGAACTAAAAAGCCTCCTGATGAAAGTGAAAGAGGAGAGTGAAAAAGTTGGCTTAAAGCTCAACATACAGAAAACGAAGATCATGGCATCTGGTCCCATCACTTCATGGGAAATAGATGGGGAAACAGTGGAAACAGTGTCAAACTTTATTTTGGGGGGGCTCCAAAATCACTGCAGATGGTGACTGTAGCCATGAAATTAAAAGATGCTTACTCCTTGGAAGAAAAGTTATGGCCAACCTAGATAGCATATTGAAAAGCAGAGACATTACTTTGCCAACAAAGGTCCATCTAGTCAAGGCTACGGTTTTTCCAGTGGTCACGTATGGATGTGAGAGTTGGACTGTGAAGAAAGCTGAGCGCCGAAGAATTGATGCTTTTGAACTGTGGTGTTGGAGAAGACTTGAGAGTCCCTTGGACTGCAAGGAGATCCAACCAGTCCATTCTAAAGGAGATCAACCCTGGGTGTTCTTTGGAAGGAATGATGCTAAAGCTGAAACTCCAGTACTTTGGCCGCCTCATGGGAAGAGTTGACTCACTGGAAAAGACTCTGATGCTGGGAAGGATTGGGGGCAGGAGGAAAAGGGGATGACAGAGGATGAGATGGCTGGATGGCATCACTGACTCGATGGACGTGAGTCTGAGTGAACTCTGGGAGTTGGTGATGGACAGGGAGGCCTGGTGTGCTGCGATTCATGGGGTTGCAAAAAGTTGGACACGATTGAGCGACTGAACTGAACTGAAAATGGTCATTTGGTCTAGACTATAGACTTAATCCCTTACCATCTTTATTTCTATAAAAACTTATAACTTCCTACTAAATACAGAAATTTATTTTAGTACTACCTTTAAAAAAATTGTCATCTGATAACTGACCTGGAGTGAAAAGAAGACAAAATAATACCAACTTTTTCCCATTAGGAGGAAATTGCATTATTCTCTAATTTCTGAATCAAACAAACATCTATTTATTCTTACTGTGAATAAGTATAGTTTAAATTAATAAGAGAATGAATGATAATGGTGCTTTTAGAAAATTATGTAATTTTCAAATGAGAAACACTAATCTTAACATTTTCTTGGGCAAAGAAGGTTATGCTACTAAAGAGAGCTTGAAACTTTCAATTAAAATAACACTGTTAAAAAGGTTTCTACCACCTTTATTTGAATGGTATCTCTGCTGCCAGAGAAAAGCTGCCAAATGTGTCTAGAATTGATTAATAAGGAGAATAATTGCTTCTTACTAATTTTAATCTTTTTACAGCTTTGCCTCTCATGGGATAAACATGAGGACTATGTGGCTTTATCATCAAATCTGAATCTAACCATTCCTCTGCCAGCAGCCAATGAGGTGCAAACACAAATTAAACTAGATTGAGGATTATATTGCTTGGCTATTTGAAAATTTATATTACTTGCAAAGCATGCAGGCAAAGAGCAGCAGATGGGCAGTACAGAGCAAAATTTTCTTTCTGGATATTGCCCATCTGTTCTCCTTTTTTGCGTTTCTACTTCAAACTATTCTAGACGTCCTAATTTTCCTTTCTTTCACTCTTTCTTTCTTTTTTAATAGCTTAATAAATTAGTTACTCAAATTTTCAGTGATCAAACAAGTAACACAGAGTTGATTTTCAACATAAGCAATAATAATAATTACTAATTTACATTGTGGTCATACTATATTCCAGTAAGCCTCCTAAAGTTTTTAAATGTCTTACCATTTTGTCTTAACTACTAAGGAGATTTTACAGATAAGGAAATTGAAGAATAAGAAGTTCAAGACATTTGTCCAGTTCACAGTGCTAGGAAATGATAGAATAGAATTTCAAGGCTGTTTTAAAATATCAAACCTTGCAAGAAATAAAAAACTTTTTTGCTCTAAAATTTAATGTACTATTAACATTTAAATTTTGTTTTTATAATCAAACTTAAAAAACATTCTATTTAATTCCTCTCAAATCCATCAGAAAATACAAACAAAATACTTCATATATTTCAAATATTGTAGGATGATTTAAGTTATGAGATTTTAAGTATCAAACCACTGAATTTCAGATTTGGAATGGACATGAAACATCATTTTATCTAGTGCTTCCCAAAAATCTTTGTGCAATGGAATCTTTTCTTTAAATAAAGTATGAGATGAAAATCAAACAGTGAGAACCAGTAAAGTTAATCTAATGTTGTAAAACCAGATCAAAGTACCTGAATACAATCAGGAGTTGGGCAGAATAAGTTACCATTGAAGGGAAGAGGGAAGAGATTTGGAGTCCTGCCCCTTCAACAGTTCTCTATCTTAGTCCCTCTTTTCCCCTCTTTTGGACATCTAGGGCATCATCCATACCTGAATAAAACTAACAACTCTCTAATGATGATGTCTGCCTAATGAGAAGATAATGTTTATTTTATGTCTTGGTTTCATTAGAACTCAATTTACAAATCACCTCAAAATGTAACCACCTACCTTTACTCATTGTCTCCAGACTCAGAAGCCAATCTTTTGCCACAAAAGGAATCTCCAGAAGAACTTTAAGTTTTTTTAAGGGATCTATGTATTTAGAAATGGAGAAAAGAAGGACCTATAGAAAGCAGAACAGCTTTGTGGGACCAACCTTGGGAGCAGACATACAGATGGAACAGCCTACCAACACGGTGTTTCATAAACCTGAATTGAATGCTTTCCCACTTTTGTGTGCCAATACAATGGCATAAATATTAATATAAATTAATTTTTAAAAATTGATAGTTTTGAAACATGGATCCCTTTAGATTATGTATTAAGGCTGGATCAGTGCTACACTTGAATAACTACGTTAACAACCTAAGTACAGACAAGGAAGTAGAAGTACAAAAAGATCAATAATCAAGATGGGAAATTTTGCTTTGTCTTAGTTTTGTCTTTAAACCTAAAGAAAGGAGAAATCTCTTCTTTCTTCTACTGCATTTCATGGCTATCTTTTCATGGGATCTAAAATCTACATCATACTATCGTACTATATATACTCTACAGCCTAATAGGACTAAATTAGCTTTTGTGGACTGACCTAGTAACCAACCTGATTAAGAATAAAATATGCTTTTATTTAGGAATAATCCAAGGTCCAAATAACCAACTTATATATTGGGGTTGTCTTTGTGTACATCACACACACACACACCACATGGGCTTCCCTGGCGGCTCAGACGGTAAAGAATCAGCCTGCAATGTTGGAGACCTGGGTTTGATCCCTGGATTGGGAAGATCCCCTGGAGGAGGGCATGGCAACCCACTCCAGTATTCTTGCTTAGAGAATCCCCAAGGACTGAGGAACCTGGTGGGCTAGAGTCCATGCAATTGCAAAGAGTAGAACATGACTGAGCAACTAAGCACAGCACACACACACACACAGTGACTGTGATTAGTCAAGCTTTCAAATCTAAAGAAAACTTAAGGACACGGATCTTATTCTTGTCATAAACATTTGCAATCTTGTCCCTAGTCCGTGTTCATTCTCTCACACACATTCTGTCACAATATAGCTAGAGGGGACCTGGAACATCTGGACTAACCACAGAATAGCATATTATTTTCCTATATATCAATGACATCATCCTAAAAGGACCACATAAACAATAGGAGGCAGCTACATCAGAAGTCATGATAACACAAATGAGCTCCCAAAAGGGAGAAGGAACTATAAAAATTCAGGGTTCTACTATATTAGTGAAATTTGGAGGACATGAAGGTAGATCCTTTTGAAAGGACAGGACAAATCATTGTATCTTAGACATCCCAACATTAAAAACGAAGCATGGTACTTGCTGGGCTTTCTGTGGTTCTTTCAAGTCTTTGATAATGGTACTGATACCCACCAGGGTGAAGATATTGGTTTCAAGTTAATATCTTGCTTGGAAAGGAAAGCTCCAGGGCATTTCATTTGGCTCTCCTCCCTACCATAGTAACTTATATTTCATGGTTCAGATGGGTAAATAGAAAGTGTCACTACTTATGAAATATATGTTTTCCAAACATACACTTGAGATGTGGTAAAATAAACATGGGGTGATGAGGCAGAGTTTATTGGTTGGTAACATCCATTCCCCACATCATCCTTGCTAACAGCCTCACTCTAACTCAGGGGAGCAAAGTGCTCAGTCCAATGGAATGCAGCACAACAAACCTTCCCTGTTTTTCCTATACTTTTTTATTGTCAGGGTGGACACATACAACACAACCCTAGAAATGATCTCTTAACAGAGTGTGTTAGACTGATGTTATTTCTTAGAAAATTGTTTCCTAAAAGGGCAATAGGCATAATATTAGCCTTTTTCCCTTACTCTGACCTTGCCTTGAACATGAATGCAGAGGCAGGAATTGCAGGGGTTGTCCTTTGACGTGAGGAAATGTCAAAGGGAAACAGAGCTATAGCCTCTGATATCACGGAACTGTCCCACTCACTGACATCTGTCACCTCCACACCTCCTAGGATAACTGCAACATGAATGCTTGATTATTTAAACCACACTAGTTGGATTTTCTATTATCTGCAGGCATACATAATCTTAATGAATACAGACGGATTTATCTCAGCCTAATGGGAGGTATGCATGGGTCAGAACTCTATTTATCAATTAACTTCCTTAAGTCTTAACTCTTCCCAGTGGCTCATCAGCATACTTAGTCCCCTAAAACCAGTGTTCATTCAGGCTATCATCCATTCCTGATTCCTGTATTTCTCTTTCCACGGGGCATGGTTATCCTGATTAATGGCATCCTGTGTATTGTGCTATTACTAAGAGGTCCTCCTTCTGCAGATCTCACCTCCCTTAATCCAGGGACTGAGAACCTGTAAATAGACTCAGGTCTTATGAGTTCAAATCAGGCCTCTGTTCTTCAGACCCAGAGTTGTTGGTATATATAAATCAAGTAGGGCTTTAAAGAACTGTTCTTTTTCAGTGCTAGAAATTCCATGGTCAGTTGACTACCTCAAAACATCAACAAAAGCACCACCACAACACCTGTGTTTATGACCAATCCGTTTCTTAGTTCCACTGCCTTTTATTTTTTATTTTTTTTTCTCGTTTCATACATGATATTTTATATGTTTCAATGCCATTCTCCCAAATCTTCCCACCCTCTCCCTCTCCCACAGAGTCCATAAGACTGTTCTATACATCAGTGTCTCTTTTGCTGTCTCTTACACAGGGTTATTGTTACCATCTTTCTAAATTCCATATATGATAACCAGCCCTGTTTGCCTCTGCAAAGATGTGAGAATTGGACCACAGAGAAAGCTGAGTGCCAAAGAATCGATGCTTATGAACTGTGATGCTGTACAAGACCCTTAAGAGTCCCTTGGACAGCAAGGAGATCAAACTAGTCAGTCCTAAAGGAAATCAACCCTGAATATTCATTAGAAGACTGATGCTGAAGCTGCAATAGTTTGGCCACCTGATGTGAAGAGTTGACTCACTGAAAAAGACCCTGATGCTGGGAAAGATTTAGGGCAGGAGGAGAAGGGGACACCAGAGCTTGAGATGGTTGGCTGGCATCACCAATTCAAGGGCATGAGTGTGAGCAAACTTTGGGAGATAATGAAGGACAGGGAAGCATGGTGTGGTGCAGTTCATTGGGTCACAAAGAGTCAGACAGGACTTGGTGACTGAACAATAACAAAAGATGATAGAGTTCCTTTTTTCTTTTAACACAGACCTAAAGATTCTCTTATTTACAGTCTGTGCCTTAAGTCAAGAATTTTGAAACTCTCTTTTTTTTTTTTTTTTTTTTGAGATGTCCATGCATTTAGGAAAAAAATCTCTCATACTCACTGAATTGCCCTTCATACTTGACTATAACAGCCACTGGTCCCTCACAGCTTTGCTTTGAGTTATAGCAGATGACCCCAGGGGATAATTTAATTAGTGGCTCAGGTATCCTATGCCATTGGCTATCAGAGTTCTACCCTTTAATATTTGCTAAAATTTTTCTGCCTTTAGGCCAGTTAACAAATCTCAAACTTGTCAACATGCATGTGTTCAGGAGCTCTTTTCCCACCCCATCCCCTATTTCCCTTAAGCTTGTTGACTGCAAGCATTTCTGGTCCTAATTTTGTATTAGTCATGGATCTTCACTGAGAACAGCAAACACTGACACTGGCTGATTCAAGATAAAAGAATGTTTTGAAAGAAATGCCGAGGGGGCTGGAGAGCCAGATTCAGAGGCCACAAATCCAGAGAAGCAGCCAAATCGTACCCCAGAAACTGACCACTTCTTGTGGTGCTATTATCATTGCTGAACATTCAAAGCCACAGAAAACACACCACTGACAATTCTTGAAGTCATTGTCAGGACCCCTGCCACTGCCCTGGACGATGGTTGTTGCCGCTACAGCTGTCTTGGTCTTCTACAGAATGATTCATTTCTGCGTATATTTCTTTGCATCATTATCTCATAATTTAAAATACTGGCTACATGCATTTGGTTTCCAAGCCTAAGTACAAAGGAGGCTAGACATGCAAGCATCATAAATACTTGCCATATAAGACAGTAGATTCTCTTCTCAAGGGTTTTTATATGGGTAATTCACTATGCATAGGAAGATTGTATGATAGACAAACAAGCAGAAAGGCAAACATTCAATATAAATTGTTAACATTTAGCAAGTTATTATCATCGCCATATGCTGTTATGAACTTTCTATATGTTTATTTTGTTCTTACTTCATTTTGGAGAGGAAATTAAAGTACAATGAGTTTAAATAGCTTCTCTGAAGTCACAGCTAATAAGTAACAGGAAAAAAAATCCATTTCAGGTCTATCTAATGCTAAATTCACCCTCTTACCTGGTTATGGACTCTGTTTAAAACTGCATGATTAACTTCTCACAAGGTCCAAAAATATATAGTAATTTTGACATATGATATTGCTTAGTTTTTGGAGAAAATTGATAAAGAGATAAAGAAATGTCATATGAAAGAAGAAGAATATAAGATTGTGATTGAATTTAAAACCCAACTCATTAGATTAAGACTTTTGCCATGGGCCTAAAATTTCTTAGGATTCTGAAATTGGGTCAGAAGTCCCTAGTTACAAAATTAGACTTTACTTTAGAATATATTGTAAACCTCTGAGCAGACCTCAGCAGACATTTTTTTTCTACTTTAGGACAATGACTCAATATTCTGCTTTCTGGAAAACATCAGCAGAGACAATAAAGAAAGTGATATTGCCAGAGGTACTTTTCTATTTACTGGACAACTAAATAGCAAAACAATAGATTCTGACATTGATAATAGCTATATGGTATAAAGCAACACTTTCACAACAGTTTTTCAATGTAATTTTTTTTTGTTTATGAGTATTTTTATATTTTAGGTTGATACGTATACGTATTTTGAGGTAGCTTAATCAAAAGGTTAGAATAAAAAGACTGATATAAGGTTATCGATTTGTGTTATTTGTCATAATGGTCTTAGTCCTGCTCAATATAGGATATGAAACATTATAGGTTTAATTGTTATTAATTGAAGAATGCTAATACTTTGACTTATCACTGGTTATCTATCCACAACTAGTCTTACCTGGTTTTCCAAGCCTCTTTTCCATTCCACTCAAGCTTGAAGTTTTCTTGTCCCTTTATCTCAACAGTTAATTTCCTCTTATAGTTTATTAAAACAAGAAAGAGCATCTAACATGAACTCTCAACATTCATCTCCATTTCAATTTTCACCTTTTTCTTATTTTTGTTCTTATTCTTATTCTCCCTTCCCCTCCCTCCTTTCTTCTCCCCCAGTTGATAGAATAAGAAACAGGCACAGAGTGGATAAGTAACTTATCCAAGGTCAGGCTGCCAAGGTAGAACTAGAATTTTATCTCAAGTGGTCTGACAGCTGGGTCAAGAATCTTTGCCACTTCACATGTTAACTCCAATTTTTCTGGGAATGGTTTGAAAGATAAATGATAAGTGGAAGCCCAACAGCAATGGATCTCTAAAGAGGCAATATGAAAGGATCAGACAAAATGATGCAATTCTTTGACTAGAATAAAAAGAGTTTGGATGAATAGCTGAGACAAACTTTTGAGATGAAAAGGATATAAACTTCAGGAACAACTAAATTAAAGATATGAAGTAGAGGGTAGAGTTAAGAACAATTCCAAATTTTCTTACATGGATATCCATGTCAGAGATGTTACTGAGATACTGAATTTGAAAAAATATGCTTGCACCCATATAAAAACAGTGAGTTATTTTAATTAATCCATGCATCCTACTAACAGTGGCAATCAGAATCCCAGCATTCAAAAATAAAAAGGTGAGAGAGAGATTGGTGGTCATGGTGATGATGCTGAGTTTCAAGCTACTGAATGAGTGATCATTACTTTTACTCCCCTTATACTTAAACCAGTTCTGGAACTAAGTTCAAAGAGGTACTTAATGTGAGAGAAGAAAAACTGCAGAGCCTGAAGACCAGTTCAATTCTGACATCTAGTTTAACACTCTGATAATATCATTAAAGATATATGTCTTTTAGCAGTTACATAGAAAACAGGATCCATTTTACTTCAATGTCTGTTGTTCCAGACAAGTTCTTGGTTCAATGCCTGAAATTAACATTATAAGAAAAACAAAGAATATATTGGAGGCTATTGCATAGCTTTTTATATACTTGAAATTTATACTATGAAATTTTTTCTCCTAAGATGCAGTACATATACAATGGAATATTTGCTGTTGTTGTTGTAGTCACTAAATCATCTGCAACTCTTATCCAACCCCATGGTCTGTAGCCCACCAGGCTCCCAACTCTTATCCAACCCCATGGTCTGTAGCCCACCAGGCTCCCAACTCTTATCCAACCCCATGGTCTGTAGCCCACCAGGCTCCCAACTCTTATCCAACCCCATGGTCTGTAGCCCACCAGGCTCCCAACTCTTATCCAACCCCATGGTCTGTAGCCCACCAGGCTCCCAACTCTTATCCAACCCCATGGTCTGTAGCCCACCAGGCTCCCAACTCTTATCCAATCCCATGGTCTGTAGCCCACCAGGCTCCCAACTCTTATCCAACCCCATGGTCTGTAGCCCACCACGCTCCTCTGTCCATGGGATTCTCCAGAAAGAATACTGGATTTGGTTGCCATTTTCTTCTCCAGGGGATCTTCCCAACCCAAGGTCTCCTGCATTGTCAAGCATACCTCTGAGCACATGGGGAGCCCCACAATAGAATTAAAAGGCATGAAATATGCCACCTACAGTGACATGGATGGCCATAGAGACTGTCATACTGAGTCAAGTAAGTCAGACAAAGACAAATAGATGATATTGCTTACATGCGGAGTCTTAAAAAATGGTACAAATGAACATATTTACAAAACAGAAATGAGTTACAGATGTAGAAAACAAACATGGCTCAGTTCAGTTCATTTCAGCCGCTGAGTCATGTCTGACTCTTTGCAACCCCATGGACTGCTGCAGCCGGCCAGGCTTCCCTGACCAACACCAATTCCCAGAGCTTGCTCAAACTCATGTCCATTGAGTCAGTGATACCATCCAGCCATCTCATCCTCTGTCGTCCACTTCTTCTCCTGCCTTCAAACTTTCCTAGCATTAGTGTCTTTTCTAATGAGTGGCCAGAGTATGGGAGCTTCAGCTTCAGCATCAGTCCTTCCAATGAATATTGAGGACTGATTTTCTTAAGGATGGACTGTTTGTATCTTCTTTCAGTCCAAGGGACTCTCAAGAGTCTTCTCCAACACCACAGCTCAAAAGCATCAATTCTTCAGAGCTCAGGTTTCTTTATAGTACAACTCTCACATCCATACATGACTACTGGAAAAACCACAGACTTGACTAGACGGACCTTTGTTGACAAAGTAATGTCTCTGCTTTTTAATATGCTGCCTAGGTTGGTCATAGCTTTTCTTCCAAGGAGCAAGCATCTTTTAATTTCATGGCTGGAGTCACCAACTGCAGTGATTTTCGAGCCAAGGAAAATAAATCTGTCACTTTTTCCATTGTTTCCCCATCTATTTTCCATGAAGTGATGGGACTGGAGGCCATGATCTTAGTTTTCTGAATGTTGAGTTTTAAGCCAACATTTTCACTCTCTTCTTTCACTTTCATCAAGAGGCTCTTTCGTTCTTCTTCACTTTATGCCATAAGGGTGGTGTCATCTGCATATCTCAGGTTATTCATGTTTCTCCCAGAAATCTTGATTTCAGATTGTGCTTCATCCAGCCTGACATTTAACATGATGTACATTGCATATAAGTTAAATAAGCACAGTGACAATATACAGCCTCAACGTACTTCTTTTCTTATTTGGAACCAGTTTGTTGTTCCATGTCTGGTTCTAACTGTTGCTTCTTAATCTGCATACAGATTTCTCAAGAGGTAGGTCAGGTGGGCTGGTATTCCCATCTCTTTGAGAATCTTCCACAGTTTGTTGTGATCCACACAGTCAAAGGCTTTGGCATAGTTAATAAAGCAGAAATAGATGTTTTTCTGGAACTCTCTTGCTTTTTCTATGATCCAATGCATGTTGGCAATTTGATCTCTGGTTCCCTTGCCTTTTCTAAAACAAGCTTGAACACCTGGAAGTTCTTGGTTCACATACTGTTGAAGCCTGGCTTGGAAAAATTTGAGCAGTACTTTACTAGCATGTGAGATGAGTACAATTGTGTGGTAGTTTGAGCATTCTTTGGTGTTGCCTTTCTTTGGGATTGGAATGAAAACTGACCTTTTCCAATCCTGTGGCCACTGCTGAGTTTTCCAAATTTGCTGACATATTGAGTGCAACACTTTTACAGCATCATCTTTTAGAATTTGAAATAGATCAACAGGGATTCCATCAGCCCCACTAGCTTTGTTCGTAGTGATGCTTCCTAAGGCCCACTTGACTTTGCACTCCATGGTGTCTGGATTTAGGTGAGTGATCACACCATCATGGTTATCTGCATTATGAAGATCTTTTTAGTATAGTTCTTCTGTTTATTCTTGCCACCTGTTCTTATTATCTTCTGCTTCTGTTAGGTCCATACCATTTCAGTCCTTTATTGTGCCCATCTTTTCATGAAATGTTTCTGTGGTATCTCTAATTTTCTTGAAGAGATCTCTAGTCTTTACCATTCTATTGTTTTCCTCTATTTCTTTCCATTGATCACTGAGGAAGGCTTTCTTATCTCTCTTTGCTATTCTTTGGAACTCTGCATTCAAATGGGTATATCTTTCCTTTTCTCCTCTGCTTTTGGCTTCTCTTCTATGCACAGTTCTTTGTAAGGCCTCCTCAGACAACCATTTTGCCTTTTTGCATTTCTTTTTCTAGAGGATGGTCTTGATCCCTGCTTTCTGTACAATGTCACAAACCTCCATCCATAGTTCTTCAGGCACTCTGTGTATCAGATCTAATCCCTTGAATATATTTGTCACTTCCATATACAACCGTTAGGGATTTAATTTAGGTCATACCTGTATGGTCTAATGGTTTTCCCTACTTTCTTCAATTTAAGTCTGAAGTTTGCAATAAGGAGTAAATGCAAACATGGTTTCCAAGGGGGAAAGCAAGGGAGGCATAAATTGAGAGACTGGGGTTGACATATACACACACTATATATAAAATAGATAACATTTAATAAGAACCTACTGTATTGCACAAAGAACTCTAGTCAATACTCTATAATGGCCTATATGGGAATAGAATCTAAAAAAGAGTGAATATATTTATATGATAACTGATTCACTTTGCTGTACAGAAGAAATTACTACAATGTATAGACCAATAAAAATCAATTTTAAAATATAACATAAATATTCTACTTAAAATCATCCAAAAACATCAGAACAGTGACAATGGTAGAAAAGTCATTTATGCCAACCCATCAAAGACATTCCATGTCTTTCTCATAAATAAACACTTCTGAAATCTATTGACTTTAAGCAATCTGAGGAATTATTTTCTCAAGGTTTCCAAATGTAATGCTAGCTTCACACATTATAAAAAAGACCTCCGAGTATTCTTTTATGGACTGAATTCTTCATACTTCAAGTGACCAAACTAATCTCTAAACTTAAGGTAAGTAACTGACTATCATCATTACAACTAAAGTTGGAAGTAGCTACAACGAAAACAAAGTAGGGTGGAAACAACTCTTGAAATACACCCTGTAAATACGATATGCCATTCTTTGCCTTGAGATTTACTAATCATCTTTCTTTGTTCATTTGATTGTTTAGTTTCCTAAGATCACAGAGCTAAGAAATGGGCTACAATTACTATTCACCCCTTACTAGTATGAAATAATCTTGACAGCAGTAGCAATACTTTTAAATATCACTGGATTATGATTCCTTCTATCTAGGAATAGCACTTAACATCCACACTAGTTGCCAACCTCCTATGGCATCTGACATATTTACTCACAAATAATTTTCAGGTTAGTCCAGCATTTCTCTGAAGTTTGCTATCTACCAAGGCTCTCTGAGTGGTCCCCTTCACTTTGCTTCTGCTGTCTGCCCTTCATGAAAATATTATTTCAGGTTAAGTGTAGCTTATCTTGTTGCTTACAAAGCTACAAAGCTACTAGAGAACAAAATGATACTTCATTAACTTTCATCTTCACTGTGTCTGCTTCATACTGTTTTGCTCTGGGGAAAAAAAAAAAAATGAACAAGTGGAATGTGCCTCTTTTGACACATTGTACACCAAAGCACTGAACTGCTTTGCCAGAGCCTCCCTTGGTTCAGGGAATGTTTCATAAAGAGTCCATAGGTCTATCTCTGCACTGCTTCATACATCCACCCCAACCAAGTACAAACCACCAAGTCCTTTTTCCTTCATGTAAATAAACTCATGAATGTCCTGACTGAGCAGTAACTCTTTTAATATATGGTACACAGTATCTTGACTACTGGGTTATTGTTGGTTGGGCCTGCTTTTGTGAAGGATTTTAAGAAATATTAGAACCATAATTTTCTGGAAAATGTTAAGCATGCTTTGGCCTGAAGATAAGTTCACTACGGAGCTGTCCTTCCTGGAAATCTTTTCCCTGCTAAACAGTGTTTCATATATCCCTAATCCTTCTAATTCTTTCCTCCAAGACAGTCATATACAAACCTATGTTTATTTGTTCTGTGTAGTTATATGTGGTTTAGAATGTATTTTTAAAAGATGATGAATTTTGACTCTAAAACCTAAAAGGTCTGGAGAAAATCCTTATATCTTATTCATTTTAACTATAAACAGAATTGCCTTTTCAGTCCCTAGAGAACTTAAAATATCTGTCAACTTTTAACAGAAACCACACTGAACTTGTACTGCAATATTTACCTAGTGTTCTCAAGCTTGTCTAACTGTAGCTTTGCCTCATCTCACCCAGAGTAATTTGCTAAAACCAAAAAGATAAAAAAGAACGTTAACTCTTTCTTCCATTTTCAGACACAGTTGTCAATTCTGGAAGTCAATTTGAAATAAGGCAGTGTGGTTATTGTTGGCATCAGAGAAATGGCAGAGAGAAAATCATCTGCAACTTTGGTGTGTACTATGCTCTAGCATTTTTAAATCATTCATTATTTAACCAGATTTAAGGAGGAGAAATGGGGGACAAAAGATGAGATGGCTGGATGGCATCATTGACTCAATGGACATGAGTTTGAGCAAACTCCAGGACATAGTGAAGGGACGCCTGATGTGCTGCAGTCCGCGTCAGTTGCAGAGTAGGATACGACTGAATGACTATGACTGAACAACAACAAATAAATGCAATATTTCTCATGCTTCCACATGAAAAAGTGTCTGAGCTGCACATGATGAAACCACATGACAAGTATTTTCCAGATGCCACCAAGTTACCAGGAGGTGTATTTTCAAAACAAGAGTTCAATTCTCATAACTGACAATGCTCTTGGCAGGGACACATTATCCATTACCCAAAGGCCCAAATGAGGTTCTTGGAATCTCCAGGTCCATAAACTTCAACAAAATTCACATAGAAGAATAAATAAAATTTTGGGGAATAGAGATTCTGTTTAAGAAAAATAAGGAACTACTGTAATATCTGTAGTTTCTTTATATGTGCTTTTTATTTCTACATGTAATTTAAAATGTGTAGCTATATTTACAAAATCTCCAAGATAGCTTTTATGATTTTTGTCATTATTTGCTAACTTTGATGAAAGTGTCTGCAGTGGATTTGCTGGTCACCTGTTAAAAGAGATGGCAAGAATACACAGAAGAACTATACAAAAATGATCTTCACGACCCAGATAATCGCTATGGTATGATCACTCACCTAGAGCCAGACATCCTGGAATGTGAAGTCAAGTGGGCCTTAGAAAGCATCACTATGAACAATGCTAGTGGAGGTGATGGAATTCCAGTTGAGCTATTTCAAATCCTAAAAGATGATGTTGTGAAAGTGCTGCACTCAATATGCTAGCAAATTTGGAAAACTCAGCAGTATGCACAGGACTGGAAAAGGTCCATTTTCATTCCAATACCAAAGAAAGGCAATGCCAAAGAAGGCTCAAACTATGGCACAACTGCATTCATCTCACACACTAGTAAAGTAATTCTCAAAATTCTCCAAGCCAGGCTTCAACAGTTCGTGAACTGAGAACTTCCAGATGTTCAAGCTGGTTTTAGAAAAGGCAAGGGAACCAGCGATCAAATTGCCAACATCCGTTGGATTATCAAAAAAACAAGGGAGTTCCAGAAAAACATCTACTTCTGCTTTATTGAGTACGCCAGAGCCTTTGACTGTGTGGATCACAATAAACTGTAAAAATTCTGAAAGAGATGGGAATACCAGACCATCTGATCTGCCTCTTGAGAAATCTGTATGCAGGTCAGGAAGCAACAGTTAAAACTGGACATGGAAAAACAGAATAGTTCCAAATAGGGAAAGAAGTACGTCAAGGCTATATATTGTCATCCTGTTTATTTAACTTATATGTAGAGTACATCATGAGAAACGCTGGGCTGGATGAAGCACAAGCTGGAATCAAGATTGCTGGGAGAAATATCAATAACCTCAGATATGCAGATGACACCACCTTTATGGCAGAAAGTGAAGAAGAACTAAAGAGCCTCTTGATGAAAGTGAAAGAGAAGTGTGAAAAAGTTGACTTAAAGCTCAACATTCAGAAAACTAAGGTCATGGCATCCAGTCCCATCACTTCATGGCAAATAGATGGGGAAACAGTGGAAACACTGACAGACTTAATTTTTCTGGACTCCAAAATCACTGCAGATGGTGACTGAAATTAAAAAGCCATGAAATTAAAAGATGCTTACTCCTTAGAAGAAAAGTTGTGATCAACCTATACAGCATATTAAAAAGCAGAGACATTACTTTGCAAACAAAGGTCCGTCTAGTCAAAGCTATGGTTTTTCCTATAAGTCATGTATGGATGTAAGAGTTGGACTATTAAGAAAGCTGAGCACCGAAGAAGTGATGCTTTTGAACTGTGGTGTTGGAGAAGACTCTTGAGAATCCCTTGGATTGAAAGAAGATCCAACCAGTCCACCCAAAAGGAAATCAGTCCTGAATATTGATTGGAAGGACTGATGTTGAAGGTGAAACTGCAATACTTTGGCCATCTGATGTGAAGAGCTGACTCATTTGAAAAGACCCTGATGCTGGGAAAGATTGAAGGCAGGAGGAGAAGGGGATGACAGAGGATGAGATGGTTGGATGGTATCACCGACTCAATGGACACGAGTTTGAGTAAACTCTGGGAGTTGGTGGTGGTCAGAGAGGGCTTGCGTGCTCCAGTCAATGGAGATGCAAACAGTCAGACACGACTGAGTGACTGAACTGAACTGTTAAATGTGTTAAGTCTCTCAGGTGTGTCTGACTATTTGAGACCCTATGGACTATAGCCTGCCAGGCTCCTCTGTCCATGGAATTCTCCAGGCAAGAATACTTGAGTGGGTTGCTATTCCCTTCTCCAGTGATACTTCCCAACCCAGGGACTGAACACTTGTATTCTGCATTGCAGGCTGATTCTTTAACGTCTGAGCCACACAGGAAGCCCCTTGCTGGTTACCTAGTCAGCTTCTATTGGCTCCTTTATCCTTCCTAAAAGTGTTATTAATTTTGGTTTGAGTATCTACCATTTCACCATGCAGCTCATGTGTTCTAGGGAAAGTTAAATTTCACAGGGCAGCATTTTATTTATCTAAGCCAATCAGCAGATTTCTGTTCTCTTGCACAGTGACTGGTTCAGCTCTATGTGACCTTAGTCAATCCAACTAGAAACTAAATTTTTTAAAGTAAATTTTAGGACTCTGGCTTAGAACCCTATCAAAGAAACATTTCTATTTCTGGAGAACAGATGTTTACAAAGATTGGAAGCATTGGAGCTATGTTATTAATATGAGGAAAACTCGAACACAAACTTGACAATGCAGGGAAAAATGGGAAAAAATTGAGGTCTTTAAATATATCTTTAAGTTGCTGAATCAAAATAAACTCAGCATGTTTCCAGATTTATATAATTATGAAAGCCAACATATCCTCTTTAATATTTATGTCACATTCACTGGGTTTTTGTTTTGTTTTGTTTTTTTTTTTTTGGTTATATGAAAGATAAAAATACATTATTGTATTTGCAGGAGACCTGGGTTTGATTCCTGGGTCAAGAAGATCTCCTGGAGAAGGGAATGGCTACCCACTCTAGTATTCTTGCCTGGAGAATTCCATGGACAGAGAAGCCTGGTGAGCTACAGTCCATGGGGTCATATAGAGTGGGACATGACTGAGCGGCTAACACACACACACACACACACAGAGCATAGTACAGACAAGACAAGATATATTAGCTATTAAAATGAATTGCTGAGCTCTAGAGATTTCTTTCCCTGGAGGTTATACTTTTAAAATATGGCATTAGGCACAAACAGCTTTACTTCTCTGCCATTTTTATAGATAAAAGATAAAATATCAATTACCTTATCTACTTATTTCCACTTTTTAATATTTCTGCAAAGGGAAATAGTAATAATTTCTTTTAAATTTACAGTAGAGCTGTTGAAAGCTCACATGACTTTTCCTTTACCTTGGAGATTACATGTACCACCTGTTTGACTAATGATGAAGAGAGCAGATGGAGATGTTAATATGTTAAAAACAGATTCATTTCGATGTTTGGCAAAACTAATACAATATTGTAAAGTTTAAAAATAAAATAAAATTTAAAAAAAATAGAATTTGATTAGAGGCAACTCCTAAGGACTTTTTTCCTCCAAAATCTCACCCAAATTACTAACTTACTGTGTCCTTTGATAAAAAGATGAACTTCTTAATATTAAAACATTATTTCTCAAAACTCATCAATAATAAATTATTTTAAGAGATCAGTAATTACAAGAGATAAACATCAAATTTTTAAAATATTTAATTTACTCTTATCCTTAGGAATATCATACATTAAATTAGGCAAACATGTCATATTTTAAAGTATGAGAATGTTGTATATTGTATCATGATTGATAATATTAAATTATATAAACATCAAGAGGTTTGAGACTTATATACACTTAAATCTTATAACATTTAGATATTTTAAATGTTTATAATTTGAACTGTTTGGACTAAAAACAATAATAACAAAATAGTTTCATTAATACCAAACCATAAGTAATAAAAACATAAACAAAACTTTTAAAAAATAAATAAATTAAAACAATAATAACTTAAATTTTTAAATAGGTGATTAATCAGGAATACATTCTCATGTATTCCTTATAATAATTCTTGGAGGTTATTAGTCCTTATTTACAAATTAAGAAGCTAAGGGTTATAGAAGTTAAATAACTTGGTTAAGGTAAATGACTAGCAAATAAAGAGCCACAGCTCAAATCCATGGATTCCAACTTCAAGACTATGGGATTAATAACCACATGTTTCTCCCCAGTATATTAGAACTTTTTCAATTTAAAATTTAGCAAAATAAGAGGCTTCCAGTTCAAGGTTGCAGAGTAGAAGGACGTGTGCTCATCTCCTGCAAGAGCACCAAAATCACAACTAGCTGTTGAACACCACTGATAGGAGAATGATGGAACCCACCAAAAAAGATACCCCAAAGACAAAGAAGAAGCTGCAGCAATACAGTAGGAATATGACCTTGGGGGCCAGCAGGATTTGATTATAGGACTTTCAGAGGACTGGGGGAAACAGAGACTCCAGTCTTGAGGGCACAAACAAAATCTTGCATGCACTAAGACCCAGAGGAAAGGAGCAGTGAGCCCACAGCAGACTGAACCAATACTACCTGCTAGTGTTGGAAAGTCACCTGTGGAGGCATGGATTGGCAGGGGTTCACCAGAGGGATGGAGGCACTGGCAGCAGCAGTCCCAGAAGGTCCCCCTTGACATAAGCACTCTTGGAGTTTGCCATTAACCCTATCATAGAGCCTGGTAAACCCCAGGGCTGGATGCTCTCAGATCAAACAGTTAGCAGGAAGGGAACATAACCCCACTCATCAGCAGATAGATGGATTAGAGCTTTACTGAGCAAGGCCCTGCCCACAAGAGCAAGACCTAGTTTTTCTCACCACCAGTCCCTCCTATCAGGAAGCTTACACAAGCCTCTCAGCCTTCTCCATCAGCAGGCAGACAGAAGAAGCTAGAAGAACCACAATCCCACAGTGGCTAGAACAAAAACCACATTACAGAAAGTTCATCAGGATGAAAAACCAGAAAGTTATATCTCAGATGAATGGACAAGATAAAACACCAGTAAAACAACTAAATGAAGTGGAGATAGGCAACCATCCAGAAAAAGAATCCAGAATAATGATAGTGAAGATGATCCAGATTCTTGGGAAAACAATGGAGAAGATCCAAGAAGTGTTTACCAAAGACTCAGAAGAACTAAAGAATAAACAGAGATAAATAGTACACTAGAAGGAATCCATAGCAGAATAACTGAGGCAGAAGAACAGAATAGATAAATGACCTAGGGAACAGAATGCTAGAAATCACAGAACAGGATATAGAAAAAAGAATGAAAAAAAAAAAATGAAGAGAGCCTAAAGAGACCTCTGGGACAGCAGACATTAAATGCACCAACATTCACATTATAGGGGTCCCAGAGGAGAAGAAAGAGAAAGGATCTGAAAAATATTTGAAGAGATAATACCTGAAAACTTCCCTAATATGGTAAAGGGAAATAGTCAACCAAGTCTAGAAAGCACATAAAGTCCTAGGCAAGATAAACCCAAGCAGGAACACACCAAGACACATAGTAATAAAACTGACAAAAATTAAAGACAAAGATAAAATATAAAAAGCAACAAGGGAAAACAACAAATAACATAAAAAGGAACTCCCATCAGGCTATCAGCTGATTTCTCAACAGAAACTCTAGAAGTCAGAAGGGACTGGCATGATATATTTAAAGTGATGAAAAGGAAGACCTTAAAACCAAAAATACTCTACCCATCTACTCATTCAGTTTGATGGAGAAATAAAACTTTCCAGACAAGCAAAAGTTAAGAGAATTCAGCACCACCAAACAAGCTTTACAACAAATGCTAAAGGAACTTCTCTAGGCAGAAAACACAAGAGAAGGAAAAGAACTACAGAAAATAAACCCAAAACAAGAAAATGGTAATAGGATCATACATATCAATAATTACCTTGAATGTAAATGGATTAAATGTACCAACCAAAAGACACAGACTGGCTAGGTGGAGGAAAACATGTGCATGTATACACTTCCACTTTCTCTGCTTGACCCCCCATATTTTATGTAATTATTTTATATTGTAGGTTAATCATGTTTCCATTATGGCTTGCAACTGTAATTATCATTTATTTTTTGCCTGGCTATATTGATTGTGATAACTGATAAACATCTTTCACTATTGTTATTATGCAACTATTACTCACTTAATACCTTTGTATCATGACTGGTCAACAGAAAAATAATGTAATTCTATATCACCAAAACTACTATTTACTAGAAAAACCTATAATCACTTTTTTTTTTCTTTTTGTTTTTTTTTTTAATTTTATTTTTAAACTTTACAATATTGTATTAGTTTTGCCAAATATCGAAATGAATCCGCCACAGGTATACCTGTGTTCCCCATCCTGAACCCTCCTCCGTCCTCCCTCCCCATACCCTCCCTCTGGGTCGTCCCAGTGCACCAGCCCCAAGCATCCAGTATTGTGCATCGAACCTGGACTGGCGACTCGTTTCATACATGATATTATACATGTTTCAATGCCATTCTCCCAAATCTCCCCACCCTCTCCCTCTCCCACAGAGTCCATAAGACTGATCTATACATCAGTGTCTCTTTTGCTGTCTCAGGGTTCTGCTGTGTCCCAGGTACACAGGGTTATTGTTACCATCTTTCTAAATTCCATATATATGCGTTAGTATACTGTATTGGTGTTTTTCTTTCTGGCTTACTTCACTCTGTATAATCCAGATACACATCAGAATTATCTTGGAATTGTTTTGAAAAATACAAATGTCCAAGAATTGTTTTTTTTCCCCCAAAGCTCCAGACATGTTTCTAATGAGCAGCCATGTTTAAAAAAGACTGAACAATGATCTTTTACTTTTATCTAGTTTGCTTGACTTTTTCTATTTCATATTCAGTGTTCCCATTTCATTGGGTTTATGTTTTCCAACTTCTCCATCACTTCATTTTTTTCTAATGTTCTTTCTATAGCCTTTATCAAGCAGAGTAGAAAAGCTTTTGTATACATACATATAAACACATATATTTAACATATATGCAGAGTACATGATGTGAAACACCGGGCTGGATGAAGCACAAGCTGGAATCAAGACTCCCAGGAGAAATATCAATAACCTCAGATACGTAAACCATCTTTATGGCAGAAAGCGAAGAGAACTAAAGAGCCTTTTGACATTCAAAAAACAAAGATCATGGCATCTGGTCCCATTACTTCATAGCAAAAATGGGTAACAATGGAAACAGTGACAGACTTTATTTCCTTGGGCTCCTAAATCACTACAGATGGTGATTGTAGCCATGAAATTAAAAGACGCTTGCTCCTTGGAAGAAAAGCTATGACCAAACTAGATGGCATATTAAAAAGCAGAGACATTATTTTGTCAGCAAAGGTCCATTTAGTCAAAACTTTTTTTCCAGTAGGCATGTATAGATGTGAGAGTTGGACCATAAAGAAGGCTGAGCACCAAAGAATTGATGCTTTTGAACTATGGTGTCAGAGAACACTCTTGAGAGTCCCTTGAACAGAAGGAGATCAAACCAGTCAATCCTAAAGGAAATCAATCCTGAATATTCATTGGAAGGACTGTGCTGAAGCTGAAGCTCCAGTACTTTGGCCACCTTATTCAAAGAGCTGACTCATTAGAAAAGACCCTGATGCAGGGAAAGATTGAAGGCAGGAGGAGAGGGGAACAACAGAGGATGAGATAGTTGGATGGCATCGCCGACCTAATGGACATGAGTTCGAGCAAATTCCGGGAGATGGTAAAGGACAGGAAGCCTGGTGTGCTGCTGTCCATAGGGTCGCAGAGTCGAACACCACTGAGCGACTGAACAACAACAATATTAACACCATGTATAATATATATATATTTTAGAAACATGAATTTCTGCCTAACTAAAAAATTTATGAAATTTTTATTCCACTTGTTTGACTTAGTATGAATAGAATGTTTGATTTCTAATTTAAAAAAAAATAGATATTCAACAAGCAACAAAGGTTTACTCTATAGCACAGTGAACTATAGTCAATATCTTGTAATGACCTATAATGGAAGATAATCTCAAAAATAATATATGTGTATGTGTATAATTGAATCATCTTGCCTGGTACCTGAAAAATTATGTCAACTATACTTCAATTATATATATATATATAAAGAAAAAATAAAGGAAAATAATTTTTTAATTACTACAAATATATAAGAGACACATGATAGGCAATTAAAGAACAGAATTAAATCTAAAAATTTTAAAAGATAATTATTTTCAGCAGTGTATTTTGTGCAAATGACACATAAGGAAATAAAGAGTTACAAGGTTTGTATGTTCACATAGAAGTTAGAAATATTTGTCTGAGGGGATGAGATTTTAGAAACTATTTAAGGGATGAATTTTCTTGTTAATCATAATATACTGCATTATAGAAAGTCAAAAATCTATGCAGAGATGGGAATAAAGTGATCAGATATAAGATTTATTATTTATAAGTATCCTAATTATTTTGATAAATGATGTGATTTGATAAATGATTTATATTCTTAAAACTATTTATAGTTTTTGCTGTTTTGTGTTCATAAACACTTGGTGATTTCCTATCATTCTATCAAGATTCACAGATTCATCTACCTTATCACTTAATATGTTTCATGCTCACATAGTGTCCTAAAAATACTATCCAATTATGTTGAGTCCAAGTACCACCCAGTCACCTTGGCAGTTTCTGAAATTGTACAACTATTTCCAAAGATAGAAAGACTTTGTCATCCTAGGGATACTGCCAAGACCTAAGCTTCAAAGCCTTCTCAAAGAAATATATTTCAATAGGGCATATCTGCTGCACGGATTGAAAAAATATCATACATCAGCTATGGAATTAACATGACTGAATACAAGCTTAGAAAAAACAACTAGGCCCCAATTAAATGAACTGGCCAATTGATAAAAATTGATTTTTTTATAAAATGTAAGTTTGTGACACCCAGTGATCTTTCTCTCTGCCTGAGCCTCCACTTTTGATAAATTACTTAGCTCATGATTGTTCACTATTCTTTATAGCTCTCTGATTTTTTGTATATGTTACTTAGTCTTCTCCATAGTTTGATTTTAAATGCAAAATATAAACTCTATTTCATAACAACAGTGCTTGACATACAAATATTCTTGCTTGTAGATAATGTGTCAGAATGACTCTACTAACCATAATCTTTGGCCTTCTGAAGCCTCTGTGATGGTGATTTGCTATTTTCCTTGGACCTCTTCTCTTCCTATCTTTTCTTCTCTTTCTCTGCTAAACACAGTAGACTACATCACTCAAGTTCCCTCACTGTTTGACTTCTTGTAGCATTTGGACAAAGGAAAGCACCATCAAAATAGACAGCAGGAGAGAAATTAAGACATTTTATTCTAACCACTTCTTTGGAGAAGGCAATGGCAACCCCCTCTAGTACTCTTGCCTGGAAAATCCCATGGATGGAGGAGCCTGGTGGGCTGCAGTCCATGGGGTCGCTAAGAGTTGGACACAACTGAGCGACTTCACTTTCACTTTTCATGTTCATGAATTGGAGAAGGAAATGGCAACCCACTCCAGTGTTCTTGCCTGGAGAATGTCAGGGACGGGGGAGCCTGGTGGGCTGCCGTCTATGGGGTTGCACAGAGTCAGGCACGACTGAAGCAACTTAGCAGAAACAGCAGCATTCTAACCATTTCTTTACCTCCTTTGGACCCTGTTTCTGTCAGTAGCTTTCTCTCCCTCTTGTCCCCAACATCAATACCTCCCTGTCCCTTCCTTCATGATGTCTCTTCCAGCAGGCTCCAGTACCAGGAATTCCTTACTTGCACCCTTCAGATCTAGGGATGGTAATGGTTAGGCTCTGATAATCTTAATATAACTTGTTTGCTTCTTCAATCTTGCCCACCCCTGGCTAAGTAGAACTTTTTAGGTGAACCTCATTTTTAGTCATTTGGGGTGAAATTGTTTCCTGATACAACCATTTGGTTACCAAAACAGTTCTCCTCAAATATTGCAATGGATAGCTTTATTTCCTTCTGCTGTTGGACTTTAACTTTTCAATGGCCTCCTAGACCACAGATCCATTGAGGTGCATATCTGTCCTTATTCAATGCTATATTTTAAGTTCTCAGAAAATACCTGAGCACAAAGTCCAGTAAATACTTGTTGAACAATGGATGGAAGTTTCAACTAAAAGATCAAGAAATAAAACATTTGCTTCTGTGATTAAAACTATCCTTATTTTACCACTTGCATGAAGAAAATCTGAATTACATTTAGTACAAATTAGAATTAGATAGTTTATGTTTGAATTATACAGTAGTTTAACTTCATTATAGATTGAATAGACTTTTTGAGTTCTTCTAGGAAATTAATCCTCAGCCAAAATAATTGTTTCTTAAAGACTATGCATAACAATTTGCAAAGAGACAAATTTACAACTAAACATGTAGAAACAACCTTTTGAAATTGAAGACAAATAAGCTTTCTTTATTCCTTTTGCTTCTACCATAGTCCTGGAAATATAGCCTCTTAATATTTCATTATAGAGGGGCTGACGTTAGGGAAAACAAAAGATGATGTCTTAGATACAATTTTAAAGTTGTATTGTCAAAGTTATGTTTTCTTGTAACAACTGTAAGCATCTTTTATGAAATGAAATATTTCCACTTAAAATTCATATTTTGAATTCCCAATCCCTAGTACCTCAGAATGTAACCATATTAGGTGACAGGCATTCAAAAAAGTGGTTTCATTGAAATGAGGTTGACAGGGTGGTACCCTTATCCAACATGATCGATGTCTTTATAAGAAGAGAAAAATACCAGGAATGCTCAGGTACTGAGAAAAGGCCATGTGAAGACACAGAGACAGGAAGGCCATCTGCAAGCCAAGAGGAGAGGTCCCACAAAACAACCAACCTTCAGTTCAGTTCAGTTCAGTCGCTCAGTCGTGTCCGACTCTTTGCGACCCCATGACTCACAGCACGCCAGGCCTCCCTGTCCATCACCAACTCCCGGAGTTCACTCAAACTCAAGTCCATCAAGTCAGTGATGCCATCCAGCCATCTCATCCTCTGTTGTCCCCTTCTCCTCCTGTCCCCAATCCCTCCCAGCATCAGAGTCTTTTCCAATGAGTCAACTCTTCTCATGAGATGGCTAAAGTACTGGAGTTTCAGCTTAAGCATCATTCCTTTTAAAGAAATCCCAGGGCTGATCTCCTTCAGAATAGACTGGATGGATCTCCTTGCAGTCCAAGGGACTCTCAAGAGTCTTCTCCAACACCACAACCACAGTTCAGAAGCATCAATTCTTCGGCACTCAGCCTTCTTCACAGTCCAACTCACATCCATACATGACCACAGGAAAAACCATAGCCTTGACTAGATGGACCTTTGTTGGCAAAGTAATGTCTCTGCTTTTGAATATGCTATCTAGGTTGGCCATAACTTTTCTTCCAAGTAGTGTCTTTTAATTTCATGGCTGCAGTCACCATCTGCAGTGATTTTGGAGCCCCCAAAAAATAAAGTCTGACACTGGTTCCACTGTTTCCCCATCTATTTCCCATGAAGAGATGGGACCAGATGCCATGATCTTCATTTTCTGAATGTTGAGTTTTAAGCCAACTTTTTCACTCTCCTCTTTCACCTTCATCAAGAGGCTTTTTAGTTCCTCTTCACTTTCTGCCATAAGAGTGGTGTCATCTGCATATCTGAGGTTATTGATATTTCTCCCAGCAATCTTGATTCAAGCTTGTGCTTCTTCCAGCCCAGCGTTTCTCATGATGTACTCTGCATATAATTTAAATAAGCAAGGTGACAACATACAGCCTTGACGTACTCCTTTTCCTATTTGGAACCAGTCTGTTGTTCCATGTCCAGTTCTAACCATTGCTTCCTGACCTGCATATAGGTTTCTCAAGAGGCAGGTCAGGTGGTCTGGTATTCCCATCTCTTTCAGAATTTTCCACAGTTTATTGTGATCCACACAGTCAAAGGCTTTGGCATAGTCAATAAAGCAGAAATAGATGTTTTTCTGGAAAACACCTTAATCTTGGACTTCTAGCCTCCAGAACTGTGAGAAACAATTTTCTGGTGTTAAAGGTCTGATATTTTGTTATGGCAGCCCTCAGGAAATTAGTGTCTTAATCCACTGCAATAAGATTTTCAAGGCTACCTGGCTTTTTAGATTCACTGAGGTGGCTTTAGGTAGGATCCATCAAATTTTATTTTAAATCAGTTGTTAAAGAAAATACTGTTTCATTCCCTATGAAAAAAATTTAAGTGAAGCAAAAACCATGTGGATACATGAAACTGCATGTAGAATTTAAACACTGACAATTACTCTGCAACATAAAGTAAGCCATGAACACTCAGGATAATTCCCTCCAGTAAAGAAAATGTAGCTTCTCTACTTTTTATTCCCAGATTTTACCATATAGTAGGTACTCAAATTTTTATAGAATGGTTGAATTGATAACTGAAGATATTCATATTATATTTCACAGAAGTAGTTCTTAAAGTGTGGTCCCTGGGCCATCAGCTTCAATGTCACCTAAGAACTTCTTAGAAAAGGCATAATCCTGAATCTAACTCTAGACTTACTGAGAGTCTAGAAACTCCTGGGACCCTGCGATCTGAGTTTTAAAAGCCTTCAGGTGATTCTGATGCGACTAAAGTTTGAGAATCACTGCTTGTCACCACGTAAATCCAAGTGTCTCAACAATAAATGGATTTTGAAAAATGTGTGTGGGGAGAAAGCATTCCTTATCTTATAAACAAACTGAATTACTTCTTCTACATATTATTTTAGTAACAATTGATGCTTATTAAAATGGAAAGTGTTTTATTAATTATTTGAATGCCAAATCTTGTAAATAACTACTCATTAATATTAAATATTGACAGTATATTAATAAATTATAAGTTCTTAAACATCTAAATTTGAAGTAACATTTAAAATATTTATGATGCTCTTTCAAAAAATACACAAGGTAATACATTGCACCTAAACAGTGGACCATTAGTAGCATTTGTCAACATTAGTACTAGTCCTAGTTCATCCAATATTACTCACTTAACAATTACATGAAAGGAGAGACTTAAACAACTATCACAATATTGTAAAGCAATTATGCTCCAATTAAATTAATTAATTAATTTAAAAAATAAGTCCCTAATGTTTTCATGTCATCTATAATTTGATGGATGGTTTTCAACAAATTAAGAACTTTTATAAATCTTCAAATTTAATAGTATAAAGGAATTACCTGTAACAAAGGTTTTGTTTTTTTCACTATTCTTTATTTTCTTCATCTCCAAATGACAGAAATTAGGAGCAATGATTTTTAACTAACTTAGATTTGTCAAAAGAAATACATTAAATCCACTTCCACATGAACACTTCTAAGAATCTTTCACATATGTAAACAGCCTCCCTGTAATCAAGTTTCACTATTAATTTTTCAGACTAAGAATGTTTTCATTTCATAATCTAGTGTTTAAAAGGAGCTGAAGAAGAAAATTCTCTTACTCACAGAACTTAGAGCCAGTGAAAAATCCACTATATAATCTGCTTGTAGTCCTAATAAATTACATTAAGTAGCAAATATCATATTTACCTCAATGGTAAAATGTTTTAAACTTGTTTGCTCTTAAATTATAGCATTTTTACTCATTTATGTTACAAAAGGGTACTGTATTTTTGTAACATAGAGTGAAAATTGAGAATTTTCATGTGGCTTGTTAAGGTCACTCAGTTATCACTGAGTAATTACTAGCCCCAGGTTTGACCCTTAGTTAACCAGCCAGGCTTGTGAACAAGAAGACTATGATTACTTGGAGTCTAGTGGAGTATTTGGTAACTACAGTAAAATTTTAAAGTAATGATGAAGGAAAATAATATTCCAAGATCCCTTTAACAAGTGCATGTAATATGAACATTAAAATTTCTATTTATGACAAGTAGAAATAAAAATCTATACAGTAGAGCTAATACTTTTGTGACTTGATACTTATATTCACTGTGAATGAAATGCTAAATTCTGTTAAACATTAGGGAATATAAATACATCTTTTTTCTTAACCCATGTCACAGAATCCTTGAATTCTATGGATCTGGGTGGGACCCATAGGTCAAAAACTCTGGTGTGGAGGAATAGTATATAATACCGTGAAGTTATCATCAGTCAAAGGCAAAGTGTGGGAAATTCCACAGGGTATATGATTCAGTTACTTCTGTTTTTAATTAAAAAAAACAAATATAACAGATTTTTTAAGCTTAAGTGACATTCAAACAAATGTAAAGTTAAGATTGTAATTCAAATAAACCAATTATAAAATGCATTTGGAAACTGTCAAGTAAAAACGAACATGGACAGGGTATTAGATTGAGTTTATTTTGCTAAGTATAACAATGATATTGTGATCAGGTTTAAAAATTCTTATATATATATACTGAAACTACAGTGGATGAAAATTATATGTTACCTTGGCATTGCTTTAAAAGACACAAAGAAAAAAAAGAAGGTATTGATGAAATAGGAGTAGCAGTATATTGGTGGTTTTTAAAGCTGGATCCATGGGGTTCTATAACATCACCAATTATAATTTTGTGGATTTTAGGATTTTTTAATAAATTGATGCCTAAAATTGAAAATTTGGCAGAAGCCCTTAAGATGAAAGAAACTGAATCTAACTTGATAGGAAATTAAGTTCTTAGAGGGGATACATGGGGTACCTCCTTCCACACTCCACATCCACTAGACCCATCTTTTACTGTAGCTGTTGTTGCAGCCACCAGGTGTGCAGAGGTTCACTCTTGCATCTTACTTCAGCTGGTCCTCGTCTCTCTCATGTACTGTTAAGAGGATGATCCTCTGCTGTCCCTCAGCTGGGTTGTCAGTAAGAATCCATTCAGCCATTCTGAGACGCAGGCAAACCTGACAGTGTAAGAGAGTGATACCCCAAGAGCACTCCTTGACTAGTGAGAGACTGGGGCTGATGAAAGTTACCCCCTTTTCCATTCCTTCAGGAGACAATTCTACAGCCTCCTCCTTTAATGGGACTTAGACCTAGTAGCTTGCAGTGATCATCTTAACTATCCTTGGATTATCTGTTTCACTCTGTCCATTGCCCCATCCTGTTCCCTAGAATGATTTAGCAAAACAAGCTACTTGGACAAAGTTCTTGCCTTAAGCTCTGCTTCATGGGGAACTTAAGAGAGTAAAAGGGAAATTAGGTTATAAATCATGGTGAATTTTCTAAGCTTTAAACAAACCAGTTAAAATATTCTGTCAATTGAGTGCCCTGAGAAGTCATCTCTGAAATAAAGGGCTTTGCTGAACTAAATACCTATAAAAGACAAAGCTGGATGAGGTAGAATCTTGCAGAGAAAGACTTGAGATCACAATAATGAAAATCTGACATTTATGAAAAGAAGAGGAAGCTATAAGATAAAGACTGGGCAAGGAGATCTAACGGTTACTCCTTATAATAGTCCTGTAGGAGCTTTTCAATGGTAGTGGAAACAATCACCACAGTAAAAGATTATAAGAGCTTTCAGAGAATGGGAAACTGAAAACATAAGTAAATGGACCAGCAGAGTGCCAGGGCCTCTCTAACAATGTTAGGTGAGGACTTAACAGACTGATGTCTCTGTTACTCTTGCTCTAGACTTAGCTTGTCCTGGAGGCTGGTATACAATTTCTGAGGACAGACAAAGAAACGCAAAGAAAGTAACAACAAATTCTCAGCACCAATGTATTTCTCACAGGCTGTTATCTTTCTTTCAAAAAGTCTCTTTACTGGCCTCTTTGAATCCATAAGCAGGAAGTCAGCTATTGCTGGGAGAAATATCAATAACCTCAGATACGCAGATAACACCAGCCTTATGGCAGAAGGTGAAGAAGAACTAAAGAGCCTCTTGATGAAAGTGAAAGAGGAGAGTGAAAAAGTTGGCTTAAAGCTCAGCATTAAAAAAATTAAGATCATGGCATCCAGTCCCATCACTTCATGGCAAATAGATGGGGAAACAGTGGCTGACTTTATTTTGGGGGGCTCCAAAATCACTGCAGATGGTGACTGCAGCCATGAAATTAAAAGACACTTACTCCTTGGAAGGAAAGTTATGACCAACCTAGACAACATATTAAAAAGCAGAGACATTATTTTGCCAACAAAGGTCCATCTCGTCAAGGCTATGGTTTTTCCAGTAGTCATGTATGGATGTAAGAGTTGGACTATAAAGAAAGCTGAGCACCAAAGAATTGATGCTTTTAAACTGTAGTGTTGGAGAAGATTCTTGAGAGTCCCTTGGACTGCAAGGAGATCCAACCGGTCCATCCTAAAGGAAATCAGTCCTGAATATTCATGGGAAGGACTGATGTTGAAGCTGAAACTCCAATAATTTGGCCACCTGATGTGAAGAGCTGACTCATTTGAAAAGACTCTGATGCTGGGAAAGATTGAAGGCAGGAAGAGAAGGGGATGAGAGAGGATGAGATGGTTGGATGGCATCACCGACTCAATGGAGATGAGTTTGAATAGACTCCAGGAGTTGGTGATAGACAGGGAGGCCTGGCGTGCTGTGGTCCATGGGTTGTGAAGAGTTGGACACGACTGAGTGACTAAACTGAATTGAACAGCTACTGGAAAGATGATGTGATTGTACATTAACAAGAGGGATCAATCCAAACTATTGAAGAGTTAAGTGTAGCATGTGCAAGTGTACACAAAAAAGTCTAGACATAAACTTGACATTTGTGCTTCCCTAGTGACCCAGTGGTAAAGAACACACCTACCAATGCAGGAGATGTGGGTTCAATCCCTGGGTCTAGACGATTCCTTGAAGAAAGAAAATGGCAGCCTGCTCCAGTATTCTTGCCTGGGAAGTCCCATGGATAGAGAATCCTGAAGGGTTACAGGTCATGGGGTTGCAAAAGAGTTGGACACAACTTAGCAACTAAAACAATAGCAAAACTTCACATCATCATGTTTGTCATTGTGAAAAATCAACAATCAAAACCAGTACTATAGGGACTTCCCTGGTGGTCCAGTGGTTTGAAATCCACCTTGCAATGCAGGGGATGCGGGTTAGATCCCTGGTTGGGGAACCACATGTCCCTGAGCAACTAAGTCTAAGCAGCACAACTAGAGAGTCCCTGTTGCCTCAACAAAAGATTCCGCATGACACAACAAAGTTTCCACATGCCACAACTAAGACTTGATGTGCTTAGTTGCTCAGTCATGTCTGACTCTTCGCAAACCCCATGGACTGTAGCCTGCCAGGCTCCTCTGTCCATGGGGATTCTCCAGGCAGGAATACTGGAGTGGGTTGCCATGCCATCCTCCAGGGAATCTTCCCAACCCAGGGATTGAACCCAGGTCTCCCACATTGCAGGCAGACTTTGCCATCTGAGCTACCAGGGAAGCCCTTAAAGACTCAATGCAGCCAAATAAATAAATAAATATTTTAAAAATGAAAAAAAAACACAATATTTGTTGATCATATTCGATCTTTTTCTTTTTAGAGTTCTGCTTCACTTTATCATATTTAATCAACTTTAAATAGCACTTAAGAAGCGTATAACTGCACATTGGTGACTCTTAAATTGATCTCACCAAGTATTTCCAAGCGGTCTTTCTAGTATTAATTTCTAACCCTCTTCAATTTCAAGATAAGAATCAGTTGAAAGGTATTGAGGTAGCAGAGCTGAGACATTAGACCTGAAGCGCAGTGGGAATGCCCATGGGAAAGGTTTCATTTGCTCACAGCTCTCCATGGTTTTTGAGAGACTGTTTTTTCGTCTTTGAGAAAGCTTATAACTGGAGAAGAGGACCCTTAGGCAACTCCTCTTGGGAATAACAATCACAGATATTCTCAGAGAAAAAAAATGACTTTCGTTCTCTGTCACAACTCAGGGAGAAAACTTCCCTTATGATCAGTAGAAGTAAAAACACAACTGTCTGAACAAGAAATGCAGAAAATACATCATCTTGCCTTTCCTAATTTTCTCAGTTACTCATTAGGAAAACACTACCATAATTCAGTTAATCAAATTGCCAATTAACTGTATATATGATTCTCATTTGCTATTTAGAATACCTTAGAAATTTACTGTTCAGACAGCTCTGTAATAAGAATATTGAGAAGGTTAAAAATTTTATATAGTCTAAATTTATTATACTGATTTTTTGTGCTATATTGATATTTTTCATGTGTCCCTGTGTTCTTGTTTATTTTTTTATATTTGTAGAGCATAGAAGAAATGTTGAACCGAACACTATTCCATCTTGTATTTATTTAACAGCAAAATTCATGGGTATCTGATAACCAGTTGACAAACCCAGAGACACTTGGAGATGTCTATACTTAGTTTTCATTTATATATAACAGAGCAAAATACAACAGCTATTTATGGTTATTGCTTCACCAATTCTGAGAATAAATTTGTAAAGTCATGTGTGCATGGTGTAACTCTTCCATTTTTGTTGTGTTTAATAATATACCCAGAACATTCCAGTGATTAGGGGACTGCCATATCACCTTACCTCATGATGTGCAATATCTCTTATTCAGTGATATGCAACAAATTTTTTCCATGCTTACCTCATGTCATTTTATAATCATAAAGATCCCAGAGATGCAGAGCTGAGCAAATCCTTGATGGCAGAAGGAAAATAGTGGAATGACAAAAGGAAGTTCATAAAGATGTCTGACAGGGCAGAGGAGTGGAAGAGGTGCTTCCTAACACTGTATAATCTACTGCTGCTGCTACTGCTGCTAAGTCACTTCAGTTGTGTCCGACTCTGTGCGACCCCATAGACAGCAGCCCACCAGGCTCCCCCGTCCCTGGGATTCTCCAGGCAAGAATACTGGAGTGGGTTGCCATTTCCTTCTCCAATGCATAAAAGTGAAAAGTGAAAGTGATGTCACTCAGTCGTGTTCGACTCTGAGCGACCCCATGGACGCTACCAGGCTACCAGGCTCTTCCGTTCATGGGATTTTCCAGGCAAGAGTACTGGAGTGGGGTGCCATTGCCTACTAACCATTCCCTATTAGGAAAGATTCCAGTTTGTATTGTCCAGAGACTCAAGAATCCTTCATCCACCCATATGAAGCCTCTTTTTAAGTCACTAAGCACAAGCACTTAATGAACATCTGCTATGTTCTTACCTTGGAGTTTGCATTATGTGGGATTCAAATACACAACAAGGCTTGACCTGCAAGGAGCTTACAATCTATTTATGATGCTGTAGCTAAGATACAAAAAATCATTAAGGTCTAATGAGTGGTACTCGTCTAAAGGAAATAGTGGACTGAATCCAAATAAACTCAGTAGGGCTGGGATTATCTTCATGGACTAGGTAGGGTCTGTGATGGGGCTTAAGTGTTAGCCACAATGTTGCAAAACTAAAGGGAAAACAATTCCAGGCACTGGAAATAAACATATATCTGCCCTGATCAAGGGTTAGGTTAATGTTAGGTATCCTAATAGAGATAATCCTCAAATTTCTAATGGAGTTGATTAACATGGTTATTGGAGAGAATGTGGGTAAACATTTTAGGACACAGGGAAAAGAGAAATAAAAATTGTCTATACAAAAGAAAAAGATCAAACACTAAATGAGAGGTTCACTGGTAAAGAGCAGTGAGAGGCAAATAAATACTTGAGATGATGGAGGTAGTCTGTGATATAGGGCAGAGGAGACAAAGACAACCAATATTTATGCATGACTTCTATGCCCAAACAATGTGATAATTGTCTTATTAAACTACAACCAAATTGGGTATCAATGGTTTTATTATATTATCCTCCAGACATCCCTGATGGCATCCCTAAATATTGTCTTAATATTGCACAGTCAACCAAGATCAGGTTGTAATTTTGGACGACTCTCCCTAAAGACTAAGTGATAATAGAAGAGAATTCCTGAACAATAAATAACTTATATACTGCAATACAGAGTAGTCCAAGCCCTAGGAGTAGTTTACCCTGGTCTGCCTCTGCATGTTCTTCTCTCAAAACTCCCCTGGCACCTCCAAGCCTCAGAAATCTCTCTGCTGTGATTGAGGTACCATTCAGACCCTGTCTAAAGCAGACTTAACAAAGTGTTGAAACTTATTTCCTTCAGGAAAGAAATTTGTTTTTCATCCATTATCTCCATTTTTCTCCATCTTCATTTTGCTTTCATTATCTCAGTAAATATCTGTACCAAATCCTCCACACTCTGATCCATCTAATGTGATGACTGCTGTCTACCATTCCAGGCTCTTCAAACAGTAGTGACTTCATCTCCTCCTACAAGATTGGAAGCCACTATTGACCATAGACCATTAAGACAATCAAGGTGCTTCTGTACCATTGGGGATATTGGTACGTTGTTTGCCTGTCTTCTCTAAAGAATCATTACCTCTATCGCAAAATTTAACCTAACTCCCCAAGGCAGATTTAATTTTTTTAATTTTTTAAAAAAGTTCTGAGTACTAGTTTATGCCAATCTTTACTCCAGGAACTGGAAATATAGTGTCAAACAAAACAGGTAAGGTCTCTCTGCTCTTACAAATTGAGCATCCGTTCTGAGAATTTGAGATATGAGAGCTTTTTAATCAATACTTCATGTATATACCAAGCACACCTCTCCAAACTACATGGCAAAGTACTTTTTTGTTTCCATGTCTCTTTCTCATTATATTATAAGCAGTTTAATAGCAAGTACCAGGACTGTTACCTAAGGGTCTCTGGTGCCTAGCAAAGCACCCAGAACACAGTTTTGCTATTCAACATCCAAGCAAGCATGGCCATCAGTCAATGTTGGTGGAATCACGTTTAATAAATCAAACTTTTCACATATCAAAGATATTTGGAAAGGATACATTTCCTCTGGAAATACTTCAAGGATTGTATATATCATAAACCATTTGATAAATGATTTCTTAATTATTATTTATTGATTAACTTCAATTCTGCCCTCCTTCTCAAGTGTTCTTCATAAATACATTGAGATTTTGTCCAGAGGGGAGTAGCTGGTGTTTGTTTTTTACTTTTGCATTGTTTTGCCCACTATCTAACACATCTGTCCTCTTTCTCTGGAAACTGGGAAATGGCTGAGGGAGAACAAAGAACCTCACTAATCCTAAAACATGTTCATTCTGTACCTTTTTTACTTTTCATTGTAAGTCAACAGTTTCTGTTTACCTCTCTTCTAAGCTTTGGAAAGTTCTGTGTCTTATACACTCTTAACTTTTGAAAGAAAAAAATAACTTGCATTTAGAGAGTTCTGTCTCCATCAGTTTTCTGTAACTTAAGCTGTCACTTCAGCTCCCAAGTCAAAAATGTTCTGTGGGGAAGATTAAAGTAGCTTCTGTTCATCATCTTTTCTCTCACACAGGTCAGGGCCAAATATATTATGCAAAATACATATATTGCAGGACATTATTTTTATGGAGCAACACAACTGATGTCATTTTGTATTCTTTCTCATCAATTTACTAAATTTATATTGCAATATATGTTTACTATCTTTTATATTCCGGTTAATGATTATGACATAATTCCTTAACTAAAAATAAGCACTTTCTGTGTAATATCTCTTTTATTTTCTTTTTTTGCAACTTTTTCCACAATTTTATTTGTCTTTTAACTTTGAATTATGACACAGAGATGTTTAAATATTCATGCAGTGTTTTCAAATTTTTTAATATTTTTCATTTATGGCTTTTGAGTTTTGTGGTCTTCTCTGCAAGTCCTTTTCAACCACACACTTATTTCATTTATCTTGTAAACCTTTACAGTTTAATCTTTAAATTTTTTGCTAATTTAAACTATTTTGGGCATGGAGTAAAATAGAAATTCCAGATTTTTTTTTCAAATAATTATCAAACTGTTTAACTTTATTGACACCCTTTTCCCATCACTAATTTCACCAACCACACTTATCATTAAAAGAAAATCCTTTTCATTTACTTTATATCCATTGATTTGTCTGGATATAATTTTCTCTCCAGTATTAAATTATTTCCATTAGTGTACATTGTCCCAATATCCATGGAATTTTTTTAAAAGAAAAATGGGTACAGGTTGATAAAAATCAGTTCTATCAAATATTAAAACTTTTATGAAGCTACATGAAAATAATATGAGAAGAAATATATATCCAGAAAATTAATGAACATAAGTTCAAAAAATTCATATTGAAACTTCATACCCTTTTTACTTTCCAAGGTCTCAAATGAGTCTTTATCTCCTTCTCAAAAAGCATCCTCTCGTTGCTTAGACATCTCACCATACCTTCTAGTTTCTCACAATTTCTCCTATAGTATTTAATCCAAACTATCAAACATTTAGTATTAGAACCATCTTGTGCCAGTCCAAATGCAGCTGTCCTGGTTAAATTCTCCAATTATTAGCCTAGGTAACAATTTGAAGTACTAATTTGCATTCCAGATCCATTTGTAATTTTCACCAGTAAAATTTGGGCATATCAATCTGACTTGTCACTATCATATGGTTGTCTTCATTGCACACTAGTTTTAAATTTCATTTTAACTTTGAAGTAACTTCACTTCATTTATTTACTTTGAATATCAAATATAGTATTCCTTTACATGACATAAATATAATTTCATATCCTCTCCTTTACCCAGCCAAGTATTGCTGGTGCTTTTATTTCTGCAATGTAACCTGAACACTTTCCTAATTTTTTATTTTAAAATATTTCAGGATGTCAATCCTCTCAAAAAACATATTGAAGAATCATGAAGAAAATAGTTGTTTGCTACTTTAAATGGGGAGAAGCTGGGCTGCAAATAAAATTGTGCACTTTTTATACAAGTAAGTCAGTTTTTGGTCTGGGAAATGAGCCCAGGGAATTTGTCTTCTATGTTAGCAAATCAGTAAATATACTAATTTTTATTTTCATCTAAGATAAATCATAAGACTAGAAGAGACGAGTTTCAGACATCACCTAGACAGAATTCTATAAATGCTAAGGCAAAAGAAAGGTTGATTTCACAAATTTTTATAGAATTTTTTTGTAATATGATTTCTTGACTTTTTTCTTTTTTGAAATGTTAAAGTCATAGAACTGTAACTGTGTCTCAAATTAGAAGCCAGACTAACCAAGAGAAATGGCATGGAGTTCTTCTGGAAGAGAACTACAGTCAGAGTCATTGTGATATTCATAAATGCTTTTTTTGAGCATGCTCTCTAGGTCCAAAGTTATCTTGGTCTTAATAGCATTAACACTTGTTTTAAAATCCAATGTTACAACAGTTATCAACAGGAGGAAAAGTCTGATAAACATTACTCACTTACGACAATGCAAACTCTAATCAGTGTTCTTTTGGTTAAAAAAAATTTCCATAGTGCAAGTCCTTTTATGATTTATATATATTAATTTTTATTTATTATAATAATAAATTCATTCATATTTAATGTTTAAAGTTTGATTTTGTGAAGTTTTAAATGTTATAAGTAAAAAGCATTTCTAATAACAAGATTCAAATCTATTAGTGAGGTTCAAATATATATACATTTTTCAACATAATTCCATAATTTTAACATAACTGTTTAATTTAACATCATATAAAGCATAACTTAAAATATTATATGCAAGAAACTCATCAGTCTGTCAATGTTTTTATTTTCATTAGCATCGCCAGTTTTCTTTCCCTGCTTTGTACAGACAACACAGTAACATCCTTACATTAGCCATAATTTGGTGTAGTTAAGAGAGGTCCCCAAATAATTCTGCATGTAGAGACATAAAAGACTAGAAATCAGCCTTGGGAGAAGGTAAAGGTGAAAAAAGCTGCTATTAAGCTAAATTCTATTCCCCCCAAAGAGAGACTTAACTGGACTACTGGACCCCTTTTCCTTCCCTCAATTTTCTATTGGTACTTTCAACTATTAAATAGATTTATCTCAGACCCACAATACACAGGACCAAAAACTGACCACAAACTCAAGAAAAATGACCAAAGAAATGTTTCCCTTTAATGTATAGGATGATTAAATCTGTAAATGATTAATTCACACTATTAGCTTTTCACCATTTGGGGGAAACACAAAATTACAGAATGCTATTTTGACTGCCATAATACCAAGAATGAGGTTCAGCATTGTATTCCCATAAAAATTTTTCATGAGATTAATATGTTGCCACATTATGTTGAGTACAAGAAAAGTAAAAATGAGCTATGTGTAATCATTTACCTCATAAAATACATGTTCATTCAATAACTCATCCCCCTTCCCCAAATCTCATGCCTATCCCTGCCTCACTATTCTCACTGTGGAATCTCTAGTACACATTTTATAATACCTCTAAAATATTAGGAGCAAGTTTCTGTGAGGCTGAGCGTTATGGTATTAAGAACACGATCTTTGAAAGCAGAAGACTTAGATTCAAATATTAACATCAACAACCCATGAAATACATGTTTTTGAAGAAGTTACTTCAACTCTCTGGTCTTAAGTTTATCATTTGTAATATATGAACATTAACACCTGTATCAAAGTGTTTTTGCAAGGAGTAAATGAGATAACAGTTGTGCAAGTCTTCTGGGAAATTATCAAGTCTAAATAAGCCTTTATATCCTATCCTCCACTGGCACTGAGAAAATGATATAAACATATTTTGTAAACTGTAAATTAATCTAGTAATTTTAATTTTGTTTTGAATCCATCAAGCATATTGAAGATTGACTAATCTCTTTAAATTTGTTTTAATACACAATATGCCTCAAAACCTTGACCAAGTTTCCATTATTTTTTCTAAGGTAATCTAGATCCCCCATCTGAATTTCAAGGTCACCAAAAGTTGTTCACATTGTCCCAACCCAATGATTTCCCAAGTACTTCTTGAGGTCTACTGTAATTTCTAAATCTTCTCAGGACAATTTGGACAGCCATGAACATTCTCTCCTTTCTAGGCCGTGGGGCTCATTTCTAGGGCTTTTAGCTTCTAGAACTATAAGACAATACATTCCATTATTAAGCCACCCAGTCTATAGTGCTTTGTTAGGACACTTTAGCAAACTTATATATGTCATTTTTGAATCTTTGTTAATGTTTCCATAAAAGCAGATAAAACACTCAGAGTTGCAAAATCAAACACTGAGGAAAATCTCTACATCAATACTAAGTAACAAGTTATCCCCACAAAGCTTAAAATGCTACTAAGTGATGATACCCTGAGAACAAGACCCAGATAGTCTTGTCCAGTGATTGTGCAGGAGGAAGTAGAGGAAAGGCACAGGGATTTTTTAGAGACATAAGACCTAGAGAACCCACAAATTGTCAAGTTCTGAAAAGCTTGGGAAGGAAATATGGGGACATTAGCTGATTTGGGAAAGGATTTGACAGGTTCCAATTTGGGTGTACAATGTAGGAAAACATGGTAAGATCATTATTGGAGTAGCCCGAATACTCCGAACCCTAAAAAACAAACAAAACAATCAAAGCTCCTTCCAAAATCTGCTAGAGAGTAGAATAGAAAATAGGGCCGGGGCAAAGAAAGAAAAAGGTCATCTCACCTTGGAGAGGGGAAATCAACATAAAATCTCAAGAGAATAGGAAGATATTTTTCCAGCACTCCACTATAATAACAGAAGAAGGAGGTCTAGAACCATGAAGTTAGGAAGTACAATCTTACCCACTTTTCTCTCCTAAGAAAACTAACCTCGAGCATTTACAATGAAAAGAACCGCAGTCAAATCATAGATAAAATTATTGTAGCAAAACTTAAGGAGAAAGTTTATGTCTCCACAGACAATGAAGGTGCACAGGAGAGTCCCACAAAAGTTACCTAATCAATAAAAATTAGTCCAAAGAAGTTAAGAAATTGTTACAAATTATATATTAATAGCTTAATTAAGAATTACACAAACTCATAAATGTGGTGAATAGAAAAAATTACGATTTGATAGATTGTTGAAAAAACTTAGAAAGAATTCTAAATAAAAGAAAAAAATCACTCCCCAAATGATGACTAAACTAGAGGGGACACACACACACACACGAGCATGAATAATGGCTTACGAGAAAGAAAACATATAGAGGAGTTAACGTTTAAACAGCAAAATAAAATAGAAACAAAAGGGAATTCAAAAGAAAATGATAAAGATCACTGGAAGGTAGGCAAGATCCAACATGAGGTACCATGTCACACCAGTCAGAATGGCTGCGATCCAAAAGTCTACAAGTAATAAATGCTGGAGAGGGTGTGGAGAAAAGGGAACCCTCTTACACTGTTGGTGGGGATGCAAACTAGTACAGCCACTATGGAGAACAGTGTGGAGATTCCTTAAAAAACTGGAAATAGACCTGCCTTATGATCCAGCAATCCCACTGCTGGGCATACACACTGAGGAAACCAGAAGGGAAAGAGACACGTGTACCCCAATGTTCATCGCAGCACTGTTTATAATAGCCAGGACATGGAAGCAACCTAGATGTCCATCAGCAGATGAATGGATAAGAAAGCAGTGGTACATATACACAATGGAGTATTACTCAGCCATTAAAAAGAATACATGTGAATCAGTTCTAATGAGGTGGATGAAACTGGAGCCTATTATACAGAGTGAAGTAAGCCAGAAAGAAAAACACCAATACAGTATACTAACGCATATATATGGAATTTAGAAAGATGGTAACAATAACCCTGTGTACGAGACAGCAAAAGAGACACTGATGTATAGAACAGTCTTATGGACTCTGTGAGAAAGGGAGAGGGTGGGAAGATTTGGGAGAATGGCATTGAAACACGTAAAATATCATGTATGAAACGAGTTGCCAGTCCAGGTTCGATGCACGATACTGGATGCTTGGGGCTGGTGCACTGGGACGACCCAGAGGGATGGAATGGGGAGGGAGGAGGGAGGAGGGTTCAGGATGGGGAACACATGTATACCTGTGGCGGATTCATTTTGATATTTGGCAAAACTAATACAGTTATGTAAAGTTTAAAAATAAAATAAAATTAAAAAAAAAAGAAAACTATGGCAATAAAACAGAATACTAAAATCACAGTTCAAAAACACTTTTTGAGAAAAAAAGAAAGGCTGAAAGTACATATTGCAAGGCATATTGCATATTTGGATCAATGACCCAGAATAGGATATATTCAGTCATAATTGGGAAAACAAAGGAATTTTTAAGAAAATGGAAAAACTGAGGTGGGGGGCCGGTAGTTTGAACATTTAGGCAAAAACATCAAGATATCTTAGGCAAAGAAAATTAGATTGCGGTTAGACTTTCTGACAACAGTACTTTATGCCAGAAGATAACTGAAGAAACCGATTTGAAAAACACGATGAAAGGAAATGTAAGCCAGTAATTTTTATATTCAGGCAAATTGCCATACATACATACAAGTATACTATATACACAAGCTGAAAAGCATCCAACTATTAGGAGCATCAAGAACCCAGAGAATTACTTCCATGAGCATTCTGAAGGAATCAATTAAAATAAAAGTTTCAGGCAACCTAAGTAAATTGGGAGCCATCAGCAAGATGTTCTGGAAGAAGTTGTAAGGATATATTTATCTGAAGAACTAAAACTAAATGATGGTTATAAAGAAAATAGTATAGTCACAATAACTATATCCTCTAAAAGTATAGATACATTATAATTATTTTACACTGAATTAGGGAGTAAAAACTGAGACTAAATGAGGTAGTCCAACAGATGGCAGCTCAAAATAATTTGAACCTAATTCTAAGCTTCTGCATATAAATTCCAGTCTAAAGGTAGTACAGCAGATAGAGAAGCAAATTACATGATACCACAGGAAGAAACGTAACAAATTCAGAATTCCTCAGGACACTTGACGCAGGTTTTTCAACAAGTCAGCAGCATGAAAAACTATAGAAGGACCATTCAACACTGTTGTTTAGTCACAGAGTTGTGTCCAACTCTTTCGCGACCTCATGGACTGTGGTCACCAGGCTCCTCTGTCCATGGGATTTCCCCATTAGAAATAATCTAAAAAACATAATAACATAGTGAGTATTCTTTGCTTGGATCCTAACTCAAACTCAACTGCAAAGAGATATTTTTTGAATTTGGGAACATTTGAATATGAAAAGGATGCATGTGTGTGCTTCATCACTCAGCCGTGTCCGATTCTTTGCGACCCCATGGATTGTAGCCTGCCAGGCTCCGCTGTCCATGGGAATTCTCCAGGCAAGGATACTGGAGTTGGTTGCCATGCCCTTCTCCAGGGGATGTTCCCACCCAGGGATTGAACCCAGGTCTCGCACATTGCAGGCAGATTCTTTACCATCTGAGTAACCAGGGAAGCAAAAGAATAGTGGAGTGGGGTAGCCTGTCCCTTCTCCAGGGGAGAAGGAGAGGGTTGCCATGCCCTCCTCCAGGGGATCTTCCCAACCCAGAGATCAAACCAGGTCTCCTGCATTGCAAGCAGATTCTGATTCACCAGGGAATTAGATCATAATAAAAATTATAATTATGTAAGATGTGATAATGGCACTGAGGTTATGTAAGAAAATGCCTCCCCTTTTTGGAGATGCACACTGATGTATTTAGAGGTTAAAATGACATGAATTCTGGGATTTGGATTGAAATACTTTAGGATAAATAACTGGAGGATAGATGGAGCAAGTTGAGCAAAATATTGATGATTGGGTGATAGATCACATTTCATAATAAATTTTCTTTAAATGAAAAAATAGCATTCAAAAGATTCCCATGTCAAATCCCTGGAACCCATAAGTGTTACCCTACTGAGAAAAAGAATCTTTGCAGATGTAATTGAGGCTCTTGAGATGAGATCATCTTAGATTATCCAAGTGTGCCCTACACAAACAGAGGAGAATATATAGAGAAAGAGGAAGGAAGTAATGTGGCCATAGACGCAGACATTGGTGTGATACAGCAAGTTGTGATGCAGCATTGATGTGATGCCAAGGAATGCTAGCCACCACCATAAGCTTGAAAAGGCAAAGAATGTAATCTTCCCTAGAAGTCTCTGGAGGGGATTTGGCCTTGCTCACAATTTGAGTTTGGACTTGTGGCCTCCAGAACGGTAAGACAATAAAAATTTTACTGTTTTAAACCACTAAATTTGTGGTAATTTGTTACAGTAGAAACAAATTTGTGGTAATTTCTTACCATGAAACAAATACACTAAATTCATTAATACTTATAGTGTCAAGGGGGAAACTCAGCAGGGCCTAGAGTCCCCTTGTCTCTGAATGGCCCAGCAATATTTGCTCTTCCATCTCCATAGAAGTGTCTTCTCTCCTCTGTAGCCCCAAACCACTATCTCCAATATCTTTTGTCTTCAATTGAGAATGGTATTTGGGATGAGGATTTTGTCCTTTTTGGTGAGTTACTCAGTTTTCCTGGTCTGTACTATGTATACATGTTATTAAAATTTTGTTTGTTTTTTTCCTATTAATTTATATTATGCCAATTTAATTCTTAGACCAGCCAGAGGAACCTAGAAGAGTAGAGGGAATTTTCTGCTTCCCTAGGCTAGAAAACAAATTGATGCAACACATTTCTCACTGAGGAATACTGATATGGTTCATATACTGGATACCATGACATGTTGCTAACTTTGACTAGAGCTAGAGCAGATGGGGGATATGAGATGGGTTCAGGTATGGTGTATGTAAGGAGCCTACTGCTTAGGCTATACAAATTAGTAGACCTTACATTAAAGTAGAAGTCTCAGTGGTGGCTAAAGATAGTGACGGATTTATGGAAAGTCCCAGCAGGTGAATCACAATGTAGGCAGCTGGGACGATGGAACAAAGTCAGGCCATCTACAGTGAAGAACTATACTTTTTGAAAAACAGTTCCTGGTGGACTATTGAGCCCTGGTAAAGATGAAACACTTGACAATAGAACACCAAGTGGGCACACTTAAGGAAACTCCTATCATGAGCTGTATTCTATTGGTATTAGGTCCACTTCATCATGAAGTCAGACAGACCCAGCAGCCATCATAGTAGTATGGAAGTGGTACATCTGGGCTCTAACTCAAACAAACCTAAAGCACATTAATAAGACACTAGAGCAGGCATCCCATAATCCTGTATCTCCCACCATACTTAGACTAGCGTTGCTCCATCAACTCACACTAATGGTCATGTGAGAGGAAGAAGATCCAATACAAACAAATGAAATAACAGGAAACAGCCTGAGCTTGGTTTAAATGATTGAGATTGTTTTGCCACTCTATTTATGGATGACATAATGCGATACTGGAATTTCCTTGAAACTAATCAGGAGTAGATAGCATAGAGTAATGAAGACTGGTTGTAGATTGATAATTTTTAAAATTGTCTGATGAATATGTGGAAATTTATTATATCACTCTCATTATTTATGTTTGGCATTTCCTATAATAAACATTTTTTTTTAATTTTATTTTATTTTTAAACTTTACATAACTGTATTAGATTTGCCAAATATCAAAATGAATCCGCCACAGGTATACATGTGTTCCCCATCCTGAACCCTCCTCCCTCCTCCCTCCCCAACCTATAATAAACATTTTTGAAGTAAATTGGGCTTCCCTGGTGGCTCAGATGGTAAAGAATCTGTCTGGGTTCGATCCCTGGGTCGGGAAGATCCCCTAGAGGAGGGAATGGATTCCCACTCCAGTATTCTTGCCTGGAGAATTCCATGGACAGAGGAGCTTGATGGGCTATAGTCCATGGGGTAGCAAAGAGTCATACATGACTGAGCAACTAACACTTGCTCTTATTTTCATAGACAAGAAAATAAGGAAGTCCTCAGTAACCACCACAGTATTGAATCTTCATTACAAAATATAATTTCTTGGAATGATATTCCATATTTTTCCATCACCAAGCCAATTAGCCTACCAAGAAATTTACAGTGATGAATAGCAGTGAATTGGAATGTTATGGTATTCAAAGTATTATTTTGTATGTAAGGGGCCATTTTGTGCCTATCGCATTGGCAAGATGCCGAATGCTGAACCAAACTATAAAAAGAATAATGTCTTTATATTCAAAATCAAGAGCCCACAATATATTTATTGTCCTATTTACAAAATGCTCAGTTTGCAATCCAGTTTCTTTTGCATCTTCATTGAATAAATCTCTTAATTATACAACCACATAAGTAGAATTATAGCATTTTAAAACAAAGTTAATCAAAAGATCATTTACTCTAACTCTTGTATTTTACAAATTTGGAAAATTTTGTATTTTATTCCTTATTTGTATTTTACAAATAAGGAAACAGGATCTTTTGAAGTTCCCAAAATATAATATACTGAGCTGAGTCTAAAACCCAGAACTTTTGCCTCCCAACCCAGTACTTCTTCCACTACAAACTCTAAAACATAAGATAATGTCTCTTTCAAAAAAATTCATCCTGCTTGCAGCTAATATAAACTTTCCAATGAATACTGAAGAAAGCTTTCTCACACACCTTTTTAATAACCCCATCTCCTCTGTTACCCTAATAGACAATGAATGTTTTAAAGGAGACTTTGTATCTGATATTGTCAACCTTGATTAAGCTTTGGAATCAATTAACCTCAATTACCCCAGATCTATCATAATACCTGCTATATTATTGTAACAGGTAGTTAATAAATGCTCACTGGAGAATAAAGGATGTGGCAGATCTACATGTCAACAACTGCAAAGCTTCATCTGAAAGCAAAATGATTGTCACTTTTTGTCAATAAGATGACAGAGGTGATGTGATATATTTCTAAGGCATGCGTGTGTTCTCAGTCGTGTCTGACTCTTTGCAATCCCACAGACTATGGCCCTTCAGACTCCTCTATCCCAGGAATTCTCCAGGCAAGAATATTGAAGTGGATAGCCATTTCCTACTTCACAGGGTCTTCCCAACCCAGGGATCGAACCCAGGTCTCCCATGTTGCAGGCGGATTCTTCACCTCTGAGCCACCAGGGGAGATACAGACACAAATAGGTTTGAAGCACTATAGTCAGTGTGAATCTCTTCTTCGTTTTGTGAAATGAAACAAAACTCATTTCCAACAATTCAAGTTGGTATAAGTGGCATATAAAGTGTTTCTTGATTTATGTAAGAATCATAAAAACCCAATATACAGTTTTATTTAATCTAAGTAATGAAGAAAAATTGATATAATCTAACAAAATGTATTAAAGTTTTATAGTTCACAATTAGAATATATGCTAAAACCCCATCACTATTTCTCGGAAATAATTTAAAATTCATTTTAGAGAGTAAAACTATTTTTTAAGTGTCAAAGAAATTTTAAAAAACTGAATAAATTCACCTTCATGCCTGAAACAATCTATAAAACAATTTTTTAAACTTAATAATTATTTCTTATAAATAAGTTCTTGTCTGTTGTATTTTATTTGTAAGGGGAATTCATTTTTTGCTTCTATGCACAAAATCTCTAATACTGTAGGAAGGTTCTTTGAATAGGAAGACTTTCACTAGACTCCAATAGAAACATTTTACTGCTCTGGATAAATGAGTTACAGCAAATTAAATAGCTGATTCTTGTGTTTATGAGGGCTTCTTAGTGCACCCTTGTGGTCAAGTAATGAGTTACAAATGCAGTCTTAAAAATTCCAGAGCATAAAGCCAGATGTAAAAGAAGCACCTGTGAGTCATCTCTTTTGTACTTTCAGAAAGCACCAGCCATTGTCTTATCTGGCAAGTGGGGTGTGGGGAATGAAGGTTTAGTTTAAGTTTTGTTTTTTGAAAAAGAAACACAAGATAAATGATTTGAATAAGAAAGTTTAGGACAAAAAGATTATCTCAAACTAACTTTGTAAGAAAGCCATTGAAAATAATGTTGAATAATACCAACACTGAACAGTATCAGTGGATTCATTTACTACAGTCTGCTTGTTCAAGTTCTGTGTTCTGTCATATGAGAAATAGTGTTTGGACAATGCTTTCTAGGTTTTTCAATTTGTCAAATCTAGTTACAAGTCTTACCTACTTTTTTTTTTTTTTGGCTGAACACAAGAATGTCTTGGTCTAGACAGAAATGGATGTTTTGTTCACATCGACTGATATACCAGGTGAGATATAACAGAGTTTTTACCTTAAAAAAAAAAAAACAAGCAAAAGAGCACTGTATTTACTTTTGAAAATAAGACAACAAAGAAAAACATTTGCAGATTGGACAGCAAGTTTGAGATTTCTGAAAAATTAACTTTCTACAAAAGTATTATATTGCATTTCTACATATATGGATATCAGAATGAAAAGAATTTGTCTGGGATATGTAAATTTATATAATAGAAAAATATAGCCTAAAGCATTTCTATTTCTCCTGATAATTTCTAAGAGACTTGTGGTTAACTCAGATTACTGTATATTAAAAAGAATCTCATGCAAATGTAAACTAAGCAATATACAGAATATTTATATCAGTGTGTGCATGCATGCTAAATCGCTTCAGTTGTGTCCAGCACTCTGCGACCCTATGGACCATAGCCCACCAGGCTCCTCTGTCCATGGGATTCTCCAGGCAAGAATTTTGGAGTGGGTTGCATGTCCTTGTTTGTAAGAGGGGCTTCCCAGGTGTCCTAGTGGTAAAGAACCCACCTGCCAATACAGGATATGCCTGAGACAAAGGTTTGATCTCTGGATCAGGAAAATTCCCTGGACAAGGGCATGGCAATTCACGTCAGTATTCTTGCCTGGAGAATGTCACGGACAGAGAAGCCCGGAGGGCTACAGTCCATAGGGTCACAAAGAGTTGGACCAGACTGAACTGACTTAGCATGCAGTGTTTGTAATAGCAAATTTGTAAACAATCAAATAGATGACTAAATTATTGTATATTCACAAAAGGCAATGATGTCAAGTAATGTATAAATGTTACACGCAACAACACAAATGAACATAAACAATTTAAATATAAGTGGGAAAAATAAGTTCAAGAAGTTAAAATGGGGCATAACTTATTTTTATAAAATTAAAAAATGAAAACAAAACAATCTACCTGTTGAATATGTCTCCAATTCAGTTCAGTCGCTCAATCATGTCTGAATCTTTGCAACCCCATGGACTGCAGCACACCAGGCTTCACTGTCCATCACCAACCCCCAGAGCTTGCTCAAACTCATGTCCATCGAGTCGGTGATGCCATCTAACCATCTCATCCTTTGTCATCCCCTTTTCCTCCTGCCTTCAATCTTTCCCAGCATCAGGGTCTTTACAAATGAGTCGTTCTTTGCATCAGGTGGCCCAAGTATTGGAGCTTCAGCATCAGTCCTTCCAATGAATATTCAGGACTGATTTTCTTTAGGATGGACTGGTTGGATCTCCTTGCAGTCCAAGGGACTCTCAAGAGTCTTGTCTGACACCACAGTTCAAGAGCATCAATTCTTCAGCACTCAGCTTTCTTTATATCTTAGCAATGACAAAGACATGGCTTTAAAAGTAACATAATATCCATATATGATCCAAGATAACAGCAACTGGTAGGTGGTGAGACTCAGGTTGGGGCAGAAATAGTAAAAACCACATCATTACATGTTTTATTTCCTGAACTGAGTGTTAGGTTAATTATTATCAGTAATACTGCCTCTCTTAAACTAAACCAATAAAAAAAAAAAAAACTAACAAATAAGAGATGCAAGAGCTACTAAAGAGAAAGAATGGTAAAATAAAGACAAATATTAGTCTATGCAAGTCTATCCTCCTGGAATACAGACTTAGAAACACTAGGATACAAAGGAGGACAAACATTAATTAATACATAAGTTTCTACAAAGTACAGAAAACATAATAGGTATGTAGTATAGTTGAGCATTACAGATGTTCTAAAATTTTGTAGTTCATCTCGGAATCAATAATTAGCCTTCCAGTGATCTTTTCACATTTAGGTACATAAGGGAAGAGACCACATGTTTGTTGTTGATCCTTATGTGCCCCCAAAATCAAGCATAGTGCTCTGCACATAGCTCTACTTAATAAATACTTTATAACAAGTGGAATGTGATTCAAATATTAACCCAATCTATATTCAAGCAGGCCCCAAAATAAAAGGGAAAAATATTTTCCAAAAAATATCATTGTACACACACTTTAAAATCACTTACATGAAAAAAAGACCTTGAAATACATTCCAAAGTATATGACAATAATTGACAATATATTTTTATGAGAATATTATCTGGAAGATCTTTATCTAAAGTAGAGAAATAAAAATTTTCACTTTATTTTCATCCTTTATTATTTTAAAATTTTAAATCCCATCTTTTCTTACTAGTCAAATAATTTCTGCTTGATGGTTTGTAATAAAACTAGGAATCCTGCCCACCAGCAGTCAAGACAAATAGCCTTTGCCTCATTAGAGAATCTGGTGTGTTATGAGAAAAAGCCAAGGCGAGAAGAAACTGGAACATGAGATAGGCCACGAAAATTGCAAACGATTTAAGAAGATGCCAGCTGGCCTGGAGGAAAAGTAGAGGAGCCTTTCCTGGAACAAAATTCAATGATTATGCCAACCTAGAGTTGGGTGAAATAGGGCACTAAGCAGAAAGTCCTGGTTAAAGGCCAGACAACTTAGTAGGAAAGATTAGAAAGGGAGCAGGCAGATAAACTCCATTGCAAACTCGAGTGTTGAAAACAGCCAAACTTATAACTATTCAGTAGAAATGGAAAGATCTTGAGAATATAAATATTAGTAACAATTTTTTTAGAATTAATTTAATTTGAAAACCAAAATGTCACAGACATACAGGATTAATCTCTATTTTCAACATATCCTCCCTACAGCAAATTCAAAAAACAACATGCTCAAGGAAATATTTATTATGTGCCTGATAGGTGCTAGGTACTTGAGTTAAGCCTGGAGAAAGTGTACTTCAAATGAAGAAATAGAGGATGACCAGAGTATAGCTAGGAGAAGGGTATAAGGAGGTGTGAACATCTAAAGATGCAAGACTATCTCATACATGTGAAGAATTCTGGGTAAAGTGTGGCTGCAGTATAGAGTATAAAAAGAAGAAATGGAAGATATTGGATTGAAATTATTTGGGTCAGATTTAGACAAAAGACCTCTAAATAATATTAAGCTTTTACTAGATTTTATTTTTCATGCTAAATGCTATGAGAAGTCATGAAGTGTTTCAGCCAAGTTCTTAATCAACTAAGTGTTTCAGAAGAATTACTTTGGTTACAGCAAAAGGAATTTATTAGAAGAGAGTGAAAGTAAAGGAAGGGGGAGAGATAGAAAACATTAAAGATGTCTAGGTAAAATAGAATGGCGCTACTCCTTCTGGCCAAGAAGGTGTAGCAGGGACTGAATTTACCTTCCTACTTGAAGCAACTGAAGAATGGAAAGGAAATATATAAAACAGCATTTCCAACATATTACACGAAGGACAGTAATTCCTGAGATATGAAGTTCAAAGAGGTGAGTTAGATATACTACTATCGGACATGACTGAGTGACTGAACTGAACTATCCAAGCTTACTGCCTTAAAACAATTTCCTGCATTGTACTGCAGAAGGGTAGTTACAGTGGAGGAAGCTAGAGTCTCTAGGCAGACAAAACTGAGCTGCAAATTCAGAAAAAGCAAGGAAACAGGAGTCAAAGGAAAGCGTATCACTTAAAATAGAGCTCCACAGAGACTGAACTCCAGAGAAATATGGAGGGTTCCCCTCTAGGATGTAGACAAGTACTCACTGGTGCATTAATGTGAGTAAATAAAGGGAGAAG